>NW_027102161.1:0-600000 GCF_035609145.1 Eleutherodactylus coqui | reverse complement strand
TACTATGCTGGACCTAAACAAATTTGTTCGGGACCTCATTGTAAAGAAGTATTTCTGCGAACAAACCAGAATCAATGGGGCAAACAGAACAGCTTCTTAGGAGTCTGCAAAACAAGACGACAAACATGGAGACCTAACAACAAGGGACACTGCCTTTCTCTGGGATTTAGAACAACTAGAAAAAGAACAGATGGACACTGATATGGCACCAGATTCAATTCCAATGCCATCAGATATGAGGATTCCCAATCCCTCTTTTTACCCCAAACATCTCAGAACTAGATGGCTGGATGATTTTCAAAACAGTATGGAAAGAGATCTTAATGACCTATATAGATCCAGTCAGAAGAAAGATGCATCCAAATATTAAAATGTTAACATCTCAGTGTCCCAGAGACGTGACTTACAGAATCTCATTAACGATACTGATTTAATAATTCAGCAATCGGACAAAGGGGGCACCATTGCCATAATGGATAATGCATTATACAGTTTATGTGTTGAAAAAATACTCAATGATGATAAAACTTATAGAAAATTAGAGATTGATCCCACCGTAACATTCACCCATTCATTGTCTGATTTGATTACCAGAGGGGGCTCAATGGGGGTATTAAGTGACAAAGAAATGGCTTATCTAGTTCCCAAAAATCCTATTCTTGCAAATTTTTATGGGATTCCCAAGTCTCACAAAAATGTATTTCCACCTCCCATGCGCCCAATAGTTTCGGGACGAGGATCCCTATGTGAGAGACTCAGGCTGTAATTTTCTACCTACCCAATTGCTGTGGTAGTTCAAATCCCCGGATATATTCCTAATAGCAATAGTGTCATTCAAATATTAGCAGGACACAAATGGGGGGCAGATAAAACCTGGGTAACTTGCGATGTCAAAGCATTGTATTCCTCTATCCCTCACCATTTGGCGCTACAGGCACTTGCATTTCACCTTAGGTCTCATGCACAATATAATGATTCTCTAAGAGCCTTTTTGATGGAAGCAACATTATAATGAATGCAAACTTGGGACAACCCCTTTTAAGATCAGGCTTCATAGGCAATCTGCAATGGAAGCCCTGGGAGTGTGCAGAAGGCCCCCAGCTGCCATTGTAACCGTTAGGGACCTCCAAACTTCGATCGGAGCATTTAAAGGGTTAATATGTTGCAGGCGGGTGTCAGCTATACCAGACAGCATTGTATAGAGTAGGATCGGCCCAGAACCCATTCCATACAAAGCCCAAACCTCCATGACTTAACAGTACATCATGGAGCATTAAGGGGTTAATGTTGTGCATAATTTATATGCGACCTTTATGGTCCCATCCACTTTGCATGTAGTGATGCGACCGCTTTCATCATCATTTGCGATATAACAAGATGGCGGCCTGTGGAGCACTTATTGTGACATCATAGGATGAGAGAATTCTAAACATTGTGACATCACCGCATTCCAAGCTAACCCTGCAGCGTGGAAAGCCTGGAGCTCTGATCACGAGGCGAGGACGAAGAGAGAGGATCCAGCGCAGGTAACACCATCACTTTCCGGAAGTCGCAGAGCTGCTGGCTACCAGGCAATGTGCGTGAGGAACGGGCCAACCTAGACGGACGGGAAGCAAGACCCGAGTTCATGGCATCCAGTGAAAGATTAAGGAAGATACTGAGGAACTACCCAACACCACACGCTACCAACCCGCCAAGCATGGACGATCTGTGAGTAGCCCAGCCCATGCCCAGCCTGCGCGCCACCACACAGCGCCCTCACCCTGCAGGCAGCCTCACAGCGCCCTCACCCTGCAGGCAGCCTCACAGCGCCCTCACCCTGCAGGCAGCCTCACAGCGCCCTCACCCCGCAGGCAGCCTCACAGCGCCCTCACCCCGCAGGCAGCCGCACAGCGCCCTCACCCCGCAGGCAGCCGCACAGCGCCCTCACCCCGCAGGCAGCCGCACAGCGCCCTCACCCCGCAGGCAGCCGCACAGCGCCCTCACCCCGCAGGCAGCCGCACAGCGCCCTCACCCCGCAGGCAGCCGCACAGCTCCCTCACCCCGCACGCAGCCGCACAGCGCCCTCACCCCGCAGGCAGCCGCACAGCGCCCTCACCCCGCACGCAGCCTCACAGCGCCCTCACCCCGCAGGCAGCCGCACAGCGCCCTCACCCCGCAGGGAGCCGCACAGCGCCCTCACCCCGCAGGGAGCCGCACAGCGCCCTCACCCCGCACGCAGCCTCACAGCGCCCTCACCCCGCACGCAGCCGCACAGCGCCCTCACCCCGCACGCAGCCGCACAGCGCCCTCACCCCGCACGCAGCCGCACAGCGCCCTCACCCCGCACGCAGCCGCACAGCGCCCTCACCCCGCACGCAGCCGCACAGCGCCCTCACCCCGCACATCGCCCTCACCCCGCACGCAGCCGCACAGCGCACACACCCCGTATGCGGCCACGCAGCGCCCCCCAGCTCTACAGAGAGATGCTGCAATAAAGCAAGCATTATCCTCCATTTGCTGTGACAACAATTCTGAATGAATGAAGGCTGTAATTCTGGAAGTACTGATCATGCGACCATGACCTGACAACCAGGATCGCTCATTCATCCACTGGAACAGCAAATGATTCTTCCCTTGGACGGGTGCAGTCACACAGCGTCCCACCCTGCGCCCCGTCACACAGCGCCCTCACCCAACAGGCAGCCGCACAGCGCATTCACCCTGCACGCAGCCACACAGCGCCCCCCGGCTCTAAGGAGAGATGCTGCAATGAAGCAAGCATTATCCTCCATTTGCTGTGACAACAATTCTGAATGAATGAAGGCTGTAATTCTGGAAGTACTGATCATGTGACCATGACCTGACAACCAGGATCGCTCATTCATCCACTGGAACAGCAAATGATTCTTCCCTTGGACGGGTGCAGTCACACAGCGTCCCACCCTGCGCCCCGCCACACAGCGCCCTCACCCAACAGGCAGTCGCACATCGCATTTACCCTGCACGCAGCCACATAGCGCCCCCCAGCTCTACAGAGAGATGCTGCAATAAAGCAAGCATTATCCTCCATTTGCTGTGACAACAATTCTGAATGAATGAAGGCTGTAATTCTGGAAGTACTGATCATGTGACCATGACCTGACAACCAGGATCGCTCATTCATCCACTGGAACAGCAAATGATTCTTCCCTTGGACGGGTGCAGTCACACAGCGTCCCACCCTGCGCCCCGCCACACAGCGCATTCACCCTGCATGCAGCCACACAGCGCCCCCCCAGCTCTACAGAGAGATGCTGCAATGAAGCAAGCATTATCCTCCATTTGCTGAGACAACAATTCTGAATGAATGAAGGCTGTAATTCTGGAAGTACTGATCATGTGACCATGACCTGACAACCAGGATCGCTCATTCATCCACTGGAACAGCAAATGATTCTTCCCTTGGACGGGTGCAGTCACACAGCGTCCCACCCTGCGCCCCGCCACACAGCGCATTCACCCTGCATGCAGCCACACAGCGCCCCCCCAGCTCTACAGAGAGATGCTGCAATGAAGCAAGCATTATCCTCCATTTGCTGTGACAACAATTCTGAATGAATGAAGGCTGTAATTCTGGAAGTACTGATCATGTGACCATGACCTGACAACCAGGATCGCTCATTCATCCACTGGAACAGCAAATGATTCTTCCCTTGGACGGGTGCAGTCACACAGCGTCCCACCCTGCGCCCCGCCACACAGCGCCCTCACCCAACAGGCAGCCGCACAGCGCATTCACCCTGCACGCAGCCACACAGCGCCCCCTAGCTCTATAGAGAGATGCTGCAATGAAGCAAGCATTATCCTCCATTTGCTGTGACAACAATTCTGAATGAATGAAGGCTGTAATTCTGGAAGTACTGATCATGTGACCATGACCTGACAACCAGGATCGCTCATTCATCCACTGGAACAGCAAATGATTCTTCCCTTGGACGGGTGCAGTCACACAGCGTCCCACCCTGCGCCCCGCCACACAGCGCCCTCACCCTGCAGGCAGCCGCACAGTGCATTCACCCTGCACGCAGCCACACAGCGCCCCCCAGCTCTACAGAGAGATGCTGCAATAACGCAAGCATTATCCTCCATTTGCTGTGACAACAATTCTGAATGAATGAAGGCTGTAATTCTGGAAGTACTGATCATGTGACCATGACCTGACAACCAGGATCGCTCATTCATCCACTGGAACAGCAAATGATTCTTCTCTTGGACGGGTGCAGTCACACAGCGTCCCACCCTGCGCCCCGCCACACAGCGCCCTCACCCAACAGGCAGCCGCACAGCGCATTCACCCTGCACGCAGCCACACAGCGCCCCCCAGCTCTACAGAGAGATGCTGCAATGAAGCAAGCATTATCCTCCATTTGCTGTGACAACAATTCTGAATGAATGAAGGCTGTAATTCTGGAAGTACTGATCATGTGACCATGACCTGACAACCAGGATCGCTCATTCATCCACTGGAACAGCAAATGATTCTTCCCTTGGATGGGTGCAGTCACACAGCGTCCCACCCTGCGCCCCGCCACACAGCGCACTCACCCAACAGGCAGTCGCACAGCGCATTCACCCTGCACGCAGCCACACAGCGCCCCCTAGCTCTACAGAGAGATGCTGCAATGAAGCAAGCATTATCCTCCATTTGCTGTGACAACAATTCTGAATGAATGAAGGCTGTAATTCTGGAAGTACTGATCATGTGACCATGACCTGACAACCAGGATCGCTCATTCATCCACTGGAACAGGAAATGATTCTTCCCTTGGATGGGTGCAGTCACACAGCGTCCCACCCTGCGCCCTGCCACACAGCGCCCTCACCCAACAGGCAGTCGCACAGCGCATTCACCCTGCACGCAGCCACACAGCGCCCCCCAGCTCTACAGAGAGATGCTGCAATGAAGCAAGCATTATCCTCCATTTGCTGTGACAACAATTCTGAATGAATGAAGGCTGTAATTCTGGAAGTACTGATCATGTGACCATGACCTGACAACCAGGATCGCTCATTCATCCACTGGAACAGCAAATGATTCTTCCCTTGGACGGGTGCAGTCACACAGCGTCCCACCCTGCGCCCCGCCACACAGCGCCCTCACCCAACAGGCAGCCGCACAGCGCATTCACCCTGCACGCAGCCACACAGCGCCCCCTAGCTCTACAGAGAGATGCTGCAATGAAGCAAGCATTATCCTCCATTTACTGTGACAACAATTCTGAATGAATGAAGGCTGTAATTCTGGAAGTACTGATCATGTGACCATGACCTGACAACCAGGATCGCTCATTTATCCACTGGAACAGCAAATGATTCTTCCCTTGCACGGGTGCAGTCACACAGCGTCCCACCCTGCGCCCCGCCACACAGCGCCCTCACCCAACAGGCAGTCGCACAGCGCATTCACCCTGCACGCAGCCACACAGCGCCCCCCAGCTCTACAGAGAGATGCTGCAATGAAGCAAGCATTATCCTCCATTTGCTGTGACAACAATTCTGAATGAATGAAGGCTGTAATTCTGGAAGTACTGATCATGTGACCATGACCTGACAACCAGGATCGCTCATTCATCCACTGGAACAGCAAATGATTCTTCCCTTGGACGGGTGCAGTCACACAGCGTCCCACCCTGCGCCCCGCCACACAGCGCCCTCACCCAACAGGCAGCCGCACAGCGCATTCACCCTGCACGCAGCCACACAGCGCCCCCCAGCTCTACAGAGAGATGCTGCAATGAAGCAAGCATTATCCTCCATTTGCTGTGACAACAATTCTGAATGAATGAAGGCTGTAATTCTGGAAGTACTGATCATGTGACCATGACCTGACAACCAGGATCGCTCATTCATCCACTGGAACAGCAAATGATTCTTCTCTTGGACGGGTGCAGTCACACAGCGTCCCACCCTGCGCCCCGCCACACAGCGCCCTCACCCAACAGGCAGCCGCACAGCGCATTCACCCTGCACGCAGCCACACAGTGCCCCCCAGCTCTACAGAGAGATGCTGCAATGAAGCAAGCATTATCCTCCATTTGCTGTGACAACAATTCTGAATGAATGAAGGCTGTAATTCTGGAAGTACTGATCATGTGACCATGACCTGACAACCAGGATCGCTCATTCATCCACTGGAACAGCAAATGATTCTTCCCTTGGACGGGTGCAGTCACACAGCGTCCCACACTGCGCCCCGCCACACAGCGCCCTCACCCAACAGGCAGCCGCACAGCGCATTCACCCTGCACGCAGCCACACAGCGCCCCCCAGCTCTACAGAGAGATGCTGCAATGAAGCAAGCATTATCCTCCATTTGCTGTGACAACAATTCTGAATGAATGAAGGCTGTAATTCTGGAAGTACTGATCATGTGACCATGACCTGACAACCAGGATCGCTCATTCATCCACTGGAACAGCAAATGATTCTTCCCTTGGACGGGTGCAGTCACACAGCGTCCCACACTGCGCCCCGCCACACAGCGCCCTCACCCAACAGCCAGCCGCACAGCGCATTCACCCTGCACGCAGCCACACAGCGCCCCCCAGCTCTACAGAGAGATGCTGCAATGAAGCAAGCATTATCCTCCATTTGCTGTGACAACAATTCTGAATGAATGAAGGCTGTAATTCTGGAAGTACTGATCATGTGACCATGACCTGACAACCAGGATCGCTCATTCATCCACTGAAACAGCAAATGATTCTTCCCTCGGACTATAAGGGGGGTGCAGTCACACAGCGTCCCACCCTGTACCCTGCTGTACAGCGCCCTCACCCTGCACCCCGCCACACAACACCCTCACCCTGAACCCCGCCATACAGCGCCGTCACCATGCACCCCGCCACACAGCGTCTACTAGCTGTACACCCAGCCAGCAACTTCATTTGGACACCCACACAGCGCCCCACCCCAGCTCTACATGTACAATGCCCACCACCATCACACTATCATCAGCGGCTCTGATCCAGGGTTCTAGGACTGATCGCCTTTTCCCGGGGTCAAGAAGGAATTTTTTCCCTGTGACACAAATTGGCTAAAAGTGTCGAGGGATTTTTCGCTTTCTTCTGGATCTGCAGCCTTAGGGAAGCCATAACACTAAAATGTTGAAAACCTTAAATAAATAAAGTCTTTTATAATTGACACTTCTCTTAAGTTTTTATTTTGGAGCATGCGAGAATTTATTTTCTGGTGTCTAATTTCTGGTGAAGGCTGATTTTAGACAATACTTTCTAAATAAACCATTTCTTAAATTTATGGAATTGAATCCAAATACATATGGGTGAGAAAATGGTTGTTTGCAGCAAAGTTGTAGCTAGACGGAGGTCAGGGAGGGATCAGAGGGGGCATGTGCCCCAGGTGCCAGGGGGGGGGGGCCTTGGTGAGGTATGTAAATGAGGGATGAGAAAGGGCATGTGCCCCAGGTGCCAGGGGGGCCTTGATGAGGTATGTAAATGACGGATGAGAGGGAGCACGTGCCCCAGGTGCCGGGGGAAGCCTTGGTGAGGTATGTAAATGAGGGATGAGAGGGAGCACGTGCCCCAGGTGCCAGGGGGAGGCCTTGGTAAGGTATGTAAATGCAGGGCAAGTGCAACAAACTGAATATTTGCCCCATGTGAAGGCAATTACAGCTCTGGTTTCCACAAAGATATGAATATTAACACGTAAGCCACAAACTGCAGTGCAGCCTGTACGGCAAGCCCAAGGGAAGATATTGTATGTGTAAACCCAGGATCAGAGACACTTGAGATGATCACAGATCCTGGGCATAACTAGACAACCAACCCATCATGTCCTCCTTCCTGATGTGAAGCGATACACTGATTAGTAACATGTAGGGTGGTGAATCCCAAGTGGTTCCCCATTAAGAAAACAACTGCAACCACATTTAGTGTAAACAACGCAACTTTACTAAATGCAACCGCCAACAAGTGGTACAGAAACCTAAAGAAAAGCTTAAACGTTGCAAGCTTATAATACGAGAAAGACTGTTTGTTCTCCTCTACTCTGTTCCTGCTTACTTCACAGGAGCCCCCGTAGAGCATGTTGCTTCATAGAGGCCTGATTGTCCTATAATCCCCAATAGTGTCCACATCCCTAAATTAGGCCACTCCCACTAGCCAATCAATCCCATGATACAGCTCTTCCCCAGCACGCATGCTCGCTATCTCTGGCAGTTCCATAGGGATGTAGAAGAAGCAATGTGTATGCTTTACCGCCACTCCATTCATCCATGAAAAACAAAGGACCCCAATTCTTTTCATTGGTAGGTGTACTAGCAACTGGACCTTCACTGATTAAACACTTATTCCCTCATCCTGTGTATAGGGGATAAGTTATAATCTTGGTAGAACCCCTTTAAGGCCCTGGGACCAGAACTGAACTTCATGTGTAGCAGTAAGGAGAGCTCTAAGGCCTCATGTCCACTAGCTAAATGGAATTGCGGAATCCGCAGCGGATTTTGCCCATAGGGAATCATTGGCCATCCACGGTCCGTTAAATTGAATTTTGCACCTGCGGATGGCATTTTAAAAGAATTGCATTTTTCATGCGCGGGAGAAAAAAAGCGGCATGCTCGATTCTGCCGCGCATTCCGCACGGATCGGCAACATTGCTATCACATTGATAGCAATGTGTGCGGATATCTGCATGCAAAAAAAATACCACTTAAAGCAAATCCGCGGCAGATTCTGCGCGGATTGTATTTTTCAAGTGGACATGAGGCCTTAGGGCTCATGTCCACGGGCAAAATGTGATTTAAAATCCGCAGCGGATCTCCCGCGCGCGGATCCGCACCCCATAGGGATGCATTGACCACCCGCGGGTAGATAAATACCCGCGGATCGTCAATAAAAGGCATTTAAAAAAAAATGGAGCATGAAAAAATCTGGACCATGCTCCATTTTCCTAAAATAGGAATTAAAAGCATTTACTCACCCGCAGCGGGCCGCGAAGCTCTGCTCTTCCTCACGGCCGCATCTCCCTTGCTTCGGCTCGGCGGATGTGCCCGGCGCATGCGCGCGGCACGTCGAAGACGTGCCGGCGACAGGAATTCATCCGCCGGCCGAAAATGAAGATCCGGCCGTGAGGAACAGCTGACCTTCGCCGCCCGCTACGGATAGGTAAATGCTTTTAAATTTCTATTTTCAGCGCTCATGTCCGCGGGGCAGGAGGGACCCGCTGCAGATTCTCCATGTAGAATCTGCAGCGGATCTGATTTTCCCCGTGGACATGAGGCCTTAGGCTTTGTCCGACACTTCTATGTACCCAGTTGTGTGTCCGCATGGCCTCAGCTGGGGTGGTAGAGATGGCCATAAACATTATATATAAGACGTTTAGTTCAAATTAGTTTTCCATACTAAAGCATTTCAACCTTTTTAAAAGTTACCTTATCTTAACATTTCTCACCTGAACCCATAAAAACATTAAAAGAAGTGCAGGGTAGTTCTGTTGCTGAACTGGAAATAGCTGAACCCACAGAAGCCCTGTGCAACATATAATCACTTTGGTCAAAACTCCCTAAACCACTTAGGGGCACCTCACAGTGTGAAGTGAAATACATTTGAACCCGTTCTTCTACCCTAAACCACCAGGAAAACTAGGAGATAAATGTACGAGGCTGGGAGACCGACCACCGGGACCTCCAGTGATCACGAGAATGGCAGTACCCTAGCCCCCTTGTGAATGGAGTTATACTGCTAATGTGTGAGCACGGCTCTATTTCCATGGAACTGATAGATAGCCAACCATTTACTACCTTGTTCAAGCTGCAATTGATAAAATATCAATATATATAGAATATATACATCAAAAGTATATGTAAGGAATATGTTGGCAATTAAAGGGTTATTCCGTGCTTTTACCATTGATGACCTATCCCCAGGATAGAGCACCAACAGTCAACCAGCGGGGATCCGCCGCTCAGGATCCCCGCTACATTAGTTTATCCTCTGGCTCACTGTCAGTACAGCGGGCTGGATATAGTCATTGGTAGTCAAGGCTAGAAATGCAATAGATGGCTTCCCCCCTCACCAAAACCAACAGGAGCGATGCCTCCCATTTCACCTTTGGCTCTGACTGCAATGAGAATCCGGAAGTGTAATTGAAAGCATCACTCCCACTGGTCTCAATGGGAATGAAGCCACCCACCACACTCCTGACCCAGACCACCAATGACAATGTCCAGCCTGCTGCACTGACAAGCCGGACAATCAGCTGATCGGCGGCGAATCAAAGTGGCGGACCCCAGCTGGTCAACCACTGACAACCCATCCCGAGGACATCACATCCTCAGCATTAGCCTGCAATACCCCCTTATAGTGGAAGGATTGATTTTGGGACCCACTGACACAAGAGAAAGGACAATAAAGAAGACCGAAGTATTAAAAACAAATAAAAAGGTCCCTTCCATTTCTGGTCTATAGCGGTCCCCAAAAACTGCCATCGCTCTAGAGACCCAGAGCCCATTGTAAATGAAGCCCTGGATTTCTATCGAGGCAGGAGTCACGTCAAATCAGGGTAAAGGTCCCAGGCATCTCATCAGATCCATAGGCGAGCCTGCTGCCCATATACTCTCAGCCCGTCTTATATACTATTTACAAAAATGGTCTACACGCTCGTGTGCACATAGACATTTTATTGTTCATCGTGCTGACTCATCTTAATTCACTATTACCACTGGGGCCGCTATGGGGGGTTGGGGGGCACTATTACTACTTGGGCAATTGTGGGGGTCGCAGTTACTGCAGAGGCCACTGTGTGGGGGGTCACTATTACTGCAGAGGCCACTGTGGGGGGGGGTCACTATTACTGCAGAGGCCACTGTGGGGGGGGGGGTCACTATTACTGCAGAGGCCACTGTGGGGGGGGGGGGGGTCACTATTACAGCAGAGGCCACTGTGGGGGGGGGTCACTATTACTGCAGAGGCCACTGTGGGGGGGGGGTCACTATTACTGCAGAGGCCACTGTGGGGGGGGGGGGGTCACTATTACTGCAGAGGCCACTGTGGGGGGGGGGCACTATTACTGCAGAGGCCACTGTGGGGGGTCACTAAACTGCAGAGGCCACTGTGGGGGGTCACTAAACTGCAGAGACCACTGTGGGGGGAACACTTACTGCAGAAGCCACTGTGGGGGTCCCTTTGGGGGAACACCATTACTGCAGAGGCCACTGTGGGGAACACTATTACTGCAGAGGCCACGGTGGGGAACACTATTACTGCAGAGGCCACTGTGGGGTACACTACTACTGCAGAGGCCACTGTGGGGAACACTATTACTGCAGAGGCCACTGTGGGGGGGGGGGGTCACTATTACTGCAGAGGCCACTGTGGGGGGGGGGGTCACTATTACTGCAGAGGCCACTGTGGGGGGTCACTAAACTGCAGAGGCCACTGTGGGGGGTCACTAAACTGCAGAGACCACTGTGGGGGGAACACTTACTGCAGAGGCCACTGTGGGGGTCCCTTTGGGGGAACACCATTACTGCAGAGGCCACTGTGGGGAACACTATTACTGCAGAGGCCACTGTGGGGAACACTATTACTGCAGAGGCCACTGTGGGGAACGCTATTACTGCAGAGGCCACTGTGGGGAACGCTATTACTGCAGAGGCCACTGTGGGGAACACTATTACTGCAGAGGCCACTGTGGGGAACGCTATTACTGCAGAGGCCACTGTGGGGAACGCTATTACTGCAGAGGCCACTGTGGGGAACGCTATTACTGCAGAGGCCACTGTGGGGAACGCTATTACTGCAGAGGCCACTGTGGGGAACGCTATTACTGCAGAGGCCACTGTGGGGAACGCTATTACTGCAGAGGCCACTGCGGGGAACGCTATTACTGCAGAGGCCACTGCGGGGAACGCTATTACTGCAGAGGCCACTGCGGGGAACGCTATTACTGCAGAGGCCACTGCGGGGAACACTATTACTGCAGAGGCCACTGCGGGGAACACTATTACTGCAGAGGCCACTGCGGGGAACACTATTACTGCAGAGGCCACTGTGGGGAACACTATTACTACTGGGGCCACTGTGGGGAACACTATTACTACTGGGGCCACTGTGGGGAACACTATTACTACTGGGGCCACTGTGGGGAACACTATTACTACTGGGGCCACTGTGGGGAACACTATTACTACTGGGGCCACTGTGGGGAACACTATTACTACTGGGGCCACTGTGGGGAACACTATTACTACTGGGGCCACTGTGGGGAACACTATTACTACTGGGGCCACTGTGGGGAACACTATTACTACTGGGGCCACTGTGGGGAACACTATTACTACTGGGGCCACTGTGGGGAACACTATTACTACTGGGGCCACTGTGGGGAACACTTACTACTGGGGCCACTGTGGGGAACACTTACTACTGGGGCCACTGTGGGGAACACTTACTACTGGGGCCACTGTGGGGAACACTTACTACTGGGGCCACTGTGGGGAACACTTACTACTGGGGCCACTGTGGGGAACACTTACTACTGGGGCCACTGTGGGGAACACTTACTACTGGGGCCACTGTGGGGAACACTTACTACTGGGGCCACTGTGGGGAACACTTACTACTGGGGCCACTGTGGGGAACACTTACTACTGGGGCCACTGTGGGGAACACTTACTACTGGGGCCACTGTGGGGAACACTTACTACTGGGGCCACTGTGGGGAACACTTACTACTGGGGCCACTGTGGGGAACACTTACTACTGGGGCCACTGTGGGGAACACTTACTACTGGGGCCACTGTGGGGAACACTTACTACTGGGGCCACTGTGGGGAACACTTACTACTGGGGCCACTGTGGGGAACACTTACTACTGGGGCCACTGTGGGGAACACTTACTACTGGGGCCACTGTGGGGAACACTTACTACTGGGGCCACTGTGGGGAACACTTACTACTGGGGCCACTGTGGGGAACACGTACTACTGGGGCCACTGTGGGGAACACGTACTACTGGGGCTGACGCCAGGAGCAGCGGCACGAGACGGAGGTACGAGCGGGGGGCTGAAGGGGACAGCGGAGCAGCTCAGCAGCCGATACCAGCGCCGAAGCAGGTGCGGGGGCAGCAAGGAGAAGACCGGAGCGCAGTAGCCGGCGCCAAGAGGCCACCAGGAGTCCAGCGCCAGCAGCAGCGGAGGGGACCAGAACGGAGCAGCTGAGACAGGAGGGCAGAGTGAGCGGCCGCCGGGACAGCGGGTGACGTCACCAGGAGGAGTGGAGGAGCTGATAAGTATCTTCTGTGTGTGTTTGTGAGCTAAGTGTGTGTCTTCTGTGTATCTGGTTATTTGTGTCTTCTGTGTGTGTGTGTGTCTGGGGGTCTAAGTGTTTGTGAGGGGGGTAAAAAAAAAAAAATTTTGTGACCGGTTGTGCATAAGTCTCAGCGGGTAAGAGGTTGCGTGAGAGCGGCAGCGTGAGTAGTTGCACAGAGGCAGCAGCGTGTGAGCGGTTGCAGCAGCGGGTGAGCGGTTGCAGCAGCGGGTGAGGGGTTGCAGCAGCGGGTGAGGGGTTGCAGCAGCGGGTGAGGGGTTGCAGCAGCGGGTGAGGGGTTGCAGCAGCGGGTGAGCGGTTGCAGCAGCGGGTGAGCGGTTGCAGCAGCGGGTGAGCGGTTGCAGCAGCGGGTGAGCGGTTGCAGCAGCGGGTGAGCGGTTGCAGCAGCGGGTGAGCGGTTGCAGCAGCGGGTGAGCGGTTGCAGCAGCGGGTCAGCGGTTGCAGCAGCGGGTCAGCGGTTGCAGCAGCGGGTCAGCGGTTGCAGCAGCGGGTCAGCGGTTGCAGCAGCGGGTCAGCAGTTGAGCGGTTGCAGCAGCGTGTGAGCAGTTGTAGCAGCGTGTGAGCGGAGAGTGATCAAGTCTATCTTCACTACTTCCACAAGTAAATTGTAGATCCCCATTAGGATGAGCTCCATGTCTGGCAATGTCATCCAGTGTGCTACTTGTGCAATGTATGCGGTCCTTGATCAGCCGATCGAGGGGGGCATACTGTTGCGCAAGATGCGTGCACGTCGCACATTTAGAAGCCCAAATTCTGGATCTAAACGGGCAACTGGCAACACTGAGAGCCATTGACATCCTGGAAAGGAGTTTGGTGCTCACTGAGCAGACACTCGCTGGGGTAGAGGCGGGGGCAGATGGTAGTACGGAAGTGCAGGGGGAGCAGGCAGTCAGCTGGGTGTCAGATAGAAGGAGGCGTAGAGGGAATAGATCCAGGGAGGCTGGTCCTGAACTGGCACAACCCAACATGTCTGCAACGTTGGCAGATGAGGGCGATGCCATTACAGAGCCAGCACCGCTGCAGCACGACATGCCCTCTGAACGCCAGGGGGATGACTGCTCCAGTGAGACGGGGATGGGGAGCGCAGGGCAGGCTAGACAGGTTCTAGTGGTGGGGGACTCAATTAGGGGGACAGAGAGGGCAATCTGCCATAAAGACCGGGATCGTCGAACGGTGTGTTGTCTTCCTTGCGCTCGAGTTCGACACATCGCGGATCGGATTGACAGATTACTGGGAGGGGCTGGTGAGGATCCAGCGGTCATGGTGCACGTTGGCACCAATGAACAAGTTAGAGGTCAATGGAGGGCCCTCAAAAATGATTTCAGGGACTTCGGGTCCAAGCTTAGGGCGAGGACCTCCAGGGTACTTTTCTCGGAAATACTACCTGTACCTAAAGCCACACTAGAAAGGCAGCAGGATCTTAGGGAGGTAAACAAGTGGCTCCGGAGTTGGTGTAAGAAGGAGGGATTTGTGTTCCTGGAGAACTGGGCTGACTTTGCTGTCGGCTACAGGCTCTACCGTAGGGACGGGCTGCATCTTAATGGGGAGGGTGCAGCTGTGCTGGGGGATAAGATGGCTAGAAGGCTGGAGGAGTGTTTAAACTAGGGACTGGGGGGGGGGTAAAATGAGAAATAGTGGGGTAGCCAGTGTAACTAGCGATCCGGGTCCAAGCAAAGGGAATGGGGGGGGTCGAGCAGGGGGTGGGGTTAGTACAGATAGAATTGATAGATCAGCCATAAGTACGAATAGCAACAAAACAAATTTAAAAAACAAAAAAAATTATATAAATTGTATGACCACGAATGCAAGAAGTCTGATTGGTAAAGTGGGTGAGCTTGAAGCGAGAATGACTGATGAAAACTATGATATAGTCGGAATTACGGAAACATGGCTTGATGATAAGTGCGATTGGGCGGTGAATTTGCAGGGGTACAATCTCTTCAGAAGAGACTGAAGGAACCAGAAAGGGGGAGGGGTATGTCTGTACGTCAAATCGAACTTGAAGCCGAGGCTACGGGAGGATATAGGGGTAGGAGACGAACAGGTGGAATCTCTGTGGGTAGAAATACAGGGAGGAAAAAATAACAAAATCCTGATAGGGGTCTTCTATAGAGCACCAAAAGCAACAGAAGAAACTGAAAACTTACTACTAAGGCAGATAGAAGAGGTGTCAAAGCGAAACAAAGTAATTATCATGGGGGACTTTAATTATCCAGATATAACACGGGAGAACGAAACCTGCAAATCTCACAGGGGTGATAAATTCTTGAGAGTAATTAAAGACAATTACCTGAACCAACTTGTGCAGGAACCAACAAGAAGGAGGGCCATTCTGGACCTAGTACTAACCAACAAACCGGACCGTATAAAGGGGGTGCAGGTTGAGGGGCACTTGGGGAACAGTGACCACAATATAATCAACTTCCAGCTGTCAATCAATAGGAAGCCTTATCAGGGAGTGACAAAGAAACTAAACTTTAGTAAAGCAAAATTTGATGAGCTTAGAACTATCGGTAACATTAATTGGGACAACATCCTCAAAAATATCAGTACGGAGGACAAATGGGAAAAGTTCAAAAGAATCCTAATCGCCTCATGTGAACAGTTCATTCCCTTTAAAAATAAAAGAAACTCAACTAAAAGGAAACCAATGTGGCTCGACAAGACGGTAAGCGGGGCAATAAACGAAAAAAAGAAAGCGTTCAAACTACTAAAGCAACAAGGCAGCGAAGAAGCGCTAAAAACATACAGGGAAAAAAACAAAATATGCAAAGATACGATCAAAACTGCCAAGGAGGAAGCAGAAAGACGGATCGCCAAAGAGAGCAAAAACAACCCGAAGCTATTTTTCAACTACATTAACAGCAAAAGGATTTGCAGGGAGAGCGCTGGCCCTTTAAAAAACAATGCAGGAGAAATCATTGATGATGACGAAGGGAAAGCAAATCTACTAAACAGTTTCTTCTCAAGTGTATTCACAAAAGAAAAGGAAATGCCACACGAGATGCAGGGGAATAAAATGAACCCCTCACAAAAGATCTCATACCTAACGCAGGAGGAGGTGCGGAAGCGGCTAAAGAAAATTAAAATTGATAAATCGCCGGGCCCAGATGGATTACACCCAAGGATACTAAGGGAACTAAGTGACGAGATAGCTAGGCCACTATACCTAATATTTCTAGACACTATCAAGACCGGTGTAGTACCATTGGATTGGCGCATTGCCAACGTGGTTCCAATTTACAAAAAAGGGAGCAAAAGTGAGCCTGGTAACTACAGGCCAGTAAGTCTCACTTCAGTAATGGGAAAAATTTTCTAGGGGATTCTGAGAGACGCCATCGATGAGTACCTCAAGGAGAATAAGGGAATAACTCCTCACCAGCATGGATTCATGAAGGGTCGCTCATGTCAGACAAATCTGATCAGTTTCTACGATGAAGTAAGCTCTTAGCTGTACCAGGGAGAATCTATTGATTTTGTATATCTGGACTTCTCTAAAGCCTTTGACACCGTGCCACATAATAGGCTAATATACAAAATGAGGCAGCTCGGACTAGGCGAAAACGTGTGTAAGTGGGTAAAAAATTGGCTCAATGATAGAAAGCAGAGGGTGGTAATAAATGGTGCGTACTTTGATTGGACCACAGTCGCTAGCGGGGTGCCACAGGGTTCAGTATTAGTCCCCACTCTGTTCAACATATTTATCAATGACCTGATAGAGGGGCTGCACAGCAAAATATCAATATTTGCAGATGACACAAAATTATACAACATAATTAATGCAACGGAGGACAATGTGCGGCTACAAATGGACCTGGATAAGCTAGGGGCTTGGGCAGAAAAATGGCAAATGAAGTTCAATGTTGAAAAATGTAAGACTATGCACATGGGCAGGAGAAACGGATGTCACAAATATTCACTTAATGGGGTACCACTAGGGAAAAGTGATATGGAAAAGGATCTGGGGGTATTAGTGGATAATAGACTAAACTGGAGTAACCAATGCCAGTCAGCTGCTGCAAAGGCAAATAAAGTCTTGGGGTGCATTAAAAGAGGTATAGGGGCGAAGGACGAGAACATTATCCTTCCATTATATAAGGCACTTGTCAGGCCTCACATGGAATACTGCGTACAATTCTGGTCACCGGTGCTCAGGAAAGATGTCACAGTGCTTGAGGGGGTTCAAAGAAGGGCAACTAAACTAATACATGGAATGACGGGACTGGAATACCCAGAGAGGCTATCCAAATTGGGACTATTTACTCTAGAAAAAAGAAGGTTAAGAGGCGACCAAATAACCATGTATAAGTACATGAGGGGACAACACATGGATCTCTCCAGCAATCTGTTTACACCCAGGACCACGACGGTAAGAAGAGGACATCCGCTACGATTAGAGGAAAGTAGGTTTCATCACCAACATAGAAGGGGATTCTTTACTGTAAGAGCAGTTAGACTGTGGAACTCTCTACCGGAGGAAGTGGTGATGGCAAAATCCATAGAGGAGTTTAAAAGGGGACTTGATGTCTTTCTGGAGAAGAAGGATATTACAGGATATAAATATTAGGTTAAGTGTCAATCCGGGGATACAGGCAGGTAGGAACTATTAGGGGTTGATCCAGGGAACAGTCTGATTGCCATTAGGGAGTCGGGAAGGAATTTTTTCCCCAAAAGGGCTAATTGGCTTCTGGCCTTGGTTTTTTTTGCCTTCCTCTGGATCAACACAGTAGGATAGACAGGCTGGACTAGATGGACATTGTCTTCATTCAGCCTTACATACTATGTTACTATGTTACTGTGGAGAACACGGACTACTGGGGCCACTGTGGAGAACACGGACTACTGGGGCCACTGTGGAGAACACGGACTACTGGGGCCACTGTGGAGAACACTTACTACTGGGGCCACTGTGGAGAACACTTACTACTGGGGCCACTGTGGAAAACACTTACTACTGGGGCCACTGTGGAAAACACTTACTACTGGGGCCACTGTGGAAAACACTTACTACTGGGGCCACTGTGGAAAACACTTACTACTGGGGCCACTGTGGAAAACACTTACTACTGGGGCCACTGTGGAAAACACTTACTACTGGGGCCACTGTGGAAAACACTTACTACTGGGGCCACTGTGGAAAACACTTACTACTGGGGCCACTGTGGAAAACACTTACTACTGGGGCCACTGTGGAAAACACTTACTACTGGGGCCACTGTAGGGAACACTTACTACTGGGGCCACTGTGGGGAACACTTACTACTGGGGCCACTGTGGGGAACACTTACTACTGGGGCCACTGTGGGGAACACTTACTACTGGGGCCACTGTGGGGAACACTTACTACTGGGGCCACTGTGGGGAACACTTACTACTGGGGCCACTGTGGGGAACACTTACTACTGGGGCCACTGTGGGGAACACTTACTACTGGGGCCACTGTGGGGAACACTTACTACTGGGGCCACTGTGGGGAACACTTACTACTGGGGCCACTGTGGGGAACACTTACTACTGGGGCCACTGTGGGGAACACTTACTACTGGGGCCACTGTGGGGAACACTTACTACTGGGGCCACTGTGGGGAACACTTACTACTGGGGCCACTGTGGGGAACACTTACTACTGGGGCCACTGTGGGGAACACTTACTACTGGGGCCACTGTGGGGAACACTTACTACTGGGGCCACTGTGGGGAACACTTACTACTGGGGCCACTGTGGGGAACACTTACTACTGGGGCCACTGTGGGGAACACTTACTACTGGGGCCACTGTGGAGAACACTTACTACTGGGGCCACTGTGGAGAACACTTACTACTGGGGCCACTGTGGAGAACACTTACTACTGGGGCCACTGTGGAAAACACTTACTACTGGGGCCACTGTGGAAAACACTTACTACTGGGGCCACTGTGGGGAACACTTACTACTGGGGCCACTGTGGGGAACACTTACTACTGGGGCCACTGTGGGGAACACTTACTACTGGGGCCACTGTGGGGAACACTTACTACTGGGGCCACTGTGGGGAACACTTACTACTGGGGCCACTGTGGGGAACACTTACTACTGGGGCCACTGTGGGGAACACTTACTACTGGGGCCACTGTGGGGAACACTTACTACTGGGGCCACTGTGGGGAACACTTACTACTGGGGCCACTGTGGGGAACACTTACTACTGGGGCCACTGTGGGGAACACTTACTACTGGGGCCACTGTGGGGAACACTTACTACTGGGGCCACTGTGGGGAACACTTACTACTGGGGCCACTGTGGGGAACACTTACTACTGGGGCCACTGTGGGGAACACTTACTACTGGGGCCACTGTGGGGAACACTTACTACTGGGGCCACTGTGGGGAACACTTACTACTGGGGCCACTGTGGGGAACACTTACTACTGGGGCCACTGTGGGGAACACTTACTACTGGGGCCACTGTGGGGAACACTTACTACTGGGGCCACTGTGGAGAACACTTACTACTGGGGCCACTGTGGGGAACACTTACTACTGGGGCCACTGTGGGGAACACTTACTACTGGGGCCACTGTGGGGAACACTTACTACTGGGGCCACTGTGGGGAACACTTACTACTGGGGCCACTGTGGGGAACACTTACTACTGGGGCCACTGTGGGGAACACTTACTACTGGGGCCACTGTGGGGAACACTTACTACTGGGGCCACTGTGGGGAACACTTACTACTGGGGCCACTGTGGGGAACACTTACTACTGGGGCCACTGTGGGGAACACTTACTACTGGGGCCACTGTGGGGAACACTTACTACTGGGGCCACTGTGGGGAACACTTACTACTGGGGCCACTGTGGGGAACACTTACTACTGGGGCCACTGTGGAAAACACTTACTACTGGGGCCACTGTGGAAAACACTTACTACTGGGGCCACTGTGGAAAACACTTACTACTGGGGCAACTGTGGGGAACACTTACTACTGGGGCCACTGTGGAGAACACTTACTACTGGGGCCACTGTGGAAAACACTTACTACTGGGGCCACTGTGGAAAACACTTACTACTGGGGCCACTGTGGGGAACACTTACTACTGGGGCCACTGTGGGGAACACTTACTACTTGGGGCCGCTGTGGGGAACACTTACTACTTGGGGCCACTGTGGGGAACACTTACTACTGGGGCCACTGTGGGGAACACTTACTACTGGGGCCACTGTGGGGAACACTTACTACTGGGGCCACTGTGGGGAACACCTACTACTGGGGCCACTGTGGGGAACACCTACTACTGGGGCCACTGTGGGGGTGGGGTCACTATTACTGCAGAAGCCACTATGGAGGGGTCACTATTACAGCAGAAGCCACTGTGGGGGGGGGTCACTATTACTGCAGAAGCCACAGTGGGGGGGGGGGTCACTATTACTGTAGAGGCCACTGTGGGGGGTCACTATTACTGCAGAGGCCACTGTGGGGGGTCACTATTACTGCAGAGGCCACTGTGGGGGGTCACTATTACTGCAGAGGCCACTGTGGGGGGTCACTATTACTGCAGAGGCCACTGTGGGGGGTCACTATTACTGCAGAGGCCAATGTGGGGGGCCACTATTACTACAGAAGCCACTGTGGGGGTCCCTTTGGGGGAACACTATTACTGCAGAGGCCACTGTGGGGGTCCCTTTGGGGGAACACTATTACTGCAGAGGCCACTGTGGGGGTCCTTTTGGGGGAACACTTACTACTTGGGGCCACTGTGGGGAACACTTACTACTGGGGCCACTGTGGGGAACACTTACTACTGGGGCCACTGTGGGGGGGGGGGTCACTATTACTGCAGAAGCCACTATGGGGGGTCACTATTACTGCAGAAGCCACTGTGGGGGGTCACTATTACTGCAGAGGCCACTGTGGGGGGTCACTATTACTGCAGAGGCCACCTCTTTAAGACTCATCACATCCCCCATGTACTGTCTGCTGCTCCTCATCACATCCCCCATATAATGTCCTCACACCTTATCCCATCCCCAATATACTGTCCTCTTCCTTCATCACATTCCCCATATACTGTCCTCTCCCCTCATCACAGCCCGCATATACTGTCCTCTCCCCCTCATCACATCCCCCAAATACTGTCCTCTCCTCCTCATCACATCCCTCATATACTGTCCTCTCCCTCATCACATCCCCCATATACTGTCCTCTCCCCTCATCACATCCCCCATAACCTGTCCTCTCCCCTCATCACATACCCCATATACTGTCCTCTCTCTCATCACATCCCCATATATTGCCCTCTCCCTCATCCCATCCCCCCATATACTGTCTTCTTCCCCTCATCACATCCCGCATATGCTGCCCTCTCCTCATCACATCCCCCATATAGTGTCCTCTCCCTCATCACATCCCCCATATACTGTCCTCTTCCCCTCATCACATCCCCCATATACTGTCCTCTTCCCCTCATCACATACCCCATATACTGTCCTCTCCCCCTCATCACATCTCCCATATACTGTCCTCTCCCCTCATCACATCCTTCAAATACTGTCCTTTCCCCCTCATCACATCCCCCATATACTGTCCTCTCCCCTCATCACATCCCCCATATACTGTCCTCTCCCCTCATCACATCCCCCATATACTGTCCTCTCCCCTCATCCCATCCCCCATATACTGTCCTCTCCCTTCATCCCATCCCCCATATACTGTCCTCTCCCCTCATCAACCCCCCTATATACTGTCCTCTCCCCTCATCACATCCTTCAAATACTGTCCTCTCCCCCTCATCCCATCCCCCATATACCTTCCTCTCCCCTCATCACATCCCCCATATACTGTACTCTTCCCTCATCACATCCTTCAAATACTGTCCTCTCCCCCTCATCACATCCCCCATATACTGTCCTCTCCCCTCATCACATCCCCCATATACTGTCCTCTCCCCTCATCACATTCCCCATATACTGTGCTCTCCCCTCATCACACCCCCTATATACTGTCCTTTCCCCTCATCACATCCTTCAAATACTGTCTGCTCCCCCTCACCACATCCCCCATATACTGTCCTCTCCCCTCATCACATCCCCATATACGTCCTCTCCCCTCATAACATCCCCCATATACTGTCCCCTCCCGAATCACATCCCCCATATACTGTCCCCTCCCCTCAGCACATCCCCAATATACTGCCCCCCTCTCATAACAACCCCCATATATTGTTCTGTCTCCCCCTCATAACATCCTTCATATACTGCCCTCTCCCTCCTCATCATAGCCCTCATATACTGTCCTCTCCCTCCTTATCATAGCCCCCATGTACTGTCCTCTCCGCTCATTAGAGACCCCATATACTGTCCTCTCCCCCCTTATCACATTCCCCATAATCTGTCCTCACTCTCATCACATTCCTCATATACTGTCCTCTCCCCCTCATCACATCCCCCATATGCTGTCCTCTCCCCTCATCACATCCCCCATATCCTGTCCCCTCCCCTCATCACATCCCCCATATACTGTTCCCTCCCCTCATCCCATCCCCCATATGCTGTCCTCTCCCTCATAACATCCTCCATAGACCGTCCTCCCCCTCATCACATCCCCCAACTACTGTCCTCACCCCCCTCATCACATCCCCCATACACTGTCCTCTCCTACCCTTATCACAACCCCCATATACTGTTCTCTCTCACCTTATCACATCCGCCATATACCATAATCTCCATTCATAATATCCCCTATACTGTCCTCTCTCCCCTTATCACATCCCCCATATACTTTACTTTCTTTCTTATCACATCCCCACATACTAACCTCTTCCTTCATCACATCCCCCATATAGTATGCTCTCTCCCCTTATCACATCCCCTATATACTGTCCCCTCCCCTTATCACATCCCCCATATACTATCCTCTCCCCTCATCATATCCCTTATAAATCACAATTATCATATACTGTATTTTCCTTTCTCATCACATTTCGCATATACTGTCCTCTCCCCTCAATTACAGACCTCTCTCCCCTTATCACATCCCCTATATACTGTCCCCTCCCCTTATCACATCCCCCATATACTATCCTCTCCCCTCATCATATCCCTTATAAATCACAATTATCATATACTGTATTTTCCTTTCTCATCACATTTCGCATATACTGTCCTCTCCCCTCAATTACAGACCCCATGTTGTCCTCTCTCCCCTTATCACATCCTGCATATACTTTCTGGTACTGATTTACTTTGAGCCACTGGAAGTGGTGGATGTACACCACTGCTAGGCTGCTTGACAGCCTCATCACATCTCCCATATACTGTCGTCTCCCCTCATCACAGCCCCCATATACTGTCCTCTCCCCCTCATCACATCCCCCAAATACTGTCCTCTCCCCCTCATCACATCCCCCATATACTGTCCTCTCCCCCTTATCACATCCCCCATATACTGTCCTCTCCCCTCATCATATCCCCCATATACTCTCCTCTCCCATCATCACATTCCCCATATACCGTCCTCTCCCCTCATCACATCCCCATATACCGTCCTC
Organism: Eleutherodactylus coqui; assembly: GCF_035609145.1. Lineage (NCBI taxonomy): Eukaryota > Metazoa > Chordata > Amphibia > Anura > Eleutherodactylidae > Eleutherodactylus > Eleutherodactylus coqui. The sequence continues at coordinate 576,161 of NW_027102161.1, read as the reverse complement.
TCCCCTCATCACATCCCCCATATACTGTCCTCTCCCATCATCACATCGCTCATATACCTTCCTCTCCCTCATCACATCCCCCATATACTGTCCTCCCTCATCACATCCCCCCCATATACTGTCCTCCCTCATCACATCCCCCCATATACTGTCCTGCCTCATCACATCCCCCATATACTGTCCTCTTCCTTCATCACATCCCCCATATACTGTCCTCTCCACTCATAATATCCCTTATACTGTCCTCTCTCCCTTTATCACATCCCCCATATACTGTCCTCTCCACTCATAATATCCCTTATACTGTCCTCTCTCCCCTTATCACATCCCCCATATACTTTACTTTCTTTCTCATCACATCCCCACATACTAACCTTTTCCTTCATCACATCCCCCATATAGTATCCTCTCTCCCCTTATCACATCCCCTATATGCTGTCCCCTCCCCTTATCATATCCCCTGTATACTATCCTATTCGCTCATCATATCCCCTATACATCACAATTATCATATACTGTCTTCTCCTTTCTCATCACATTTCACATATACTGTCCTCTCCCCCCAATCACAGACCCCATGTTGTCCTCTCTCCCTTTATCACATCCTGCATATACTGTCTGGTAATGCTTTACCTTGACGCCACTGGAAGTGGTGAATTTACACCACTGCTAGGCTGCTTGACAGCCTCATCACATCTCCCATATACTGTCCTCTCCCATCATCACAGCCCCCATATACTGTCCTCTCCCCTTCATCACATCCCCCAAATACTGTTTTCTCCCCCTCATCACATCCCCCATATACTGTCCTCTCCCCTCATTACATCCCCCATATTCTGTCCTCTCCCCTCATCAGTGAACAACTGGACGATTCTGATCCAGTCGTTCATTTTCTGCTTGCTTTTACATGGAACGATTATCGTTCAAAATCCCGCGGGAGAAAGCAAGCTACTTCCTAGTTGTAAGAGGCACAAGCTACTTACTATTGACATCGTGTGACATTAGGCCAGTCTGTTGGTTGAACGCAGATCTTAGGAGCGAAAATGTCCAAGTCACCTAAAAATAAAAATAAAAAGTGTTAGAATGGGAGTACACAGCTTTATTTTTGTGTATTGGATGTGGATTTGGAGCCTTCCTTAGCAGCTCCTACCATTAACAATGGTTTACTGTCTTTTGCAGGTCACTTGGAATACCATTCACTGATCATACCTATGAAGACTGCAGACTAATGCTAACAGCTAGAGACCTGACTTTACCCATGGAGGCTGGGCTTGTGGAGTTCACAAAAATCAGCCGGAAGTTAAAGTGAGAAGCAGTTGTTCCCTTTTTTTTGTATAAAAGTTGAATTTGAGTTCTCATTACTTGACTCAATTTGAGCTAGATGATGAGCGCAGGTCATCAAGATCTGCGCTCATTTAAATAGTCTTTACACAGGCCAATGCAGATTGTATGGGAGATGAGTAATCCTTAATACTACCATTCGACCCAAACACACTTTCATCATTGTCGCCACCTATTGATGCATGGAGGTGTGTTGCTGATTGATTTTTGTTAAAGGCTTCTGCAGGCGAGCGCAAGCGCAAATATGCATGCTCCTGCGCAACGTATTCGGGCAATGAAAGGCTTACATATATTTTTTTTGTTCATGCGCTAGCAATACTTCATGCTGTCATCAGTCACCCAGCCCCCAGTAATCATCCATAAATAGTCCATATGTGTGGCCAACAAAATTGCACGACATCTGTGCACTGCGAGACACACCAATCTCACAAGAATATGAATTGCAGTGTGGGAAAAAAATCGTGGCATGCTCTAACTCCTCACACTCCTCAGAATGCATCGTCACAGCTTTAATGCCTCGCATTGCTCTTGCATTACATGCAATGTGCATGCGAGTGCGATGCAAGGTTGCCATTTAAATCAATGGAAAACGCTTCCGATCCTCTATCGCACCTGAAATTCGTGCAAGAGGATCGGAACTTCACCAATGTATTTATGCCTGAGCAATGCCTCATGAGCGCGGTATCGGGCAGCTTCATGGCCCGACGTCTCACTCGTCCTTGTGTAGGAAGTCTAATGCAAAAAAATAACATGGAAGTTTAAGCAAAGCCACAGGTTTCTGAAAAAGTTTTTTTTTGTGCCGCTTGACTTTTCTTTTCAGTGTACAGATGCCTTGGTCTTAAGCTTGACTCTTAGCGCGGCACACCGTCATCACGTTGCATTATCAGGGTGGTTTACTGACACTTGGAATTGATTCTAATGGGTTTTGTTGTGTTAAGATAAGAGAACAATAGGTTTGTCATGGGCAAAAACTTCCCAAATCTTTGAATAAGCTCTTTGCTTTAGACCGCCTTCACACTGGCGAGAAAATCATGCGAGACGCACAAATATAAATCCCGTTCTTTTGAATTGAGTCCTACACATGAAGGATGTTTTCCCGCATGGCACCACAATGCACTGCAGGTAACCAACTGCAGCATGTTCTATCTTGCTGCATAAACTTACATAGCAGTCCCATTGTTTTCTATGGGGCCGGCGGCAGCATCGCACCACATGCTAGGCGCACACGATGCAATGCGAGGTCTCCCATTGAAAACAATGAGAGAAACTCTGCGATCCTCTGCCACGGCTATTAGCTATCCTCCGGCACGGCTACTTACCCGAAGTGATGCGAGGCGGTTTTGAGATAAAAATGCCTCACATCCGCGGGGAAATCGCATGTCGGTGAGCGAGTGATTCACGGCCCGATATCGCACTCGTCCGTGTGTTGTTAGCTTTTTTTTTTTTTTTAAACTTTGTCTTTATTAAGCGGGTCTGGACAAACATGTAACATTACAGTATTTTTGCAGGTTCTTTTTTCCGTATCAGTCTTGGTTGTCCCAGCCTGCATTTTTTATATTATTTATATTAAACTAAACAAAATAAAACAAAACATTGAAACAGACAGATTATATACATGAAATCTAACCTTTGACCCATTTTGACCACGGATATTTTTGGTCTACTGACCTGTATGTTGAGGATCTTCAAAGTTTTCGGAGGCCCCGCAGGCTATGGCACGATTTGTAGATCACCCTAAATTAGTGTGTCTCCCATTGCTATCTGTTCCTGGAACCAGCAGGTGTAGTAGAAGCAGTTTCTTAATTTGTCTTTTACCCTTTGTGGTAATAATTGAATGAAGCTCCCCCAGGTTTCAAAGAAGGTTTGTACCTTCTTTTCTTTGAAAAGTGAAGTTTCCGCCCAATCCATCTGGAACAGGAACGCTAGCTTGTCCAGGAACAGTCTGAATGGGGGCCCTGATGGTTGTATCCATGTTTGTAAAATGGCTTTTAATCCCGCTGCTGCTATGAAGTGCAGTAGTTTTCTAACGCCTCTCGAGCAGTGGTAGACTTCAGAGTCTAAGTAGCCAAATATTGCCCATGTTGGTTCTTGTGGGCAGAAGTTCGTCAGGTGTGTTTTTGTGTACTCTCCTATCCGTGTCCAGAAGTCCTGTATTGGGGGGCATGTCCATAGGTTGTGATATAAGTTTGCATATGGCGCCTGGCATTTGAGGCAATTTGGGGTGTCGTAAGTTCCTATTTGAAATCCCCTACTTGGGGTTATGTATGATCTGTGGGCAATTTGCTGTCTCATCTCCAGAAATCTGGCTGATGGTAAGTATCTGTGTGCTGAGGTCAGAGACTTCATTATCAATGTTGGTGTGAAATCAGGATTGTCCCTGGCCCACTTACCAACCCCCGAGTCAATGTCATCTTGCTCCCTCATATTTCTTATTATCCTGTACAGCTTGGAGATCATTCCCTGTGGGCCTGTTTTCCTAGCCGTCCATATGTCATTTGCTTGTACCCAGTCAGGTTCTCGAAGTCGTGGTATGAGTTCTGTGATATAGTGTCTGACCTGAAGGTATGAAAATAGTGGGATTTGGATCTCAGGGTATTTTTGTTTCGTTTCGTCATATGTTAGGATTCGTTTTTCCTCTGTGTGCAGCAGTCTGTCTATTGTGTGTATTCCTTTGGTCTCCCATTCCGCGAAGCGAATATATTATGGGGATTACCGTCTTGAAAGTTGGGGTTGTTCATTATCGACAGGTATGGCGATACTTGGGGTGATGTTTGGTTATCTTTGCGCAGTTTATTCCATGTTTTCCAGGCCGTTAATATCAGGGGGTTCTTTTTGATTTTTCCTGGGAGTTCTGCGTATGAGCAGTGGAGGATATTCTGGAGTCGTGTTGGGCCGGCCATTTCTTGTTCGAGTGGTTTGTTTGTGAAGTGTGACTTGGAATGAATCCAGTCATGAATGATTCGTGTTTGTGCCGCTAGGTTGTAGTCTCGTATGCTGGGTAAGTTGGTTCCTCCGTTCTCTCTGTGCTTATGTAATATTTTGAGCGCGATGCGTGGTCTTTTCCCTCCCCATATGAATCTCCTGTACAGATAGTTTATTTTCTTTATGTCTTTTAATTTTAGGAATATGGGTAGTGAGTGTAGGATGTATAATAGACGTGGAAATTCTATCATTTTTAATAGGCTCACCCTTCCCAGAAAAGAAATCGTGAAGTTTTTCCATGTGCTTAGGGTCGCTTCTAATTTTTTGATATGGGGATCTATGTTTGTGTTATATAATTTGGAAGGGTTTCTTGTGAGTTGTACTCCCAAGTATTGTATTGCGTGTTTTTCCCACTTAAATGGATACTGCATTGCCCATGGGGGTTTGGCCTGTCCCCTAAGAAGTAAAGCCTCTGTTTTGTCTAGGTTTAAAGTGTAACCCGAGAGTTTGCCGATTTTTTCCACGTCCTGTAATAGGGGTGTTAGTGTTTCCCTAGGGTTGTCTATCACCAGTAAAAGATCGTCTGCAAATGCTTCTACTTTTATCTTTGTCCCTCCGCATGTGGCTCCTGTAAATAGCGTTGTTTGTGTCAAGTATCTAAGCAGTGGATCTATTGATAGATTAAACAACAGTGGTGAAAGGGGGCAGCCTTGTCTAGCCCCTCTAAATAAGTCTATGTTGGGAGTATTAAGGCCGTTGACTGTGAGAGTCGTGGTGGCCCTTGTGTGCATTGTGTCTATATAGTTCATAAAAATCTGTCCAAAGCCTCTTTTTTCCAGCAGTCTGTTTAAATATGGCCAGGCCATTTTATCAAAAGCTTTTTCTGCGTCCAGACTCAGCAGCATTGTAGTCTGGCTCTCGGGGTTTTGTGCTATGACCGTCGCCGCTATGGCGGCTCTGATGTTTTTTAAAGCACTTCTCCCTTGTGTAAAGCCTTTCTGTGCTGGATCTAGTATGGACGGGAGGATTAGCTGGAGTCTGTCGGCTAGTATTTTGGACAGGAATTTATAATCGCAGTTTAACAGCGCTATTGGTCTGTAGGATTTTGGTTCTGTCTGGTCTTTGCCCGGTTTGGGGAGTAGTATCGTTCTTGATACTCCAAAGTCCTCTGCTTGTGTGTCGTTTTTGTATATTGTGTTGTACAGTTGGGTCAGTACTGGCACCATATCTGTTATTAGTATTTTATAATATTCCGTCGAGAATCCGTCGGGGCCTGGTGTTTTTCCCCCTAGTGCCCTCGAGATCGCCCCTCTTACTTCTTCCTCCCGTATGTCAGCGTCTAGTAAAGATGTTTGTTCTTCTGTTAGTTTTGGTAGGTTCACAGATTCTAGGAAACTGTTTATGTCCGGCATGTTTGTTGGTTCTGCCCTGTATAGGTTTTCAAAGTATTCGTGTAGTATTTGAGTCACTTCTTCTTGTTTTGTTGTGAGGTTATCTCCATTGGCGTGTCTTAGTGCCAATATTGGTTTGTGTGGTTGTTTTTGTTTAGCCAGGTTGGCTAGCAAGCGACCTGTCTTGTTGCCCCACCTGTAGAACTTGTTTTTTGTTAGTTGTGTTTGCCAGTGTGCGTGTGTATGTACGAATGTGTTTAGTAAATGTTTTGCTGTGAGGAAGGTTTGATATGAATTATCGTCATGGGAGTTCATATGTTCTTTTTGTGCCTCCAGGAGGGAGTGATGTAATGTCTCGAATTCTGTTTGGAATTTTTTCCTCCTATGGGACAGGTAGCTTATGATATGGCCCCTCATCACTGCCTTCGAAGCTTGCCAAAATAGGTTTATGTCCTCTATATGGGCCCTATTGTCGTCTGCGTAATTATTCCAGTTTATTTTCAGGTATGCCCTGAAATCCTCTGATTCCCACAAAAATGAGGGGAATCTCCATATTTTGGTTAGCCTTCGCGGGGCTATCAGTTGTAGTTTCATTGTTATCGGTGCATGGTCACTGAGGGATATTGGGTGGATTATTGATTGGTGGTGATATTCAAAAGTGCTGTTTGATATCAGGAGAAAGTCTATGCGTGAAAATGAATGGTGTGCATTGGAGCAGCACGTGTATTCTTTATTGGTGGGGTTCAGGAGTCGCCACGGATCACATAAGCTGAGTTGTTCTTTTAGCGTTAGTAATGCATGTGTGATTGAGGTTGTTTGGGTGGATGGCCCTGTTCTGTCCAGTATTTCGTCTTGTACGCTGTTAAAGTCTCCTCCCATGATTATTCTATCGTTTAGATACGGTTGTAGTTTTTCTATTAGCGTGGCACAGAATGCCGGTTGATTTGTGTTGGGGCCATATACGTTCACCAAGGTATATATTTGTTCTTCCATTTTGATTCTCATTATTAGATATCTGCCCTGCGGGTCGGCTATATTTTGTAGTATTACATGTGGTGTGTTTTTCCTAATCAAAATGGCTACTCCTCGTGATGCTGATGTATGGGAGGCTGTATAACATGCGTCTATCCATGGTGCTTTTAGTTCCCCTTTTCCCTCTTTTTTCCAGTGTGTTTCCTGTAAAAACACTATATCTGGTTTATATCTTTTTAAATGTGTGAGTACTTTTTTTCGTTTAATGGGTGTGTTTAGTCCGTCTACATTCCAGGACAGTATTTGTATCGTGGAGGGTGTTTGATATTCAGTTGTCTCTAAGTCTGTGGGCATATTGGTATGTGTCGGTTATAATTACCGTGGTTTTTGCCTCTTTGTTGTCGTCACATCCTTCGGTCCCAGCGAGCCGTGGATGCAACTGGGTGTTGATTGTGCCATGCCTGCGGGGCTCTCCGATCCTCCTTTCGGTCCGTTTTCTAAAGGTCAAATGGGTCAGAAAAAAAATAGAAAACATAAAAAACATGAAAAACATAGTTATAAACATATAAACTTTCAGTATTGAATTATTTTTCTTTTGCATAACGGGTGCCACATCCACGATGTTTCGAACAGGGTCATAATAAAGAGCAACTATGCAGTTCCTTTTTTCCCCATCTTTCTCATCCCTGTTCTCCGTCTTCTTCCATGCGCAGATGTCTTCTGGCTTCCTCCGGGGTGTTGAATATTAGAGATTTATTGCCATCTTGGATTCGGAGCTTTGCCGGATATAGCAATTGGAAGCGTGTGTTTTGTTCATGTAAGGCCTGGCAGATTGGGGTAAATAGTTTGCGTTTTTGTGATACTGCCACTGAAAAGTCCTGGAACAGTAAGATCTTTGATCCTTGTATTATTAGTTCTCCTTGTCGTCTGTAAGCTTGTAAGATTGTTTCTTTTGTTGCCCAATGCATGTATTTTGCTATCACTGGGCGAGGTCTATTTCTGTTGTTACGCCCCTCCCCCGGGGGGCCAATTCTGTGAGCTCTTTCTATTGTTAGAGGGTCTTTAGGTATGTCGAGCTGGAGTACTTGTGGTAGCTCAGTAGTTAGGTAGGTTATAAGCTGGTTATTGGTTACTGTCTCAGGTATTCCCACAAAGCGAAGATTATTACGGCGATGTCTATTTTCTAGGTCGTCGATTTTCTCCCGAAGCATTTCGGTTTCTGACTGATTTCTTTGTAGCGAGGCTTCCAAGCTTGCTATGGTTTGTTCTGTATTCTGGGTTTTCGCTTCTAATTCCGTCAGCCTTTGGGTGTTGTCCGTGATTTGGGATAATGCTGAATTTATGGATTTATGCAATGCCTCTAATCTGTTATCAAATAGGGGGAGAAGCATTTTTGACACCTCTTGTGCCACCAGTGTTGCCTGGGTTATGTCCATGTTGTTATTCATTGGTTGGTCATTAGTTTGTATGGCGGAAGTGTCCATTGTCTCGTGGTCGGTGTCTGGTAAGACCGTGGTACATGGTGGGGGGTTCTTCAAAGGGGATGTAGGTTGGTGTGTGCTTTTGCTTTCTCTTTCTTTGATGTTTTTGGCAGCTTTGTTCTTTTGTTGTCCTCCCATAGATGTTTTGTCTGTGTTTGGCTGGCGTGTTGCCCTTGTTGAGGTGCCCGCGTTTTTTTCGTTTAGATATTTGTCCATGTTTTTTTTTTTTGTTTTTTTTTAAGTCGAGTGGTTATGCGGGTTGATTTGCTGAGATGTCTTCCCTGTTCTTGAGGTTTTTCTGGTTTTATTGCAGTTTAATTTTGTTGTGGATGTGGCTTATCTTTCATTATCTATTGCTCCATCTCTGTTTGTCTGGGGTCTTTGGTTCGCTCCGCGACTAATGTTCCTGCTGGTTTCGTTTTGTCGCTTTTATCTCCCCCACTCCTGTTTTTGGTGTACTTTAATTATTCTGTTTTGTGCTGTCTGGGCTTTCTCTCCCCTCTTTTCCTTATTTCCCCCCCCCCCCTGTTGCTGTTTTGTTCTTTAGGGATTTGTCAGGGGTTAAATTCGAATGATAGTCCCTTGGGATCTTTTCTGTGGTATGTACTGGGTTTTGTGTTTTTCTTGAGGTTGGGATGGGGCTCGTGTGGTAGTTATGGTTGCCCACTGTTCTTGGGCTGTTTCCCCCCCCCCCCTCTCTCTCTTTGAAGGGGATCTCTGTGCCTCTGTTGCGTTCTGGGGCCCTCTCTGCAGCGTTGGTGTGGCTGTGTGGTGTCTTCACACTTCTTTGCTGCCTCTCGGCTCCTTCCCCTGCCTGGTGTAATGGGCGGGGCTTATTGTGGGCATCGCTGTCGAAATTTAGGCTGTGGCTTCTGCTTCCGCTAGGCCGCTGCGTCCCCACAGGTTTTCGGGGGGTCGCCGGTTCAGGGGGGGGGTTTCTCCGGTTGTCCGGGTGCTCTCCCGGGCTATTCTCCCCGTGCGGAGCTGGGCTATGTCTGTCACGGCCCGGGTGTTGTGGCGCGATGCCCGCTGCTGCCCGCTTTGGTGTTCCGGTGGGGTATCTACTCTCGGGGGGTCTCCCCTAGTCCTCTATGGCTTCCCGAGGTCTTCCCCCCTCTCGCGGCTCTTACCGGGCTTGGTCGCGGTTCTCGCGGCCGGAAATTTAGTCCGCGGCTTTGGGCGCGTCCAGGCCGCAGTGTCCCCGACGCTCCCGGTATGTCTTGGGCGGGGGCCGATGGGTCTGCAGACCTTACCGGAGATCTTCGGCGGAGGTAAGGTCCCGGCTGGCTATGGGTTGGGCGTCCCGTTTCCTCGCCTCTGTGCCCCGGTTCTCCTTTCCCGCGGTCCGCGTTTGGAGGTTCACGGAGGATCTTCCGGGCCCCTTGCCGGTGTTGGGACTTCTGCCTAGCAAGCAGGGGAGATGTCCGTCCCTGCAGCTGCTTTTTTGTGGGTCACTAGAGGGTCCCGGTGTCTCTGGGAGTTGTGTCACGCAGGAGCTCTGAGAGACACGTCCTGCTTCCTCTGTGTCCTGGGCGGAAGTCCGTGTTGTTAGCTTTTATAGTCGGGGGATAGTTCTGGTATACACGCTGACTTTTATAGTCGGAGGGATAGTTCTGGTATACACGCTGACTTTTATACTCGGAGGGATAGTTCTGGTATACACGCTGACTTTTATACTCGGAGGGATAGTTCTGGTATACACGCTGACTTTTATAGTCGGAGGGATAGTTCTGGTATACACACTGACTTTTATAGTCGGAGGGATAGTTCTGGTATACACACTGGCTTTTATAGTCGGGGGATAGTTCTGGTATACACGCTGACTTTTATAGTCGGAGGGATAGTTCTGGTATACACGCTGATTTTGTAGCCTAGATGAGCTGTGAATTGAGGTGAATATATATTTTGGCAAGTAAGTCAATGGACCTAAAAGAGGAGTCAAGGCAGGAATTACCTACTTGGGGCTAATGCCCACGGATGGATTTCTGCCGCGTTTCATGAACCCAATAGCTTACTGCCTTTAAATGTTCACGCAGCATGAAAGAAATCGTGGCATGTTCTAATTGCGGAAAAACGCGCAGCCGGCGTCCATTGCAGTCAATGGAAGCCATGCATCACGTGATACTTCCGCTGTGAGCACAGCGGAAGTATCGCATGATTACGCGGTTTGTTTTTTTTTCAGCCTCACTGCGGCTGTAGATCGCTGCGCCTATGTGAGTCCTAAAGAATATTTAACATTAAGCAAAAACTAGTGCCAGATTCTTGACAAGCACACACGCCAGCGCTAATCTCTGCGCCAAAACTATCCCAAATGATTGTGCCCCAATACGTTTACCTTACTTATATTTGTTACTGTATTACTTACTTTCAACAATTTGTTTTCAGCCTAAAATGGAACAATTTTGAGAAACAGCTGGAAGTGTACGCATCTATTGCCGACTTGTCAAAGGGAGGAAGGATTGGAATAGAAGAGTTTGCCAATCATCTCAAGCTGCCGGTGTCGGATCTACTAAGAGAGCTGTTCGCACTGTTTGACCGGGTAAGTCTTATATTATAAGGCTTACTATAAGATGTCACAACTTGAGACGTGTAACTTTTGGGAACTTGGTAGCATATAGTGTTAGGCTGAAAAATGACTTGTGTCCATCTAGTTCAGCCTGCTATCCTGCAATGTTGATCCAGAGGAAGGAGAAAAACCTAATGAGGCCGAAGCCAATTATACTCACTTTAGGAAAAATATTCCTTCCCAACTCCAATCTGGCAATCAGAATAATCCCCGGGTCACCGACCCTTCTGAAGTAATCAGTGACTATAACATATTATATTGTAACACCCAAGAAAGGCGTCCAGGCCTCTCTTGTACGCTTATCATGTTCACCATCACTACATGCTCAGGCAGAGAGTTCCATAGTCTCACTGCTCTTACAGTAAAGAACCCCCTTCTATGTCGGTGTAGAAACCTTCTTTCCTCTAGACGTAGAGGGCGCTCTGTTGGCACAGTCCTGGGTATAAACAGATGATGGGAGCGATCTCGGTATTGTCCCCCGATATATTTATACATAATTATTAGGTCGCCCCCCCCCCCCCCCCCCAACCGTCTTTTTTGCTAAACTAAATAACCCCAATAATAAAACTTCAGTCTTGTGCAAAACTCCACACTGATCATGATCATATTATATCTGTTTAATGGCCGAAGCTCATTTTTCCTGATATAATGCTCCAGTCCCCCTCTATAGACAGACATTGTCCTTGTATTCGGTAATTTCGGTGTTGTCATTGAAATGAATGGAATGCATGCATGTCCTCCATTTCTGTGGGGACAGTCAGGACCGCCATACTCAGGACTCGTGGGAACCCCAGTGGTTACACCCCACTGATCATAGAGTTACTCCCCATCTTCTGAGTAACTTTAGATCTCTTTATATCTTGGTACAACCCCTTAAAGCACATCCTCTGGTACTGGCCAAACAATGATGGCTGGACCGCTTTTTCGACTACCTGATGCATACTGTGTGCATGCAGATCTCACTGGCCAGAGCCGCTCATGTGGGCAGCACTAGTCAATCACAGCAGGCGTAGTGTCTTAGGGATCCGGCACACGGACGTATTAACACGTGTGGATAAAATGTACATGTGCAAAATGCAGAGACGCATGGGTTCGTACACATTATCCTTTTTTGCGTGAGCAGAAGTCTATGCGGGGTGGACAAATGTACAATGGGATCCGTGAAAGAATGCGCATTTAAATCAGGGCGGGCGTGTATCTTGTGCCCATGTGAAGATGCTCTGTGCATGCAAACACGCTCACAAATGCCTTGTGCTAGCAAAAACGCATACGCCCGTGTGAAGCCACCCTTAGACTCAGGCCTCATTCACACGGGTGTATTTGCGCTCCAGATTACGCGCTTAAGGGTGCCCACCCACTAGCGTTTTTTTACTGCGAAATTCGTAGCGTTTTTTTTTTTTCTGCAGGGGTCTTTGGGCTATGGGACATGCAAAGCTAAAATCGCAATCGCGATATCGCGGTAAATCGCGATTTTTACATTACAAGTCCCATAAACCCCCTGCAGAAAAAAAAAACCTGCGAATTTCGCAGTGAAAAAAAACGCCAGTGGGTGGGCACCCTTATACGGATAGCATAAACGCCATTGATTTGTATTAGGGCAATCAGACTTGTGTTTTTCACACGTGTATTTTACATGCGTGAAAAAAAAAAAACGCAGTACGTCCGGTTATGGTCTGTATTACTGATCGAAATTGTTCATTCAAATCAATTAAATTCAGTGAATCTGTGTGAGATTTTTGCGCTTTTTTTTTTTTGTGTGTGTGTGAAAAATTGTAGTTTTATACACCTGCAAAGAAAACCACAAGAAAGACCAAATACAGAGTGAGGGCGGTTCCAGATGAGTGCGGGCACAACTACACTCGGCAGTACGGAGCTGCGGTGCGCCTGAACGAGGGGAATTTCTTCCCATTCGTTGGGTTTTCAAACTCCGCATCCGAGTGCAGGAGTTTGAAAATAATCACGAGAAGTCTGATGATGGTTTTGTGGTGCGACTAGCTTCCCCCCTCATGTGAAAGCTCCCTAAGGGCTCCTGCACACTGGCGATCGCGATATCGTGGCAAAATCGCTACTTTTTTCCCCGCAATTTTTTTGAGCATCAGCGCTGCTTTTTTTCCCAAAAACATGGCTGCCGTTCGCGATTTATGAGTCAATTGGACTTTCTAATGTTAAAAAGTCATCGCATGGAAATCACAAGTTGGTGCTTTGCAATGTGATAAAAAGGAGGCGCCATAGGGAAACATGGGAGATAAAGCGCAGAAAGATAGAACACGCCGCTATTTTTTTTTCTTGCAACATCGAATGAGTGAAAACATTGAAAATGTTCTAATTTTGACGCCACATAGACTTTTATGGGAGACTATGCGAGCCAACCGGCAAAGGGAGGGGGGACGGTGTTTAACATCCCTGTGGGGATAAAGGGAGTCCCTACGGGGATGTTAATCTTTCCCCCTTCCTTTGCCGATGAAGGTCGTCCCAAGCTGCAGGGATTCCCTTCATCCCTGCGGGGATTCCTTTCAGTGAGGTAGATGGGAGATGCGATGCGAGAGCTCACCCAAAGATAGGACGTGCCGCGATGCGGGAAAACATCGCTCATGTGTATGAGCCCATTCAAAAGAATGGACTTCACATCCGTGCGTGTTTTGTGCGCATTGCATCACACAGAAATTGCACAAGTTTCTCGTTCGTGTGAATAAAGCCTTAGGCCTCATGTCCACGGGGAAAATCAGGCCCGCTACGGATTCTCCATGTAGAATCTGCAGCGGGTCCCTCCTGCCCCGCGGACATGAGGGCTGAAAATAAGAATAAATGAGAATTAACTCACCTCCCATCCGCTCCGTTTCTTCTCTTCGCCGCGGTGTCATCTTCTCTGCGTCGCGGCCGGATCTTCTTTCTTCGGCTCGGCGGATGCGCATGATGACGTCGGTGACGTGCCCCGCGCATGCGCCGTCCCGAAGAAAAAAGATCCGGCCGCGACGGAGAGAAGATGGCGCCGCCGCGAAGAGAAGAAACGGAGGGTGTGAGTAAATTCCGAATTTTGTCTCCCGCGGATCCGGACGGCTTCCATAGGCTTCAATAGAAGACCCGCATGAAAATGGAGCATGGTCCAGATTTTTTCATGCTCCATTTTTTTTTTAATCACTTTGATTGACGATCCGCGGGTATTTATCTACCCCGCGGGTGGTCAATGCATCCCTATGGGGTGCGGATCCGCGGGCAGGAGAAGAGTTAAAATCCGCTGCGGATTTTAATTCTTATTTTGCCCGTGGACATGAGCCCTTAGAGATCAGTGAGGGCTCTTTCACACGAGTGCTTTTGCGCGCTGAGAATCGGCCGTGGGAACTGCAACCACTGGTCAATTTTCACCGCTGGTTGTGTCCCTCTCAGGTGTGAACAGGGCCGCCAGTGCAGAAAAGGACACTTACCTGCGCAGGAACGCTCACAAGACGAAGTGATTGCGCTCCATTTTAGAGTGAAAATGCGTCACACACTCGCGTGATTGCGTCACGCGCGTGTGAAGGAGTGCTAAGGGCTTTACATGGGCGTATGCGTTTTTGCACGCAGTGAACAATTTTTTTTTTACGTGTATTTTACTGTCATTTCTGTGTCACAGGGCCTATTCATTTGCGTGCTGCAAACGAGCCCTCCCCGACTTAAATGGTTATTTACCCTAGTGAGTTCCAGGTGTGTTATTTTTCTCGTGGAATTGAACAGCGTATTGCACGCACATTTGCGCACTCCCTATAGACTTTAAATGCACACAAAAGTAGAGCATGCAGCGGTTTTTTCGCATTTGGGCAAAAAAAAAAAGGAAATGAAAACCAATCCATTGAAATCAATGGGTTTTATTCTCTGCGTATTGTGCTCAGAAATTTTGCGCATGCTAACACACGCGTGTAAATGTCCATGTGCAGGAACTCCTGGCTTCACATGGGTGTGTTTGCGTGTGCATTTACGCAGCGAATAGAACCCTGTAGATTTCAATGGGTTTGTTCACAAATGCGCGTTTTCACAATTCACGCAAAAAAATATGCAACATACTCTATTTTGCGGCATTTTTGCACACCAAAAGTCCCCATAGAAGTCAATGGGGATACACAAATATGCATGTGATATGCCAGGAGGTGCGTGATACGCTGCGTAATTGCGCAGGAAAGGAACGCATCCAGAACTCGTTAGACTAATTTCAATAGCTGGGAGCAGCGGTGGGTATTTTTCTGAATGCACAAAAGCCAGCAAAATATCTGCAGATGCGAATACACATACGCGGGCAAGCGCAATATCGCTATTAGAAAATCGGACTGATATCGCACTCATAAAGCTGCTTTCATACAAATGTTTTCTCGCAGATAAACGTCGCCCACAAATCGCCGCCATGTGAAGCATTGGACTGCAATGCATTCATTCACACGGGCGATTATTACCTCCCCTCCTCCCCCTCCCGCACAGCATCAAAATATGGGCCATGACCTATCTTTTGCCGAAAATCGCAGAGAGGGGGAAGGAGTTTACCGCCGCTTGTTGCAGAAGACGGCTGGTTTCTATTTAGCTATTAAGGCTTAATAGAAGCCATTCTGCCGAGCGCGGCAGCGGAGTCCATTTACGCGATGCAGCCCTGTGAATGGACGAGACAGCGCTAATTCCAAAAGGGATTAGATTGCAGCAATGCTGCGCTGCCGCATTTCTTCCACGCGATGCTTTTGCGTATAAATGCAACCCTTGTGTGAAAGAGGCCTAAAGCTGCGCTTTTTCAGCTATTTTGTATATACTGTGCACGCTACTTTCACGCGAGTGAAAAAAAATCATATATTGCTCCAATATGACAGAAAAAACGCATCGCATATAAATCACTTGCCAAGCCAGTGAGACACAATTTTTCTTTTCATGCACACAGAATTGAAGGCTTATTCACACGGGCGGATTTTTTATCAGTATTTTGTGAGCCAAAACCAGAAGTGGAGAGAAAGTCTAATTGGGAAGAGTTTCATTTCTTCCGTATTTTGGGCCGTTCCTGGTTTGGCTCACAAAATACTGATGTAAAATTCGTTGTGTGAATAAGGCCTAAGGCTTATTCAGACTGGCACAGGCGAAACTACGCTCGGCGGCACGGGCAAATCATGCGTACAAATCACGGGCAGGAAAGGAGGTGGTGAAAACAAAACCACTGAAATCCCATAGAGATCCGCGGTTTTGTTTTTTCCCTTTATACGGTTGTGATTATAAGGGGACTAAAGTACATTCGTGTGAAGGAGCCGTCGGCGCAATTTTATGCATATGAGAGCGCATTTGCTTACCCCCCTAGACTCTAATAGAATATCAGGAGCACAAATGCACGTAAAAATCATTGCGGTTTCTGTGACCGCTTTTCTGCACAGAAATCAGCGTGCTAAATCGCCGTGTGAAAGAGGCCCTAGGGCTTCGGCAGACGAATGTACGCGACAAGACGATTGTCGCAGTGGAGCGTATTTGTGCATAAACAAGGTTTACAGTAATCGGGTTGCACTCACAATGCCAGTTCACACGCACGATACCTCCTTTCCGTGGCATACAGTGGCGATGGTCATCTTCTCGCTGCGACGTCCGCTGGGTCACAACCCTTCCCTGTCATGCAGAAAGATGAGGTGAGAAACACGCTTATGAGAATGAACCTATGGAGATCACAGGGAGCCGTGCGGGTGTCATGGCAGCCAGGGGCCTTCTGAAAGGCCCCAGGACTGTCAAAGCAGAATGCTTATCCAGGCATTCTCGTGGGGTGGCTTGGTAGACTGCCTGTCAATTCGCAGTATGATGTAAGGCTATGGCATTTCATCATATTGCAAGAGCGATCAGAGCATCACACGCTCATGTTCACTCTGGGACAAAAAAAAGTGAAAATAAGTTTTAAAAAGTCTTACTAATTATATAAAAAAATAAAAGGTTATTTTAATTATTAAATAGAAAAAAAACAACTGTGCTTCCGTAAATGACCAACCTATCAAAGTAGCACATTATTTACCCCGCACAGTGAACGTCATCAGGAAAGAAAAAAAAACAACACCAGAATTTTGCTTTTTGGACACCCCGTCTTTAAGAAAAAAATGTAATAAAAAGGGATGAAAAAGTCACATGTGCTCCAGAATGGTACCAACGGAAAACTACAGGATATCCTGCAAAAACAGAGCCCTCACACAGCTGCGTCAACGAAAAAATAAAGAAGTTATGGCCGTCAGAAAATGGCGGCAGAAGATAATTAAAAAAAATTAAATATCTTGGAAAAAATAAAAGTAGTACGGCGAAAAAAGAAAAAAAACTACATAAATTTGGTAACATAGTATTCGTACTGACCCATAGATTAAAGCTATCATGTCATTTCCGTTGCAGTGTGTACACCGTAGAAACAAGACGCACCAAAAGATGGCGGAATTTCATTTTTTTTTCCACTTACAATTTTTTTTCAGCCTGCAAAAAACGAGCCCTCAGACAGCGACGGCGACGGAGAAATACAAGTTATGATTTATTAGAACGGGGGAGCAAAAAACAAAAGGGCCCGGTTAAGGGCTCATTCACACGAGGACCTACGTGTGCAAAAATCACGCACGTAAAAAAACCTGCAGCTATTGGAACCGACGGTTTTCTATGCGAACGTTCAGATAAAGAAATGTTACATGCGCAAAAAACATCTGAACGATCCCGTAGGAAACCATTCCTCCTAATAGTCGCGTGATTTTTCTGCGGTGATTTTTGCACGCGTAGGTCCGCATGTGAAAGAGGCCGTAGCCTTTACTGTGTCATGAAGCCCATTGTTCTCTATGGCCACGTAATTTACGCTATAAATACACAATTACACTGCGCATGTGCGGCGTTTATACGCGCCATTGCAAAGCGACAGAGCTTGAAAATTAAACAAAACCAGGAAGTCTGCGCACGACAGTGTGAGCGAGATACATCGTCATGCGCAGTGCAAAACCGCTGCCATACGCAGCGATAGGCCGGCTCCACAGCGGCAACGTGCAGCGTTTTACGTTTACGGTCGTGTACGCCGGACTTATAAATCAGATCATATACAGGCCGATTCCCTTCCTGCAAAACCCACACGTGATAAAATCATGCAATTTTTGCGCCATGCAGGAGCTAGTAAAAATGCAGAATTATGATTTTTAATGCTTTCCTTCACATCTGCAATGTTTTTACTCATGCGATGTTGCGTGAAAAAAAAAAATCACGGGATGCCCTATCTTTCTGCGTTTTGCGTTTTTTCCCTATACTGGCTCCCTTTTACCGCATCGCAAAGCACGACCGTGCAATGCATTTTTAACATTACAAAGTCTTATTGACTTTTACGCAAAAATTACTACAAAATTGCGTGAAGAAAAAAAAAAAATCACACGAGAAAATCTTAAGCGACATTGATCTTTTTGTGAGAGAAAGCAGCACTGACGCTCAAATTGTGGGAAAAAAGACGCGATTTTGCCGCAATTGCCAGTGTAAAGAAGCCCTAAGACCACCTTCACACGACCGTATGTGTTTAACGGTCGCCCCAGATGAATGAATCAAGTCCTGATCTGTATTCGCTGCCGTTTGAATGTAAAAAAAGCACGCAGAAGCGATGAAACCAGCGATCGCTGTAGAATCCTCAGAAGGTCGATAAACGCCTAGTTGGGGTGAGCCTCCTTCTTTTCCCTGCGTTGTACGCCAGTAACTCCCTGAAGACCTGTCTTTTCACGTGACATATAAAATGCACGACTGAAAACGGGCGCGTATGTCCTATTTTTCAAGGCGCAATATTTTAAGCGTCAAAAAATTGTTCGTCAGACCGAACACCTTGGAATCCAGCGCTTCGCGGGGTCGCGTTTCATGTTTTTTTTTCTTTTCTAACAGCACTAAAGGTCGTCTAAATAAGCCCGTAAACAGATGAACGCGGTTGTGGAGCTTTTTGCGCACGCACAACATGATGAAGCATAGTTATTGATCTTAATGGTTTAATTCTGACGACCGTGTTTCTCGCGTGCGAGAAAAGATAGGCCTTGTCCGCTTTCTTTTTTTTTTTTAACGCACGCGATTACACGGGTTTGAACAGTAAACAAGACTTCTAACGTGTTCATGCACCAACACCCTCCATTGCGGTGAGCATATTTGTGCATCCGCTTGTCTGTTTAAGCCCTAACTTTGTACTCTTTTGCCTCATTCCCTCTGAAGAGTGCAGAAAATGGCGCCTGCAGCATCCATGACCTTTTGTATGTGAATCTGCATATAGCCGGCCATCTGCTAGTGTGACACCAGTGATGGCGGCAGCCTCCCGCCATATCACGTCTCTGAGGCTAGTTACACACAGGCGGGCGCAATTTTTGGCCCGATATCACGCTTATCAACTTTTTACTCCGCGGCTGCGAGGCGACTTTCAGCCAAAAACGCTTCATATTGCTTCTGTGAAATTCCGATCCTCTGGTGCGAGTCTCACACATAAGAGCGGATCAGAAGTGTTTCTGGTTGATTCCAATGGGAATCATCGCATCGCACGAGAGCCATGCAACGTATTTAAGGTCCCATTGAAATCAATGGGCGAGGCAGACTGAGGAACGCGGGAAAAAAATACGACCTGCTGCGTTTTTGTTTTGTTTTTTCCCCCTCACAGCATCGCTCGTGTGTATGGACATAATACATAATTCATATTCACACAAGTTTTGCGCGTCTCGCAGCCTTCATAGATATATTCTGACACTGATTAAATGGAGCCGTTTGCCACGAGATGCTCACCGGAGTACATGTCTGTGGCGCACACCTGTCTAGCGGTCGTGTCACGACGTCAGGGGAATGGCGCACGTTGCTGAGAGTTGATGGTCTGACAGACATGGCGGGAGATTTATGAAGGGGGCTAAAACAAAAACTGTCCTAAACCAGAGCTGAGGGAAAGCGAAAGCTGCTCTGTGATTGGTTGCCGGGGGCAACAGCCTGCGGGCCGCCTCAGGCATCAGCATCTTCCTCATGAGGAGCCAGACAAAAATGGAGAAGTTACTGAGGAACATTCGGGTTTCCTAGCGAGTGAATCGCTCTGTAGTTCTTAATAGTTCACAGTACAGAAGGCCGGCAGACGCCATCTTGTTATATAGACCCTTCTATTCCACTGATTATGGCGATCGGCGGCCATTGTCTGACAACAGGGGAGAAGCAGTGTTAGGGCCGCTCCCTCACAAGCGGTTTTATACCATGTATTACGCACGTTTTTCATGCCCGCGTACTACTCTGCACTGAAGCTCTACATATTTCATGGGGCCTCACATTAGCGTTTTTGCACCATATTTTACACGCAGCGTGTCCCATTTTCGGCGTTTCGGCACATATTTCGCCCACTAAATCGCCCTTTGAAATGAATAGGGGGTGTAAAAAACGTGGCGACAACATCCTATTGTTACTGTACAAAATGCGTCGTAAAAACGCGGGCAAACGCGCACAAAAACAAAATGCATAAAAACGCAGCTCTGCGAGCAAAACACTTGATAAAAGACGCTCCGTTTTTACAGACACTTGTGTGCGCCCCCGAGGGCTCCGTCACATAACGTGTTCACGCCTGCGAGAGCTTGACGTCATTGCGCTCTGAATAGAGTGCTACCACATCCTCTCGCGAGTGTAACCGCGCTCCTATCCGGTACTGTTGTGTGAATGGCATGAAATACGCAAATAACGTCCGAGTCTCAATCGTGGCAAATCTGCGATAATACGGTGCGTACGGGCGAACGTAAAAATGCATACGGTCGCGTGAAGGCGGCCTAATTAGACATTTCAATAAGTGTGAATTTTTTTGCAGATGGGGGGGAAGCATAATTTGTTCCACAAATACACGGCGCTAATGCGTGCACAAATACGATCCGTAAACGATGTGGGCTGTTGTGCGAAAATGTGCACATTCTAATGTACTTTCCACATTGCCTTTCCAGTTCACATTGGCGCGGGATACACCCGTGATGGTATTGAGCTGGCTGGGCAGCCTAATTAGTCTCCGATGTTCTCGTATAACACCGCAAAAATCGCACGATTTTCGCATGAGGCATTAAAGGAGATGTCCCGCGCCGAAACGGGTTTTTTTTTTTTTCAACCCCCCCCCCCCGTTCAGCGCGAGACAACCCCGATGCAGGGGTTAAAAAAACCACCCGCACAGCGCTTACCTGAATCCCGGCGGTCCGGCGTCTTCATACTCACCTGCTGAAGATGGCCGCCGGGATCCTCTGTCTTCGTGGACCGCAGCTCTTCTGTGCGGTCCACTGCCGATTCCAGCCTCCTGATTGGCTGGAATCGGCACGTGACGGGGCGGAGCTACACGGAGCCGCTCTCTGGCACGAGCGGCTCCATAGAAGACTGCTGAAGACCCGGACTGCGCAAGCGCGGCTAATTTGGCCATCGGAGGCCAAAAATTAGTCGGCACCATGGAGACGAGGACGCCAGCAACGGAGCAGGTAAGTATAAAACTTTTTATAACTTCTGTATGGCTCATAATTAATGCACAATGTATATTACAAAGTGCATTATTATGGCCATACAGAAGTGTATAGACCCACTTGCTGCCTCGGGACAACCCCTTTAATAAAAAAAGCACATTTTGAAACCAGTGAGCCAGTGAGCCTGCGTTTTATCGTGTTGCGATGCGATTTTAACATTAGAAAGTCCCATTGACTTTTGCGATAAAACGTTGCGTCATTTTATCGCACGCGGCAGCAATTCAATGCGGGATTTCTCTCTAGAAAAAAATGTACACGCGATTTTGTAGCGCCAATAGTGCTATCACCAGTGTGAAAGGGGCCTAAGGGTGCCATACATTGCCTCGCCAACTATATTGCCCAGCATGCTTCCTATGTCTCTACACACCAAGCGGCTCTGTAACAACACAAGGATAACGTTTGATTTCTTAAACCCTGTCACACTGAAGGGGTAGTCCGGCTTCAGAAAATAAAGGTTATTTTCTGTATAACAAAAGAGTTATGCAATTTTCCAATATTTTTTTCTGTTTCTCACATATGTCAAGATCTCTGCTTGCTGTCACTCAATTGAAACTTTTTTAGGGGGTAAAAATCTGGTTATGTGGTGGTGGGCACACAAGTGTATGGCAGATACAAGACACATAACTGTACGGACGTTCATCACATGACCTGGAATGTTTCTTATTAAAATGACAGCAAGCTGAGTTCTTAAAATCTCTGAAGATCTGATACAGAAAGTATATTGTGAAGTTGCACAACTTTTCACTATGCAAAGAATAGCATTCATTTTCTGAAACCAGAACACCCTTTTACAATAGTAAACATGGATGTGAAGTGTTGAAAATGTCAAACCGTTTCATTTAACCCCTTCCCACCCCATGATATATATATATATATATGTATGTCACGGTAGGGATGGGGTTCGCACGAAATGCCGTACGTGTACCATAATGAGATGGCGAGAGCTCAGGACTGAGTCAGCGCCAACTGCAGGGCAGTAACGGATAGCGGAAATACCTCTATCATAGGAATTACAGAGAACTTTGATTTCAGCTGTTAACTAGAGATAAGCAAGCATACTCGCTAACGGCAATTGCTAGAGTGAGCATTGCCCTTAGCAAGTACCTGCCCGCTCGAGACACAAAGGCAAGACTCCAATCAGGCTCTCATGTTGGAAGTAGGCCCGGCTCATTTAAGAAGGCTCTCAGTACATCTCTCTATTTCCTGGATGCAAGGAATTTGTACTGATTTCTGACTAAAACAACAATCTGTGGATGAGAGCGGCACCATATGAGCCCTCATGTCGGTACCCACACCGCTCCCTTTACTTTGATTCCCATTAAATGTAAAACCCACCCCCCTTCTCGCATCCCAGATACTGCGGTGCCCCGATTTATAAAAAATGTTTGTCTCCTCTGGTTATCATCATTCTATTCTGATTCTTTATATGAAAGTAACAGTTATAAAATAACAAGTAATTATAAAACCGATCTGATTAACAGCAGCAGCCGCCTCAACCACAGACCCCGTGCCGTGGTTACCTCAGAGGTGACAGACCCCGTGCCGTGGTTACTTTAGAGGTGACAGACCCCGTGCCGTGGTTACTTTAGAGGTGACAGACCCCGTGCCGTGGTTACTTTAGAGGTGACAGACCCCGTGCCGTGGTTACTTTAGAGGTGACAGACCCCGTGCCGTGGTTACCTCAGAGGGTGACAGACCCCGTGCCGTGGTTACCTCAGAGGGTGACAGACCCCGTGCCGTGGTTACCTCAGAGGGTGACAGACCCCGTGCCGTGGTTACCTCAGAGGGTGACAGACCCCGTGCCGTGATTACCACAGAGGTGAGGGACCCCTGTGCCGTGGTTACCTCAGAGGTGAGGGACCCCCGTGCCGTGGTTACCTCAGAGGTGAGGGACCCCCGTGCCGTGGTTACCTCAGAGGTGAGGGACCCCCGTGCCGTGGTTACCTCAGAGGTGAGGGACCCCCGTGCCGTGGTTACCTCAGAGGTGAGGGACCCCCGTGCCGTGGTTACCTCAAAGGTGAGGGACCCCCGTGCCGTGGTTACCTCAGAGGGAACGGACCCCCGTGCCGTGGTTACCTCAGAGGGAACGGACCCCCGTGCCGTGGTTACCTCAGAGGGGACGGACCCCCGTGCCGTGGTTACCTCAGAGGGGACGGACCCCCGTGCCGTGGTTACCTCAGAGGGGACGGACCCCCGTGCCGTGGTTACCTCAGAGGGGACGGACCCCCGTGCCGTGGTTACCTCAGAGGGGACGGACCCCCGTGCCGTGGTTACCTCAGAGGGGACGGACCCCCGTGCCGTGGTTACCTCAGAGGGGACGGACCCCAGTGCCGTGGTTACCTCAGAGGGGACGGACCCCCGTGCCGTGGTTACCTCAGAGGGGACGGACCACCGTGCCGTGGTTACCTCAGAGGGGACGGACCACCGTGCCGTGGTTACCTCAGAGGGGACGGACCACCGTGCCGTGGCTACCTCAGAGGGGATGGACCCTCGTGCCGTGGCTACCTCAGAGGGGACGGACCCTCGTGCCGTGGTTACCTCAGAGGGGACGGACCCTCGTGCCGTGGCTACCTCAGAGGGGACGGACCCTCGTGCCGTGGTTACCTCAGAGGGGACGGACCCTCGTGCCGTGGCTACCTCAGAGGGGACGGACCCCGTGCCACTCCTGGTTCTGGCCCACAAAAAAACAAACACAAAAAGCGGCGAGCGGATCGCCCCCAACTGGTTAAACAAGTCCTTATATGCACACGTACCAGGTATACCACCTGGGTACCAGAGATCTCACCAACTTGTAGAGCTTCACCTGTACGCTGTGCCTGCAGCAGCACAGGACTTGGTTTGTCATCTAGTGGGCACTGTTCCCGCTGGTGTTGTCATCTGGTGGGCACTGTTCCCGCTGGTGTTGGCATCTGGTGGGCACTGTTCCTGCTGCTATGTCTCAGTTGCCTCCGATCGGATGAAGGTAAAAGATGTCTCTCTCCTTCCACATTCGTTTCGCTGGTGGTATTCTACTGACAAGTCCTCCTCAGATACAAGCGTTCACACAATGTCCTCTGCCTGTTCTGCTCCTCCTGGCCGGCGCTGCTGACAAGTCCTAAGCTGAAGCGCAGGGAATTCCAGACATCTGTGAAACTATTCCTCCCCATCCAAACAGGGATCTGTTACTTGGGTGCTGCTTCCTTTCCAGATCATGGCCCCACATCTCTGCACCTCCATATCTCACTGCTGCTCCTCTGTTTGTTCCTCTGGGCCAATCACCAGCCACGGTCAGGCCACCTGATTCTGCCTGACAACCACAGCCATTTCCCGCCATTTTTCTTCAGCCAATCATCTGCCGCTGCCAACCAGTCCATCACTGGGCAGAACTCACTCTCTTCCATCTCATCTGACCCAGTAATGACCTTTGTAACATATCTTGGTTAACCAGAAAACCTCCTCCATGGAGGGTGACATATCATCCATCCATCATGTACATAAAGCTCCCAGATCCCATGAGGCTTTCCCTCCTAACTGTCCCTTAAGCCTTACAATATAGTCTATGTACCGAAAAAAATGGCACTAATAAAAACTAAAGTGCGCCACGCGAAGAACAAGCCCTTACACGGCCGCGTCGCCGAAAAAATAAAAAGCTACGGCTTTTGAAGAATGGAGGTGAAAATCAGCCAAAAATCGTTACGTCCTTAAAGCTCCATCCATGGGGAAAAGGTTTTCATTGTGAAAAACCCTAAAAAAATTATAATTTTGATATTGTGGTAATTGTATCGACCTGCAGAAAAAAAAGCTGTGTTAGGCTAACTTCACACGGGCGAGTGCGATATTGGGCTGTGAATCATGGTCCAATATCGTACTCGCCAACATGCGACTTTTTCGCAGATTTGAAGCGTTTTTATATCAAGACCGCGGCGATGGATTGCGGAGTGTCTACCATTGTTCTTAATGGGGAGACCACACATCGCCCTGCGTGCACCTAGTACGTGGTGTGTTGCTGCCGCCGGCCCCATGTGATGAGAGGGCACGCCCAAAGATAGGACGTGCCGCGATTTGTTTCCCGGGATCTCATCGCGGTGCAATGCGATGCACGATAAAATCGCTTTTGGTTATGACCCCATTCAAAAGAATGGGGTTCATATTTTTGTGCCCCGCACTGCACAAGTCTTTGCTTGATTCTCTTGGCCATGTGAAAATGGCCTAATTTATACTAGATAGTGAATGCCATAAAAAAGGCTGATGTGTTCTTTTACTCTATCCCCTACCAAAAAAATTAATAAATTATAGAATACGTAAGTACCCCAAAATGGTACCAATAAAAAAAAAAACTACAGCTTGCCATACAATAAACAGGCCCTCAGGGCTTTTACCCACTAGCGGTTTCTTTTTCTCACTGCAATTTCGCTGCATTTTTTTTCCAAATATCAATGGGAGTTTCCAATGTTAAAATCGCAAGTTTGCGTTGTTGCGATTTTTGTGCGATTGTGATTTTAACATTAGAAAGTCCCATTGACATTTGGAGAAAAAAAAACGCTAGTCTGTAAAAGCCCTCATACTGCTATATGCCGACAGAAGAAAAAAAATATGGCTTTTAAAATAGAAAATCCCAAAGAACCGTTGTGTCTTTAAGTATCGAACAAGGCTGCGTCCTTTACGGGGTTAACTCAACTGTATTTAATTTCTTCTTTTCTCTGTTACAGAACAAAGATGGCACCATAGACTTCAGAGAGTATGTGATCGGCATAGCAATCCTCTGCCATCCTGCCAATTCTGAGCATACTATCCAAATGGCATTTAAGGTACGTTATTTTATCTTGTGCAACGGTAAAAATGATTTCTATTTTTCAGTACTTTAAATAATGTATTAAAGCTAGAAAAGATATTATTGAAGAATCTTCTACTTTCACCACAGTCTGAGTCTTTTTGCCCTTCAATGAAATATTTGGAAAACTCTTGAATTCATTAGCATTCTTGGGCTTTCCTTCATCAGAGGATAGGGGTCATCGTCTTATGTACTCAGTAAGCATAAAATGTGACTATGAGAGTGTTGTGGTGGGCCAGGCATTGGTTCAGGATGGGCACAGTCCCTGGGAGGAGGGTTGCCCAGTTGGAGTAGTGTTTGTTCAGACTCAGCCTTGGCTTGACATCCGCGTCTCCATCCTTTCTGGGGAATCCGAATCTCCCAAACCCAAAACTCAGAAGTAAGGAAAGTCACTCTATTTTGGCCGGTCCCACACGGATGGGTCGGATTTCGCATGCGGGTGCCTGCTGCGGAATCCGGCCCTGACCGCAGCCAGCATCCGCGAATACCTTTTCTTATCGTCGTTTATCTGTACTGCAGGTGGCTGCCGCGAGCTGCCGTCGGTCATGTGCAGCACAATTTTTTTTTCAAATGTTTGTTCTTCCCGCGCCGTCACTAGGCGATGACGCGGGTACCAGTGACCTATTCGCAATATCTATTCGGATGGGCTGTGGGTCGGACGTCTTCCATTGACTTCAATGGAAGCCATCCGTGTGGAATTCACACAAGAATGGATCGTACTTCGATTTTATTTACGCTCATGTGAATGGACATGCTACTGCTCTATTCTTGTTAATGGATGCGGAATACCGCAGATCATCTGCGTGGGTGAGTATTGCGCATTCCGCAATCTAAATCCGGTCATGTGAGACCGACCTTAGGATGCCTGAGGCTCGATACAGGAATTCCGGTTCTCCAAACCTTCCTTTCTTATAGCTGGCTCAGCGATATTTAGTTTACCACCAGCCCTTTTGAGAATAACCGTTGTCGCTGGGTATGGGTAATGCCTTCCAGAGGAGAGGCGTACAGCATGTCCACCATGTCTCACTCTTTTTGTCTACTTTTGCCCAAAGATAGTGCAACTTCTCCTTCCTGTGCGCTACCAAAATGACTTCCCTCCCTTTTGAGGCCTCCTTCAAATGACGGTATTTGCGAAGGCATTTCCGCACACAAAAGTCGCACAAATAACGCGAGTAAGCAATGCATTTGCGTTCAGAGGAACGTCTTTTTTTCCGCGCAAAATATTTACGTGAGAAAAAATAAGACGTCCTCCATCTTTCACGGCCGTATATTTTATACTTTCGCTGTGTAACACAGCAAGCTGCCATAGATGGAAAAGGGGGGGGGGGGGGCAGTTACCCTGCGTACAACGCTTGGAAAAGACAGCTCGCCCTAATTAGGCATTTCATTACCATTCCGAGCATTTCTTCCAAATGTTGCCAGCAATTGCTTCAGCGTGTTTTTTACATGCGTGCTGCAGTGTCCGGGGTGAATATCTTTAAAAATGCCAATAGAAGGCGGGAGTCCATTGTGTCAAAAATTCATTCATGCAAATATACGTTGCGTACAGGCGAACGTGTATACGCATACGCTCGTTTGACTAACCCCATAAAGTCATAAACCCATCACAGGAAACATCATAAAAGGAGGTGAGAATCACACTTCTAAAAGGGTAACTTGGAGGGAAAACCCCCTCGGGCTAGTTCCACACGGGCGAGTGAGATATCGCCACGAAAATATCGCGGCAATATTGCATACGTGCCCATGAGATGATTAAGCATCAGCGATGCTTTTCCTGACAAATAATCTCACATTGCATCGCTGCCGCTTGCAATTTTCTCTTGCGGTAGACAACAGAAGTGTCTAATGTTAAAAACGTATTGCATCACACAAAAATCACAAGTTCGTATGTTGCAATGCGATAAAACGAAAGCTCCATTGGGAAAAAAAAGATAGGGCAGGCAGCAAATTCTAAATCTTGCAACATCGCATGAGAGAAAACATCACAGATGTGAATGAAACCATTGAAAAGCATGGGTTTCCTAATTCTGCGTTTTCACTCGCATTGCGCAATTTTATCGCCCATGTGAAAATAACCTTTAAAAAAGTGTAGTGGAGAGGGGAGATGGAGCAGGACAGTGGTTTGTATGCGGCCAGTGACTTGAGTAACACAGGGACTCGTCTCCAAAGCATTTAAAATGGTCGACTGTGGTTGTATCTTTCTTATCACACTTAGGGCTCATTCCCACGGGTGTATTGTCACTGTGTATTACGCACGCATATTTCCTGTATGTAACACACGGTGAACGGAGGCAATAAAAATCTATGGACTTTCACTCTTCCATTCACACCTGCGTGTGGTCACTGCGTATTGACACGCAGGAGAAATTGCAACTTGTTCTATTTCTCCGCGTATCAAACGCAGTCCTTGAATTGGGTGCATATGAAACGCTGTCAATACAGAACAGGGCGGGTATTTCAAAAGGAAAAATAAAAACCACACTGTACATGTCCGTGACATCAGATTCGCAGCCCTACACAATCTCTGCCAGCAGAGTGTATGGGCGTACAATTTTGGAGTATACTTGCAGTGTTGTACGCATATGCCCATGTGAATTAGCCCTAATAGCGCGATGACAGCTCTGGAAAAAAAACTACTAAGAATCTACATAGATTCAGGCCTTGTTCACACGAGCGTGGTTTTAGTGCAGAATAGGCGCGTGGAAAAAAAACCTCATGTAATAGAATCAATGGTTTCCTATAGA
Source organism: Eleutherodactylus coqui (assembly GCF_035609145.1). Classification (NCBI taxonomy): domain Eukaryota; kingdom Metazoa; phylum Chordata; class Amphibia; order Anura; family Eleutherodactylidae; genus Eleutherodactylus; species Eleutherodactylus coqui. Next base: position 547,468 of record NW_027102161.1, on the reverse strand, counting down.
AGCGTTTAGCTGAAGGAAATCTAGACACGCAACAAACCTTTAAAAATAGGAGATGCACCGTTGCAATACACGCATCTAAGGTCTGTAGTGCGTGAAAAGATAGGACTTGACCTATCTTTGGTGCGTGATGTATGGGAGTTTCCATAGACTCCTGTGGTAGCTGGATAACACGCAACACGCAGCTCCAATCGTGTGAATGGGCAATTTCACTGCTAATTAAGCTGGAGACTTGATAGCTGGAAATCGCCCGTTCACGCTATTTTTTGAGCAGTTAGTCGCAATTTTTTTACGCGCCTTATCTGCACTAAAACCACGCTCGTGTGAACGAGGCCTAAGAACAACATTGCCTTTGTTATTTTAGCAGGGATGAGTGGGTCTAAGTATACATCAGGGTCATCAGTAATACCTACCGCGTTTCCCTGAAAAGAAGACCTACCCCAATAATAAACCCTACCCAGATTTTATTTTTGGGAGGCAAGGGGGTTGTTTGAAGTATAATCCCTCCCTCGAAAATTAATCCTAGCTACAATACATGGGGGGAAAAAAAGCAATATTCACCTAGTAGACGGCATTTGGGTCCCTCTTGCTGGGCTGCAGCGCTGTTGCAGGCTTTCGTGTAGTCCTGAACGCCGCCAGAGCATTTCTTCCTGGTAGCAGGGCTTGAATACTCCGCCTCCAGCCAGTGATTGCTCTGATTGGTTCATTGAGCACCGCATCAAGCAATCAGAGCCGGCGTTCGATTAACCAATCACAGCCATTCAATGATGTCATTCAATGAATGGCTGTGATTGGCTATAATCAAGTGCCAGCTCTGATTGGCCGACGTGGTGCTCGATGAACCAATTAGAGCAATTGCTTGCTAGAAGCGGGGTATTTAAGCTCCGCTACCAGGAAGTAATGCTCTATCAGTGTCCAGGAGTCCACGGAGGCCTGCAGCAGGGCCAGAGACCAGCGTGAGGGACCCGAACACAATCTACTAGGTGAGTATTATAAGACACCCCCTGGAAATAGTGTGTCTTTTGGGGCAAAAATTATATAAGACAGTGTCTTATTTTGGGGGAAACACGGTACATATTCTGTTTTATACAGTTGCATCATCACTAATGTAAAGATATAAAAAGTCAATCTAGTATGACCAATTATCATGGAGTGTTTGTAATGTCAGAGAAGAAGGCAAAAATGTTATTCTGTGAGGCAATTACAATAAGAGTCTTTTTACTATAATTTATATGGCAAGAAGAATATAGCCATTAATTAGTTACCTACTAGAGATGAGCGAGCATACTCGTCCGAGCTTGATACTCGTTCGAGTATTAGGGTGTTCAAGATGCTCGTTACTCGTAACGAGTACCACGCGGTGTTCGGGTTACTTTCATTTTCTTCCCTGAGAAAGTTGCGCGCTTTTCTGGCCAATAGAAAGACAGGGAAGGCATTACAACTTCCCCCTGCAACGTTCAAGCCCTACACCACCCCCCTGCAGTGAGTGGCTGGCGAGATTAGGTGTCACCCGAGTATTAAAATCTGCCCTCCCGCGGCTCGCCACAGATGCCTTCTGACATAAATCAGGGAAAGTGCTGCTGCTATAGGGAGACCGTTAGGAGTTATTTTAGGCTTCAAGAACCCCAACGGTCCTTCTTAGGCCATAGAAATCGCAGATCGCACCTATGTGCGATCTGCGATTCCTGTTCTCTTCTCTATATGCGCTTAATGGGGCCGGTGGCAGCAGCGCCGACCCCATTGAGAACATATAGAAGACAAATCATTCTTCTCTGCCACAGCTGTAACAGCTGTGGCAGAGAAGAACGATGTTTGCCCATTGAATTCAATGGAGCCGGCAATACAGCAGGTTCCACTGAAAGCAATGGGCTGCCGGCGATCGCGGGATGAATTGTCGGGAAGGGCTTAAATATATAAGCCCTTCCCTGCAATTCATCCAGAAATGTGTTACAATAAAAATATATACCGGCGTATAAGGCGACGGGGCGTATAAGACGACCCCCCAACTGTCACCTTATACGCCGGGAATACAGCAGAGCAAAGAATAAAAATCATTACTCACTTCACCGGTGCTTCTGCGGTGCTCCTGCAGGCTGTCGCTCCCTCCTGGTCCCCGGCAGAGCATTGCTTTCTCTACGAAGGGCTTTAAATCCCCGCCTCCAGAAACACACGTGCCTTCAGCCAATCACAGCCAATGACAATGATGTCATTGAATGGCTGTGATTGGCTGAAGGCACGTGTGTTTCTGGAGGCGGGGATTTCAACCACTGCGTCCAGAAAGCAATGCTCTGCCGGGGACCAGGAGGGAGCGACAGCCTGCAGCAGCACCGCAGAAGCATCGGTGAAGTGAGTAATGATTTTTATTCTTTGCTCCGCTGTATTCCCGGCGTATAAGGTGACAGTTGGGGGGTCGTCTTATACGCCCCGTCGCCTTATACGCCGGTATATATTTTTATTGTAACACATTTCTGGATGAATGAAAACCTTAGCGAGCATCGGCGATATACAAAAATGCTCGAGTCGCCCATTGACTTCAATGGGGTTCGTTACTCGAAACGAACCCTCGAGCATCGCGAAACGTTCGTCCCGAGTAACGAGCACCCGAGCATTTTGGTGCTCGCTCATCTCTATTACCTACGCAAAGTATTGCGGATAATGTATTACTAAGACAAAGAAAGGTAAAACTATGCTCTCATTACTAGGCCTGTTTAGTACATCCCATGACTTTTATTTTGCTTGGCAGAAGCCGCCTGGCATTGGTTGCTTCAGTTCAGCTATTTTCTACTTTCACAAAGCAATTTCCATGTTTTTTTATTAATAATAATTTATATAGCGCCAACTTCTACTGCAGCACTTCACAAGCTGTAAAACTAAATCAAAATTGAATAATGACTGAGGGCGCTGCTCTCAAGACTTACAATCTATAAGAAAATTGGGGTGACACGAGGAAAAAGTGTTTGTTCTGTACAATTGTCCATGTTCTTCCAAATAGTGTAGTATAAATAAAGCTGTATGGGCCGATCACCAGCCGGTATCTGCATATCCATGTGGCAGCAATAATGCATTGGCACGCTGTTTTTTTTTTTCTATCACTGAGAAAAAAACTATTCATATATACAAATCTAAATTGTCCACGGTGTTGCGGTATCCTGTGGCGAAGCCCTGCCGCGGGAGCCGCCGCCCGAGAGCAGGGGCTGCTGCCGAATCTCCGCCGGTCAGCCCTATCTGATAGATAGGCTGACTGCGGAGAATCGAGCCAATTCACAGCATGCTACGAATTGCCCGCCGCGAGCAGAGAATCGCAATGATTCTCCGCTCGTGGACAGGGGGCCGGCGCTTTCCATAGCAGTGGCTATGGAAAGCTTCAGAGGACGTGATTCACCGGCAAATCACGTCCGTGGACAGGCACCCTAAATCTCATTAAAATATTGTAGTCCGAGCCAGTGTTGAATGCTAACACAAGGATGGATGGACACTGATAACAAAAACATTAGAAACAATTGGCTGAAGGGAGAGAAAGTACTCGTACTCAACAAAAATAGGAACTCTTCCTCTTCTAACCCAATCGTCACTAGCAAAAGTCCAAAAACCCAACAGATCACATTGCATTCTCATTCACACCACATGGCATGTGAGTGTAAGACCATTTTTTTAACGATCTCATAGAAACTAATTGGTGATTCCATGTGAGGAATTGTCCAAAGATTTCTCAATCTCGCAGCATCGCTGAGAGAAAAACACATTGAAACCAATGCGCACATTGAATAATACACATGAAAATAGAACATGCTGTATATTTTTTTAGGGGGAAAATGAAATGCGCACGCAAAATACACTTGTGAGCGAACCCATTAAAATCAATGGGTTCTATTCACTGCGTGTTGCATACACTGCGCAAATGTGCTTGTGTGAATAAGCCCTTAGTTTGAGGAACTAAATATACTGTAGACAGAGGGGACAGGACTGAAACCTTTAATTACATTAAACAGGTTGTGTTGCCGTGACAACATCCTTTAAAATGAAAATGGCGCAGTGATCCGGTTTGCCTTCTGAAACCCCCAGTGATCCACAGTTAGCTCTAGGGGAAGTTGTGGCCAGCCATATAGGTCCTTCTGTAGTATTACGACCAGCGTAGTTCGTACTGCTCTGCTTTGGCCCATTAGTGAGGGCTGTCACAAGTGGAAGGTCCCCATTTTATGATGTCCCGTAGGACATACGGGAAGGCTCCAACCAAACCCTTGAAGGGATTGAATGATAGTTGGTTCTCTTTCTACAGCTGGTAAACCAAAAATAAGGGGGGGGCACAAGGTAACTTTAGAAGATCAGAGAAAATTGTTTTACACTGAAAAAAACAGCTTCCTCCCCATGTGATAAGCACTTTACCAAGGGTGTAAAAACATCAATGACAAACCCATCAAAAAGGACAGAAACCAAATCACAGGACTGATGGGGAAAACGGGGCAGACTAGTTGGATTCTGCAGCTGTATTTCTCTTCTGGCTAATCTGTGTGTTGGAGTATTTTCTGTATATTTCATGGCTACGGTTTCATGTCTATTAAAAAGTCCATGTTTAGCCTTTTTACCCAATCCCCTTGCTTTAATCCATTCGACTTTTAGTTTTATTTAGAGCGATATAGCTTTCTATTTATGGAGAGTCCGGCTGCTTTTTCCATATAATATACCTAATGATAACCTGAAGGTTTGGGTGACCTTTGTTTCTAATGTGGTAATACCTGTTTAATCTGGACCTTCCATCTGTTGTCTGGGCAACCTTCACACATTGCTTTAGGCCTTCAGGCAGGTAGGTTTTTTTCCTTCTAGGTAATGTGCATTTCCTTTTCTTCAAGCATTAGAGACATACCGAGTCGCGCACTGAAGTATCAGGCGGGCATAAATTCCATAGTGCAAAAAGAATCCTAGACTGTGATGCACAAGGTAGGACTGACACCTTTACATAAGGCACACGGCTGAAAGTGTCTGTATGTAACTCATGGGTACGCCCATCCTATGCACAGGCCCTATTGGAGTGTAATGGGGGTCTGACCATGTAGACTGGGTGGTGGATGGAACTGGGTCCAGAAGTAGGAATATTCCAGAGGTGGATAAAACATACCTGCAGATGGCAGGGGCTCACTGAGCAAACTTTAATTGCTGCAGGCAGGTAATCACGTTTCGGTCAGGCTGACAGCCAGGGAAACGCTTTCATCTACCTCGGTAGGATGAAGATACAATCACCTGGTACACTTAATAAGGCCGGCTGCACAACCGTATTTGAATCGCGGAATCCGGAGCAGGCATCTGCAGCAAATAACTTCCATAGCATGTTATGGAAAAGCGCTTTTTCTGCACACGAGCGGAAATCAATTGTGATTTGTTTCCGCTTGCGGTGGAAAATTTGCAACATTCTCTATTTTTAAACAGATTGTGCGCGAACGGCTTCCATTGAAGACGGCGAGCCATGCGGGCCATCCGCTGTACAGAAGAGAAGAAGAAATGAGAGGTACGTGTGAACGCTGGCCGGGAACAGGGTGCCCGCAGTGGAATCCGCAGTACAGAAGAGAAGAAATGAGGTACGCGTGGATGCCAGCTGGGAACAGTGTGCCCACAGAGGAATCCGAACTGCAGAAGAGAAGAAATGAGGTACGTGTGGATGCCAGCTGGGAACAGGGTCTCGGCAGCGGAATTCGCACTACAGAAGAGAAGAAATGAGAGATACCCGTGAATACTGGCCGGGAACAGGATGCTCGCAGCGGAATCTGCTGTACAGAAGACAAGAAAAAAAAGAGACTTGCGTGTGGGTGCCAGCCAGGAACAGGGTGCCCGCAGCAAAATCCACAGTACAGAAGAAAAGAAGGAATGATGGGTACCCGCAGATGCCGGCTGGGAACAAGGTGCCCGCAGCGGAATCCGAGGTACAGAAGAGAAGAAGAAATGAGACGTATGCGTGGATGCCAGATGGGTAAAGGTTGCCCACAGCAGAATCTGCAGTACAGAAGAGAAGAAGGAATGATGGGTACCTTTAACCCTTTCCAATCCACTGTCTGACATCTGAAGACATTATGATTTAAGGCTATACAGCTCCGATGTTGAAAGACGTCAGTCGGGGTTGTCTTACTGTATATTGCCAGCCCTTTCTGCTGTCGGAGCCTATCCAACATGTCAACTAATTCAGTACTAGCTTTAGCCAGCAGATAGCGCCGTTTATATAACGGCAGAAAAAGAGTAAGCAACCTAGGAAAACCAGGATACAAATTGGATTGAAAAGGGTTAAATGCCAGCTGGGAACAGGGTGCCCGCAGCAGAATCTGACCCGCTCGTGTGCAACCAGGCTAAGTCATGACTCTGCGAAGCGACACATAAAGAGGTCAGGTCTGCTGGACTTCACGCCGGACTACTGCAAACAGCAGTGCGTCTTCTCTATTTACACTACTGCATACTTTGCGAAAAGCTTCACTCCTAGAAACTCAGTACCCCATGCTGTGACGTCCGCCCCACTGATATACCTCGCCGGGCAACGCCAAGTCTCTTAAGTCCTGGACTCTTCTCAGCTACATGTAAAGAGGTCTGCTGGACTTCACGCCGGTCAACCACAGGCAGCAGTGTGTCTTGTCCTCCATGTACATTACTTTGTACTTCGCTAAAAGCTTCACCGAAAGAAACTCCCCATGCTGTGATGTACATCTTCCTTATATACCCCACCGGGCAACAAATTCAACTTCCTTTTCACTTACAGCAGGGTCTCGCCAGCCTGCAATATTACATTACCACATAACAAAACTTATTAACAGGATTGTCAAACCTTTTGGCATCTCTGGGGCAGAGAAGAGGAGTTGTCTTCGGGCGAACAGTAAATACACAATCACTAACAAAATCTGATAAACAAAACAGATCTGTGCATAATTTTCGTGATATCTGCCATCACAGATAAGTAAAAAAATCCTCCCATAATAATCCTAATCTTCAGTCATCCTAACAACCCCCATCATCCTCCACATAACTCCCATAGTCCTCCACAGTACTCCATACAGCTTCCATCAACCTCCACACAACCCCAATCATCCTGCAAATAACCCCCGCTGCTGCAAGGCCATGCATGCAAGCCTAGACACAGAAGCCTGTGCAGACTCGCATGCAGTTTACAGCCATGGGCCCATTTCTGACAACAGGGAACACAGCGTTGGCCGTCCACTATGAGACCACGTCTCTCGTCCTCACCTTATTACTGGATTGGCAGCAGTCAAGACTTGGAAGGACAAGGAGAATCACACTGGACCTGGAGTGATTCAGTCACAGCAAATGCCAGGTACCGCAATGCCACTGCCAGGTACCACCTGCGGCCTCGCCTCCTCCAGATGCAGCCTCCCCTTTGTGTGCCACATTAATAGCCATCCTGGGCCACAGATTCTACACCCCTGCCTTATAACCTAATGCTACTGATAAACACCAGACTTTATAGTAGTCATGCACTTACCTTGAAAGGTAGCAATGCCACCTGTTAGATTTGTTTGCACAATCATAAGGAAAACAGTAGATCTTAAAATGGTTATCCAGGGTTAGAAAAGATGTTGTGTCCCCCCCCCCCCAAACAAAGCAAAACAAAAACAAAACAGCCCATTCATTGTCTATGACCCTGCACTATGACTGATACTGTAGATTAGGCCCATGAACTTGAATGGGAATGCACTGCAAAACAGACAAGAGTGGTGCTGATTGGAAATAAAGTGGCCTTCTTTCTCTAAGGGTGCGTTCACACAAGCGCATAAACGGCGCGTTTTTGCGAACAAACGTATATACGTGACCATCTGAGGCAATGGTTTCGAATGTATTCGTTCACATGGGCGATTTTACGGCGCGTAAAAACGGCAACCCGAAAAAAAAACGGAACATATGCGACCGAAATACGCGCCAACGCATATTCGATGGCCGAAAAGATAGTTTGCAAAGTAGGAACAACCGAAAATACGCTTTCTAGCTCTGGTCGTGATCGGTGAAAAACGTTCTCTCGGGCGATTATACGTTGCGCTCGTGCGAACGTAAATACGCCTACGCTCGTCTGCCCGCACCCTAACCCTTGCTAGCCTTAGGTCCTGTACACATTCTCCAGTCCCCGGACTTGGATGTGACTGCAAGACGCTGATCTATCCCTCAATCTTGCACTCGCCTTACATTCAGGATGCAAACTGAGCATAAAATGCCCCTCAACACACCCCAAGATTCTTGCTGCCATCATTTCTGATGCCAGCACACATGACTCTCCAGCAGACAGGGGCTTAACACATCAAAGGCGATAGATTCAGAGCCACGAGGACTAAGCTTATTAAAGTTATCACATGGGCACGAGTGCAATTATGTGCGCATTTACGCCACATATTTGCAGAATTTATGTTGCATACTTGTATGTGCAAATGCATGTCTTACTTTACTACTTGTGTGCACAAATTGTGTGCATTTGCGCAGCAAAACCAACATGCAACCATACTCCTATTCATTGAAATGGGTAATTAAGTCTAATAGTTCTATATCTGCTATTTGCCTGTGCAAATCCACAGGAAGATAGAGCATGCAGCGGATTTTGTTTGAAAATTTGCACGCAAGATATGCGCACGTGACGAACCCATTGAAATCAAGGCGTTCTATTCATTGCATATTGCGCACAAAGAAAACATGGCAGGGTGGGTGAAGATTCTGGGTCTCTGGTTTTTGCACTCACCTGCCAGGTTGTTCTTCTCTCTCCCCCATCTCACAAGCAACTCTACTCTGACTGGTGCCTGGCGTCTGGCTCCTCCCACATTCCCGGGGATTGTGATGCCTTGCAAAAAACTGCTAGAATTTAGTTTTGCAAAAACTGATGCACTCTGCAAAACTTGCTGAAGATCTGCTTGGTAAAATCACATCTCTTCTGTACAGTTTAAAGGGGTTGTCCCGCGAAAGCAAGTGGGGGTATACACTTCTGTATGGCCATATTAATGCACTTTGTAATGTACATCGTGCATTAATTATGAGCCATACAGAAGTTATTCACTTACCTGCTCCGTTGCTAGCGTCCTCGTCTCCATGGAGCCGTCTAATTTCAGCGTCTAATCGCCCGATTAGACGCGCTTGCGCAGTTCGGTCTTCTCCCTTCTGAATGGGTCCGCTCGTAGCTCCGCCCCGTCACGTGTGCCGATTCCAGCCAATCAGGAGGCTGGAATCGGCAATGGAACGCACAGAGCCCATGGTGCACCATGGGAGTAGACCTGCGGTCCACCGTGGGTGTGTGATAGACATGATAATTATTTAGTATAAAATGTCTATCGCTATTTGTATATAACCCAAATGTATTTTGCTATTGTAATGACTTTCAGCTCTGAGGAGTTCAAAGGACACACACACAATCTAATCATAGTATTTGCTCTAAGTACATAGAAGTTGCTCAACCAGTTTCTAAGAGTTAAAGGGCCATAGTGTCGTGTATATCCTGTGTTTAATACTGAGTGTTTGTCTAGCCCCCTTCCACTCCTCATCCTGAAGCTAGGTAAACAATGATTCATCACTACACGGAGATGACTTCAGCTAGAGGACGAAGTCCATACCACCTCAACACTTGGAGGGGGTGGGCAGAGAGGTGGGGGATTCTATATGAACCGACAAATGAGAATCTTATATGTTACTGATGTAATCTCTTGCACGCCCATTGAAGGGCGGTTGTCATGTGTTATAATAAAAGGCTTGAGCCTCTACACATTGTAGAGACTCTCCCAGTTTTAGACCAACATTGGTGTCTGATTCTGGTTCGATGATGTGTGCACACGATACTCAATTTGGAAGCGACAAAATACCCCAAAAGCCTGCTGGAGAAATCATATTCCAGAACAGTGGAGTCCCTGGGTGAGCGAGTGGATCTGTGAGGTCACAGCCTGGAACGTACAGAGATCGGCAGATGGCACGCAGAACTCAGGGGCCCGAAAATCTACAGAACACGGTAAGATTGCTTTATGTAAATCTACCGATGTGATCTGGGTTCTGACTGCTTTTCTGCCTGTTCCTGATCCAGACTGGACCTTCACTGAAAGACAGGTAATAACTCTAGTTCTGTCCACTCGGAAAAATCACCACGTTACCTGTCTAGGGGTATTTTGTATGCTGTGTATATTATGTCTGAGACGGTTAAAAATTGTGTATACAAGACCAAGAGATAAATTCTGTGAGGGTTAATGTGTCGGGAGGGCGGACTCGGCTGTTTAAGTCTGAGGGAACACGCCAGTGACACGTGCTCCTAGGTAAAACTAGTGTGAGGTTAGGAAGATTTATGATACGTATACTTACCTTTTATGATTGAGCGTGTTATGTTCTCATATGTGGAAAGGTATATACTGTGAAGTATAGTCGTGCTTTGTGACGGCTGATTTCTCCAGAATATTATTGAGGTTTTGGTCATTGAAAATAATCGTCAGTCTCTGTGTATAGCTAAATGTCCTGTCTAGATCGTGTACAAGGAGTGCTCTTGGGGATTACTAGTATACGGTGGGCTGTTATAAAGGTAGATGAGATATATACCTTGAGCCGTTGTGGGTATTCTCCAGTAATCCCGTCTGTCTGCTATTATAGAAACAATGTGCAGTGTTGATTATTGGGGGAGGGGTGCTGGTAAGAGAGTGAACTGAAAGCTTTTTCAATTAACCCTTTCTGTTTCCTTTGTCTTTTCTGAGTGGGAAAGAGGGGTTATATGGGAAGGATTTGAAGAAAGCAGATTTTACAAGAGAAACACTATTGTGTCCAGAAACTTTGAATAGAATAGAATAAGCAGGTAGCATAAAGTTGAGCAGATTGAGAAGGTTCAGGCATAGACGCAGGTTGTTTAGAGAATGGGGAGCAAAGTGAGCAAGGACAAAGGTCATAGAGCTTGTGATTTGGTTACTGAACAATGGGAAAGGATCAGGAAAAGTTGCAGAAAGAAATACCAGGTTATAGACAGATAAGATAGATTGTAGAAAGTTTTCAGAAGATGAGCAGGAAGCCTAGCAGAAAGAAATGTGTTTTTAGATTGCTAGGAGGAGGTATAACATAGTTGAGAGATTGAAGAGGGGAAAGCATGTAGGGGGGTATGTGTATTGCTAATGAACAATGTAATGTCTTTGTGTTGACTACAGCCCCTCCCTGTAATGGCGGCCGCGCTTGCAATGTTTACAATCCAACATAGTGTGACTCTGCAGAAAATGTAGTGAGGCCTGCCCCCACCCTGAAGTTACTTCCCCCCCCCCATGTGCTCGCTTTCAGGGTGTGTGATGTTACTTCCGGTCCCTCCCCATCCGGGACAGGACCTGGCCCCGCCCCTTCCTCCTCCAGCGGCCATCTTGCCTCACCTGGAAGTGCTGCTACTCAGCAGCCATTTTGCCTCACCTGGGAGTGCGGCTGCCCCTGGCCCCGCCCGTTCCTCCGGCAGCCATTTTGCCTCACTTGGGAGATTTGTAGCCCCGCCCCTTTCTGCCTCTGGCGGCCATTTTGCTGCATTTGGGAAGCCTATATTTCCCAATGCCACTGTATCCAGTGCTAACATCATGATTGTCTGAAGTAAGGTTTTGTTTGACCAGACTTTGTTACGCTCCAAGATGTGGCCACTTTGGATGTGTGATAAGTTCAGGGAAACAAACCTTTGTGGAGATGCAGCTTGGGACATAGTAGATGACTAAGCTGGTTTATAGTGCATGGAAGATTGGAGTTGATGCATGGGGGACAGAGGCCAGGAATACATGACAGGGGACGCTCTCTCATGTTCCCAGGGGCTCTGTTTTCCACTGCCCGCTTCTCCAATGGATACTCAGACCGATGATGTTATGGAAGGCTCCTACAGATGAAATAATTTCCCTATAGTCACCCAGCAAACTTTTTCATGCAATTTGGTGAAGTAATTTTACTTTTTATGTGAAGAAAGAGGGACTGAATTGCCCAGAGTAGGATGTTAATTCATCCGTATTCTTTAGTTTTTTCTTTAAGTCTTTTGTATATTCTAGTGTCAGTTTACACTGAAGCTATAATTATATTCCGACAGGAGAGTAAAAGCTAAACGCTGGCCATACCCTGAAATACTATTACACTGGGTGACGTAAAATTTGAATTGTGTGGCGCCCCCTTGTGTTAAAAAAATACTAACTGCGACCTGAAAGGGAAAAAAAGAAAAACATTTTTTTTTAAGGAGATTTTCGCTCAGACTTCGCTGCATACAATGTCACCTTGACCTACAAAGTGCTTGTTTTTGTGCCTCTTGGTTTACTAGTTTGAACGCAATGACTCTTTTTCCATTGAGTATTGCGGTTCAAAAGGGGGGAGGCATAGGTGATCTGGGTCATAGATGACCTAGGTGTTGTAGATCAGCTATTGGGTTTGAAAAAAAAAATAAATAAATGATTTTGTGCTACAAGATTCCGAGCCATGTGAAATAGAACATCAGAACGATTATTTAGTACTAATACAGTAAGAAACTGCAGGTATGCAAACAGTTATCAGAACCTCTGTTGATAATGCATATGTTGAGCTTTTTGTAGATGGTACCAGGGTGAGGATTGATGACTCCACATCGGATATGCAGTGGTCACACAACAAGATGTCCTAGAAGCAGAAGCTCTGCCTCCGCATGTCACAGTACAAGAAGCGGAATTGGAGGCCCTCACTGAGGCGTGTAGAGTGGCGAGAGGTAAGACGGCAACCCTTTACACTGACTCCTGGTATGCATTTGGCACAGCTCATGATTACGGCCCAATATGGAAGGCCAGACAGTTTTTACCTTAGCAGGACAACCAATTGAGTATGGTGCAGCGGTGCAGAGTCGCATGGAGGCCCTGCTTCTACCTGACAAAGTTGAGAGTTCGCACCGAGTCCTACACTGGAGAGGCGAGAGACGACACCCTCGCTGACAGCGCAGCAAAGGCAGCGGCCCTCAAGCCGTGGAAGAAAGAAGAAAGATACTGACAGCATGAGTCAGTGGTAAAAAAACTTTGGACATTGACAAAAATTTGGACTTTGATATGCTAAAGACTTTTACAGTTACAAGCCAGCAAGGAAGAAAAGAATAAATGGACTAATATGGGAGCAGCAGAAACAGGACAGCGTGTGGTGAACAGTCAACAGCACTTGCCCACCACAGTTCCTGTATCCCATGATGGCCCAGCTGATGGACGCAAAGACCCACCTAGTAAAGCAGTAATGACGACGACGCTTGAAAGAGGTTGGGCGACTTCTGGGTTCTCTGTAGCTGCTGCATCATTTGTCCGGTTTAGCATGATCTATGCCATGGGTAAGTCAGGGCAGAAGTAAATTTGCCACACCACACTTGCCGGGACCACTCTACCCATTTCAGGGATTGCAAATTGACTACGTTCAGCTCCCACTTGTTGGGAAGTATGACTACGTGCTTGTTGTTGTTGATGTCTTTGCAGGTTGGAGGCCGACCCTGTTACCAAGGTAAACAAGTAGGTAACCGCAAAGAAGCTCATGAACGAGGTAAACTGTGAATATGGGGTACCAGAGGTGATTCAGAGTCAGACAGAGGTATAAACTTCGCAGGTGAATGTAACATGTCATGTCTGCTCTGGGTGTATCCCAGGCCTTTTACATACTCTACCATCTTTAGAGTAGTGGAAAGGTGGAGAGACGTAGTGGCACGCTAAAAAGTAAGATACTTAAAAATTACGCCACTTTGGAAAGACTGTCATCCAATAGCCTTATACAGTGTTAGATATGAACCCAGGGGGGATTATACATTATCTCCCTACGAGATTGTTTGGGCTAGCCCCAAGGCTAGGTCGTTACTATCCTCAGTGGTTACAATTACAATCTGATGTGTTGACTAATTATGTGATTTCCGTTGTTAAAGAACTAACCAAAGCCTATGCACAGGTGTTCTCTTCCAGACTCAGAGGCAGACACTGGGACACATATCTTGCAGCCTGGGGATTGGGTGTGCGTCAAGAAGTTCCTCAGGAAGCACCCTCCTGAGCCCCGATTTGATGGCCCCTACCAGGTGCTTCTGACTACTGCCACAGCTGTGAAACTAGCCGAAAGACTTACATGGATCCACGCTTCATACTGTAAGAAAGCTTCAGATCCGGGAGACCAGTCTTAGTTGTGCCAAAGACGTTACTCTGGTTAGGGCTAGTGAGAGAGGAGGGTGGCAACTGGAATCCTTAGTCGGAAAAATATGAGGGTATGGTTACCTTCTAGTATAACTCGTCCAATGCTCAAGTAGCCGCATATTCCTTCGACTATTGTACTGTGGTCCCGTGTCTAGGCGCAAGATCCCACCGCAGGCCAGATTTAGCTCAGTCCGGCTGGTTATATGACTTATATACCCGGGGAATACAATATGTTTGCGCCACTGATAACGTCTGGGGAGAAGACTGCCGTTATTGGGGATTAGTGGGATGTAACACAGGAATAGACTGGTCCTATAAACCGCGAAGTGCCTTAAATAAGAAAGATAAGAGCGGGAAATCCCTAATTAGTCGTATAACCCTCCTTGAGAATAATAAGGACAGCAGGTATTGGAAGGCTGAACTTAGTATGTTGCTTGGTTTTAATGCGGTTTTTACATTAACCATGGGAGATCCAAGCCCGGGGGACGGGGAGACTTATAGTCTGGGGACATACCGGTACGGGAGGACAGATCCCTTAGGGAAGTTTAAAATAAGGGGTATGGTAGATGCAGCCGAATGGAAGCCTTCACTTAGTCCCGTGCCCATAATTAACCCCCTCCGCCGTAAGATAAAGACCTTGACGAACATGATGATCATAGCCAACCCTACCTTTGAGGACACCTTGACAGTAGCGACTGGCTACTCTGACCAGAATCTCTGGTTGGAGTTGATGAGGTACAATGCTAACAGGAGCAACAAGTCTAACTGTTGCATGTGCGGTAGTGCCCGACTACACTCGGGGATGGTCCCCCTAAATCTCCCTGTAGATGCTGAAGAGTGGTTTATTAGTCTCTTCACGAACATTTCCGCTAATTTCACTGTCCGTGAGAAATGGAAGAAGGAATACTCTATAACTACTTAAGTGTTTTGCACCGGAGAGAGTATTACTGACTACCCTGGAAACTACACCTGCCGGGCAAATAGGCAGGGTGGAGGGAGATTTTTGGGGAACTCACCAACGGGTATTGCTCCTCCTACAGTATGATAGGAGGGGAATAGATGCAGAATCAGGTCCAGTCCTTAGGAGACGTTTACTGGCTTTGTGGAGACATGAGGTAGAGGACCCGCCTGGAGGGTAATTGGACAGGGGAGTGTGCCTTAGTAAAGCCCTTATGCTCCTCCACATCCTGTCAGACACCAACGTTTCCCTTGCTTGAAAAAGATGAAGAGCCGGTTCCGATAATGCCAACCACATACGCTACCAAATAAAAGGAGAAATGTACTAGTACTGTGCCTGCCCCGATCTCCTAAGATGGATTGTCAGTGGAATTCCCATTTGCCTAGGGATAGTGCAGAAGACCTTAGGTTCCGGCGAGGGCACACCCTGTGGGGTGTTAACTTGTACAGATAGAGGGTATGGATGCCCGTAAATGAGCCCAGGGAATCCATGGCCTCCCTCTGAGGTGAGGTAGGGATCCCCCCCTCCTAGGAGTAGGGACTTACGGGCAGTGGGAAAACCCTGACGCAAGGGTGAGGCGACTTGGACGTGTTCACCATTAGGACTATCTCCAGGAGGGACATTGGTGTGGGTGAAGATTAGGGAGTCCCACGCCGTGCGTACCTGTGCACGCTACTAGTATTGTAACATTATACTAGAGCGAGAAGAGAGACCCCTGGTGGTAGTTTTGATCTACACGTATACATTGACATCATAGGATAGCCAAGGGGGGTACCTGACGAGTTTTAAAAATTAGAGACCAAGTTAAAACTAGATTCGAGTCCATTTTCCTGATCATTAGGGTAAATAAATGTTGACTGGATTAATTATGTTTATTATAATTAGCAGTGGTTTATAAATTATACTAGAGACGCCTTATAGGGACTAGTCGACCAATAGGACCTACCTCGACTATGACTTTTTTAAAAATAGAGTGACCTTAGATATGACTTTAGCTAAAAAGGGGAGTGTCTGTAAGATGATAGGGGAGACTTGTTGTACCTACATCCTAGACGACACGTGACCCGCGGGTAAAAACGCAGTTGCCATTAAGAAGCTGACCGCACTGACTAAAAAGAGCTAACTTTTGGGACCAGCACTCGCCTTGGATGAGCGGGTGGTAAAGGATCCTGGCACAGACGGGCGTCGCTGTTGTATGTGAACTGATGGTTACCTTTTCTGTTCTAGTCTGCTGTGTTATTCCCTGTGTCAGAGAGACCTGTGAAACTGATGCTGGAAAAGCCGCTCCCACCATGAGTTTGCTGAATGCATCCCCAGAAGGAGTGGACAAGTCCTACACCCCCTTGAAGACCCTAAAACGAACCTTCAACGCGCTCCGGTTATAGGCTCATGCGCAGAAGACTGTGAAAATTAGATAAAGAATTAGAGGATAGACATTTTAAGGGGGGATTGTGATAGACATGATAATTATTTAGTATAAAATGTCTATCGCTATTTGTATATAACCCAAATGTATTTTGCTATTGTAATGACTTTCAGCTCTGAGGAGTTCAAAGGACACACACACAATCTAATCATAGTATTTGCTCTAAGTACATAGAAGTTGCTCAACCAGTTTCTAAGAGTTAAAGGGCCATAGTGTCGTGTATATCCTGTGTTTAATACTGAGTGTTTGTCTAGCCCCCTTCCACTCCTCATCCTGAAGCTAGGTAAACAATGATTCATCACTACACGGAGATGACTTCAGCTAGAGGACGAAGTCCATACCACCTCAACACTTGGAGGGGGTGGGCAGAGAGGTGGGGGATTCTATATGAACCGACAAATGAGAATCTTATATGTTACTGATGTAATCTCTTGCACGCCCATTGAAGGGCGGTTGTCATGTGTTATAATAAAAGGCTTGAGCCTCTACACATTGTAGAGACTCTCCCAGTTTTAGACCAACATTGGTGTCTGATTCTGGTTCGATGATGTGTGCACACGATACTCAATTTGGAAGCGACAAAATACCCCAAAAGCCTGCTGGAGAAATCATATTCCAGAACAGTGGAGTCCCTGGGTGAGCGAGTGGATCTGTGAGGTCACAGCCTGGAACGTACAGAGATCGGCAGATGGCACGCAGAACTCAGGGGCCCGAAAATCTACAGAACACGGTAAGATTGCTTTATGTAAATCTACCGATGTGATCTGGGTTCTGACTGCTTTTCTGCCTGTTCCTGATCCAGACTGGACCTTCACTGAAAGACAGGTAATAACTCTAGTTCTGTCCACTCGGAAAAATCACCATGTTACCTGTCTAGGGGTATTTTGTATGCTGTGTATATTATGTCTGAGACGGTTAAAAATTGTGTATACAAGACCAAGAGATAAATTCTGTGAGGGTTAATGTGTCGGGAGGGCGGACTCGGCTGTTTAAGTCTGAGGGAACACGCCAGTGACACGTGCTCCTAGGTAAAACTAGTGTGAGGTTAGGAAGATTTATGATACGTATACTTACCTTTTATGATTGAGCGTGTTATGTTCTCATATGTGGAAAGGTATATACTGTGAAGTATAGTCGTGCTTTGTGACGGCTGATTTCTCCAGAATATTATTGAGGTTTTGGTCATTGAAAATAATCGTCAGTCTCTGTGTATAGCTAAATGTCCTGTCTAGATCGTGTACAAGGAGTGCTCTTGGGGATTACTAGTATACGGTGGGCTGTTATAAAGGTAGATGAGATATATACCTTGAGCCGTTGTGGGTATTCTCCAGTAATCCCGTCTGTCTGCTATTATAGAAACAATGTGCAGTGTTGATTATTGGGGGAGGGGTGCTGGTAAGAGAGTGAACTGAAAGCTTTTTCAATTAACCCTTTCTGTTTCCTTTGTCTTTTCTGAGTGGGAAAGAGGGGTTATATGGGAAGGATTTGAAGAAAGCAGATTTTACAAGAGAAACACTATTGTGTCCAGAAACTTTGAATAGAATAGAATAAGCAGGTAGCATAAAGTTGAGCAGATTGAGAAGGTTCAGGCATAGACGCAGGTTGTTTAGAGAATGGGGAGCAAAGTGAGCAAGGACAAAGGTCATAGAGCTTGTGATTTGGTTACTGAACAATGGGAAAGGATCAGGAAAAGTTGCAGAAAGAAATACCAGGTTATAGACAGATAAGATAGATTGTAGAAAGTTTTCAGAAGATGAGCAGGAAGCCTAGCAGAAAGAAATGTGTTTTTAGATTGCTAGGAGGAGGTATAACATAGTTGAGAGATTGAAGAGGGGAAAGCATGTAGGGGGGTATGTGTATTGCTAATGAACAATGTAATGTCTTTGTGTTGACTACAGCCCCTCCCTGTAATGGCGGCCGCGCTTGCAATGTTTACAATCCAACATAGTGTGACTCTGCAGAAAATGTAGTGAGGCCTGCCCCCACCCTGAAGTTACTTCCCCCCCCCCATGTGCTCGCTTTCAGGGTGTGTGATGTTACTTCCGGTCCCTCCCCATCCGGGACAGGACCTGGCCCCGCCCCTTCCTCCTCCAGCGGCCATCTTGCCTCACCTGGAAGTGCTGCTACTCAGCAGCCATTTTGCCTCACCTGGGAGTGCGGCTGCCCCTGGCCCCGCCCGTTCCTCCGGCAGCCATTTTGCCTCACTTGGGAGATTTGTAGCCCCGCCCCTTTCTGCCTCTGGCGGCCATTTTGCTGCATTTGGGAAGCCTATATTTCCCAATGCCACTGTATCCAGTGCTAACATCATGATTGTCTGAAGTAAGGTTTTGTTTGACCAGACTTTGTTACGCTCCAAGATGTGGCCACTTTGGATGTGTGATAAGTTCAGGGAAACAAACCTTTGTGGAGATGCAGCTTGGGACATAGTAGATGACTAAGCTGGTTTATAGTGCATGGAAGATTGGAGTTGATGCATGGGGGACAGAGGCCAGGAATACATGACAGGGGACGCTCTCTCATGTTCCCAGGGGCTCTGTTTTCCACTGCCCGCTTCTCCAATGGATACTCAGACCGATGATGTTATGGAAGGCTCCTACAGATGAAATAATTTCCCTATAGTCACCCAGCAAACTTTTTCATGCAATTTGGTGAAGTAATTTTACTTTTTATGTGAAGAAAGAGGGACTGAATTGCCCAGAGTAGGATGTTAATTCATCCGTATTCTTTAGTTTTTTCTTTAAGTCTTTTGTATATTCTAGTGTCAGTTTACACTGAAGCTATAATTATATTCCGACAGGAGAGTAAAAGCTAAACGCTGGCCATACCCTGAAATACTATTACACTGGGTGACGTAAAATTTGAATTGTGTGGCGCCCCCTTGTGTTAAAAAAATACTAACTGCGACCTGAAAGGGAAAAAAAGAAAAAAATTTTTTTTTAAGGAGATTTTCGCTCAGACTTCGCTGCATACAATGTCACCTTGACCTACAAAGTGCTTGTTTTTGTGCCTCTTGGTTTACTAGTTTGAACGCAATGACTCTTTTTCCATTGAGTATTGCGGTTCAAAAGGGGGGAGGCATAGGTGATCTGGGTCATAGATGACCTAGGTGTTGTAGATCAGCTATTGGGTTTGAAAAAAAAAATAAATAAATGATTTTGTGCTACAAGATTCCGAGCCATGTGAAATAGAACATCAGAACGATTATTTAGTACTAATACAGTAAGAAACTGCAGGTATGCAAACAGTTATCAGAACCTCTGTTGATAATGCATATGTTGAGCTTTTTGTAGATGGTACCAGGGTGAGGATTGATGACTCCACATCGGATATGCAGTGGTCACACAACAAGATGTCCTAGAAGCAGAAGCTCTGCCTCCGCATGTCACAGTACAAGAAGCGGAATTGGAGGCCCTCACTGAGGCGTGTAGAGTGGCGAGAGGTAAGACGGCAACCCTTTACACTGACTCCTGGTATGCATTTGGCACAGCTCATGATTACGGCCCAATATGGAAGGCCAGACAGTTTTTACCTTAGCAGGACAACCAATTGAGTATGGTGCAGCGGTGCAGAGTCGCATGGAGGCCCTGCTTCTACCTGACAAAGTTGAGAGTTCGCACCGAGTCCTACACTGGAGAGGCGAGAGACGACACCCTCGCTGACAGCGCAGCAAAGGCAGCGGCCCTCAAGCCGTGGAAGAAAGAAGAAAGATACTGACAGCATGAGTCAGTGGTAAAAAAACTTTGGACATTGACAAAAATTTGGACTTTGATATGCTAAAGACTTTTACAGTTACAAGCCAGCAAGGAAGAAAAGAATAAATGGACTAATATGGGAGCAGCAGAAACAGGACAGCGTGTGGTGAACAGTCAACAGCACTTGCCCACCACAGTTCCTGTATCCCATGATGGCCCAGCTGATGGACGCAAAGACCCACCTAGTAAAGCAGTAATGACGACGACGCTTGAAAGAGGTTGGGCGACTTCTGGGTTCTCTGTAGCTGCTGCATCATTTGTCCGGTTTAGCATGATCTATGCCATGGGTAAGTCAGGGCAGAAGTAAATTTGCCACACCACACTTGCCGGGACCACTCTACCCATTTCAGGGATTGCAAATTGACTACGTTCAGCTCCCACTTGTTGGGAAGTATGACTACGTGCTTGTTGTTGTTGATGTCTTTGCAGGTTGGAGGCCGACCCTGTTACCAAGGTAAACAAGTAGGTAACCGCAAAGAAGCTCATGAACGAGGTAAACTGTGAATATGGGGTACCAGAGGTGATTCAGAGTCAGACAGAGGTATAAACTTCGCAGGTGAATGTAACATGTCATGTCTGCTCTGGGTGTATCCCAGGCCTTTTACATACTCTACCATCTTTAGAGTAGTGGAAAGGTGGAGAGACGTAGTGGCACGCTAAAAAGTAAGATACTTAAAAATGACGCCACTTTGGAAAGACTGTCATCCAATAGCCTTATACAGTGTTAGATATGAACCCAGGGGGGATTATACATTATCTCCCTACGAGATTGTTTGGGCTAGCCCCAAGGCTAGGTCGTTACTATCCTCAGTGGTTACAATTACAATCTGATGTGTTGACTAATTATGTGATTTCCGTTGTTAAAGAACTAACCAAAGCCTATGCACAGGTGTTCTCTTCCAGACTCAGAGGCAGACACTGGGACACATATCTTGCAGCCTGGGGATTGGGTGTGCGTCAAGAAGTTCCTCAGGAAGCACCCTCCTGAGCCCCGATTTGATGGCCCCTACCAGGTGCTTCTGACTACTGCCACAGCTGTGAAACTAGCCGAAAGACTTACATGGATCCACGCTTCATACTGTAAGAAAGCTTCAGATCCGGGAGACCAGTCTTAGTTGTGCCAAAGACGTTACTCTGGTTAGGGCTAGTGAGAGAGGAGGGTGGCAACTGGAATCCTTAGTCGGAAAAATATGAGGGTATGGTTACCTTCTAGTATAACTCGTCCAATGCTCAAGTAGCCGCATATTCCTTCGACTATTGTACTGTGGTCCCGTGTCTAGGCGCAAGATCCCACCGCAGGCCAGATTTAGCTCAGTCCGGCTGGTTATATGACTTATATACCCGGGGAATACAATATGTTTGCGCCACTGATAACGTCTGGGGAGAAGACTGCCGTTATTGGGGATTAGTGGGATGTAACACAGGAATAGACTGGTCCTATAAACCGCGAAGTGCCTTAAATAAGAAAGATAAGAGCGGGAAATCCCTAATTAGTCGTATAACCCTCCTTGAGAATAATAAGGACAGCAGGTATTGGAAGGCTGAACTTAGTATGTTGCTTGGTTTTAATGCGGTTTTTACATTAACCATGGGAGATCCAAGCCCGGGGGACGGGGAGACTTATAGTCTGGGGACATACCGGTACGGGAGGACAGATCCCTTAGGGAAGTTTAAAATAAGGGGTATGGTAGATGCAGCCGAATGGAAGCCTTCACTTAGTCCCGTGCCCATAATTAACCCCCTCCGCCGTAAGATAAAGACCTTGACGAACATGATGATCATAGCCAACCCTACCTTTGAGGACACCTTGACAGTAGCGACTGGCTACTCTGACCAGAATCTCTGGTTGGAGTTGATGAGGTACAATGCTAACAGGAGCAACAAGTCTAACTGTTGCATGTGCGGTAGTGCCCGACTACACTCGGGGATGGTCCCCCTAAATCTCCCTGTAGATGCTGAAGAGTGGTTTATTAGTCTCTTCACGAACATTTCCGCTAATTTCACTGTCCGTGAGAAATGGAAGAAGGAATACTCTATAACTACTTAAGTGTTTTGCACCGGAGAGAGTATTACTGACTACCCTGGAAACTACACCTGCCGGGCAAATAGGCAGGGTGGAGGGAGATTTTTGGGGAACTCACCAACGGGTATTGCTCCTCCTACAGTATGATAGGAGGGGAATAGATGCAGAATCAGGTCCAGTCCTTAGGAGACGTTTACTGGCTTTGTGGAGACATGAGGTAGAGGACCCGCCTGGAGGGTAATTGGACAGGGGAGTGTGCCTTAGTAAAGCCCTTATGCTCCTCCACATCCTGTCAGACACCAACGTTTCCCTTGCTTGAAAAAGATGAAGAGCCGGTTCCGATAATGCCAACCACATACGCTACCAAATAAAAGGAGAAATGTACTAGTACTGTGCCTGCCCCGATCTCCTAAGATGGATTGTCAGTGGAATTCCCATTTGCCTAGGGATAGTGCAGAAGACCTTAGGTTCCGGCGAGGGCACACCCTGTGGGGTGTTAACTTGTACAGATAGAGGGTATGGATGCCCGTAAATGAGCCCAGGGAATCCATGGCCTCCCTCTGAGGTGAGGTAGGGATCCCCCCCTCCTAGGAGTAGGGACTTACGGGCAGTGGGAAAACCCTGACGCAAGGGTGAGGCGACTTGGACGTGTTCACCATTAGGACTATCTCCAGGAGGGACATTGGTGTGGGTGAAGATTAGGGAGTCCCACGCCGTGCGTACCTGTGCACGCTACTAGTATTGTAACATTATACTAGAGCGAGAAGAGAGACCCCTGGTGGTAGTTTTGATCTACACGTATACATTGACATCATAGGATAGCCAAGGGGGGTACCTGACGAGTTTTAAAAATTAGAGACCAAGTTAAAACTAGATTCGAGTCCATTTTCCTGATCATTAGGGTAAATAAATGTTGACTGGATTAATTATGTTTATTATAATTAGCAGTGGTTTATAAATTATACTAGAGACGCCTTATAGGGACTAGTCGACCAATAGGACCTACCTCGACTATGACTTTTTTAAAAATAGAGTGACCTTAGATATGACTTTAGCTAAAAAGGGGAGTGTCTGTAAGATGATAGGGGAGACTTGTTGTACCTACATCCTAGACGACACGTGACCCGCGGGTAAAAACGCAGTTGCCATTAAGAAGCTGACCGCACTGACTAAAAAGAGCTAACTTTTGGGACCAGCACTCGCCTTGGATGAGCGGGTGGTAAAGGATCCTGGCACAGACGGGCGTCGCTGTTGTATGTGAACTGATGGTTACCTTTTCTGTTCTAGTCTGCTGTGTTATTCCCTGTGTCAGAGAGACCTGTGAAACTGATGCTGGAAAAGCCGCTCCCACCATGAGTTTGCTGAATGCATCCCCAGAAGGAGTGGACAAGTCCTACACCCCCTTGAAGACCCTAAAACGAACCTTCAACGCGCTCCGGTTATAGGCTCATGCGCAGAAGACTGTGAAAATTAGATAAAGAATTAGAGGATAGACATTTTAAGGGGGGATTGTGATAGACATGATAATTATTTAGTATAAAATGTCTATCGCTATTTGTATATAACCCAAATGTATTTTGCTATTGTAATGACTTTCAGCTCTGAGGAGTTCAAAGGACACACACACAATCTAATCATAGTATTTGCTCTAAGTACATAGAAGTTGCTCAACCAGTTTCTAAGAGTTAAAGGGCCATAGTGTCGTGTATATCCTGTGTTTAATACTGAGTGTTTGTCTAGCCCCCTTCCACTCCTCATCCTGAAGCTAGGTAAACAATGATTCATCACTACACGGAGATGACTTCAGCTAGAGGACGAAGTCCATACCACCTCAACACTTGGAGGGGGTGGGCAGAGAGGTGGGGGATTCTATATGAACCGACAAATGAGAATCTTATATGTTACTGATGTAATCTCTTGCACGCCCATTGAAGGGCGGTTGTCATGTGTTATAATAAAAGGCTTGAGCCTCTACACATTGTAGAGACTCTCCCAGTTTTAGACCAACATTGGTGTCTGATTCTGGTTCGATGATGTGTGCACACGATACTCAATTTGGAAGCGACAAAATACCCCAAAAGCCTGCTGGAGAAATCATATTCCAGAACAGGTGAAGATCCCGGCGGCCATCTTAGCAAGGTAAGTAAGAAGTCACCGGAGCGCGGGGATTTGGGTAAATACTATCCGATTTTTTTTTTTAATACATGCATCGGGTTTGTCTCGCGCCGAACGGGGGGCCTATTGAAAAAAAAAAAAAAAACCCGTTTCAGCGCGGGACAACCCCTTTAACCCTTATAATTGCAGAACCTTGCATAAGCTCAGGCTATGATGAAATATAAGTACAAACAACATTCTGCAATGCAAAGTACAAGCTATATATACTATTATGCATGTGAAAAATATGCCTTATGCAACCAAACGGCAACTACCATAGTAATAGTGACCCCCCCAAAGTGGTCTCAGTAGTAATAGTGACCCCCCTCTACAGTGGTCTCAGTAGTAATAGTGACCCCCCCCCCCCCTAGTGGTCTGAGTAGTAATAGTGACCCCCCCCCCCCACAGTGGTCTCAGTAGTAATGCTGACCCCCACTACAATGGTAATAGTGACACCCACCCCCACTACAATGGTAATAGTGACACCCACCCCCCCAGTGGTCTTAGTAGTAATAGTGCCCCCCCAGTGGTCTTAGTAGTAATAGTGGCCCCCCCACAGTGGTCTCAGTAATAATAGTGACCCCCTCCCCCAGTGGTCTCAGTAATAATAGTGACCCCCTCCCCCAGTGGTTTCAGTAGTAATAGTGACCCCCTCCCCCTCCCACAGTGGTCTCAGTAGTAAGTGACCCCCCTCAGTGGTCTCAGTTGTAACAGCGACACCCCGCCTCCTCAGTGGTCTCAGTTGTAAGAACGACCCCCCCCCCCCCGCGCGCGTGCAGTGGTCTCAGTTGTAATAGCGACCCCCACCACAGTGGTCTCAGTTGTAATAGCGACCCCCACTCGCAGTGGTCTCAGTAGTGTCAAGTGTGTGTGCCTGGAACACTTCCTCCCTTCTCCTCTAATTTCACATGAGTATTAAGGGTGCATTTACGTTTGCTTATACGAGCATAAATGCACCTTTAATCAGAACTGAGAGCATCATAAGGCTGCCTTCCACGGGCGAGGATCCACTTGTGATAAATCGCCCGCGGATCACGCTATGAAAAGCTTTCCATAGGCTAACTATGGAAAGCACAGCCCGACATCTACGAGCGGAGAATCATAGCGCTTCTACGCTTGCGGGATTGAAATTGTGGCATACTACAATTTGCCGCAATTCTACACGGTGAGCTTATCTATTAGATAGGCTCATCGCAGAGACCTGTCAGTGCTCCCCCACCCCCTCCTCCCCTGGAGCGGAATATCGCTAGCGATATTCCATCACGGCCGTGGACAGGCAGCCTTAGACCCTCTGAATTTAGGGTAGTAGACCTGTAGAAAGGCTGGAACAGTTGTCTATCTTACGGGAGCATAAAGGTACCCACAGTGTGCTTCTATGAAACTGGCCGTAACGAGATTTTCTGCTCTATATACAATTAACTCTTAGTCACCCAATAAATAAAAAGTTCTAAAACTTTACAATGTAATTTCTCACCATTTACAAGATATTAGTTTGCTGTCGGTGAATGAGAACTCTTTTGTGTACATTAGAAGGAAGCAAAGCTGTCCATGACCATACATTGCCTCTATTGGATCAGATGATGTTCTTAGTCTGTAAGGGTTTTAGCAGGCCCAGAACAGTTCTACTTGTTATCAATGTCACCACAGAGGGCTATTTTGCCCTCTCTTTGGAGTTCCTAATGTACAACAAAGCTTTTTATGACCTCATAAAGGAAAATTGTGTGCAAATTTTTTTTCTATAAAAATTAGTAAACACATCTAAAATCTACAAAGAAAACCCAAAGTTACTATTGGGTTAAAATAAAAAACCTGCCAACCCAAACCATAACCCGACACTATATGTAGATACTTCAAAAATCAACCTTCACACATTGCTTTAGGCATTCAGGCAGGTAGTTTTTTTCCTTCTAGGTAATGTGCATTTCCTTTTCTTCAAGCATTAGAGACATACCGAGTCGCGCACTGAAGTATCAGGCGGGCATAAATTCCATAGTGCAAAAAGAATCCTAGACTGTGGTGGACAAGGCAGGACGGACAGCCTTACATAAGCCACCACGTCTGAAAGTGTCTATATGTAACTCATGGGTACGTCCATCCTATGCACAGGCCCCATTGGAGTGTAATGGGGGTCTGACCATGCAGACTAGGTGGCAGATGGAACCGGGTCCAGAAGTAGGAATATTCCAGATGTTGATAGAACATACCTGCAGGTGGCAGGGGCTTCACTGCGCAAGCTTTAATTGCTGCAGGCAGGAAATCACGTTTCGGTCAGGCTGACAGCCAGGGAAACGCTTTTATCTACCTCGGTAGGATGAGGGGCACAAGCGGGATGAAATTACAATCACCTGGTACACTAAATAAGGCCGGCTGCACAACTGTATTTGAATTGCGGAATCCGGAGCGGGCATCTGCAGCAAATCACTTCCATAGCATGTTATGGAAAAGCGGTTTTTCCTGCACACGAGCGGAAATCAATTGTGATTTTCTGCTCGTGGAGGAAAAAAATCGCAGCATTCTCTATTTGAGATGGCTTCCATTGAAGACGGTGAGCCATGCGGGCCATCCGCAGTACAGAAGAGAAGAAGAAATAAGAGGTACGTGTGAACGCTGGCCGGGAACAGGGTGCCCACAGTGGAATCCACAGTACAGAAGAGAAGAAACGAGAGGTACGTGTGGATGCCGGCTGGGAACAGGGTGCCCGCAGCGGAATTCGCAGTACAGAAAAGAAGAAATGAGGTACACGTGGATGCCAGTCGGGTATAGGTTGCCCACAGCAGAATCCACAGTACAGAAGAGAAGAAGGAATGATGGGTACCCGCAGATGCCGGCTGGGAACAGGGTGCCCACAGCAGAATCCGCAGTACAGAAGAGAAGTAATGATGGGTACCTGTAGATGCCAGCTGGGAACAGGGTGCCCACAGCCGACTCCGGCTCGCTCATGTGCAACCAGGCTAAGTCATGACTCTGCTAAGCAACACATAAAGAGGTCAGGTCTGCTGGACTTCACGCCGGACTACTGCAAACAGCAGTGCGTCTTCTCTATTTACACTACTGCATACTTTGCGGGAAAAGCTTCACTCCTAGAAACTCAGTACCCCATGCTGTGACGTCCGCCCCACTGATATACCTCGCCGTGGTAGGCGGGAAAGCGTTTTCACGCTATCCTCCGCTGTGTTACAGCAGGAGATAGCGTGAACGGACGGCTTCCATTGACTGCAATGGAAGCCGTCAGCGCGTACACCCGCGGCAAATAGAGCATGCCGCGGGTGAGAACGGGAGATTTCACGGTGCGGAATTCCGCGGTGGAATTCCGCACCGTGTGCCCTGAGCCATTAGGTTCAATAGAACCTAATAGCTGCGGGCAACGCAGCGGATTTTTGCTGCGAATTACGCAGCGGAAATACGTTCGTGGGAAGGAGGCCTTATAAGCAAACAAAACAGATATGTGCATAACTATAGGGATATCTGCCACCACAGATGAGCAAAAAAAATCCTCCCCTAATAATCCTAATCCACAGTCCTCCTAACAACCCCCATCATCCTCCACATAACTCCCATAGTCCTCCACAGTACTCCATACAGCTTCCATCAACCTCCACACAACCCCAATCATCCTGCAAATAACCCCCACTGCTACAAGGCCATGCATGCAAGCCTAGACACAGAAGCCTGTGCAGACTCGCATGCAGTTTACAGCCATTCTGACAACAGGGGACACAGCGCTGGCCGTCCACTATGAGACCACGTCTCTCGTCCTCACCTTGTTACTGGATTGGCAGCAGTCAGGACTTGGGAGGACAAGGAGAATCACACTGGACCTGGAGTAACTCAATCACAGCAAATGCCAGTGCCAGGTACTGCCTGCGGCCTCGCCTCCTGCAGATGCAGCCTCCCCTTTGTGTTGGGCCACATTAATAGCCATCCTGGGCCACAGATTCTACACCCCTGCCTTATAACCTAATGCTACTGATAAACACCAGACTTTATAGTAGTCATGCACTTACCTTGAAAGGTAGCAATGCCACCTGTTAGATTTGTTTGCATTTCTTTGCAAAATCATAAGGAACACAGATCTTAGAATGATTATCCAGGGTTAGAAAAGATGCTGTCTCTCCCCCTCCCCCCCCAAAAAAACCCAGCCCATTTTTTGTCTATGACCTTCCACTATGACTGATACTGTAGATTAGGCCCATGAACTTGAATAGGAATGCACTGCAAAATAGACAAGAGTGGTGCTGATCTGAATTAAAATGGCCTTTTTGTCTAATCCTTGCTAGCCTTATGTCCTGTACACATTCTGCAATCTCAGGACTTGGATGTGACTGCAAGAGGCTGATCTATCATTTAATTTTGCATGCACCTTACACTCAGGAAGCAAACTGAGCATAAAATGCCCCTCAACACACCCCAAGATTCTTGCTGCCACCATTTCTGATGCCAGCACACATGACTCTCCAGCAGACAGAGGCTTAACACATCAAAGGCGATAGATTCAGAGCCACGAGGACTAAGCTTATTAAAGTTATCACATGGGCATGAGTGCAGTTATGTGCACATTTACGCCACATATTTGCAGAATTTATGCTGCATATTTGCATGCGCAAATGCATGTCCTACTGTACTTTTTGTGTGCGCAAATTGTGTGCATTTGCACAGCAAAACCAACATGCAACCATACTCCTCTTCATTGAAATGGGTAATTAAGTCTAATAGTTCTATATCTGCTATTTGCCTGTGCAAATCCACAGGAAGATAGAGCATGCAGCGTATTTTGTTTGAAAATTTGCGCGCAAGATTGCGCATGTGAACGAACCCATTGAAATCAAGGGGTTCTATTGATTGCATATTGCGCACAAAGAAAACATGGCAGGGCGGGTGAAGATTCTGGGTCTCTGGTCTTTGCACTCACCTGCCAGGTTGTTCTTCTCTCTCCCCCATCCCACAAGCAACTCTACTCTGACTGGTGCCTGGCGTCTGGCTCCTCCCACATTCCCGGGGATTGTGATGCCTTGCAAAACTGCTAGAATTTAGCTTTGCAAAAACTGATGCACTCTGCAAAACTTGCTGAAGATCTATCTGCTTGGTAACCAAAATCACCTCTTATCTGTACTATTTAACCCTTATATTTAAGCATAGCCTCAGCTTATGCAAGGTTCTGCAAGTATAAGTACAAACGATATTCTGCAATGCATACCGTACTACAAACAATATATATTATTATGCATGTAAAAAAAATGCCTTAGTCCCCCTGCACATGGGCAGAAATTCCACGGCGGGATTTCCGGCAGAATTTCCGCCCGTGGAAGCTGCCATAGGATTGCGTTAGAAAACACGCAGAAAACAAATCAAAATGTATTAGAAAAATTGCATAAAATATAGCAATTGGGCCATATCTGTCTGTTTTAATAGCCTTACAAATGGCGAAATTGCAGAAAAAAGTATCATTAATGGACCTGTTAACGCTTATAGAACAAAACTGGTAGTTCTTAGATAAATGACATTCTGTAAAACATTTGTAAGTCATATGAGTATTACTGCTGTGCTTACATAAGACATACGGGGGGGTGGACAAAAATATGGAAACACCGTACAAAATGCATGTTTAGGATTATAATCCATATTTCAATAAGACATATAGAGACCAATTTTAAGTGGAGGTAATAGGACATATATGCTGCTGGGCAAAAGTGAACATCTGCCTGAGCAACAAGGTTCCTTTAATCAGGAGTTTGAGCCACTCAGCTTCTGTTACCAGCTGGCTCCCAAAACCACCCAGAGCAGGGCAAGAGGTAAAGTAAACACAAATTTAGTGGAAATCTCTCCACTAAGCAGGGGCCGATAGGGCAGCTCAGTGCTAATGATTAAAATCCTATGCATTTCGTTCAGTGTTTCCATATTTTTGTCCACCCTTGTACATGTGGTTGATCAGACGTTCGCTCAAACCCTGGATCCAGTTTATTTGTGTAAAGCACTTGCTATAGGCTTGTAGATGATGAGTCCTGCAGTTGTTTTTTTCTCTTAGGCCGAGGCGAATCCACTTGCGGACGGTAATCCCGGGATTAGCCAGCCATGTGGACAAGATTTTTCAGAAATCTTGTCCACATGGGAAGGCAAATTCATTGCAGCAAAGGTGGCAGAAGCAAGTGCTGTGGCGCAGATTCACTGGCCACAGCATGTCCATTCTTTTATTTTTTTCATTGCGGCCGCGCTCTCCTCTAAGTGCCGCGGGTTTTGAAGTAGCGCTTTGCAGGCGGAAATCTCGCGGTTTTTCGCTGTGGCCAAACTGCGATATTTCCGCCAGGAATACGCCGTGTGGGAACCCAGCCTTAGGGCTCATGCCCACGGCCGTGACTGACTCCGCCAGCGGAATATCACGGCGCAGTCCGCCACGCCCCCTGCACCCCACCACAAAACCTCCATACTTACCGCTCCGGATCCTCTGTACACGTCCCGCATGGAGGGCCAGCAGGCATTCACAGTACAGTGCATGACGTGCCGGCAGTGTCAGATGACGTGGCCAGCGGTGGGCGGGGCCATGTATTTACAGTGGGCAGGGCCACGTATTTACAGTGGGCAAGGCCACGTTGTCTACAATGGAAGCTGGCCACGCATATTCCTGTGGCATTTAAAACTCCGCTGCATGAACATTAAGCTATTAGGTTCAATAGAACCTTATAGCTGCAGGGCAACGTCGCGGAGTTCCGTGGGCATTAGCCCTTATTACTTTTCTCTGTCTCTGTACAGGTATAATAATCACATACAGCTGAGTCTGAAGTAATTACAACATATATCACATGCCATTATAATGTTTTGCTTTACCCTAGTTATTTGATATTGATGGCGATGGCAGCATCACAGAAAATGAATTCAGTTCCCTGTTAAGATCTTCACTTGGCGTTCCAGACCTTGATGTTTCCAAACTTTTCCAGGATATGGATGCTGATGAGTCAGGAAAACTCTGTTATGGTAAGAAAGACCAGAACTAATACATTATCATCACAAAATGACACATTCAAAGGGGATCTGTCATTAATAAGGAGGAATCCCTCCTACTGGCCATGTCTGTGAAGAATGGAAGACCGGACAGTAGTATAAGCATGTGAGGGGAGTTGTCCCACTGTGCAGAAGTCTTGAGAGATGAAGCACATTTTGCAGCAAACTATAACAATGTTTACTTTAAGTTGTACACAATAAACATACAGACCCTTTAAGGGTTGATCCAGTGGTAGGCTTCTGATGGTCTGTCCTCAAGATGGTTATCAATAGTAGACTGGAATGGGCCTGCTGCATGGGATTCTCACCAATATGCTGTTCTCTGGGCTGGTGAGTTTGTACACTGAGCTGATATTACCAGGAAGCAGACTGCTTCGTTCCCTGGCTACTGCAGTGGAAAAGGGGCTGTCTGCTTCCTGCAAAAATTGGCTCAGTGCATGAGAGCAGTGGACCAGAGAACAGATGATGAGAGGTAGTCCCAGGTGGCAGACACCCACGGATCTGCTATTGATGGCGTTTCCTGAGGATAGACCTTCAATAGCTTACAATTGGACACCCCCTTTAAGTAGCATATGTTTTCAAATGTTGTAATACAGTTTTAAATCCTTTGTCAATATAATTCGGAACACTCAACTACACAGGCTTAGAAATCTTTTTAATGCTGTATTTGCTAGCCAGTCTTTGTGGAATCAACCCCTTAGTGACCAAGCCTGTTTTCGCCTTAATGACCAGGCCAAATTTTGCAAATCTGACACGTGTCAATTTAGCATGGAAAAACACCAGAAAGGTTTTGCATATCCAAGCGATTCTGACATTGTTTTTTCGCCACATGTTGTACTTCATTTAGGTGGAAAAAAAGACCGATAGAATTTGTGTTTATTTATTAAAAGCGCCAAAATTGGGAAAAATTTTTAAAAATAGTCATTTTTTCACATTTCCAACTGCAATATCTCAAATATGTGTAAACATAATATAGAAATTTTTGCTAAGATATATATTTCCATCCGTTTACTTTATTTTGGGCGCACATTGGAAAAACTTTCGTTTTTTTTTTTAACCATTTAGGAGACGTACAAATTTAATATTACTTTTCAGCATTTTGAGGAACAGTTTGTTTTTCTACACCAAGCCAAGATTGGAAAGGCTCATAGAAGTCAAAATGATAGATACCCCCACAAATGACCCCATTTTTAAAACTACACCCCTTAACGTATTCACTAAGGGGTGTTATGAGTGTTTAAACCAAACAGGTTTTTTTTAGGAGTCAATGCAATTTAGAAGAGAAAAACTAAAATTTCATATTTTTGCAAATATGTCATTTTAAAGGCAGGAATTATTTCTATAGTACACATGAAAATGAGGATTTGCACCCCAGAATGGATAAGCCTGTTTATCCCGTGCTCAGAAACATACCCATTGTGGCCCTAGTATTACGCCTGTATGCACAATGGGGCCCAAAATGAAAGGAGCAACCGGTGGCTTTCAAAACAGAAATTTTGCTTGAAGGAGATTTAGGCCCTATTGCACACTTGTAGAGCCATTGAGTGACCAAAACGATGGAGAACGCCCACAAGTGACCCCATTTTGAAAAGTAGACCCCTTAACGAATTTATCTAGGGGTACGATGACAAACGCAATCCTATGCAGACGGCCGCAGTTTGGCCGCGCGGCAAATAAACCGCGGCATGCTTTATTTCTGTGCGGGGCTCGTAGAGCAGAAACGTCACTGTCCGGCCACCGGCTCTGGTCTGCGCATGCACCGGCTGCCCAGCAAGCCGGCACATCAAACAGCTGGAGCCGCGGGCGCAGGTGAGTACGCGCCGCTCTCTGCAGGCGCTCGGGTCGGATCCCGCGGCGAGAAACCTCGCAGCCGGATCCGACCCACCCATCTGCAGGCGGCCTAACACAGTCAAGTTACTGGTCTACTTGCAGTCTTTATGATGCTAGTCTATCTCTCATGGACTGCTCAAACCAACAAGTCCCAGTTCAGAGCTACGGTACCATGGTCCAAACTGTCTATGCATTCTCTTCCTCAGGACAAGAGGTTCTAGTAAATTTTCTCACTCACATTGTTTACCAGTATTAGTGTAGTATGTCTTCATCAGAAGTGTGGGCGTGACCGGGCTGAGCTGCAGGTAACGGCTAGGTCACGCCCACAGCTCCCGATTGGCTGTGGCACACATACACCTTCAACCTGGGGTTAACAATGGGAGTCACTGCTCTAATGCACCCTGCAGCTGATGCAGCAGGAGGCTAGCTATCACTGACAGCTGGCTCCCGCTGCCAGAGCTCGTCACTGTGGGGGCTGATAGCAGAACAGGACGCCTGTATCTGGAATCCTCTTGCCATAACAACCCATCGGCAGTACACGATTTTTATCTCGGGGGTCCGATGACAAAAACAGAGGGAGCTGCCTCCCTCTAAGAAAACCCTTAAAGGGGTTGTCCCGCGCCGAAACGTTGTTTTTTTTTCCCAATAGCCCCCCCCCCCCCGTTCGGCGCGAGACAAACCCGATGCAGGGGTTAAAAAAGAAAACCGGAGAGTGCTTACCTGAATCCCCGCGCTCCGGTGACTTCTTACTTACCTGGTGAAGATGGCCGCCGGGATCTTCACCCTCGGTGGACTGCAGGGCTTCTGTGCGGTCCATTGCCGATTCCAGCCTCCTGATTGGCTGGAATCGGCACGTGACAGGGCGGAGCTACAAGGAGCCGCTCTCCGGCACGAGCGGCCCCATTCAGAAAAGAAGAAGACCGGACTGCGCAAGCGCGTCTAATCCGGCGATTAGACGCTGAAAATTAGACGGCACCATGGAGACGAGGACGCTAGCAACGGAACAGGTAAGTGAATAACTTCTGATAACTTCTGTATGGCTTATAATTAATGCACAATGTACATTACAAAGTGCATTAATATGGCCATACAGAAGTGTATACCCCCACTTTGTTTCGCGGGACAACCCCTTTAACAGCGTCTCTATGATGCACCGAGCTTTTGGCAGCTCGGTGAAGGTGTGTATGCCACAGCTAATTGGGAGCTGTGGGCGTGACCTGGGCATTACCTGTAGCTCAGCCTTGTCATGCCCACACTTCCGGTGTAGACATACTACACTAATACCCTGTTTACCTTCACCCAGCCTCTTCCCCACAGCAGGCGTCACAGAACTTCACTTGTGACTAATGACTATAGGTTGCATCAACTTCTGTTTGAATCTCACAATTCTCTTGCGCACTTCATCAGCACAGAAAACGCAACCCTCAGCTGTGCACCACACCCTGCCTATCATACCCCAACAGGCACCTTCCCACAGAATCAGACTTGATCCACTATTCATCCATCCAACACACATACTCTGCGCAGCACGATACCCGGGGAGAAACACCAAAAAAATGACTGGGATACAAACTAATCCTATGACGTCCATGGAGGCTATGACAGAGACTATCACACTTTCTAACTGCATGGTCACAAACAATACTCATCATCAGTCAGGCAGTAATCATCAGCCGAACTCTCATGTCAGCAATTACATCAAACAGTTGTATAATACACAATTACAATATCCAATATACCTCTGTAGTTATGTAATAAACAACACAGTATTTGCTATGATAAACCTGAGTATTTCCTTTACTAAACACTAACATCTGTGTAATAAACCATATTTTTCCCATTAAATATAACATTAGTATCACTTTTCTTCATATACATTAGTGTTTGCATTAGTTTCTTCACTTTTAGCATTAACATCACTCCTCTAACTATGCTCCATTCAACAACATCATTTCTACAAAAGCATTCTATCTAGAGATGAGCGAGCATACTCGATAAGGCAAACTACTCGAGCGAGTGCCTTATGCGAGTACCTGCCCGCTCTTCTCTAAAGATTCGGCTGCCGGCGCGGGTGACAGGTGAGTTACGGCGGTGAGCAGGGGGGAGGGGGGGGGGGGGAGGGGGAGAGAGATCTCCCCGCTCTTCCCCGCAGCTCCCCGCCGGCACCCAAATCTTTAGAGACGAGCGGGCAGGTACTCGAATAAGGCCCTACTCACTCGAGTAGTTTGCCTTATCGAGTATGCTCGCTCATCTCTAATTCTATCACCAATGACATTTGACTATCCAGTCTGCGTTACCTTTTCACATCCCACTTACATACAAAGCATTAGAGGTCATACAGATCATACACATTTTCCAAATGTGTATAAAAGAAGAGGAATATATGGCAAGGACAATACATATATTTTCATTAATCAAATGCCTCCCTCTGCAAAACCATTCCCCACACAATTCTCTCCCCAGGGGATATAACCCAGCCTAACACATGTGATTATTATATACTTACTAATGGAGGAGTTCAGTGTCTTGTAATTTCATGTCCCTCTCTACTTAGTATGCCAGTTCTTTACTTTTATAGACCTTCAAATGTATCTATGAAAAACATTTTATTTGGAGTGTTAAATGGTGAGAGCTTTAAAATCCCTTATTTTGGAGGTGTGGTAGACATGGGAAGTATTCAAATGGATGCCCATATATTGCAAGATTGCCCCATTTGTCTGGCTTTAAAGAGGACCTGTCAAGAGGCCCGACATACCCGTTTTGGTAAATAATTGTATTCCCCATTATTGTCGCGACCTTGGAGCAGCTTTACTTATAGCTCTTTGTTGTACTATTCCTTTATTGTTCCTTCCACTTCTATGGTATGAATAGCTTGACCACTTGGTGTTACTAGTTGGGGGTCGTGTCCCTAGACATTCTCACACTATCCAATCAGTGCTTGACAGAGTCAGGTTGTGTAGAGCAATGGTCCCCAACTCCAGTCCTCAGGGACCACAAACAGGTCATGTTTTCAGGATATCCTATAGAAAGAACACCTGTGCCAATGTCTGAGGCACCAACAATAATTACATCACCTGTGCATCACTGAGGAAATCCTGAAAATATGACCTGTTAGCGGTCCCTGAGGACTGGAGTTGGGGAACCCTGGTGTAGAGACACACCCGTTTCACAAGAGGAATAACAGAGGAACAGCACAACACAATGTTATAAGAAACTATGTTCTAAGATGTTTCATGAAGAATAATGCCTCCTTCCCACGAACGGATTTCCGCCGCGTAATTCGCGGCGAAAATCCGCTGCGTTGCCCGCAGCTATTAGGTTCTATTGAACCTAATAGCACAATGCTCACGATGCGTAATTCCAGCGCGGAATTACGCACCGCGATTTCTCCCGTCCTCACCCGCAGCATGCTCTATTTTCTGCGGGTGAGGACGGGCTGTACGCACTGACAGCTTCCATTGCAGTCAATGGAAGCCGTCCGTTCACGCTATCTCCCGCTGTAACCAGCGGGAGATAGCGTGAAAAAACGCTTTCCCGCCCACCGCCGCGCGTCATATGACGCCTTATGACGCGGCCGGCCGCGTCACGTGACACGGCCGGCCGCGTCACGTGACACGCTCGGTGACGCGGCGGCGGTGGGCGGTGACGGGCGGTGACGCGGCGGTGGTGGGCGGGGAAGCGATTTCACGCTATCTCCCGCAGGTAAGTATAGGGGCTCTGGGGGGCGCCGTGACGGGCTTCACTGCGTAATATTACGCGGCGGACCCCGTCACGCTCGTGGGAAGGAGGCCTAAAAGTATTAACTAAAATGGACAAGTCAGGAGAGCTAACAGGCCCCCATTAACCCCTTAGTGACCACTCATATGTGTTTTTACATCCTGGGTTTCCGGGCTTTAATCCCCAGGGCTGTAAAAACATGCTTGCCCTGGATATTAAGGCCCCGAGGTCTGTGTGGGTGACAGCTCCCTGCTAAAGGTTGCCAGAGGTTGCTGATAGCCTGTAGTTGTGATGGGTCACACGATTGTGATTATGCAATAATGGCGATCGCATAAAAGTAAAAGAAAAGTTGGAGAAGGTTAAAGTTTCATGTCCCCACACGGATTGGATCCATAGGAAGAGCTGAGAGTCCTTCCAGGACCTGACACAGTCTTCTGCACATGTGCGTCGGTTTTCAAAATGGGGTAATTTGTGGGGTTTCTCCATCATTTTGGCCACTCTAGGGCTCTACAAATGGGCAATGGGGCCTTAAACACTTTCAAGCAAAATTTCTGTTCTGAAAGCCACCAGCTGTTTCTTTCGTTTTGGGCCCCATTGTGCATACATATATAAGATTAGGGCCACAATGGGTATGTTTTCGAACACAGGACAAACAGGGGTATCCATTTTGGGGTACAAATCCTCATTTTCATGTGCACTATAGAAAAAAAAACTGTCTTTAAAATGACATATTTTCAAAAATATAAAATTGTTGTTTTTTTCTCCTCTAAATTGCATTGACTCCTGAAAAGAAACTGTGGGGTCAAAATACTCAAAACACCCTTCGGTGAATATATGGGGTCAAGTGTGAGGGTATCTGTCATTCGGACACCTATGAGCCTTTGCAATCTTGGCTTGGTGTAGGAAAACAAAATGATTCTCAAAATGTTAATGTTAAATTTTGTATGTCTCCTAAATGGTTAAAAAAAACAAAGGTTTTTCCAATGTGCTTCCAGAATAAAGTAAACAGATGAAAATATATATCTTAGCAAAAAAGTGTACAGTATGTTTGCACATATTTGACATATTGCATTTGAAAATGTTAAACTGACAATTTTCTCAAAATCTTCCCAATTGTGGTGCTTTTAATAAATATACACAAATTCTATTGGTCTGTTTTTACCTAAATGAAGTACAATATGTTGCTAAAAAACAATGTCAGAATTACTTGGATATGCAAAAGCTTTTCGGAGTTTTTCTATGTTAAAGTGACACGTCAGATTTCCAACATTTGGCCTGATCATTAAGGCACAAACGGGCTTTAACACTAAGGGGTTGAACTATCAGCCAGTTTTCTAAACCAGACAACCCCCTTATACACTGTATGCCTTCAACCAAACCAAGTCTTTTAAATTTACTGCTGTCATAAATTAATGTCAGATTAATGGTGTTGTCCAACTGGAAACTATTGATGGCCTATCTTTATCCAATAGCAGATTGGTGGGGTTCCGCTGCATTGTATTCCACCAATCACTCTTTGCGGGGCTGCTTTGTTCAAGTACTGAGCTGATTTCTAAAATAAGCAGATAGCTTCAGTTTCACTGTAGTGGACCAGCTTGGTATTACAGAAAATGTTTCTAATTACTTTAATGGGAACCTTGGCTGCAATACCAAGCCTCACCACTACAGTGGGAAAGGAGCTGTCTGATTGCTGCAGAATTCTGCTTATTGCATTAGTGCACTGGCTTGGCAAACAGCTGATGGACAAGGATCCTGGGCGGCAGACACCCATTAATCTACTATTGATGGCCTATCGTAAGGATAGGCCAACAATAGTTTACAACTGGACAACTTCATTAACTATATATGCACCAACCTACAAATCTAGAAATACTAGAAGTACAGTAGGCAAAATATGTAACTTTATTATAAAAAATAAAGGTAGTACAGGTATGCTGAAAAGCAGTAGCCACGGGTAAAAATCAGTGTATTTTTTAGCTCTGTCTTCTATGGAATACCATGTTTGTCTGCCTCATGTACATGAGATGCTGCAATAATATGTTTATGGTTGTGCACCAAAATTCTTCATGGCTTATTTTAATTCTATTTCTATTTCTTGTAGAGGAGTTTAAAAACTTTTTCCTGAGTCATCCAGAATATTCAAAATTGTTTACAACCTACCTTGACCACCAGAAATATTACTTGCATGTACTGCAGCAAGAGGAAGAGGAAGACAAGAATTTAGAACCCTTCATAGCCGGAAACCAGGGCACCAACAGCAGCATAGAGGAAGCTACTAGTTCATCAGACAAAAAAGTAGACTGAATGAGACTAAAAAGAATAAGGATTTTTAAATAAAGTTGTGCTTTATATCTGTGTTAGGACGCAGGGGGCTTTTCCCCACTTTTTGCCTGTGTGATACATTACTCATTGAAGATGATTATCATAGTTCGCTGGTTTATATTTAGTTTCTCCTTTTTTGAAATTTAGGGAACCATGTCCACAATTAAAACCATAAGTTTTATGCAGAGCCCAATGCATGGGGCCTGTATGGTAGTGCATGAAGGGCAGGTAGGTCCTTAGTATGGAGTCGCCCCACCTCTGAGCACTGTCATTCAGTCTCAATCAGACTCCCTATGTAAGGAGAAATAAGCTAAGGCAAAGCTATAGTAGAAAATCTCTGCACAAAAATCCATGTAATTTGGTTTGATTGTTCCTGCAGTATGTGCATGGGGCTTTTAGAAACCAAATTCACCTGCGGAATACATTTTTACTGCAGAAAATGTTCTGCAACAGATCTACCTCAAGTGAGCATACATTTAGGAGCCGATTTTTCTTTTTGAGGAAGGGAGGGGCAAAATAAGAAGTCACCAGCAAAACACACCAAAACAGGGCTAGGTGAGCAAGACCTTAATTGGCTGTCTCATTACGAGTACCCCTTTCGTTACGCCCTTTTTACTCTTTCTAGGCATATGGTTTTCTCTACTGGAGTTGTTCCAGATTATTCAAGTATTATATGGATGGCTCTGCATTTTAACGGCTTTAATTGAAAATATACAACAAGCCATAGTTCCTGGGGCTGGCCTCAGTCTAAATTCTTTTTTTAAGTGTTCTAATACACCTGAAACTAAAAGCAAAGGAACTTTGCATAAATTTAAAGGGGTCTTCCAGGAAGAATACTACTGATGATCGGTGATGATCGGTCATCAATAGTTGATCAGCTGGGGTCCGTAGCTTGGGGCCCCGACCGATCTGCTAAGTGGGCACATGCTGCAAATACAGAGATCGGAGCGGAAGTCTCTGAGCCGACCTCTGTGTAGTGGCTGGCACTTGTAACTGCAGTCACAGCTCACATTGATTTCAATGAGAGCCATGCCTGCAGTTACGAGCGCCGGCCACTAGACTGAGGTTGGTGCGGAGACTTCCACTCTGACCTCTGTGTATTTGCGACGCTGACAGCATGCGCCCGCTCAGCTGAACGGTCGGGGTCCCAAGCGGCAGACCCCAGCAGATCAACTATTGATGACCTATTAAAAGGACAGGTCAGCAGTAGTATTCTCCCTGGAAAACTCATTTAAACATTTCCTACCATTTTGTTTCTGCAGCTCCTATATAGTTCTATGTGTCTCTATGGTAACAGACTACAGATATGCTCTGTGTAGTCTGATCCAGTTGTCATACATTTTTTCTGTCCCTTTTGTCATGATTATCTACTGAATGTACTTTACCAAGATTTAGCGGACATATATAAGGATGTATGGCATCAACAGAAACATCAGACAACGTAGGTTGTATTTGTTGTTTGTTACAAAGGGGAAGCATAGGTCTACATAGGAGCTGTAGAAAAACATTGTTTGCCAAGGTGGACATAGCCTTTTAGCACAACATAACCTTATGTCTGAACCCTACCAAATATTTCTCATTGTACTGTGAGGTTGACCCTAGTGAAATACATCATGTTTTTTTAAAATAAAAAGTGATTAAAAGATGTAAGTAAAGTGAATATTTCTGCATATTTTGTAAATTTACTGTGTAAAAGTATGATTCTCCTTTAACGTTATTATTAGAGATGAGCGAGTATACTCGTTTCGAGTAATTACTCGATCGAGCACCGCGATTTTCGAGTACTTCCGTACTCGGGTGAAAAGATTCGGGGGGCGCCGGGGAGCGGGGGGAGGCATGGCGGCGCGGGGGTTAGTAGCGGGGAACAGGGGGGTGCCCTTCCTCTCCCCCTCACTCCCCGCTGCAACCCCCCAGTCACCCACGGCGCCCCCCGAATCTTTTCGCCCGAGTACGTAAGTACTCGAAAATCGCGGTGCTCGGGCGAAAAAGGGGCGTGGCCGAGTATGCTCGCTCATCTCTAGTTATTATTCATGGTGCCATGGTCCAAACGAAAGTTCACAAATTCCATACCAAGTTTTCAGCTCACAGTATCCGAATAGAGCGCTGGATCTGGAACCTATACATTTCTTCATACCATGGTCCAAAGCCTCCCATAGCAGCCATCAATATAAAAAACAATCACAGTTCTTTCAAATGGAGAATATTTACATGCAATATCTATCTACACCAGCGATCTAATTGACTGACAACTGCCGCCCCAGCCTCATATATTTCACATCTGCTTTAGGGCTTTAGTTATAATTTCATTCCTCTACTCCATTTTTTTTGGAGCATAGAAGCGGAATTAAAACAGAAACTGATTCATTTTTTTCCACCATTTTAATAGGGCTTTTAAAAATGGAAAGAAAACTGAAAGCTTTTGTTTGCTTCCATTACATTAGGGCTCTGTTTTTTAAACAGAGCAGATAACGCTGCTCTATTTGTTGCATTTAAAAAAGGAACAGACGCAAATAGCAGCTATTTTTTGCTTTCAGTTTTTAAAAACCCCATTAATATCAATAGTTGAAAAAACAGATCAGTTCATTTCCGTTTTAATTCCATTTCTCTGCTCCAAAGACTGAGAAGAGAAACCAAATTATAACTGAAAACCTAAGGCCCAGCTCACACAACCATTCAGATTCTGCATGCTGTGAGCCCGGCCATTGACCCTGCGTACGGAACTAACCTGTACTGCATATGGCCTCCTAGGCTTGGAGGCGGTCATGCGTAGTACAGGGGGGGGGGGGGGGGGGGGGTTGTTTGTATTTCTTGGGCAATCGCTTAGTGGATTAATTGCATGGGCTGCGGGTCGAACACCTCCATTGACTTTAATAGAGGCTGTCTGTGCAGAGAGCATGCTGCGATTTTTCTTCTGCTTGCAGAATACACAATACGTATGCATGAGTGTGAGGGAAAAGAAAATCGGAACCACATGGCTTTCAATGCCTGTGTTTTGCTGCGGGAATCCACGCAAGCGACAATCGCGGAATCCGCATTTCAAATTTGGCTGTGTTAGGCAGGCGCACATAAAAATGCCAACGGCCATGTGAATAAGCCCTTTAATAAACAAACCAAGGGGGCAGTTTTTTAATTGGCTCAAAAAAAATTTTTTATTGTCCCTATGTGCATCCTCTAGTTATGATATCAACTAAACACCTAGTAAGTAATATTACTGTTATATAGTATATAGTTTGTAAGACTGAAAAGAGACATAAACCGACCATAATATACTATAGTGCTGATCCAAACTAAAGCAAAGACCCCCATGAGTCAAAAGCTATTTTTCATCTTGCCCCATGGAAACTGTTGCAGACTTTGCTGTTCAGTGAGGTTGTCAAGGGTTAATCGCTTCATTGACCTCTTGCGCACCAATGGTATTCAAAAATTGAGAGCCGCCTTGAAGTACAGTAATGAGGAAAAAGAAAAGTTTAAAACATGGTGCGTTAGGGCTTAAACAGGTGACAGTGATTTTGTCCAGCGTTGTGGTGTGAAAATCACACATGCAAAACGGAACGAAACGAAGTCATTGATTTCAATGGCTTAGTTCTCACAGCCGTGTTTCTCGAGTGCAGGAACTGCGTGTGAGAAAAGACTTTTATTTTATGCCTAAACATGTCTGTCACTGACTCCCAAAAGGGGTATACTGTACATTGCTAAAGTTGTAGGTAGCTGTGAAAAAAGGTTGCAAAGTAAGAAATACTTATGCTAGAAATTAATTGATTTGGCACGAGCATTTCTAAATTTGATACTTTCCCAGAAGAAAAAGTGTACAAAGTGTGTTATTTTTTTTCTAGAATGTTTGCAGAAGACAGCAATGGATGCTCCAAAACAGCTCAGGAGGGTTTTAGCTACATAGATTTCAGGGCACTATAGAATTCCCAGCCCTGTACTACAGTGAATCTCACTGAAGCCTGCACCATCACTCACCATATGCCAGCCCTGACTGACCTTCGTAACCTGCCTCTTCTTTACTTTCAAGGCAGGTTTCAAATCAGTGGACTGGTGCGGGAGAGCCCAGTGTGACGCGGCATGTCTACTCCTTACATTGTCTTAGCTGTTAGGGCGACTTGGTTCTCTAGGCCGCCATTCTGTAGGACCCAGGGTGCATTCAGGGAGAGCTGCCTGTGATTGGCTGAGCACATCAGCCAAGCATATTCAGCTCTTTC
The DNA here is from genome assembly GCF_035609145.1 of Eleutherodactylus coqui. NCBI lineage: Eukaryota > Metazoa > Chordata > Amphibia > Anura > Eleutherodactylidae > Eleutherodactylus > Eleutherodactylus coqui. The sequence continues at coordinate 503,983 of NW_027102161.1, read as the reverse complement.
AGCAGGCGGCGATTTAAAATCCCCGACTGCTGATAGATCAGCACCACAGTGCAGGGGACAGGAGGAGAGGCAAGGTGAGTATCTATTTTTTTGTTTTTTAAACCACTTTCACTTGATTTTCAGGAAAGGGCTTATATTTAAAGCCCTTCCCTGAAATCAATTGCTGGCAGCAGAATCCTCTACCGCAGCGGACATGTGTGACAGCTGCGGTAGAGAATTGAAGAATTCCTCTGCTGCATCTGCCACAGATGTGGCAGATGTAGCAGCAGGGAATTCTTTTAACTAGTGGGGATGAAGAAAACATCTGTCGCATGTGGCAGATGTATTCTTCATCCGTGCAAGGGACACAGCAGCGGCGGACAGGTAACTAATATTTTTTTTTTACACTAAAATTTTTCTTTTTCAGGGAAGAGCTTATATGGAAAGCTCATCCCTGAAAAACAGTTCAGTGGTGCCAGCAGACCGTTGTCTCCAATGGAACCACCGGGAGCAGCACCGGCTCCATTGAAGAGAATGGCTGCATTTTTTTTATTTTTACACTAAAATTTTTCTTTTTCAGGGAAGAGCTTATATGTAAAGCTCTTCCCTGAAAAAGAATGCAGGGAATCGGTAGGTCATTGTTTTCAATGGAGCTGCCGGCAGCAGCCGCGGCTCCATTGAAGACAATGCGTGCATTCAAAGTACGGACATGTGCAAAGTACGGACATGTGCAAACACCATAGGGAATGCATTGTTCCAAATAGAAGTGTGTTTTTGTGCATGCAAAATGTGCGCACAAAAACACGCTCGTGTGAACGCCCCCCTAGGGTGGGTTCACACGAGCGTGTTTTTGTGCGCACTTAGGTGCGTACATACGGGCACACCTAGGTACGAGCAAAAACATGCATAAACACAGCTGCGTGCTTGTTGCCAATGGAGCCGCGGCTGCTGCCGGTGGCTCCATTGAAAACAATGCTCTGCCGGCCCTCTGCATTCTTTTTCAGGGAAGGGTTTTACATATAAGCTCTTCCCTGAAAAAGAAACATTTTAGTGCAAAAAAAAACAAACTTACCTCTGCACCACTGCTGTGACCCCCGTGGGCATGAAAAACACATCTGCCGCATGCAGCAGATGTTTCCTTCATCCCCACTAGTTAAAAGAATTCCCTGCTGCTACATCTGCCACATCTGTGGCAGATGCAGCAGAGGAATTATTCAATTCTCAACTGCAGCTGTCACTGCGATAGACAATCCTGCTGCCGACATCTCGTCAATGGCTTTTCAGGGAAGGTCTTCATAAGCCTTTCCCTGAAAAGCCATTTAAAAAAGTGTATAAAAAAAAAATCAATACTCACCTCCCTTCAGCTGCTGGGGCTCAGCCGCGACTTCTGGCGCTGTCCCCGGCTCTGTAGTTCTGAGCTATCAGCAGCCGGTGATTTAAAATCCCCGCCTGCTGGTAGCTCTGATTATGATTGGCTACCAGAGATACCAGCAGGCAGGGATTTTAAATCTCCGCATGCTACTAGCTGAGAACTATACAGCTGGGGACAGCGGCAGAAGTCGCCGCTGAGCCAGGGCATCCCCGTCAATGACTTTTCAGGAAAGGGCTTCATAAGCGGCGAACAGGTAATTTTTTTTTTTTACACTAAAATTATTGTTTTTCAGGGAAGGGCTTATGTTTAAAGCCCTTTTCTGAAATCCAATGACAGGGAGCAGCAGGATCCTCTACCGCAGCTGTCATGTGTGACAGCTGCAGTAGGGAATTGAAGAATTCCTCTGCTGCATCAGTCACAGTTGTGGCATATGTAGCAGCAGGGAATTCTTTTTACTAGCGGGGATGAAGGAAACATCTGCTGCATGTGGCAGATGTGTTCTTCATCTCCGCGGGGGACACGGCAGCGGCGGAGAGGTAAGTTTATTTATTTTTTTTATTACACTAAAATTATTGTTTTTCAGGGAAGGGCTTATATGTAAAGCCCTTTCATGAAAAACATTTAAGGTGCCCGCGGCTCCATTGAAAACAATGCAGAGCATGAGTCACCTTGAAAAATGCTCGAGTCTTCCATTGACTTTAATGGGATTCGTTACTCGAAACGAGCTCTCGGGCATTACAAAAAGCTCAGCTTGAGTAATGAGCACCCGAGCATTTTGGTGCTCGCTTATCTCTATTGCTAATTTTTAAAATACTGAACCCAGCTAGTCTAGCATACTAGAGAACAGTGGAGACAATGACATGCATAGCAAAGGATGTCTACAAATATCTGAAGGGCTGTCACAGTGCAGAGGGATCAGACCTATTCCTATTTGCACAAGGAAAGACTAGAAGCAATGGGATAAAACACAGATTAGATATTAGAAAAAACTTTTTGACAGTCAGGGTGATCAATGTTCTGCCTCTATTCACTGAATGACTATCAGTCCTGTAAGAAAGCAGGAGCGATAAGTCTTGGGATGATTGTTTGGCACTCATGCACCTGACAGTCATCCCATGTAAAGTAACTTTAAGATCCATAGTCCATGACCTCAATCTGAAGAGAAGTGGGAACATGCAACAAGACAATGACCCAAAGCACACAGGTACATCAACTAAAGAATGGTTAAAAAATTAAAAGATTGTTTTCCACTGCTCATAGTCCGATTTTCACTCTCTTTTTTCCCCTGAAGTCTCACTCTTCTGCCTCTCTTAGGGTTCCTCCACACGGGCACTGCGATGTTCGCTCACGACTGCAGCGTAGCCAAAAATCGCATGGAAGGGAGGCAGCTGTGACCACGTCACGGCTGCATCTCCTGTTTATGCGCCCGTTCAGACTGCCTAGGTGTGGTGAGTATATGCTGCACCCAGAATACCGCCAGGTGGGGAAGAGAGTTTAGCTCCGCTAAAATTCCTCCCCCTTTTTGCCCCTTGATGGCTGTTGGCAAAGGGAGGGGGCAGGATCTAATGTGCTAATCTCCCATCCCGCCCCCTCCCTTTGCCAACAGCTGGCAAGGGATGGAAGGGGGAGGGAGTTTAGCAGAGCCACTGCTATAGGGAGAGTGTTAGTGTCTACAAGAACCACAACGGTCCTTCTTAGGGCCACAGCTCACCTAGTGCATTACTGTTGTGGCTGCTGTGAGCAGTTTTGCCCTTTTTTTTTTGTGTATCGGCCGTGCAGGCTATAGCGTTCTCAGGCTGCAGTCTGCACTACGTAGTATAGGGGCAGTATTGGTCAGGCAGGGACAGTGGTAGTGTAGAATCCTGTCTACAAAACCCCAATGGTCCTTCTTAGGGCTACCTGTGACCGTGTGCATTTAACTCCGTGGTTGCTTGGGGTTGTAGTACCTCAGTATTGCACAGCAAGGCCTGCGTGCAGCCTTCATTTAAATATTTTTCTGGGTGCAGTTAGCGTAACGTAAGCGCTGTCTGCCTCCAAGTGCACGCCAAGAAACCACAAATTTTTTACAGTGCTCTGTGTTAGCCCTCAGCTGCCTTCACAGTGTACGGTGTCAGACACACATAGAGTGAAAGTCCAATACACACTGCATAGCCTGCATTGCATAGAAAAAATATATAATAAATAAAGAAATCCTTTTTACGGCTACCGGTGACCCAGTGCATTTGACTGCGTGGCCTGTGGGACTTCAGGTGCATCACAATTGCATATTGCACAGCTAGTCCTGCTTGCATCCTTCCTGATAATTTATCTCTGGCTAAAATTTTGCATTATATAACCGCTGGCAGCCACCAACTGCGCGGCAATAATTCACAAAAATGTTTACACCGCTCAGTGTCTGCTCGATTCTTAATGCACCATGCTGAGGGGTAGGGGTAGAGGACGTGGACGCGGTCGAGGATGCGGAGTTCCACGTGAGAGTGTGGGCATAGGCCCAGTTCCTGGTCCAGGTGAGAGGAAAGTTTCTGGGGTCCCCAGCTTCATATCACAATTTTTGGGTCCACGTCGTACACCTTTATTAAAAAACGAGCAGTGTGAGTGGGTCCTGTCGTGGATGGCAGAAAGTGCATCCAGCAATCAATCGACCACCCAGTCTTCTACGCCGTCCACTGCTGCAACTCTGAATCCTCTCGCTGCTGCTCCTCCTTCCTCCCAGCCTCCTCACTCCATGAAAATGACACATTCTGAGAAGCAGGCAGACTCCCAGGAACTGTTCTCGGGCCCCTGCCCAGATTGGGGAACAATGATTCCTCTCCCACCTGAGGAGTTTGTCGTGACCGATGCCCAACCTTTGGAAAGTTCTTGGGGTCCGGGGGATGAGGCTGGGGACTTCCAGCAACTGTCTCAAGAGCTTTCAGTGGGTGAGGAGGACGATGGGGATGAGACACAGTTGTCTATCAGTGAGGCAGTAGTAAGGGCAGTAAGTCCGAGGGAGGAGCACACAGAGGATTCGGAGGAAGAGCCGCTGGACGATGAGGTGACTGACCCCACCTGGTGTGATAAGCCAACTGAGGAGAGGTCTTCAGAGGGGGAGGCAATTGCAGCCGCAGGACAGGTTGGAAGAAGCAGTGGGGTGGCCAGGGGTAGAGGCAGGGCCAGAGCGAATAATCCCCCAGCTGTTTCCCAAAGGACCCCCTCGCGCCAAGCCACCGTGCAGAGACCAAGGTGCTCAAAGGTGTGGCAGTTTTTCACTGAGAACGCGGACGACAGACGAACACTGGTGTGCAAGCTTTGTCGCGCCAAGATCAGCCAGGGATTCACCACCATCAGCATGCGCAGGCATATGATGGCCAAGCACCCCACAAGGTGGGACGAAGGCCGTTCACTGCCTCTGGCCTGCACCACTGCCTCTCCCCCTGTGCCCCAACCTGCCACTGAGATCCAACCACCTCTCAGGACACAGGCACGAGTGTCTCCTGGCCTGGACCAACACCCTCACCTCCGCTGTCCTCGGCCCCATCCAGCAATGTCTCTCAGCGCAGCGTCCAGCTGTGACTAAGAGAATCATTGGAGCGAAAGCGCAAATACGCCGCCACGCACCCGCACGCTCAAGCTTTAAATGTCCACATAGCCAAATTGATCAGCCTGGAGATGCTCCCGTACAGGCTTGTGGAAACGGAGGCTTTCAAAAACATGATGGTGGCGGCGGCCCCGCGCTACTCGATTCCCAGTCGCCACTATTTTTCCCGGTGTGCCATCCCAGCCCTGCACAACCACATCTCCCGCAACATTGTACGCGCCCTCACCAACGCGGTTACTGGCAAGGTCCACTTAACAACGGACACGTGGACAAGCACTGGCGGGCAGGGCCACTATATCTCGCTGACGGCACATTGGGTGAATATAGTGGAGGCTGGGACCAAGTCAGAGCCTGGGACCACTCACGTCCTACCCACCCCCAGAATTGCGGGCCCCAGCTCGGTGCTGGTATCTGCGGCGGTGTATGCCTCCTCCACTAAACCTTCCTCCTCCCCTTCCTCCTCCTCCTACGCAACCTCTGCCTCGCAATCCAGATGTGTCAGCAGCAGCACGTCGCCAACAGTCTGTGTCATGCGGCATGGCAGCACAGCGGTGGGCAAGCGTCAGCAGGCCGTGCTGAAACTACTCAGCTTAGGAGAGAAGAGGCACATGGCCCACGAACTGTTGCACGGTCTGACAGAGCTTTCGCCGCTGAGCCTCCAACCGGGCATGGTCGTGTGTGACAACGGCCGTAATCTAGTGGCGGCTCTGCAGCTCGGCAGCCTCACGCACGTGCCATGCCTGGCCCACGTATTTAATTTGGTGGTTCAGCGGTTTCTGAAAAGCTACCCACACTTGTCAGACCTCCTTGGCAAGGTGCACCGGGTCAGCCCACATTTCCACAAGTCCAACATGGACGCTGCCACCCTGCGGACCCTGCAACATCGGTTAAATCTGCCAGTGCACCGACTGCTTTGCGACGTGCCCACATGGTGGAACTCTACGCTCTACATGTTGGCCAGGCTGTATGAGCAGCGTAGAGCTATAGTGGAATACCAACTCCAACATGGGCGGCGCAGTGGGAGTCAGCCTCCTCAATTCTTTACAGAGGAGTGGGCCTGGTTTTCAGACATCTGCCAGGTCCTTGGAAACTTTGAGGAATCTACCCAGATGGTGAGCGGCGATGCTGCAATCATTAGCGTCACCATTCCTCTGCTATGCCTCTTGAGAAGTTCCCTGCAAAGCATAAAGGCAGACGCTTTGCGCTCGGAAACGGAGGCAGGGGAAGACAGTATGTCGCTGGATAGTCAGAGCACCCTCATGTCTATATCTCAGCAGGTTGAGGAGGAGGAGGAGGGGGAGGAGCAGGAGGGAGAAGAGACAGCTGGGCCCACTGCAGAGGGTACCGATGCTGCTTGCCTGTCATCCGTTCAGCGTGTATGGCCTGTGGAGGAGGAGGAGGATCCTGAAAGTGATCTTCCTAGTGAGGACAGCCATGTGTTGCGTACAGGTACCCTGGCACACATGGCTGACTTCATGTTAGGATGCCTTTCTCGTGACCCTCGCGTTAGATGCATTCTGACGACTACGGATTACTGTGTGTACACACTGCTCGACCCACGGTATAAGGAGAACCTTTCCACACTCATTCCCGAAGAGGAAAAGGGTTCGAGAGTGATGCAATACCACAGGGCCCTGGTGGACAAACTGATGGTAAACTTCCCATCCGACAGCGCTAGTGGCAGAAGGCACAGTTTCGAGGGCCAGGTAGCAGGGGAGGAGCGGAGATTAGGCAGCATGTTCAGCGCAGGCAGGGGAACACTCTCCAAGGCCTTTGCCAGCTTTAGGGCTCCCCAGCAAGACTGTGTCACCACTCCCCAGTCAAGGCTGAGTCGGAGGGAGCACTGTAAAAGGATAGTGAGGGAGTACGTAGCTGATCGTACGACCGTCCTTCGTGACGCCTCTGCTCCGTACAACTACTGGGTGTCAAAGCTGCAACTGCAGATGGAAGCATTGTTCTCTATCACCTTAAAAAAAAACAGGGACCTTTACCTTTATCAATCTGTGTACGATATTTGTCCTCCTCCTGCTCCTCCTCCTGAAACCTCACGTAATCACCCCGAACTGGCAATTTTCCGGTGGCCCAAAAGGCTCATATAACTTTTGTAAACAATATTTATACGTTTCAATTCTCATTAAAGCAATGAAACTTCCACCTGAACCAATTTTTATTTTAACTGGGCTGCCTCCAGGCCTAGTTACAAATTAAGCCACAGTAAGCGAAGCGATTAATTGGTTTCACCTGCCCTCTGGGTTGGACATGGGCAATTTTTCTGGGGTACATTTGTACTATTGGTACACCAATATTTTGGGCCCTCGCCTACAATGTAATCCAAGTAATTTTTATGGACTTCGCCTGCACTCATGGTACACCAATGTGTTTGGGGTTGGCCTACACTTTTGCTACATAAATGTAACTCTGTTCTGCCTACCTATACTTCTGCCACAGTAATGCTAGAGGGGTCTGACTATACTTCTGCAACAGAAATGTTACTTCGGTCTGCCCATAATTCTGCTCCTGAAATGTTACCTTGGTTTGTGTATACTGTTACTACTGTAATGTTACTAATACTGGCCTCTGGCTATACTGCTGCAACGGAAATGTTACTGGGGTCTGTCTATACTGCTACTACTAAAATGTTACAAATACTGTGCTCTCCCTATACTGCTGCAACAGAAATGTTAATGTGCTGCTTTGCCTATACAGTTGCTACGGAAATGTTACTGGGGTCCGTCTGTACTGCTACTACTGAAATGTTACAAAGACTGTAATCTCCCTATACTGCTGCAACGGAAATGTTACTGGGGCTGTCTATACTGCTACTACTGAAATGTTACTAATACTAGGCTCTGCCCATACTGCTGATATGGAAATGTTACTGAGGGCCTGTCTATACTGCTACTACTGAAATGTTACAAAGACTGTAAACCTCCTTATACTGCTGCAACGGAAATGTTACTGGGGCCTGTCTATACTGCTACTACTGAAATGTTACTAATACTGGGCTCTGGCCATACTGCTGCTACGGAAATGTTACTGGGGCCTGTCTATACTGCTACTACTGAAATGTTATAAAAGACTGTAAACTTCCTTATACTGCTGCAACGGAAATGTTACTGGGGCCTGTCTATACTGCTACTACTGAAATGTTACTAATACTTGGCTCTGGCAATACTGCTGCTACGGAAATGTTACTGGGGGGTGTCTATACTGCTACTACTGAAATTTTACTAATACAGGGCTCTGCCCATACTGCTGCTAAGGAAACGTTACTGGGGCCTGTCTATACTGCTACTACTGAAATGTTACAAATACTGTGCTCTACCTGTACCGCTGCAACGGAAATGTTAATGTGCTGCTATGCCTATACAGCTGCTATGGAAATGTTACTGGGGCCCGTCTATACTGCTACTACTGAAATGTTACTAATACTGGGCTCTGCCCATACTGCTGATACGGAAATGTTACTGGGGCCTGTCTATACTGCTACTACTGAAATGTTACAAAGACTGTAAACTTCCTTATACTGCTGCAACGGAAATGTTACTGGGGCCTGTCTATACTGCTACTCCTGAAATGTTACTAATACTGGCTCTGGCCATACTGCTGCTACGGAAATGTTACTGGGGGCTGTCTGTACTGCTACTACTGAAATGTTACTAATACAGGGCTCTGCCCATACTGCTGCTAAGGAAGCGTTACTGGGGCCTGTCTATACTGCTACTACTGAAATGTTACAAATACTGTGCTCTCCCTATACCGCTGCAACGGAAATGTTAATGTGCTGCTCTGCCTTTACAGCTGCTATGGAAATGTTACTGGGGCCTGTCTATACTTCTACTACTGAAATGTTACTAATACTGGGCTCTGCCCATACTGCTGATACGGAAATGTTACTGGGGCCTGTCTATACTGCTACTACTGAAATGTTACAAAGACTGTAAACTTCCTTGTACTGCTGCAACGGAAATGTTACTGGGGCCTGTCTATACTGCTACTACTGAAATGTTACTGTTACCATACAGCGCGGCGCGGCGCTCCGGCGGCCTGGAGCCCTGTGTTGAGGTTATCCCAGCAGCTGTGGGCGGCGGCATGGGCGTGTCCGCCCGTAGGGTGCCGCCCACCCTCCTCCGTTCTTCTTATACAGCAGTGGGCGGAGTTGCTTCCTCCCACTCTCCGCCCCTGGGCGGAACCTTGTGGTTAAAAGACTGGCAGTGAAGTGAGCTCATTGCCAGTTATTGGTTCTGCATGCACCTAGCCAGTCTGTCTGCGGTTCCCCTCAGCCAGTCCCTAGTTGTCGGTCAGCTCCCTCTGGTCCCCTATTACTCTGTTTGTTTGTGTTGGTTCTGTTTGCCTCTAATCTAGTCTGGCCCAGTCAGCACTAGTTGCTATCCAGCACCCTGCCAGTTTTCCTGTGAGCTCCATCTCCAGCCTTGTAAGTTTTGTTGGTCTGATTCATCTGCCTCCTCTGTCGGCACTCTGTTCCCCCCATTAGGTAGTTTCCTTCTTGTCAGCCGCCAGGTCCCTAGCCAGGGCAGGGACCGCCGTCCAGTTGTCCGCCTGGGGTTAGCCAGGGCCGAGGCAAGTAGGCAGGGACAGTGGGGTGCGGGAAGATCAGGGCACCCCACTTGGCGCTTGGGGGGGCAGAGTGCCGTAACAGTTACTAATGCTGGCTTTGGCCATACTGCTGCTACGGAAATGTTACTGGGGGCTGTCTGTACTGCAACTACTGAAATGTTACTAATACACGGCTCTGCCCATACTGCTGCTAAGGAAACGTTACTGGGGCCTGTTTATACTGCTACTACTGAAATGTTACAAATACTGTGCTCTCCCTATATCGCTGCAACGGAAATGTTAATGTGCTGCTCTGCCTATACAGCTGCTATGGAAATGTTACTGGGGCCTGTCTATACTGCTACTACTGAAATGTTACTAATACTGGGCTCTGCCCATACTGCTGATACGGAAATGTTACTGGGGCCTATCTATACTGCTACTACTGAAATATTACAAAGACTGTAAACTTCCTTACACTGCTGCAACGGAAATGTTACTGGGGCCTGTCTATACTGCTACTACTGAAATGTTACTAATACTGGCTTTAGCCATACTGCTGCTACGGAAATGTTACTGGGGCCTGTCTATACTGCTACTACTGAAATGTTACTAATACTGGGTCTGCTCATACTGCTGATACGGAAATGTTACTGGGGCCTGTCTATACTGCTACTACTGAAATGTTACAGACTGTAAACTTCCTTATACTGCTGCAACGGAAATGTTACTGGGGCCTGTCTATACTGCTACTACTGAAATGTTACTAATACTTGGCTCTGCCCATACTGCTGATATGGAAATGTTACTGGGGCCTGTCTATACTGCTACTACTGAAATGTTACAAAGACTGTAAACTTCCTTATACTGCTGCAACGGAAATGTTACTGGGGCCTGTCTATACTGCTACTACTGAAATGTTACTAATACTTGGCTCTGCCCATACTGCTGATATGGAAATGTTACTGGGACCTGTCTATACTGCTAGTACTGAAATGTTACAAAGACTGTAAACTTCCTTATACTGCTGCAATGGAAATGTTACTGGGGCTTGTCTATACTGCTACTACTGAAATGTTACTAATACTGGCTCTGGCCATACTGCTGCTACGGAAATGTTACTGGGGCCTGTCTATACTGCTACTACTGAAATGTTACTAATACTGGCTCTGGCCATACTGCTGCTAGGGAAATGTTACTGGGGGCTGTCTATACTGCTACTACTGAAATTTTACTAGCACAGGGCTCTGCCCATACTGCTGCTAAGGAAACGTTACTGGGGCCTGTCTATACTGCTACTACTGAAATGTTACAAATACTGTGCTCTCCCTATACCGCTGCAACGGAAATGTTAATGTGCTGCTCTGCCTATACAGCTGCTATGGAAATGTTACTGGGGCCTGTCTATACTGCTACTACTGAAATGTTACTAATACTGGGCTCTGCCCATACTGCTGATACGGAAATGTTACTGGGGCCTGTCTATACTGCTACTACTGAAATGTTACAAAGACTGTAAACTTCCTTATACTGCTGCAACGGAAGTGTTACTGGGGCCTGTCTATACTGCTACTACTGAAATGTTACTAATGCTGGCTTTGGCCATACTGCTGCTACGGAAATGTTACTGGGGGCTGTCTGTACTGCTACTACTGAAATGTTACTAATACAGGGCTCTGCCCATACTGCTGCTAAGGAAACGTTACTGGGGCCTGTCTATACTGCTACTACTGAAATGTTACAAATACTGTGCTCTCCCTATACCGCTGCAACGGAAATGTTAATGTGCTGCTCTGCCTATACAGCTGCTATGGAAATGTTACTGGGGCCTGTCTATACTGCTACTACTGAAATGTTACTAATACTGGGCTCTGCCCATACTGCTGATACGGAAATGTTACTGGGGCCTGTCTATACTGCTACTACTGAAATGTCACAAATACTGTGCTCTCCCTATACCGCTGCAACGGAAATGTTAATGTGCTGCTCTGCCTATACAGCTGCTATGGAAATGTTACTGGGGCCTGTCTATACTGCTACTACTGAAATGTTACTAATACTGGGCTCTGCCCATACTGCTGATACGGAAATGTTACTGGGGCCTGTCTATACTGCTACTACTGAAATGTTACAAAGACTGTAAACTTCCTTATACTGCTGCAACGGAAATGTTACTGGGGCCTGTCTATACTGCTACTACTGAAATGTTACTAATGCTGGCTTTGGCCATACTGCTGCTACGGAAATGTTACTGGGGGCTGTCTGTACTGCTACTACTGAAATGTTACTAATACAGGGCTCTGCCCATACTGCTGCTAAGGAAACGTTACTGGGGCCTGTCCATACTGCTACTACTGAAATGTTACAAATACTGTGCTCTCCCTATACCGCTGCAACGGAAATGTTAATGTGCTGCACTGCCTATACAGCTGCTATGGAAATGTTACTGGGGCCTGTCTATACTGCTACTACTGAAATGTTACTAATACTGGGCTCTGCCCATACTGCTGATACGGAAATGTTACTGGGGCCTGTCTATACTGCTACTACTGAAATGTTACTAATACTGGCTTTGGCCATACTGCTGCTACGGAAATGTTACTGGGGGCTGTCTGTACTGCTACTACTGAAATGTTACTAAAACAGGGCTCTGCCCATACTGCTGCTAAGGAAATGTTACTGGGGCCTGTCTATACTGCTACTACTGAAATGTTACAAATACTGTGCTCTCCCTATACCGCTGCAACGGAAATGTTAAAGTGCTGCTCTGCCTATACAGCTGCTATGGAAATGTTACTGGGGCCTGTCTATACTGCTACTACTGAAATGTTACTAATACTGGGCTCTGCCGATACTGCTGATACGGAAATGTTACTGGGGCCTGTCTATACTGCTACTACTGAAATGTTACAAAGACGGTAAACTTCCTTATACTGCTGCAACGATAATGTTACTGGGGCCTGTCTATACTGCTACTACTGAAATGTTACTAATACTGGGCTCTGCCCATACTGCTGCTACGGAAATGTTACTGGGGCCTGTCTATACTGCTACTACTGAAATGTTACAAAGACTGTAAACTTTCTTATACTGCTGCAACGTAAATTTTACTGGGGCCTGTCTATACTGCTACTACTGAAATGTTACTAATACTGGGCTCTGCTCATACTGCTGATACGGAAATGTTACTGGGGCCTGTCTATACTGCTACTACTGAAATGTTACTAATACTGGGCCCTGGCCATACTGCTGCTACGGAAATGTTACTGGGGGCTGTCTATAGTGCTACTACTGAAATTTTACTAATACAGGGCTCTGCCCATACTACTGCTACGGAAATGTTACTGGGGCCTGTCTATACTGCTACTACTGAAATGTTACAAATACTGTGCTCTCCCTATACCGCTGCAACGGAAATGTTAATGTGCTTCTCTGCCTTTACAGCTGCAACGGAAATGTTACTGGGGTCTGTCCATACTGTTACCACTGAAATGTTACTAATACTGGTCTCTGCGTATACTGCTGCAACTGCAATGTAATGGGCTCTGCCTATACTGCTGCTACGGAACTGTTACTGGGGTCTGACTATACTTATACTACTGAAATGTTACTGGGGTCTGTCCCTACTGATGCTACTGAAATGTTACTGGGGCCTGTCTATACTGCTACAACTGAAATGTTGCTAATACTGGGCTCTCCCTATACTGCTGCTCCGGAAATGTTACTGGGGTCTGTCCATACTCTAGCCACTGAAATGTTACTAATTCTGTGCTCTGCCTATACTGCTGCTACTGCAATTTTACAGGCTTGTGGAAATGGAGGCTTTCCAAAGACATGAGGGCGGCGAGGCCGCGCTACTAGGTCCACTGTCGCGACAATTTTGCACCAACGCGGTTACTGGAAAGGTGCATATAACCACGGACACGAGGACAGGACATGTACTGCCTCAAAAACATCCCCCTCCACCCTGTCTTGCCCAACTCCGCACAAAGTCATAGATGAATTCCAAAAACAAATGCTACATTTTGTGTGGGGAGGAAAGAGACCCAGAGTTGCGGCAAACATTCTTTATCTTCATCGTAGACAAGGGGGCTTGGGAATACCCAACCTGTGGTCTTATTATCAAGCAATAAATGTAAACCAATCAACACTATGGTTAGAAAACTCACAGAAACCACCATGGAGCTTTATGGAAAAACAACTAAATGATGACAGACCTTTAGACTCCCTCCTCAAGGCCTCAATTCTCAGCATTTTATACCCAAACCTCCCTATGTCCTTGGACATGCATAACCTGTCACCTCCCATCCTGACATCTCTTCAAGCCTGGAATCTTTTGGCTTACAAATATAAAGATAATCCGGAAAGAAAATCCTTAACACTTCCTTTAGAGATACTCTCGTATTTTATCCCTAATTTGCCTATACAAAATTGGTCCAGACTTGGGATTAAATGGATTTCTGACTTAACAGTTGATAACAAGCTTATCCCTTTCCAAGCTCTTATAGAGACATTCCATCTCTCCCAAAATGATTTCTACCTATGGTATCAGATACAATCCTTCTTAAACAAATCTCAAATTTTGGAGTGTACGTTTCCAAATAAATTGATCTCCTTTTTAACCAAAAACCCTACAACCCAAAAAGCTATAACACGGAAATGTTACAATTAGACATGAGCGAGCACCAAAATGCTCAGGTGCTCGTTACTCGAGACGAACTTTTCGCGATGCTCGAGGGTTCGTTTCGAGTAACGAACCCCATTGAAGTCAATGGGCGACCCGAGCATTTTTGTATATCGCCGATGCTCGCTAAGGTTTTCATTTGTGAAAATCGGGGCAATTCAAGAAAGTGATGGGAACGACACAGCAACGGATAGGGCAGGCGGGGGGCTACATGTTGGGCTGCATCTCAAGTATACAGGTCCCACTATTAAGCCACAATACCGGCAAGAGTGGGCCCCCCCCCCTCCCAACAATTTTTACTTCTGAAAAGCCCTCATTAGCAATGCATACCTTAGCTAAGCACCACACTACCTCCAACAAAGCACAATCACTGCCTGCATGACACTCCGCTGCCACTTCTCCTGGGTTACATGCTGCCCAACCCCCCCCTGCACGACCCAGTGTCCACAGCGCACACCAAATTGTCCCTGCGCAGCCTTCAGCTGCCCTCATGCCACGCCACACTCATGTCTATTTATAAGTGCGTCTGCCATGAGGAGAAACCGCAGGCACACACTGCAGAGGGTTGGCACGGCTAGGCAGCGACCCTCTTTAAAAGGGGCGGGGCGATAGCCCACAATGCTGTACAGAAGCAATGAGAAATCCAATCCTGTGCCACCTCCATCTGGAGCTGCACACGTGGGCATAGCAATGGGGAACCTATGTGCCACACACTATTCATTCTGTCAAGGTGTCTGCATGCCCCAGTCAGACCGCGGTTTTTTATAAATAGTCACAGGCAGGTACAACTCCGCAATGGGAATTCCGTGTGGACCCACGGCATGGGTGGCTCCCTGGAACCCACCGGCGCTACCTAAATATATCCCATTGCAGTGCCCAACACAGCTGATGTAATGTCGTGCTTAATGCAGGTGGGCTTCGGCCCACACTGCATGCCCCAGTCAGACTGGGGTTCTTTAGAAGTGGACACATGCAGTTACAACTCCCTGTGGACCGACAGCATGGGTGGGTGCCAGGAAGCCACCGGCGGTACATAAATATATCCCATTGCATTGCCCATCACAGCTGAGGTAATGTCGTGCTTAATGCAGGTGGGCTTCGGCCCACACTGCATGCCCCAGTCAGACTGGGGTTCTTTAGAAGTGGACACATGCAGTTACAACTCCCTGTGGACCCACGGCATGGGTGGCTCCCTGGAACCCACTGGCGCTACCTAAATATATCCCATTGCAGTGCCCAACACAGCTGATGTAATGTCGTGCTTAATGCAGGTGGGCTTCGGCCCACACTGCATGCCCCAGTCAGACTGGGGTTCTTTAGAAGTGGACACATGCAGTTACAACTCCCTGTGGACCCACGGCATGGGTGGCTCCCTGGAACCCACCGGCGCTACCTAAATATATCCCATTGCAGTGCCCAACACAGCTGATGTAATGTCGTGCTTAATGCAGTTGGGCTTCGGCCCACACTGCATGCCCCAGTCAGACTGGGGTTCTTTAGAAGTGGACACATGCAGTTACAACTACCTGTGGACCGACAGTATGGGCGGGTGGCAGGAAGCCACCGGCGGTACATAAATATATCCCATTGCAGTGCCCAACACAGCTGATGTAACGTCAGCAGTAATGCAGGTGGGCCAAAAATTAATTTGATTACACTGTAGGCGAGGGCCCCCAAAAATTGGTGCACCAACAGTACTAATGTACCTCAGAAAAATTGCCCATGCCCAACCAAGAGGGCAGGTGAAATCCATTAATCGCTTTGGTTAATGTGGCTTAATTGGTAACTAGGCCTGGAGGCAGCCCAGTTAAAATAAAAATTGGTTGAGGTGAAAGTTTCAACGCTTTAAAGAGCATTGAAACGTATAAAAATTGTTTACAAAAATTATATGACTGAGCCTTGTGGGCCTAAGAAAAATTGCCCGTTCGGCGTGATTATGTGAGGTTTCAGGAGGAGGAGCAGGAGGAGGAGGAGGAATATTATACACAGATTGATGAAGCAAAAAGGTCCCCGTTTTTGATGGGGATAGAGAATGATGCTTCCATCCGCGGGTGCAGCCTACGTATTGCTTAGGTATCGCTGCTGTCAGCTGGTGGAGAAGAGAAGTCTGGGGAAATCCAGGCTTTGTTCATCTTGATGAGTGTAAGCCTGTCGGCACTGTCGGTTGACAGGCGGGTACGCTTATCTGTGATGATTCCCCCAGCCACACTAAACACACTCTCTGACAAGACGCTAGCCGCAGGACAAGCAAGCACCTCCAGGGCATACAGCGCGAGTTCAGGCCACGTGTCCAGCTTCGACACCCAGTAGTTGTAGGGGGCAGAGGCGTCACGGAGGACGGTCGTGCGATCGGCTACGTACTCCCTCACCATCCTTTTACAGTGCTCCCGCCGACTCAGCCTTGACTGGGGAGCGGTGACACAGTCTTGCTGGGGAGCCATAAAGCTGTCCAGGGCCTTAGAGACTGTTGCACTGCCTGGGCTGTAAATGCTGCCTGATCTCCGCGCCTCCCCTGCTACCTGGTCCTCGGAACTGCGCCTTCGGCCACTAGCGCTGTCGGATGGGAATTTTACCATCAGTTTGTCCGCCAGGGTCCTGTGGTATAGCATCACTCTCGAACCCCTTTCCTCTTCGGGTATGAGAGTGGAAAGGTTCTCCTTATACCGTGGGTCGAGCAGTGTGTACACCCAGTAATCCGTAGTGGCCAGAATGCGTGTAACGCGAGGGTCACGAGAAAGGCATCCTAACATGAAGTCAGCCATGTGTGCCAGGGTACCTGTACGTAACACATGGCTGTCCTCACTAGGAAGATCACTTTCAGGATCCTCCTCCTCCTCCTCCTCAGGCCATACACGCTGAAAGGATGACAGGCAAGCAGCATGTGTACCCTCAGCAGTGGGCCAAGCTGTCTCTTCCCCCTCCACCTCATCCTCCTCATGCTCCTCCTCCTCCTCACCGCGCTGAGATATAGACAGGAGGGTGCTCTGACTATCCAGCGACATACTGTCTTCCCCTGGCTCTGTTACTGAGCGCAAAGCGTCTGCCTTTATGCTTTGCAGGGAACTTCTCAAGAGGCATAGCAGAGGAATGGTGACGCTAATGATTGCAGCATCGCCGCTCACCACCTGGGTAGACTCCTAAAACTTTCCAAGGACCTGGCAGATGTCTGCCAACCAGGCCCACTCTTCTGAAAAGAATTGAGGAGGCTGACTCCCACTGCGCCGCCCATGTTGGAGTTGGTATTCCACTATAGCTCTACGCTGCTCATACAGCCTGGCCAACATGTGGAGCGTAGAGTTCCACCGTGTGGGCACGTCGCACAGCAGTCGGTGCACTGGCAGATTAAACCGATGTTGCAGGGTGCGCAGGGTGGCAGTGTCCGTGTGGGATTTGCGGAAATGTGCGCAGAGCCGGCGCACCTTTCCGAGCAGGTCTGTCAAGCATGGGTAGCTTTTCAGAAAGCGCTGAACCACCAAATTAAAGACGTGGGCCAGGCATGGCACGTGCGTGAGGCTGCCGAGCTGCAGAGCCGCCACCAGGTTACGGCCGTTGTCACACACGACCATGCCCGGTTGGAGGCTCAGCGGCGCAAGCCAGCGGTCGGTCTGCTCTGTCAGACCCTGCAGCAGTTCGTGGGCCGTGTGCCTCTTATCTCCTAAGCTGAGTAGTTTCAGCACAGCCTGCTGACGCTTGCCCACCGCTGTGCTGCCACGCCGCGCGACACCGACTGCCGGCGACGTGCTGCTGCTGCTGACACATCTTGATTGTGAGACAGAGATTGCGTTGGAGGAGGAGGAGGAGGGTGGTTTAGTGGAGGAAGCATACACCGCCGCAGATACCAGCACCGAGCTGGGGCCCGCAATTCTGGAGGTGGGTAGGACGTGAGCGGTCCCAGGCTCTGACTCTGTCCCAGCCTCCACTAAATTCACCCAATGTGCCGTCAGGGAGATATAGTGGCCCTGCCCGCCTGTGCTTGTCCACGTGTCCGTTGTTAAGTGGACCTTGGCAGTAACCGCGTTGGTGAGGGCGCGTACAATGTTGCGGGAGACGTGGTCGTGCAGGGCTGGGACAGCACACCGGGAAAAGTAGTGGCGACTGGGAACTAAGTAGCGCGGGGCCGCCGCCGCCATCATATTTTTGAAAGACTCCATTTCCACAACCCTATACGGCAGTATCTCCAGGCTGATAAATTTGGCAATGTGCACGTTTAACGCTTGAGCGTGCGGGTGCGTGGCGGCGTACTTGCGCTTGCACTCAAACACTTGCGCTAGCGACGGCTGGACGGTGCGCTGAGAGACATTGGTGGATGGGGCCGAGGACAGCGGAGGTGAGGGTGTGGGTGCAGGCCAGGAGACGGTAGTGCCTGACACATTGGTGGATGGGGCCGAGGACAGCGGAGGTGAGGGTGTGGGTGCAGGCCAGGAGACGGTAGTGCCTGTGCCCTGAGAGGGGGGTTGGATCTTAGTGGCAGGTTGGGGCACAGGGGGAGAGGCAGCGGTGCAAACCGGAGGCGGTGAACGGCCTTCATCCCACCTTGTGGGGTGCTTGGCCATCATATGTCTGCGCATGCTGGTGGTTGTGAGGCTGGTGGTGGTGGCTCCCCGGCTGATCTTGGCGCGACAAAGGTTGCACACCACTGTTCGTCGGTCGTCTGCACTCTCAGTGAAAAACTGCCAGACCTTTGAGCACCTCGGCCTCTGCAGGGTGGCATGGCGCGAGGGGGCGCTTTGGGAAACTGTTTGTGGATTCTTCGGTCTGGCCCTGCCTGTACCCCTGGACACCGCACTGCCTCTTGCAACCTGCCCTGCTGCTACCCTTGCCTCCCCCTCTGAAGACCTGTCCTCAGTAGGCGTAGCAAACCAGGTGGGGTCAGTCACCTCATCGTCCTGCTGCTCTTCCTCCGAATCCTCTGTGCGCTCCTCCCTCGGACTTACTGCCCTTACTACTACCTCACCGATAGACAACTGTGTCTCATCGTCATCGGCCTCCTCACCCACTGAAAGGTCTTGAGACAGTTGCCGGAAGTCCCCAGCCTCATCCCCCGGACCCCGGGAACTTTCCAAAGGTTGGGCATCAGTCACGATAAACTCCTCTGGTGGGAGAGGAATGATTGCTGCCCAATCTGAGCAGGGGCCCGAGAACAGTTCCTGGGAGTCTGCCCGCTCCTCAGAATGTGTCATTGTAATGGAGTGAGGAGGCTGGGAGGAAGGAGGAGCAGCAGCCAGAGGATTCTGAGTTGCAGCAGTGGACGGCGCAGAACTGTGGGTGGACGATAGATTGCTGGATGCACTTTCTGCCATCCACGACAGGACCTGCTCACACTGCTCATTTTCTAATAAAGGTCTACCGCGTGGACCCATTAATTGTGCGATGAATGTGGGGACGCCAGAAACGTGCCTCTCTCCTATTCCCGCAGCAGTCGGCTGCGATACACCTGGATCAGGAGTTCGGCCTGTGCCCACACCCTCACTTGGGCCTCCGCGTCCTCGGCCGCGTCCATGTCCTCTAGGCCTACCCCTACCCCTCAGCATGCTGTATTACCAGTGATTTGATTTCCCAGCCAGGAAATAATTTTGCGCAAGCCTGCTGTAACACTTAGCTGGCTGCGTATGAATGAGGAGGACTACTACACCCAGCACAGACCCAGAACACTGAGGACAGTCACAGCCAGCCCAAATAGATTTTTTTCCCCAATTGTTTTTGCAAAGGCCCACTGCCTATATTCAATCAATATATCTTTTCTCTCTCTGCGTCACCACTTCTGGCCCTCGAGTATGTCAAATAACTGCAGAACGTTGCACTGTGAACTGCAATACAGCGGTGATTTAACAGCCCAGACAGAGCCAGGAAATAATTTTGCGCAAGCCTGCTGTAACACTCAGCTGGCTGCGTATGAATGAGGAGGACTACTACACCCAGCACAGACCTAGAACACTGAGGACAGTCACAGGCAGCCCAAATAGATTTTTTTCCCCAATTGTTTTTGCAAAGACCCACTGCCTATATTCAATCAATATGTCTTCTGTCCCTGCCTCACAATATATGTGTTCTGTCCCTGCCTCACAATATATGTCTTCTGTCCCTGCCTCACAATATATGTCTTCTGTCCCTGCCTCACAATATATGTCTTCTGTCCCTGCCTCACAATATATGTCTTCTGTCCCTGCCTCACAATATATGTCTTCTGTCCCTGCCTCACCACTACTGGCCCTGCACTATATCTAATTACTGCAGGGCGCAATGCTCTGCACGGCCGATATACCAAAAAAAAAAAAAAGTGCAACACTGCAAAAAGCAGCCTCCACAGTACTGCACACGGTTAGATGTGGCCCTAAGAAGGACCGTTGGGGTTCTTGAAGCCTAAAATACTCCTAACGCTCTCCCTATCGCAGCTCCACCAAGATAGCACTTTCCCTAAAGTATGTCAGAATAAATCTGTGCCGAGCCGCGGGAGGGGCCGATTTATATACTCGGGTGACACCTGATCTCGCCAGCCACTCACTGCAGGGTGTGGTATAGGGCTTGAACGTCGCAGGGGGAAGTTGTAATGCCTTCCCTGTCTTTCTATTGGCCAGCAAAGCGCGCTAACGTCTCAGAGATGAAAGTGAAAGTAACCCGAACATCGCGTGGTACTCGTTACGAATAACGAGCATCTCGAACACGCTAATACTCGAACGAGTGTCAAGCTCTGACGAGTACGTTCGCTCATCTCTAGTTACAATGCATTCTCGGGAGACATGGGGAAAATAAAAAAGGTCCATCTGCTCAACTGGGAGAAAGATCTAAATGAGGTTATTACAAAAGAAAAATGGCTATCTTCTTTTGAGTGGGCAAACAAATCTATTTTAATTGCAAACCTTATGTAAACTCATTATAAGGTGTAGGGGGTCTAAAGCAGACCGTTGAGCTAATGCTGTCCGCCTCCCAATTGGTTTCAGGATTGAGTACTCAGAGACAACTTAGATGGGTGACCACACGTATGCGGTTAGCCAAAGAAGAAGTGAAAGTTTATTCAAAGAATTACAGATAATATAGAAAAGGTTTGCTGACGTATTGATTTGATTACTGCGCATGCCCAAGGTTACATAGCATCTGCAGATTTTAATTAGCATTACACATCTTTTAGAGAAGTCTCCTACATAAACAATATATCAATGTCCGGTGACACCTGTAACAAAAACAAAACATTCCTGGACGCTTATTACTGGAAGGGAGTCAGCTTTCTCAAGGGAAAGGAGGTATGAGAGAGAGAAAGCTGATAAGAATTCAAAGTCATTATTATAATTGGATCTAACATTTTTCTAGGTAAAAGGTGAAATTAATACAGATACATGTGTTGAAGCAAAACAAGCAAAGAGATACAAAATGGAGTCGCTGTAGTCTATTATTAAGCGTCGGCCCTTACACGTATAAGCTTAGACCTTTAGCAGAAGAACACGCAAATTATAAACACATAAGTATTCTGTGAAATACACTTATCAATTTAAAGGCATAAACGTGAATTAACCCCTCACATTCCCCCGTTTTGGACATGGAGTCAAGACAAGTATGACTCCTAGTCCATAAACACGTGATTCATATCGGCGAAAAGAAAGCTTTTTCAGTACATTTCGAAATACATGAAATTATAACCCTAATTGCTCTATAAATGCATAATAAAATCATCACAACTTGTAATATACTTTGTAGGATCCCCATAAACCAACCTCCTAAACCAGAAAACCAATTGGCAGGGTTCAAAGAACTAAATGTGTTACCCCACCAGCTATCTCTGGTTTCTGAGTTTTCATTTGTCCATGCAAACAGTTCTTTTGACCGAAGAGGAACAGCCAGGAAAGGAAAACCAGTGGCACCAGGTGTGTGTACAAGTCCAACAGTACTTGGTGGTGTCTAACAAGGTGGTTCTGGGCATTGTCCCTTTGCACCCTCTCACAAGGGCGAAGCATGGAGTGAGGAGTCCAAAAGTCCATCAATAAACAAAATGTCCTTCATTTTCCTTCTCATGGGGGGGGGGGGGGGAAAGGTAAGGCATGAAAAGTCCATTAGTCCCAAACCAAACAACAACTCCTTCAACCTTTACCACAGTAGGTGCGGTCAGCAGGACTCGATAGGGCCCCTCGAGTCTGGGCTCTAGAGATTTCCGGACAAGCCTCTTTACGACCACCCAATTTCCAGGTAGTAGGGAATGAGATCCCTCTAGGTTGTCTGGGCCTGGAATGGGAGAAAAAGACTAGATTCTGGGTTACCATTAGTTGGTCACACAGGTGCTTTACACATCCGGCTACTATGTCATAGCCCTGCTGCAGGACCTGTGGATGATACAGCCCCAATCTTCGCATAAAGCCAAACAACACTTCTTTTAACTTAAGCGTACCATTTAGTCTTTTAACTTTGTCTAAACTCTGCAGGTGTGAAGTGTGTACCTTTGTTTGAGTCAATCACTTCCGGTACCTCGTATCTGCGGATTACCTCATTCATCAGCTTCTGTGCGATTACCTGCTTATTTACCTTGGTAACAGGGTAGGTCTCCGACCTGGAAAGACATCAACAACAACAAGCACGTATTCATACTTCCCAACAAGTGGGAGCTGAGTGTAGTCAAATTGCAACCCCTGAAATGGGTAGAGTGGTCTAGGCAAGTGTTATGTGGCAAATTTACTTCTGCCCTGTTGCTTACGGCAAAGATCATGCAAAATTGTACAAGTGATGATGCAGCAACTACAGGAAACCCAGGAGCCACCCGTCCTTGTTCAAGCATCGACATCATTGCTGCTTTGAACGGGGTGCTGGATGAGGCAAGCATCGCCACCATGCTGAAGGAGGTGCTAGAAGGCCTGGAGTACCTGCATAAGAACGGCCAGATCCTCAGGGATGTTAAGGCTGGAAACATCCTCCTGGGTGAAGACGGTTCCGTGCAGATCGCAGATTTCGGCGTCAGTGCGTTTCTAGCCACAGGAGGCAACATTATCAGGAATAAAGTCAGAAAGACCCTTGTGGGCACGCCATGCCGGACGGCACCGGAGGCGACGAAGCAGACCAGAGGACACGACCTCAAGGCGGACTTCTGGACCCCCGGTAGGTGTGTCTTTCCGTGCATTCGCTGGGCCATCATGGGACACAGGGACCGTGGTGGGCAAGTTCTGTTGACTGTTCGCCATTCACCATCCCATTTCTGCTGCTTCCATATTTAGTCCATTTGTCTTTTTCTTCATTGCTGCCTTGTAACTGTAAAGTCTTTAGCATATCAAAGTCCAAAGTTTGTATCAAAGTAATTCAAAGTCCAAGGTTTATATCAAAGTCCAAAGTCATTGTTAAATTCTTCTTTTCTTCTTTTCTTCCACGGCTTAAGGGCCGCTGCCTTTGCTGTGTGATCTGTGATGGGGTTGCCTCTTGTTTCTCTGCTGTAGGGATTGGTGTGAGTTTTCCACTTTGTCACCGCTGCACCATTCTTAACAAGCTGTCTGGCCTTCCATGTTAGGCCGTAGTCATGAGCTATGCCAAATGCATACTGGGAGTCAGTGTAAATGTTTGCCGTCTTACCTTCTACCACTCCACACGCCTCAGCGAGGGCCTGTAATTCCGCTTCCTGTCCTGGGACATGCGGAAGCATTCTGTTTTTAGGACATCTTGTCGCGTGACCACTGCATATCCAGCGTGGAGTCGTCAATTACCCTGGTACCATCTACAAAAACAACTCAGAATATGCATTATTAACAAGGGCTTTCAGTTAACATTTATTATGGCCACCTGTTCTGGCAACATGATGGCTTCCATTAGTAAACTTACAGCTTTTCTATTCTTGATGGAGGAAACACAAAAGGCTTAGGGATGCATTGAGGTAACTATTTGGGTCAGGAGTACATAAAAAAAGTAAATCATCAACATTACAAGAGGGTGGTGCCCTCAGGAATTGGCCAGGCGTCTAATGCATCTGGTGAACTGGTTTTGGGCTATTCTGTGCCCCTTGTGGCAGCACTGTCCAACACTACTGCTTTCCTCTGAAAATAAATGCAAACAAATACTGACAGTCTGACTGGCCTTTTTAACTCTTTCTCTTTAACGGGGAACAAAAGGGGTATTGGCTGGGAAGACACATTTCTTAAGGGCTTTAAGTTAAAGGAGATGTCCCGCGCCGAAACGGGTTTTTTTTTGTAAACCCCCCCCCCCGTTCGGCGCGAGACAACCCCGATGCAGGGGTTAAAAAAACCACCCGCACAGCGCTTACCTGAATCCCGGCGGTCCGGTGACTTCAATACTTACCGCTGAAGATGGCCGCCGGGATCCTCCGTCTTCGTGGACCGCAGCTCTTCTGTGCGGTCCACTGCCGATTCCAGCCTCCTGATTGGCTGGAATCGGCACGTGACGGGGCGGAGCTACACGGAGCCGCTCTCTGGCACGAGCGGCTCCATAGAAGACTGCTGAAGACCCGGACTGCGCAAGCGCGGCTAATTTGGCCATCGGAGGCCAAAAATTAGTCGGCTCCATGGGAACGAGGACGCTAGCAACGGAGCAGGTAAGTAAAAAACTTTTTATAACTTCTGTATGGCTCATAATTAATGCACAATGTACATTACAAAGTGCATTATTATGGCCATACAGAAGTGTATAGACCCACTTGCTGCCTCGGGACAACCCCTTTAACATAAAGAAGAGACAGTGTCTGCAATTGCATCTTCCTGGACATGTGCCAGGGGGTACTGACGGACCAAGGGGGCTAAGAGCTTGGTCCTCTGCGTACGTAAGAGTGAGGACGGGTAGAGGTGTCGCTTGGTCTGCTGCCATCCGACATAAGGTCGGGTGACTTTCAGACCCGGGGTGTATACGAGCCTCACCGGACAGGTGAAGTTTGATACAACCTCCCAAGGGTCCCATCACGCAATTCTCAATATGCTTTCAGGACCTTCCAGCATAAGGAAGCGCGTGAGGTATCGTGACCCTTTAAACATTACCTCAAGCGGTTCAGTTTCTGCCAGCTGAATTGGCACTTCTGAAGCCCCTTGTACCGATTACCGCTAGACAATCAGGCTGGTATTCTATTTCAAATAGATCATAACTTTGTTGTAAAAAGAAAAAGAAAAAAAATTTAAAAATTTAAAAATAGCTGACCTGCAATACCTAGATCACCTATATCTTCTCTCCCCCCTTTTGAACTAGGGTACTTAATTGGAAGGGTAACCGAGTTCAAGGTAGTAGAAGAATGACAAGAGCACATTGTAGCTGGATTTGACGGGCCAGAAATAAGTGCTTGGGTTGCACTTGCGTGTATATGCTCCGGGTGTCATGGGGGGGTGAGGACCACTAGGGGGAGTTGGTTCAATACCAACTCCGAAGATTTGTTAACCATTGCCTGTACTGCTGCCACCGCACAAACACATGAGGGAGCTCCTCGAGCCACTGGATACAGCTTAGTAGCATCCAGGTGGCCGTGGTTGTCCCCTGGACTTTTGTGTCAATACTGTCACGTGGCCAGAAAATTCAGTACAGAAAAGAATAAAGGATAAAGTATAAAAGAAAAAAAAGGGTGAGAAATGAGCTTCAGTGGAGAGAGAGAGAAGAGAATGATTGAAAGACAGTCATAGAGTAGTTGTACAAGAGCGGAAACAGAGTGGACCAATGGGCGGCAGTATGAAAACAAGGCCCAGAAAGGTGCGGAGTTTGGCAGCAGGTGTAAGTACAGGTATGGCCGTCCGTACGTTTCTTCTATAGAGCATTCTCAGAAACAGTATAATTATGACTTGTTGGCAGGCTTCCAAATTATCAGCACACAGCGCCTACATCACACATTAACTCTCATCCGTTCATGCAGTCAAGTCTCATTCAAATATTAGTAAGAGTTCACACAGGACGTAACGCGTATGATACAACTGTCCTCATCTTGCAAACAAATGCATTCAATCACTGCCACCCCTCCCTGGAATCAGTCAAACTTTAACTGTCTGTAATACCAGAGAAGTATACCACACTAATATTTCCCATAAAAGGAACACACATTCAGCAATTATACACACGTCCGACCAGTTACAGAACTGACACTTACACAAAGAACAGCAAAACTAATATTCACTGGATTCATTACGGGTTTTATTCTATTCAAGCAAGCAGGGTTACTCGTCCAGTGTGCTCTGCTCTAATTTTTGGCCTTGACAGGCACGCATTCCAGTGTTCTGTAAACTCTCACTATACCCCCCTTTCAAAGACAAGGGGGGGGGGGGGGCTTGCAGCTGCGGCTTTTCACAAGCACACATTAACCCATTATCGCTCTCTAATCTTCCATTTCCAAAACCATACAATTCACACAATACATTCAACGTCTGTCTTTCTTCTCTGACTTTGAATTTTTCATCTCTCTCTGGAATAGAACAATCTTATATTTTTGGCAAACAGCCAGAAATATCCAGGCTCCAAGCAACAAGAGAAACCTAATATTTCTCTGCACTGACTATCAAACCCAGACGGCAGAGGAATAGTTAAACACATAAAAGAAAGGACAAAACGTATAGATTACATAACATAAAGACATACAGACAATATTGGTTATTTGACACATAATTATCCACAGATTCTACATGAACTTGCTTTATGTCCCAAAGGAACACAAACTATAAAAGAATTCTCTTTCTCTGATAACTACCGTATCTACACGTACCTTACTCCATCTATCTAACCTACGTTACCCAACTTTGGCTTATCTCCAAATCTTTCTGAGACTTGTGGGTCTCAGATTCCCAAAATTCTAACTTGCTTTGTCTGTCCTTTGTTATTTCTCTAACTTGCCTTAAACATTTCTACTATGTCACATGAATTTTTGAGACAGGATTTGTAGCCCCAGTGTCTATAAGGAAGGGCACTTCCTCACTTCATATGGAAGCAGGCTCCAAAGTCTGAGTGCCTCTTTCCTCTGTTTCTACGGTAGGGATACTGGGGCGGGATCGCTGGAACTTATGAAAGCAATCCCTGGCCAGGTGGCCTACTTTGCCGCAATTATAACACTTGCGTTTTTCTCTATGGGGTCTGTCCCGGAGCTGGACCTTCCCCTCCTGGTTGCTATAGTATTTAACCGCCACTGCGGGGCGCTCCTCATCCATAGCAAACCCTACTGCCTTTTTATACAAGTCTCCGGGCTTGGCTTGCCGCCAATCAGGGGTGCATGCTTTTATTTTATCTGCCAATGATGGGCCAATACCTTGCATGAACGCTTCACACATCATTGGGTGGTACACTTCATCTGCACAGAGGGTGAGACCCATGTCTCTAGCCTTTGTTTCTAGTCTGCCAAAATAGCATTCAACGGTTTCATTCTTTCCCCGTCTGCACATAGTTAAAGCTGTTTGTTTTTGTAAAGGGTTTTGTTGTCCGCACCTGGGACAATGCCAATAAGGTTTTTCTCTTCGGGGCTCTTGTGGCGGATTAGGCACCGGGGATGCATACACAAGTATGCCCTCATCCCTCGGTTCACAATCCCACCGTTCTACGTTTACCTTTCTACTGTATTTGATTATGGCCTCTATTCCTTTATCTAGACCAGCGTCTTTGATAGCTTTCATGTGTTTTATTCCGTACTGCCGCCAAAACTCATAGTTAAAAGTTCCTGCTCTTTTAAGCCCTATCAGCTTGTAAACTTTACGGGCTTGCTTATAACTGTCCTCCCCCTCTCTCTCCCTAATTATCTCAATAGGGGTCAAGAAAGTCGTAGACTGTCTGGACCCCATACTAATAATTGGACTTGCCATTTTTGATTTACCCAAGCACAGAGTAGTGAGGATGCACAAAGCGTCCTCTGGGTAAATCTAGCTGTCACAAAGACCTTTAGTCCCTTCTGCCAAATCGCGACTGGCAGGACACGAATGTTTACTATGGACTTGATGTCCGCTGTTTCTACCTCAGTCACGCAGCATAAGGATGCACAGAGCTTCCTTCGGGTAGATCAGGACAGTCCCTTCTGTCAGGTACGTGGCTGACAGGGCACGTATGCTTCCTTATTAGTAGACTTTTTATGGAGAGAGAGGAGACCACGGCTCACCTCTATACACGGATCTTATAACAAATTACAGCTAGGAAAATGAGTGCGGCAGTCAAAGTACAACAAAAAGCTATCAGTTCAATGCTTCCAGCAGACAGCATGGCAATATACACATGTGGGTTCTTCCGTCTAGCACGGTTATCAAGAACACCGTAAATAACGGGCAGAAGTATCCTATAAGCATGCAGCGACAAACCTCTCTGTCGACACGTGACTTTTGAAGACAGGGGAACTCAGATCTAGAACGGTCAATGGCTTACCTTACACCGGTGTTTTGTAGATCTGAGGTCCCGTGGCCCCCAGTCCAGGTGGTCGGCAGGCAGGGTCATCAGATATCGGCTGCAGGTAAGGAGTTAAATTCTGCCCCACGTTGTAGGGGGTCTAAAGCAGACCGTTGAGCTAATGCTGTCCGCCTCCCAATTGGTTTCAGGATTGAGTACTCAGAGACAACTTAGATGGGTGACCACACGTATGCGGTTAGCCAAAGAAGAAGTGAAAGTTTATTCAAAGAATTACAGATAATATAGAAAAGGTTTGCTGACGTATTGATTTGATTACTGCGCATGCCCAAGGTTACATAGCATCTGCAGATTTTAATTAGCATTACACATCTTTTAGAGAAGTCTCCTACATAAATATATCAATGTCCGGTGACACCTGTAACAAAAACAAAACATTCCTGGACGCTTATTACTGGAAGGGAGTCAGCTTTCTCAAGGGAAAGGAGGTATGAGAGAAAGAAAGCTGATAAGAATTCAAAGTCATTATTATAATTGGATCTAACATTTTTCTAGGTAAAAGGTGAAATTAATACAGATACATGTGTTGAAGCAAAACAAGCAAAGAGATACAAAATGGAGTCGCTGTAGTCTATTATTAAGCGTCGGCCCTTACACGTATAAGCTTAGACCTTTAGCAGAAGAACACGCAAATTATAAACACATAAGTATTCTGTGAAATACACTTATCAATTTAAAGGCATAAACGTGAATTAACCCCTCACAAAGGTACTAACGAGGTGGTATTATACACCATTTAAATTAGCTAAATGTTTCAACAATGTTGACAGTCAATGCTGGAGAGATTGTGGACAGATGGGAACAATTTTCCATATCTTCTGGGAATGTCCTTTGATCCAACCATTCTGGGAGGCAGTTTACCTACTAATATTTGAAGTAACAGGTCTTAGAATACCCATAAGACCTAAGACGGCCTTGTTACTAATTGATAGCAATCTAATTTTACTAAGACATAGAAAATGGATCTGTCACTGTTTACTCACAGCTAAATTAGCTATAACCTGAAAATGGAAATCAAAGCACCATTAAAATAATGTTTTATTAGTTTACTTTATCTTATGCAAAGAATAGGATATAGTCTGAGAATAAGTTCATGAGAATTTCTATAGATTTTTTTTTACACAACTGTAAGAATGTCTAATCAATATGTACATTGCATACTATCCTATATACAAAACATGTACCCCATATACAATTAAAAAAAATTTCAATAAAAAATAATTGAAAAAAAACCAAAAAACATCCCCCTCCTCCTCCTCCAACAATAAAAACATTCTTGGCAAATGCTTTTGCAATGGTCCGTCTGGCGGCGGTCCAAGAATTTCACCTTTAAGCAACACAAAAAGAAAGCCCCCCCCCCCCCCCGCCACGGCCGACTTAATCCTGGCCACATTCCGAAAACCAACTAAATAAAACCGCGGTACTAGGTCCACACTCCACAACTTACTCCTGGCCACATTCCAAAAACCAACTAAATAAAACCGCGGTACTAGTCTGTTATTCCTAGCTGAAGCTTTCAGCCGACTGGTAGGGCAATGGTGGCTTCCAACTTGTTGGTACTGCTAATTACAAAGATAAGCGTACAGCTGAGGTAGGAATAGAGCCGACTATAGAACACAGCATCCCTGCAGGGCAAGGGACAGAGTGGCAGCAGGCACCGATCCTTGGTGGAAGCAGGCCAGCTGAGAATCACATACTCCCGGAATGATTTTGGACTGACTGATGAGGCCTTTACTTGTGATCATGTTTGGTAATTCCTAACAAAGATGCGTGGTAGTAGCCAGAAACTTGGATTGCTATTTGCTAACACTTTCAAATGGTCAACAGAAAACATATGAATGAAGCCTTTCCACATTTCAGCTTGAGATGAGGAGGAGTGCAGACTTTCAGTACCTTGAATATCCTTTTCATTGCAATCAAATGCCCCTCTCTTGGCTTAGAAAATACTAGCTTTTCCACATAGGTGTTGTCTATCTGTCTATACTGTTACTACTGAAATCTCACTAATACTGGGCTCTGCCTATACTGCTGTTACGGAAATGTTACAGGGGCCTGTCGAGACTGTTACTACTGAAATGTAACTGATACTGGGCTCTGCCTATACTGCAGCTACTGAAATGTTACTGGGGTCCGTCTATACCGTTACTACAGAAGTGTTACTAGGGTCTCCCTAGACTTCTGCAACATAACTGTTAGTGGGGGCATCTTATACCTTTTGCTACAGGAGTATTACAGGGGTCTGTGCATACTATGGGTGCACTAAGTGTTTCTATCGCGGTGTTCAACGTACAAGGCCCAAAAAAAAACAACCTAGACTGACTTGGGCATGCAGTGTGGGCCGAAGCCTACCTGCATTTTATCTCACGTTACCTTAGCTATTCGGGGGGAATGCAATGTTATGAATAATACTCTACCTCTGAACCTATGACTCAAGTACTGTATCTCCTGATGATCCAACAAATTAATGGTGAAACGCGTAGAGTATAAGTACTGACCAACTCTAGTACTGATCTGAGTATTTGTACTGGCTTACTCAAGGACTGATCATCATAAGTGAATACCTAGATGGTGATCCTGTCTTGTCAACACCCATAACAATTCAGGACGCTCAATTGTTGGAGCCTGAGTCCTGATCACTGATAGTGATAGTGTTCCATCACAAGTGAGAGTCCAAATGGTAACCCTGCCTTGTTTACACATAGAATAAACCAGCTCTTTTGGCTCCTATATTGAATCATCCTTTGCTTTTTTGAATCCATCTTGGGTAGAGTGTTTTTGTTTGTTATCATAAAACATCTTTTTATCGCTTATCAAGTATCAAATAACTCCAGGTCCTTATCCTCCTATAACGAATCTGTGTCTGGAGGTACCTGGTTGCTGTGTGTTGTCTTTGTAGTGCCCAGTTTATGTTTTTTAATACATTTAATAAAATACGTTTTTAGTGGTAGTCACGTCTGTGAATTGGGCTTATATTTCTTGGTGACTCTATACTGCCCCCTCTGTGAAGTTGTTACGACAAGTACTAAGGGTTCACTGTGTAGTCATGTCTGGGTCCCCTATATATTAGGACAAGTACTAAGGCTGCACTGTATAGTCATGTCTTGGTCCCCTATATATTAGGACAAGTACTAAGGGTGCACTGTGTAGCCATGTCTGGGCCCCTTTATAATAGGACAAGTACCAAGGCTGTACTGTGTAGCCATGTGTGGGTGCCCTATTTATTAGGACTAGTACTAACGATGCACTGCTTAGCCATGTCTGGGTCTCCTATATATTATGACAAGTACTAACGGTGCACTGTGTAGTCATGTCTGGGTCTCCTATATATTACGACAAGTACTAAGGGTTCACTGTGTAGTCATGTCTGGGTTTCCTATATATTAGGACTAGTACTAAGGGTGCCCTGTGTAGCCATGTCTGGGTCCCCATACATATTAGGACGAGTACTAAGGGTGCACTGTGTAGTCATGTCTGGGTCCCCTATATATTAGGACAAGCACTAAGAGTGCACTGTGTAGTCATGTCTGGGTCCCCATATATATTAGGACAAGTTCTAAGGGTGTGCTGTGAAGTAATGTCTGGGTCCCCTATATATTAGGACAAGTACTAAGGGTGCACTGTGTAGCTATGTCTGGGTCCCCTGTATATTAGGACAAGTACTAAGGGTGCACTATGTAGTCATGTCTTGGTCCCCATATATATTAGGAAAAGTACTAAGGGTGCAGTGTCTAGCTATGTCTTGGTCCCCTGTATATTAGGACAAGTACTAAGGGTGCACTGTGTAGTCATGTCTGGGTCCCCTATATATTAGGACAAGTACTAAGGGTGCACTGTGTAGTCATGTCTGGGTCCCCTATATATTAGGACAAGTACTAAGGGTGCTCTGTGTAGTCATGTCTGGGTCTCATATATATTAGGACAATTACTAAGGGTGCACTGTGTAGCTATGTCTGGGTCCCCTGTATATAAGGACAAGTACTAAGGGTGCACTGTGTAGTCATGTCTTGCTCCCCATATATATTAGGACAAGTATTAAGGGTGCACTGTGTAGCCATGTCTGGTTTCCCTATATATTAGGACAAGTACTAAGGGTGCACTGTGTAGCCATGTCTGGGTCCTGATATATTAGGACAAGTACTAATGGTGCACTGCGTAGCCATGTCTGGGTCCCTATATATTAGGACAAGTACTAAGGGTTCACTGTGTAGTCATGTCTCGGTCCCCTCTATACTAGGACTAGTACTAACGATGCGCTGTGCAGTCATGTCTGGCCCCCTATACATTAGGACTAGTACTAACGGTGCACTGTGCAGTCATGTCTGGGCCCTATATATTAGGACAAGTACTAAGGGTGCGGTGTGTAGCCATGTCTGGGTCCTGATATATTAGGACAAGTACTAACGGTGCACTGTGTAGCCATGTCTGGGTCCCTATATACAAGTACTAAGGGTTCGCTGTGTAGTCATGTCTCGGTCCCCTCTATACTAGGACTAGTACTAACGATGCGCTGTGTAGTCATGTCTGGCCCCCTATATATTAGGACTAGTACTAACGGTGCACTGTGCAGTCAAGTCTGGGCCCTATATATTAGGACACGTACTAACGATGCACTGTGTAGCCATGTCTGGGCCCCTATATATTAGTACAAGTACTAATGGTTCACTGTGTAGCCATGTCTGGGCCCCTATATATAAGGACAAGTACTAAGGGTGTACTCTATAGTCATGTCTGGGCCCCTATATATTAGGACTAGTACTAAAGGTGCACTGTGTAGCCATGTCTCGGTCCCCTATATATTAGGACAAGTACTAATGGTTCACTGTGTAGTCATGACTGGGCCCCTATATATTAGGACAAGTACTAAGGGTGCACTGTGTAGTCATGTCTGGGCCCCTTTATATAAGGACAAGTACTAAGGGTGTACTATATGGTCAAGTCTGGGCCCCTATATATTAGGAGTAGTACTAAGGGTGCACTGTGCAGCCATGTCTGGGTCTCCTATATATTAGGACAAGTACTAAGGGTGCACTGTCTAGCTATGTCTGGGTCCCCTGTATATTAGGACAAACACTAAGGGTGCACTGTGTAGTCATGTCTGTGCCCCTATATATTAGGACAAGTACTAAGGGTGCACTGTCTAGCTATGTCTGGGTCCCCTGTATATTAGGACAAACACTAAGGGTGCTCTGTGTAGTCATGTCCGGGTCCCCTATATATTAGGACAAGTACTAAGGGTGCACTGTGTAGTCATCTCTGGGTCCCCTATATATTAGGACAAGTACTAAAGGTGCACTGTATAGTCATGTCTGGGCTCCTATATATTAGGACAAGCTCTAAGGGTGTGCTGTGAAGTAATGTCTGGGTCCCCTATATATTAGGACAAGTACAAAGGGTGCCCTGTGTAGCCATGCCTGGGCCCCTATATATTAGGACAAGTACTAAAGGTGCACTCTGTAGTCATGTCTGGGTCCCATATATATAAGGACAAGTACTAAGGGTGCAGTCTCCAGCTATGTCTTGGTCTCCTGTATATTAGGACAAGTACTAAGGGTGCACTGTGTAGTCATGTCTGGGTCCCCTATATATTAGGACAAGTACTAAGGGTGCACTGTGTAGTCATGTCTGGGTCCCCTATATATTAGGACAAGTACTAAGGGTGCACTGTGTAGTCATGTCTGGGTCCCCTATATATTAGGACAAGTACTAAGGGTGCTCTGTGCAGTCATGTCTGGGTCCCATATATATTAGGACAAGTACTAAGGGTGCACTGTGTAGCTTTGTCTGGGTCCCCTATATATTAGGACAAGTACTAATCGTTCACTGTGTAGTCATGTCTGGCCCCCTATATATTAGGACAAGTACTAAGGGTGCACTGTGTAGCCATGTCTTGGTCCCTATATATAAGGACAAGTACTAAGGGTGTACTGTGTAGTCATGTCTGGGCCCCTATATATTAGGACAAGTACTAAGGGTGCACTGTGTAGCCATGTCTGGCCCCTATATATATAAGGACAAGTACTAAGGCTGTACTGTATAGTCATGTCTGGGCCCCTATATATTAGGACAAGTACTAAGGGTGTACTGTGTAGTCATGTCTGGGTCCTCTATATATTAGGACAAGTACTAAGGGTGCGGTGTGTAGCCATGTCTGGGTCCTGATATATTAGGACAAGTACTAACGGTGCACTGTGTAGCCATGTCTGGGTCCCTATATATTAGGACAAGTACTAAGGGTTCACTGTGTAGTCATGTCTCGGTCCCCTCTATACTAGGACTAGTACTAACGATGCGCTGTGTAGTCATGTCTGGGCCCCTATATATTAGGACTAGTACTAACGGTGCACTGTGTAGCCATGTCTTGCCCCTATATATTAGGACAAGTACTAATGGTTCACTGTATAGTCATGTCTGTTCCCCTATATATTAGGAGTAGTACTAAGGGTGCACTGTGCAGCCATGTCTGGGTCTCCTATATATTAGGACAAGTACTAAGGGTGCACTGTGTATTCATGTCTGTGCCCCTATATATTAGGACAAGTACTAAGGGTGCGGTGTGTAGCCATGTCTGGGTCCTGATATATTAGGACAAGTACTTACGGTGCACTGTGTAGCCATGTCTGGGTCCCTATATATTAGGACAAGTACTAAGGGTTCACTGTGTAGTCATGTCTCGGTCCCCTCTATACTAGGACTAGTACTAACGATGCGCTGTGTAGTCATGTCTGGCCCCCTATATATTAGGACTAGTACTAACGGTGCACTGTGCAGTCATGTCTGGGCCCTATATATTAGGACAAGTACTAACGATGCACTGTGTAGCCATGCCTGGGCCCCTATATATTAGGACAAGTACTAATGGTTCACTGTGTAGCCATGTCTGGGCCCCTATATATAAGGACAAGTACTAAGGGTGTACTCTATAGTCATGTCTGGGCCCCTATATATTAGGACAAATACTAAGGGTGCGGTGTGTAGCCATGTCTGGGTCCTGATATATTAGGACAAGTACTAACGGTGCACTGTGCAGCCATGTCTGGGTCCCTATATACAAGTACTAAGGGTTCACTGTGTAGTCATGTCTCGGTCCCCTCTATACTAGGACTAGTACTAACGATGCGCTGTGTAGTCATGTCTGGGCCCCTATATATTAGGACTAGTACTAACGGTGCACTGTGTAGCCATGTCTTGCCCCTATATATTAGGACAAGTACTAATGGTTCACTGTGTAATCATGACTGGGCCCCTATATATTAGGACAAGTACTAAGGGTGCACTGTGTAGTCATGTCTGGGCCCCTTTATATAAGGACAAGTACTAAGGGTGTACTGTATAGTCAAGTCTGGGCCCCTATATATTAGGACAAGTTCTAAGGGTGTACTGTGTAGTCATGTCTGGGTCCTGATATATTAGGACAAGTTCTAACGGTGCACTGTGTAGCCATGTCTGGGTCTCTATATATTAGGACAAGTACTAAGGGTTCACTGTGTAGTCATGTCTCGGTCCCCTCTATACTAGGTCTAGTACTAACGATGAGCTGTGTAGTCATGTCTGGGCCCCTATATATTAGGACTAGTACTAACGGTGCACTGTGTAGCCATGTCTTGCCCCTATATATTAGGACAAGTACTAATGGTTCACTGTATAGTCATGTCTGGGCCCCTATATATTAGGAGTAGTACTAAGGGTGCACTGTGCAGCCATGTCTGGGTCTCCTATATATTAGGACAAGTACTAAGGGTGCACTGTGTAGCTATGTCTGGGTCCCCTGCATATTAGGACAAGCACTAAGGGTGCACTGTGTAGTCATGTCTGTGCCCCTATATATTAGGAAAAGTACTAAGGGTGCTCTGTGTAGTCATGTCTGGGTCCCCTATATATTAGGACAAGTACTAAGGGTGCACTGTGTAGTCATGTCTGGGTCCCCTATATATTAGGACAAGTATTAAGGGTGCACTGTATAGTCATGTCTGGGCTCCTATATATTAGGACAAGCTCTAAGGGTGCACTGTATAGTCATGTCTGGGCTCCTATATATTAGGACAAGCTCTAAGGGTGCCCTGTGTAGTAATGTCTGGGTCCCCTATATATTAGGACAAGTACTAAGGGTGCCCTGTGTAGCCATGTCTGGGCCCCTATATATTAGGGCAAGTACTAAAGGTGCACTCTGTAGTCATGTCTGGGTCCCATATATATTAGGACAAGTACTAAGGGTGCAGTGTCCAGCTATGTCTTGGTACCCTGTATATTAGGACAAGTACTAAGGGTGCACTGTGTAGTCATGTCTGGGTCCCCTATATATTAGGACAAGTACTAAGGGTGCACTGTGTAGTCATGTCTGGGTCCCCTATATATTAGGACAAGTACAAAGGGTGCCCTGTGTAGCCATGCCTGGGCCCCTATATATTAGGACAAGTACTAAAGGTGCACTCTGTAGTCATGTCTGGGTCCCATATATATAAGGACAAGTACTAAGGGTGCAGTGTCCAGCTATGTCTTGGTCTCCTGTATATTAGGACAAGTACTAAGGGTGCACTGTGTAGTCATGTCTGGGTCCCCTATATATTAGGACAAGTACTAAGGGTGCACTGTGTAGTCATGTCTGGGTTCCCTATATATTAGGACAAGTACTAAGGGTGCACTGTGTAGTCATGTCTGGGTCCCCTATATACTAGGACAAGTACTAAGGGTGCACTGTGTAGCTTTGTCTGGGTCCCCTATATATTAGGACAAGTACTAATGGTTCACTGTGTAGTCATGTCTGGCCCCCTATATATTAGGACAAGTACTAAGGGTGCACTGTGTAGCCATGTCTTGGTCCCTATATAGAAGGACAAGTACTAAGGGTGTACTGTGTAGTCATGTCTGGGCCCCTATATATTAGGACAAGTACTAAGGGTGCACTGTGTAGCCATGTCTGGCCCCTATATATATAAGGACAAGTACTAAGGCTGTACTGTATAGTCATGTCTGGGCCCCTATATATTAGGACAAGTACTAAGGGTGTACTCTGTAGTCATGTCTGGGTCCTCTATATATTAGGACAAGTACTAAGGGTGCGGTGTGTAGCCATGTCTGGGTCCTGATATATTAGGACAAGTACTAACGGTGCACTGTGTAGCCATGTCTGGGTCCCTATATATTAGGACAAGTACTAAGGGTTCACTGTGTAGCTATGTCTGGGTACCCTGTATATTAGGACAAGCACTAAGGGCGCACTGTGTAGTCATGTCTGTGCCCCTATATATTAGGACAAGTACTAAGGGTGCGGTGTGTAGCCATGTCTGGGTCCTGATATATTAGGACAAGTACTTACGGTGCACTGTGTAGCCATGTCTGGGTCCCTATATATTAGGACAAGTACTAAGGGTTCACTGTGTAGTCATGTCTCGGTCCCCTCTATACTAGGACTAGTACTAACGATGCGCTGTGTAGTCATGTCTGGCCCCCTATATATTAGGACTAGTACTAACGGTGCACTGTGCAGTCATGTCTGGGCCCTATATATTAGGACAAGTACTAACGATGCACTGTGTAGCCATGTCTGGGCCCCTATATATTAGGACAAGTACTAATGGTTCACTGTGTAGCCATGTCTGGGCCCCTATATATAAGGACAAGTACTAAGGGTGTACTGTATAGTCATGTCTGGGCCCCTATATATTAGGACAAGTACTAAGGGTGCGGTGTGTAGCCATGTCTGGGTCCTGATATATTAGGACAAGTACTAACGGTGCACTGTGCAGCCATGTCTGGGTCCCTATATACAAGTACTAAGGGTTCACTGTGTAGTCATGTCTCGGTCCCCTCTATACTAGGACTAGTACTAACGATGCGCTGTGTAGTCATGTCTGGGCCCCTATATATTAGGACTAGTACTAACGGTGCACTGTGTAGCCATGTCTTGCCCCTATATATTAGGACAAGTACTAATGGTTCACTGTGTAGTCATGACTGGGCCCCTATATATTAGGACAAGTACTAAGGGTGCACTGTGTAGTCATGTCTAGGCCCCTTTATATAAGGACAAGTACTAAGGGTGTACTGTATAGTCAAGTCTGGGCCCCTATATATTAGGATAAGTTCTAAGGGTGCACTGTGTAGCCATGTCTGGCCCCTATATATAAGGACAAGTACTAAGGCTGTATTGTATAGTCATGTCTGGGCCCCTATATATTAGGACAAGTACTAAGGGTGTACTGTGTAGTCATGTCTGGGTCCTGATATATTAGGACAAGTTCTAACGGTGCACTGTGTAGCCATGTCTGGGTCCCTATATATTAGAACAAGTACTAAGGGTTCACTGTGTAGTCATGTCTCGGTCCCCTCTATACTAGGTCTAGTACTAACGATGAGCTGTGTAGTCATGTCTGGGCCCCTATATATTAGGACTAGTACTAACGGTGCACTATGTAGCCATGTCTTGCCCCTATATATTAGGACAAGTACTAATGGTTCACTGTATAGTCATGTCTGAGCCCCTATATATTAGGAGTAGTACTAAGGGTGCACTGTGCAGCCATGTCTGGGTCTCCTATATATTAAGACAAGTACTAAGGGTGCACTGTGTAGCTATGTCTGGGTCCCCTGCATATTAGGACAAGCACTAAGGGTGCACTGTGTAGTCATGTCTGTGCCCCTATATATTAGGAAAAGTACTAAGGGTGCTCTGTGTAGTCATGTCTGGGTCCCCTATATATTAGGACAAGTAATAAGGGTGCACTGTATAGTCATGTCTGGGCTCCTATATATTAGGACAAGCTCTAAGGGTGTACTGTGAAGTAATGTCTGGGTCCCCTATATATTAGGACAAGTACTAAGGGTGCCCTGTGTAGCCATGTCTGGGCCCCTATATATTAGGGCAAGTACTAAAGGTGCACTTTGTAGTCATGTCTGGGTCCCATTTATATTAGGACAAGTACTAAGTGTGCAGTGTCCAGCTATGTCTTGGTCCCCTGTATATTAGGACAAGTACTAAGGGTGCACTGTGTAGTCATGTCTGGGTCCCCTATATATTAGGACAAGTACTAAGGGTGCACTGTGTAGTCATGTCTGGGTCCCCTATATATTAGGACAAGTACTAAGGGTGCTCTGTGCAGTCATGTCTGGGTCCCATATATATTAGGACAAGTACTAAGGGTGCACTGTGTAGCTTTGTCTGGGTCCCCTATATATTAGGACAAGTACTAATGGTTCACTGTGTAGTCATGTCTGGGCCCCTATATATTAGGACAAGTACTAAGGGTGCACTGTGTAGCCATGTCTTGGTCCCTATATATAAGGACAAGTACTAAGGCTGTACTGTATAGTCATGTCTGGGCCCCTATATATTAGGACAAGTACTAAGGGTGTACTGTGTAGTCATGTCTGGGTCCTCTATATATTAGGACAAGTACTAAGGGTGCGGTGTGTAGCCATGTCTGGGTCCTGATATATTAGGACAAGTACTAAGGGTGCACTGTGTAGCCATGTCTGGGTCCCTATATATTAGGACAAGTACTAAGGGTTCACTGTGTAGTCATGTCTCGGTCCCCTCTATACTAGGACTAGTACTAACGATGCGCTGTGTAGTCATGTCTGGTCCCCTATATATTAGGACTAGTACTAACGGTGCACTGTGTAGCCATGTCTTGCCCCTATATATTAGGACAAGTACTAATGGTTCACTGTATAGTCATGTCTGGGCCCCTATATATTAGGAGTAGTACTAAGGGTGCACTGTGCAGCCATGTCTGGGTCTCCTATATATTAGGACAAGTACTAAGGGTGCACTGTGTAGCTATGTCTGGGTACCCTGTATATTAGGACAAGCACTAAGGGCGCACTGTGTAGTCATGTCTATGCCCCTATATATTAGGACAAGTACTAAGGGTGCGGTGTGTAGCCATGTCTGGGTCCTGATATATTAGGACAAGTACTTACGGTGCACTGTGTAGCCATGTCTGGGTCCCTATATATTAGGACAAGTACTAAGGGTTCACTGTGTAGTCATGTCTCGGTCCCCTCTATACTAGGACTAGTACTAACGATGCGTTGTGTAGTCATGTCTGGCCCCCTATATATTAGGACTAGTACTAACGGTGCACTGTGCAGTCATGTCTGGGCCCTATATATTAGGACAAGTACTAACGATGCACTGTGTAGCCATGTCTGGGCCCCTATATATTAGGACAAGTACTAATGGTTCACTGTGTAGCCATGTCTGGGCCCCTATATATAAGGACAAGTACTAAGGGTGTACTGTATAGTCATGTCTGGGCCCCTATATATTAGGACAAGTACTAAGGGTGCGGTGTGTAGCCATGTCTGGGTCCTGATATATTAGGACAAGTACTAACGGTGCACTGTGTAGCCATGTCTGGGTCCCTATATACAAGTACTAAGGGTTCACTGTGTAGTCATGTCTCGGTCCCCTCTATACTAGTACTAGTACTAACGATGCGCTGTGTAGTCATGTCTGGGCCCATATATATTAGGACTAGTACTAACGGTGCACTGTGTAGCCATGTCTTGCCCCTATATATTAGGACAAGTACTAATGGTTCACTGTGTAGTCATGACTGGGCCCCTATATATTAGGACTAGTACTAACGGTGCACTGTGTAGCCATGTCTTGCCCCTATATATTAGGACAAGTACTAATGGTTCACTGTATAGTCATGTCTGAGCCCCTATATATTAGGAGTAGTACTAAGGGTGCACTGTGCAGCCATGTCTGGGTCTCCTATAAATTAGGACAAGTACTAAGGGTGCACTGTGTAGCTATGTCTGGGTCCCCTGCATATTAGGACAAGCACTAAGGGTGCACTGTGTAGTCATGTCTGTGCCCCTATATATTAGGAAAAGTACTAAGGGTGCTCTGTGTAGTCATGTCTGGGTCCCCTATATATTAGGACAAGTACTAAGGGTGCACTGTGTAGTCATGTCTGGGTCCCCTATATATTAGGACAAGTAATAAGGGTGCACTGTATAGTCATGTCTGGGCTCCTATATATTAGGACAAGCTCTAAGGGTGCACTGTATAGTCATGTCTGGGCTCCTATATATTAGGACAAGCTCTAAGGGTGTACTGTGTAGTAATGTCTGGGTCCCCTATATATTAGGACAAGTACTAAGGGTGCCCTGTGTAGCCATGTCTGGGCCCCTATATATTAGGGCAAGTACTAAAGGTGCACTCTGTAGTCATGTCTGGGTCCCATATATATTAGGACAAGTACTAAGGGTGCAGTGTCCAGCTATGTCTTGGTCCCCTGTATATTAGGACAAGTACTAAGGGTGCACTGTGTAGTCATGTCTGGGTCCCCTATATATTAGGACAAGTACTAAGGGTGCACTGTGTAGTCATGTCTGGGTCCCCTATATATTAGGACAAGTACAAAG
Organism: Eleutherodactylus coqui; assembly: GCF_035609145.1. Taxonomy (NCBI): domain Eukaryota; kingdom Metazoa; phylum Chordata; class Amphibia; order Anura; family Eleutherodactylidae; genus Eleutherodactylus; species Eleutherodactylus coqui. The sequence continues at coordinate 462,118 of NW_027102161.1, read as the reverse complement.
GGTGCCCTGTGTAGCCATGCCTGGGCCCCTATATATTAGGACAAGTACTAAAGGTGCACTCTGTAGTCATGTCTGGGTCCCATATATATAAGGACAAGTACTAAGGGTGCAGTGTCCAGCTATGTCTTGGTCTCCTGTATATTAGGACAAGTACTAAGGGTGCACTGTGTAGTGATGTCTGGGTCCCCTATATATTAGGACAAGTACTAAGGGTGCACTGTGTAGTCATGTCTGGGTCCCCTATATATTAGGACAAGTACTAAGGGTGCACTGTGTAGTCATGTCTGGGTCCCCTATATATTAGGACAAGTAATAAGGGTGCACTGTATAGTCATGTCTGGGCTCCTATATATTAGGACAAGCTCTAAGGGTGCACTGTATAGTCATGTCTGGGCTCCTATATATTAGGACAAGCTCTAAGGGTGTACTGTGTAGTAATGTCTGGGTCCCCTATATATTAGGACAAGTACTAAGGGTGCCCTGTGTAGCCATGTCTGGGCCCCTATATATTAGGGCAAGTACTAAAGGTGCACTCTGTAGTCATGTCTGGGTCCCATATATATTAGGACAAGTACTAAGGGTGCAGTGTCCAGCTATGTCTTGGTCCCCTGTATATTAGGACAAGTACTAAGGGTGCACTGTGTAGTCATGTCTGGGTCCCCTATATATTAGGACAAGTACTAAGGGTGCACTGTGTAGCCATGTCTGGGTCCCCTATATATTAGGACAAGTACAAAGGGTGCCCTGTGTAGCCATGCCTGGGCCCCTATATATTAGGACAAGTACTAAAGGTGCACTCTGTAGTCATGTCTGGGTCCCATATATATAAGGACAAGTACTAAGGGTGCAGTGTCCAGCTATGTCTTGGTCTCCTGTATATTAGGACAAGTACTAAGGGTGCACTGTGTAGTCATGTCTGGGTCCCCTATATATTAGGACAAGTACTAAGGGTGCACTGTGTAGTCATGTCTGGGTCCCCTATATATTAGGACAAGTACTAAGGGTGCACTGTGTAGTCATGTCTGGGTCCCCTATATATTAGGACAAGTACTAAGGGTGCTCTGTGCAGTCATGTCTGGGTCCCATATATATTAGGACAAGTACTAAGGGTGCACTGTGTAGCTTTGTCTGGGTCCCCTATATATTAGGACAAGTACTAAAGGTTCACTGTGTAGTCATGTCTGGCCCCCTATATATTAGGACAAGTACTAAGGGTGCACTGTGTAGCCATGTCTTGGTCCCTATATATTAGGACAAGTACTAAGGGTGCACTGTGTAGCCATGTCTGGCCCCTATATATATAAGGACAAGTACTAAGGCTGTACTGTATAGTCATGTTTGGGCCCCTATATATTAGGACAAGTACTAAGGGTGTACTCTGTAGTCATGTCTGGGTCCTCTATATATTAGGACAAGTACTAAGGGTGCGGTGTGTAGCCATGTCTGGGTCCTGATATATTAGGACAAGTACTAACGGTGCACTGTGTAGCCATGTCTGGGTCCCTATATATTAGGACAAGTACTAAGGGTGTACTCTGTAGTCATGTCTGGGTCCTCTATATATTAGGACAAGTACTAAGGGTGCGGTGTGTAGCCATGTCTGGGTCCTGATATATTAGGACAAGTACTAACGGTGCACTGTGTAGCCATGTCTGGGTCCCTATATATTAGGACAAGTACTAAGGGTTCACTGTGTAGTCATGTCTCGGTCCCCTCTATACTAGGACTAGTACTAACGATGCGCTGTGTAGTCATGTCTGGGCCCCTATATATTAGGACTAGTACTAACGGTGCACTGTGTAGCCATGTCTTGCCCCTATATATTAGGACAAGTACTAATGGTTCACTGTATAGTCATGTCTGGGCCCCTATATATTAGGAGAAGTACTAAGGGTGCACTGTGCAGCCATGTCTGGGTCTCCTATATATTAGGACAAGTACTAAGGGTGCACTGTGTAGCTATGTCTGGGTACCCTGTATATTAGGACAAGCACTAAGGGCGCACTGTGTAGTCATGTCTGTGCCCCTATATATTAGGACAAGTACTAAGGGTGCGGTGTGTAGCCATGTCTGGGTCCTGATATATTAGGACAAGTACTTACGGTGCACTGTGTAGCCATGTCTGGGTCCCTATATATTAGGACAAGTACTAAGGGTTCACTGTGTAGTCATGTCTCGGTCCCCTCTATACTAGGACTAGTACTAACGATGCGCTGTGTAGTCATGTCTGGCCCCCTATATATTAGGACTAGTACTAACGGTGCACTGTGCAGTCATGTCTGGGCCCTATATATTAGGACAAGTACTAACGATGCACTGTGTAGCCATGTCTGGGCCCCTATATATTAGGACAAGTACTAATGGTTCACTGTGTAGCCATGTCTGGGCCCCTATATATAAGGACAAGTACTAAGGGTGTACTGTATAGTCATGTCTGGGCCCCTATATATTAGGACAAGTACTAAGGGTGCGGTATGTAGCCATGTCTGGGTCCTGATATATTAGGACAAGTACTAACGGTGCACTGTGCAGCCATGTCTGGGTCCCTATATACAAGTACTAAGGGTTCACTGTGTAGTCATGTCTCGGTCCCCTCTATACTAGGACTAGTACTAACGATGCGCTGTGTAGTCATGTCTGGGCCCCTATATATTAGGACTAGTACTAACGGTGCACTGTGTAGCCATGTCTTGCCCCTATATATTAGGACAAGTACTAATGGTTCACCGTATAGTCATGTCTGGGCCCCTATATATTAGGAGTAGTACTAAGGGTGCACTGTGCAGCCATGTCTGGGTCTCCTATATATTAGGACAAGTACTAAGGGTGCACTGTGTAGCTATGTCTGGGTACCCTGTATATTAGGACAAGCACTAAGGGCGCACTGTGTAGTCATGTCTGTGCCCCTATATATTAGGACAAGTACTAAGGGTGCGGTGTGTAGCCATGTCTGGGTCCTGATATATTAGGACAAGTACTTACGGTGCACTGTGTAGCCATGTCTGGGTCCCTATATATTAGGACAAGTACTAAGGGTTCACTGTGTAGTCATGTCTCGGTCCCCTCTATACTAGGACTAGTACTAACGATGCGCTGTGTAGTCATGTCTGGCCCCCTATATATTAGGACTAGTACTAACGGTGCACTGTGCAGTCATGTCTGGGCCCTATATATTAGGACAAGTACTAACGATGCACTGTGTAGCCATGTCTGGGCCCCTATATATTAGGACAAGTACTAATGGTTCACTGTGTAGCCATGTCTGGGCCCCTATATATAAGGACAAGTACTAAGGGTGTACTGTATAGTCATGTCTGGGCCCCTATATATTAGGACAAGTACTAAGGGTGCGGTGTGTAGCCATGTCTGGGTCCTGATATATTAGGACAAGTACTAACGGTGCACTGTGCAGCCATGTCTGGGTCCCTATATACAAGTACTAAGGGTTCACTGTGTAGTCATGTCTCGGTCCCCTCTATACTAGGACTAGTACTAACGATGCGCTGTGTAGTCATGTCTGGGCCCCTATATATTAGGACTAGTACTAACGGTGCACTGTGTAGCCATGTCTTGCCCCTATATATTAGGACAAGTACTAATGGTTCACTGTGTAGTCATGACTGGGCCCCTATATATTAGGACAAGTACTAAGGGTGCACTGTGTAGTCATGTCTAGGCCCCTTTATATAAGGACAAGTACTAAGGGTGTACTGTATAGTCAAGTCTGGGCCCCTATATATTAGGACAAGTTCTAAGGGTGCACTGTGTAGCCATGTCTGGCCCCTATATATATATGGACAAGTACTAAGGCTGTATTGTATAGTCATGTCTGGGCCCCTATATATTAGGACAAGTACTAAGGGTGTACTGTGTAGTCATGTCTGGGTCCTGATATATTAGGACAAGTTCTAACGGTGCACTGTGTAGCCATGTCTGGGTCCCTATATATTAGGACAAGTACTAAGGGTTCACTGTGTAGTCATGTCTCGGTCCCCTCTATACTAGGTCTAGTACTAACGATGAGCTGTGTAGTCATGTCTGGGCCCCTATATATTAGGACTAGTACTAACGGTGCACTGTGTAGCCATGTCTTGCCCCTATATATTAGGACAAGTACTAATGGTTCACTGTATAGTCATGTCTGAGCCCCTATATATTAGGAGTAGTACTAAGGGTGCACTGTGCAGCCATGTCTGGGTCTCCTATATATTAGGACAAGTACTAAGGGTGCACTGTGTAGCTATGTCTGGGTCCCCTGCATATTAACACAAGCACTAAGGGTGCACTGTGTAGTCATGTCTGTGCCCCTATATATTAGGAAAAGTACTAAGGGTGCTCTGTGTAGTCATGTCTGGGTCCCCTATATATTAGGACAAGTACTAAGGGTGCACTGTGTAGTCATGTCTGGGTCCCCTATATATTAGGACAAGTAATAAGGGTGCACTGTATAGTCATCTCTGGGCTCCTATATATTAGGACAAGCTCTAAGGGTGCACTGTATAGTCATGTCTGGGCTCCTATATATTAGGACAAGCTCTAAGGGTGTACTGTGTAGTAATGTCTAGGTCCCCTATATATTAGGACAAGTACTAAGGGTGCCCTGTGTAGCCATGTCTGGGCCCCTATATATTAGGGCAAGTACTAAAGGTGCACTCTGTAGTCATGTCTGGGTCCCATATATATTAGGACAAGTACTAAGGGTGCAGTGTCCAGCTATGTCTTGATCCCCTGTATATTAGGACAAGTACTAAGGGTGCACTGTGTAGTCATGTCTGGGTCCCCTATATATTAGGACAAGTACTAAGGGTGCACTGTGTAGTCATGTCTGGGTCCCCTATATATTAGGACAAGTACTAAGGGTGCTCTGTGCAGTCATGTCTGGGTCCCATATATATTAGGACAAGTACTAAGGGTGCACTGTGTAGCTTTGTCTGGGTCCCCTATATATTAGGACAAGTACTAATGGTTCACTGTGTAGTCATGTCTGGGCCCCTATATATTAGGACAAGTACTATGGGTGCACTGTGTAGCCATGTCTTGGTCCCTATATATAAGGACAAGTACTCAGGGTGTACTGTGTAGTCATGTCTGGGCCCCTATATATTAGGACAAGTACTAAGGGTGCACTGTGTAGCCATGTCTGGCCCCTATATATATAAGGACAAGTACTAAGGCTGTACTGTATAGTCATGTCTGGGCCCCTATATATTAGGACAAGTACTAAGGGTGTACTGTGTAGTCATGTCTGGGTCCTCTATATATTAGGACAAGTACTAAGGGTGCGGTGTGTAGCCATGTCTGGGTCCTGATATATTAGGACAAGTACTAACGGTGCACTGTGTAGCCATGTCTGGGTCCCTATATATTAGGACAAGTACTAAGGGTTCACTGTGTAGTCATGTCTCGGTCCCCTCTATACTAGGACTAGTACTAACGATGCGCTGTGTAGTCATGTCTGGGCCCCTATATATTAGGACTAGTACTAACGGTGCACTGTGTAGCCATGTCTTGCCCCTATATATTAGGACAAGTACTAATGGTTCACTGTATAGTCATGTCTGGGCCCCTATATATTAGGAGTAGTACTAAGGGTGCACTGTGTAGCCATGTATTGCCCCTATATATTAGGACAAGTACTAAGGGTGCTCTGTGTAGTCATGTCTGGGTCCCCTATATATTAGGACAAGTACTAAGGGTGCACTGTGTAGTCATGTCTGGGCCCCCTATATATTAGGACAAGTAATAAGGGTGCACTGTATAGTCATGTCTGGGCTCCTGTATATTAGGACAAGCTCTAAGGGTGTGCTGTGAAGTAATGTCTGGGTCCCCTATATATTAGGACAAGTACTAAGGGTGCCCTGTGTAGCCATGTCTGGGCCCCTATATATTAGGACAAGTACTAAAGGTGCACTCTGTAGTCATGTCTGGGTCCCATATATATTAGGACAAGTACTAAGGGTTCACTGTGTAGTCATGTCTCGGTCCCCTCTATACTAAGACTAGTACTAACGATGCGCTGTGTAGTCATGTCTGGGCCCCTATATATTAGGACTAGCACTAACGGTGCACTGTGTAGCCATGTATTGCCCCTATATATTAGGACAAGTACTAATGGTTCACTGTGTAGTCATGTCTGGGCCCCTATATATTAGGACAAGTACTAAGGGTGCACTGTGTAGTCATGTCTGGACCCCTTTATATAAGGACAAGTACTAAGGGTGTACTGTATAGTCATGTCTGGGCCCCTATATATTAGGAGTAGTACTAAGGGTGCACTTTGCAGCCATGTCTGGGTCCCCTATATATTAGGACAAGTACTAAGGGTGCACTGTATAGTCATGTCTGGGCTCCTATATATTAGGACAAGTACTAAAGGTGCACTCTGTAGTCATGTCTTGGTCCCATATATATTAGGACAAGTACTAAGGGTGCCCTGTGTAGCCATGTCTGGGCCCCTATATATTAGGACAAGTACTAAAGGTGCACTCTGTAGTCATGTCTGGGTCCCATATATACTAGGACAAGTACTAAGTATGCACTGTGTAGTCATGTCTGGGCCCCTATATATTAGGACAAGTACTAAGGGTGCACTGTGTAGCCATGTCTGGGTCCCTATACATAAGGACAAGTACTAATGGTGTACTGTGTAGTCATGTCTGGGCCCCTATATATTAGGACAAGTACTAAGGGTGCACTGTGTAGCCATGTCTGGCCCATATATATACGGACAAGTACTAAGGGTGCACTGTGTAGCCATGTCTGGGTCCTGATATATTAGGACAAGTTCTAACGGTGCACTGTGTGGTCATATCTGGGCCCTATATATTAGGACAAGTACTAACGATGCACTGTGTAGTCATGTCTGGGCCCTTATATATTAGGACAAGTACTAAGAGTGCACTGTGTAGCCATGTCTGGGCCCCTTTATATAAGGACAAGTACTAAGGGTGCACTGTGCAGCCGTGTCTGGGTCTCCTATTTTTTAGGACAAGTACTAAGGGTGCACTGTGTAGCTATGTCTGGGTCCCCTGTATATTAGGACAAGCACTAAGGGTGCACTGTGTAGTCATGTCTGGGGCCTTTATATATTAGGACAAGTACTAAGGGTGCCCTGTGTAGCCATGTCTGGGCCCCTATATATTAGGACAAGTACTAAAGGTGCACTCTGTAGTCATGTCTGGGTCCCATATATACTAGGACAAGTACTAAGTATGCACTGTGTAGTCATGTCTGGGCCCCTATATATTAGGACAAGTACTAAGGGTGCACTGTGTAGCCATGTCTGGGTCCCTATACATAAGGACAAGTACTAATGGTGTACTGTGTAGTCATGTCTGGGCCCCTATATATTAGGACAAGTACTAAGGGTGCACTGTGTAGCCATGTCTGGCCCATATATATACGGACAAGTACTAAGGGTGCACTGTGTAGCCATGTCTGGGTCCTGATATATTAGGACTAGTTCTAACGGTGCACTGTGTGGTCATATCTGGGCCCTATATATTAGGACAAGTACTAACGATGCACTGTGTAGTCATGTCTGGGCCCTTATATATTAGGACAAGTACTAAGAGTGCACTGTGTAGCCATGTCTGGGCCCCTTTATATAAGGACAAGTACTAAGGGTGCACTGTGCAGCCGTGTCTGGGTCTCCTATTTTTTAGGACAAGTACTAAGGGTGCACTGTGTAGCTATGTCTGGGTCCCCTGTATATTAGGACAAGCACTAAGGGTGCACTGTGTAGTCATGTCTGGGGCCTTTATATATTAGGACAAGTACTAAGGGTGCCCTGTGTAGCCATGTCTGGGCACCTATATATTAGGACAAGTACTAAGGGTGTACTCTGTAGTCATGTCTGGGTCCCCATATATATTAGGAGAAGTACTAAGGGTGCACTGTGTAGCCATGCCTGGTTCCCCTATATATTAGGACAAGTACTAAGGGTGTACTGTGTAGTCATGTCTGCGTCCTCTATAAATTAGGACAAGTACTAAGGGTGCACTGTGTAGTCATGTCTGAGTCCCCTATATATATTAGGACAAGCACTAAGGGTACACAGTGTAGCCATCTCTGGGCCCCTATATATTAGGACAAGTACTAAGGGTGCACTGTGTAGTCATGTCTGGGTCCCCTATATATATGAGGACAAGCACTAAGGGTACACTGTGTAGCCATGTCTGGGCCCCTATATATTAGGACAAATACTAAAGCTTGCACTGTGTAGCCATGTCTGGGTCCCCTATATATTAGGACAAGTACTAAGGGTGCCCTGTGTAGCCATGTCTGGGTCCCCTATATATTAGGACAAGTACTAAGGGTGCACTGTGTAGTCATATCTGGTCTCCTATGTATTAGGACCACTACTAAGGGTGCACTGTGTACCCATATCTGGTCTCCTATATATTAGGACAAGTACTAAGCGTGCACTATGTAGTTATGTCTGGTTCCCTATATATTAGGACAAGTACTAAGGGTGCCCTGTGTAGCCATGTCTGAGTCCCTATATATTAGAACAAGTACTAACTGTGCACTGTGTAGCCATGTCTGGTCTCCTATATATTAGGACGAGTATTAAGGGTGCACTGTGTAGTCATGTCTGGGTCTCCTGTATATTAGGACAAGTACTAAGGGTGCACTGTGTAGCCATATAGGGTCTCCTATATATTAGGACAAGTACTAAGGGTGCACTGTGTAGCCATATCTGGTCCCCTATATATTAAGACAAGTACTAAGGGTGCACTATGTAGCCATATCTGGTCCCCTATATATTAGGACAAGTACTAAGGGTGCACTGTGTAGCCATATCTGGTCTCCTGCATATTAGGACAAGTACTAAGGGTGCACTGTGTAGCCATGTCTGGTCCCCTATATATGAGGACAAGTACTAAGGGTGCACTGTGTAGCCATATCTGGTCTCCTATATATTAGGACAATTACTAAGGGTGCACTGTGTAGCCATGTCTGGTCTCCTATATATTAGGACAAGTACTAAGGGTGCACTGTGTAGCTATGTCTTGGTCCCCTGCATATTAGGACAAGTACTAAGGGTGCACTGTGTACCCATATCTGGTCCCCTATATATTAGGACAAGTATTAAGGGTGCACTGTGTAGCCATATCTGGTCTCCTATATATTAGGACAAGTACTAAGCGTGCACTGTGTAGCCATATCTTTGTTCCCCTGCATATAGGGACAAGTACTAAGGGTGCACTGTGTAGCCATGTCTGGTCCCCTATATATTAGGACAAGTACTAAGGGTGCCCTGTGGAGCCATGTCTGAGTCCCTATATATTAGAACAAGTACTAACTGTGCCCTGTAGAGCCATGTCTGGTCTCCTATATATTAGGACATGTACTAAGGGTGCACTGTGTAGCCATATCTGGTCTCCTATATATTAGGACAAGTACTAAGGGTGCACTGTGTAGCCATATTGGGTCTCCTATATATTATGACAAGTAGTAAGGGTGCACTGTGTAGTCATGTCTGGGTCCCTATATATTAGGACAAGTACTAAGGGTGCACTGTGTAGTCATGTCTTGGTCCCTATATATTAGAACAAGTACTAACTGTGCCCTGTGGAGCCATGTCTGGTCTCCTATATATTAGGACAAGTACTAAGGGTGCACTGTGTAGCCATATTGGGTCTCCTATATATTAGGACAAGTAGTAAGGGTGCACTGTGTAGCCATGTCTGAGTCCCTATATATTAGAACAAGTACTAACTGTGCCCTGTGGAGCCATGTCTGGTCTCCTATATATTAGGACAAGTACTAAGGGTGCACTGTGTAGTCATGTCTGGGTCTCCTGTATATTAGGACAAGTACTAAGGGTGCACTGTGTAGTCATATCTGGTCTCCTATGTATTAGGACCACTACTAAGGGTGCACTGTGTACCCATATCTGGTCTCCTATATATTAGGACAAGTACTAAGGGTGCACTGTATAGCCATGTCTGGTCTCCTCTATATTAGGACAAGTACTATGGGTGCCCTGTGTAGTCATGTCTGGCCCCCTATATATTAGGACAAGTACTATGGGTGCCCTGTGTAGCCATGTCTGGGTCCCCTATATATTAGGACAAGTACTAAGGGTGCACTGTGTACCCATATATGGTCTCCTATATATTAGGACCACTACTAAGGGTGCACTGTGTACCCATATCTGGTCTCCTATATATTAGGACAAGTACTAAGGGTGCAATTTATAGCCATGTCTGGTCTCCTATATATTAGGACAAGTACTATGGGTGCCCTGTGTAGTCATGTCTGGCCCCCTATATATTAGGACAAGTACTAAGGGTGCCCTGTGTAGCCATGTCTGGGTCCCCTATATATTAGGACAAGTACTTTGGGTGCACTGTGTAGTCATGTCTTGGTCCCCTGCATATTAGGACAAGTACTAAGGATGCACTGTGTAGCCATATCTTTGTTCCCCTGCATATTAGGACAAGTACTAAGGGTGCACTGTGTAGCCATGTCTTTGTTCCCCTGCATATTAGGACAAGTACTAAGGGTGCACTGTGTAGTTATGTCTGGCCCCCTATATATTAGGACAAGTACTAAGGGTGCACTGTATAGCCATATTGGGTCTCCTGTATATTAGGACAAGTACTAAGCGTGCACTGTGTAGTCATGTCTGGTTCCCTATATATTAGGACAAGTACTAAGGGTGCCCTGTGTAGCCATGTCTGAGTCCCTATATATTAGAACAAGTACTAACTGTGCACTGTGTAGCCATGTCTGGTCTCCTATATATTAGGACGAGTATTAAGGGTGCACTGTGTAGTCATGTCTGGGTCTCCTGTATATTAGGACAAGTACTAAGGGTGCACTGTGTAGCCATATAGGGTCTCCTATATATTAGGACAAGTACTAAGGGTGCACTGTGTAGCCATATCTGGTCCCCTATATATTAAGACAAGTACTAAGGGTGCACTGTGTAGCCATATCTGGTCCCCTATATATTAGGACAAGTACTAAGGGTGCACTGTGTAGCCATATCTGGTCTCCTGCATATTAGGACAGGTACTAAGGGTGCACTGTGTAGCCATGTCTGGCCCCCTATATATGAGGACAAGTACTAAGGGTGCACTGTGTAGCCATATCTGGTCTCCTATATATTAGGACAATTACTAAGGGTGCACTGTGTAGCCATGTCTGGTCTCCTATATATTAGGGCAAGTACTAAGGGTGCACTGTGTAGCTATGTCTTGGTCCCCTGCATATTAGGACAAGTACTAAGGGTGCACTGTGTACCCATATCTGGTCCCCTATATATTAGGACAAGTATTAAGGGTGCACTGTGTAGCCATATCTGGTCTCCTATATATTAGGACAAGTACTAAGCGTGCACTGTGTAGCCATATCTTTGTTCCCCTGCATATAGGGACAAGTACTAAGGGTGCACTGTGTAGCCATGTCTGGTCCCCTATATATTAGGACAAGTACTAAGAGTGCACTGTATAGCCATGTCTGAGTCCCTATATATTAGGACAAGTACTAAGGGTGCCCTGTGGAGCCATGTCTGAGTCCCTATATATTAGAACAAGTACTAACTGTGCCCTGTAGAGCCATGTCTGGTCTCCTATATATTAGGACATGTACTAAGGGTGCACTGTGTAGCCATATCTGGTCTCCTATATATTAGGACAAGTACTAAGGGTGCACTGTGTAGCCATATTGGGTCTCCTATATATTATGACAAGTAGTAAGGGTGCACTGTGTAGCCATGTCTGAGTCCCTATATATTAGAACAAGTACTAACTGTGCCCTGTGGAGCCATGTCTGGTCTCCTATATATTAGGACAAGTACTAAGGGTGCACCGTGTAGTCATGTCTGGGTCTCCTGTATATTAGGACAAGTACTAAGGGTGCACTGTGTAGCCATATTGGGTCTCCTATATATTAGGACAAGTACTAAGGGTGCACTGTGTAGCCATGTCTTGGTCCCCTGCATATTAGGACAAGTACTAAGGGTGCACTGTGTAGCCATGTCTGGCTCCCTATATATTAGGACAAGTACTAAGGGTGCCCTGTGTAGCCATGTCTGGGTCCCCTATATTGGGACAAGTACTAAGGGTGCACTGTGTACCCATATCTGGTCTCCTATATATTAGGACCACTACTAAGGGTGCACTGTGTACCCATATCTGGTCTCCTATATATTAGGACAAGTACTAAGGGTGCACTGTATAGCCATGTCTGGTGTCCTATATATTAGGACAAGTACTATGGGTGCCCTGTGTAGTCATGTCTGGCCCCCTATATATTAGGACAAGTACTAAGGGTGCCCTGTGTAGCCATGTCTGGGTCCCCTATATATTAGGACAAGTACTATGGGTGCACTGTGTAGTCATGTCTTGGTCCCCTGCATATTAGGACAAGTACTAAGGATGCACTGTGTAGCCATATCTTTGTTCCCCTGCATCTTAGGACAAGTACTAAGGGTGCACTGTGTAGCCATGTCTTTGTTCCCCTGCATATTAGGACAAGTACTAAGGGTGCACTGTGTAGTCATGTCTTGGTACTCTGCATATTAAGACAATTACTAAGGGTGCACTGTGTAGTCATGTCTGGCCCCCTATATATTAGGACAAGTACTAAGGGTGCACTGTATAGCCATATTGGGTCTCCTGTATATTAGGACAAGTACTAAGCGTGCACTGTGTAGTCATGTCTGGGTCCCTATATATTAGGACAAGTACTAAGGGTGCCCTGTGTAGCCATATTGGGTCTCCTATATATTATGACAAGTAGTAAGGGTGCACTGTGTAGCCATGTCTGAGTCCCTATATATTAGAACAAGTACTAACTGTGCCCTGTGGAGCCATGTCTGGTCTCCTATATATTAGGACAAGTACTAAGGGTGCACCGTGTAGTCATGTCTGGGTCTCCTGTATATTAGGACAAGTACTAAGGGTGCACTGTGTAGCCATATTGGGTCTCCTATATATTAGGACAAGTACTAAGGGTGCACTGTGTAGCCATGTCTTGGTCCCCTGCATATTAGGACAAGTACTAAGGGTGCACTGTGTAGCCATGTCTGGCTCCCTATATATTAGGACAAGTACTAAGGGTGCCCTGTGTAGCCATGTCTGGGTCCCCTATATTGGGACAAGTACTAAGGGTGCACTGTGTACCCATATCTGGTCTCCTATATATTAGGACCACTACTAAGGGTGCACTGTGTACCCATATCTGGTCTCCTATATATTAGGACAAGTACTAAGGGTGCACTGTATAGCCATGTCTGGTGTCCTATATATTAGGACAAGTACTATGGGTGCCCTGTGTAGTCATGTCTGGCCCCCTATATATTAGGACAAGTACTAAGGGTGCCCTGTGTAGCCATGTCTGGGTCCCCTATATATTAGGACAAGTACTATGGGTGCACTGTGTAGTCATGTCTTGGTCCCCTGCATATTAGGACAAGTACTAAGGATGCACTGTGTAGCCATATCTTTGTTCCCCTGCATCTTAGGACAAGTACTAAGGGTGCACTGTGTAGCCATGTCTTTGTTCCCCTGCATATTAGGACAAGTACTAAGGGTGCACTGTGTAGTCATGTCTTGGTACTCTGCATATTAAGACAATTACTAAGGGTGCACTGTGTAGTCATGTCTGGCCCCCTATATATTAGGACAAGTACTAAGGGTGCACTGTATAGCCATATTGGGTCTCCTGTATATTAGGACAAGTACTAAGCGTGCACTGTGTAGTCATGTCTGGGTCCCTATATATTAGGACAAGTACTAAGGGTGCCCTGTGTAGCCATGTCTGAGTCCCTATATATTAGAACAAGTACTAACTGTGCCCTGTGGAGCCATGTCTGGTCTCCTATATATTAGGACAAGTATTAAGGGTGCACTGTGTAGTCATGTCTGGGTCTCCTGTATATTAGGACAAGTACTAAGGGTGCACTGTGTAGCCATATTGGGTCTCCTATATATTAGGACAAGTACTAAGGGTGCACTGTGTAGCCATGTCTTCGTCCCCTGCATATTAGGACAAGTACTAAGGGTGCACTGTGTAGCCATATCTGGTCCCCTTTATATTAGGACAAGTACTAAGGGTGCACTGTGTAGCCATATCTGGTCCCCTATATATTAGGACAAGTACTAAGGGTGCACTGTGTAGCCATATCTGGTCTCCTGCATATTAGGACAAGTACTAAGGGTGCACTGTGTAGCCATGTCTGGTCCCCTATATATGAGGACAAGTACTAAGGGTGCACTGTGTAGCCATATCTGGTCTCCTATATATTAGGAAAATTACTAAGGGTGCACTGTGTAGCCATGTCTGGTCTCCTATATATTAGGACAAGTACTAAGGGTGCACTGTGTAGCCATGTCTTGGTCCCCTGCATATTAGGACAAGTACTAAGGGTGCACTGTGTACCCATATCTGGTCTCCTATATATTAGGACAAGTATTAAGGGTGCACTGTGTAGCCATATCTGGTCTCCTATATATTAGGACAAGTACTAAGCGTGCACTGTGTAGCCATGTCTGGGTCCCCTGCATATTAGGACAAGTACTAAGGGTGCACTGTGTAGTCATGTCTGGGTTCCTATATATTAGGACAAGTACTAAGGGTGCACTGTGTAGTCATGTCTGGGTCCCTATGTATTAGGACAAGTACTAAGGGTGCCCTGTGTACCCATGTCTGGTCCCTTATATATTAGGACAAGTACTAAGGGTGCACTGTGTAGCCATGTCTTGGTCCCCTGCATATTAGGACAAGTACTAAGGGTGCACTGTGTAGCCATGTCTGGTCTCCTATACATTAGGACAAGTACTAAGGGTGCACTGTGTAGCCATATCTGGTCCCTTATATATTAGGACAAGTACTAAGGGTGCACTGTGTAGCCATATCTGGTCCCTTATATATTAGGACAAGTACTAAGGGTGCCCTGTGTAGCCATGTCTGGTCCCTTATATATTAGGACAAGTACTAAGGGTGCACTGTGTTGTCATGTCTGGGTCTCCTGTATATTAGGACAAGTACTAAGGGTGCACTGTGTAGCCATGTCTGGGCCCCCTGTATATTAGGACAAGTACTATGGGTGCACTGTGTAGTCATGTCTTGGTCCCCTGCATATTAGGACAAGTACTAAGGGTGCACTGTGTAGCCATATCTTTGTTCCCCTGCATATTAGGACAAGTACTAAGGGTGCACTGTGTAGCCATATCTTTGTTCCCCTGCATATTAGGACAAGTACTAAGGGTGCACTGTGTAGTCATGTCTTGGTCCCCTGCATATTAAGACAATTACTAAGGGTGCACTGTGTAGTCATGTCTGGCCCCCTATATATTAGGACAAGTACTAAGGTGCCCTATGTAGCCATGTCTGGGTCCCCTATATATTAGGACAAGTACTATGGGTGCACTGTGTAGCCATATCTTTGTTCCCCTGCATATTAGGACAAGTACTAAGGGTGCACTGTGTAGTCATGTCTTGGTCCCCTGCATATTAAGACAATTACTTAGGGTGCACTGTGTAGTCATGTCTGGCCCCCTATATATTAGAACAAGTACTAAGGGTGCCCTGTGTAGCCATGTCTGGGTCCCCTATATATTAGGACAAGTACTATGGGTGCACTGTGTAGTCATGCCTTGGTCCCCTGCATATTAGGACAAGTACTAAGGGTGCACTGTGTAGCCATATCTTTGTTCCCCTGCATATTAGGACAAGTACTAAGGGTGCACTGTGTAGCCATATCTTTGTTCCCCTGCATATTAGGACAAGTACTAAGGGTGCACTGTGCAGTCATGTCTTGGTCCCCTGCATATTAAGACAATTACTAAGGGTGCACTGTGTAGTCATGTCTGGCCCCCTATATATTAGGACAAGTACTAAGGTGCCCTATGTAGCCATGTCTGGGTCCCCTATATATTAGGACAAGTACTATGGGTGCACTGTGTAGCCATATGTTTGTTCCCCTGCATATTAGGACAAGTACTAAGGGTGCACTGTGTAGTCATGTCTGGGTCAATATATATTAGGACAAGTACTAAGGGTGCACTGTGTAGTCATGTCTGGGTCCCTATATATTAGGACAAGTACTAAGGGTGCACTGTGTAGTCATGTCTGGGTCCCTATATATTAGAACAAGTACTAAGTGTGCCCTGTGGAGCCATGTCTGGTCTCCTATATATTAGGACAAGTACTAAGGGTGCACTGTGTAGCCATGTCTGGGTCCCTATATATTAGGAAAAGTACTAAGGGTGCACTGTGTAGCCATGTCTGGGTCCCCTGCATATTAGGACAAGTACTAAGGGTGCACTGTGTGGCCATGCCTTGGTCCCCTTTATATTAGGACAAGTTCTAAGGGTGCACTGTGTAGTCATGTCTGGGTCCCTATATATTAGGACAAGTACTAAGGGTGCACGGTGTACCCACATCTGGTCTCCTATATATTAGGACAAGTACCAAGGGTGCACTGTGTAGTCATGTCTGGGTCCCTATATATTAGGACAAGTACTAAGGGTGTACTGTGTACCCATATCTGGTCTCCTATATATTAGGACAAGTACTAAGGGTGCACTGTGTAGTCATGTCTGGGTCCCTATATATTAGGACAAGTACTAAGGGTGCACTGTGTAGTCATGTCTGGGTCTCTATATATTAGAACAAGTGCTAACTGTGCCCTGTGGAGCCATGTCTGGTGTCCTACATATTAGGACAAGTACTAAGGGTGCACTGTGTACCCATGTCTGGTCTCCTATATATTAGGACAAGTACTAAGGGTGCACTGTGTACCCATATCTGGTCTCCTACATATTAGGACAAGTACTAAGGGTGCACTGTGTAGTCACTTCTGGGTCCCCTGCATATTAGCACAAGTACTAAGGGTGCACTGTGTAGCCATATCTGGTCCACTATATATTAGGACAAGTACTAAGGGTACACTGTGTACCCATATCTGGTCTCCTATATTTTAGGACAAGTGCTAAGGGTGCACTGTGTAGTCATGTCTGGGTCTCCTGTATATTAGGACAAGTACTAAGTGTGCACTGTGTAGCCATGTCTGGGTCCCTATATATTAGGATAAGTACTAATGGTGCACTGTGTAGCCATGTCTGGGTCCCTATATATTAGGACAAGTACTAAGGGTGCACTGTGTAGTCATGTCTGGGTCCCTATGTATTAGGACAAGTACTAAGGGTGCACTGTGTAGTCATGTCTGTGTCCCCTATATATTAGGACAAGTACTAAGGGTGCACTGTGTAGCCATGTCTGGGTCCCTATATATTAGGATAAGTACTAATGGTGCACTGTGTAGCCATGTCTGGGTCCCTATATATTAGGACAAGTACTAAGGGTGCACTGTGTAGTCATGTCTGGGTCCCTATGTATTAGGACAAGTACTAAGGGTGCACTGTGTTGTCATGTCTGTGTCCCCTATATATTAGGACAAGTACTAAGGGTGCACTGTGTAGCCATGTCTGGTCCCCTATATATTAGGACAAGTACTAAGGGTGTACTGTGTAGTCATGTCTGGGTCCCCTGTGTATTAGGACAAGCATTAGGGTGCACTGTGTAGTCATGTCTGGGTCCCCTATATATTAGGACAAGTACTAAGGGTGCACTGTGTAGCTATGTCTGGGTCCCCTATATAGGAGGACAAGTACTAAGGGTACACTGTGTAGCCATGTCTGGGTCTCCTATATATTAGGACAAGTACTAAGGGTGCACTGTGTAGCCATATCTGGTCTCCTATATGTTAGGACAAGTACTAAGGGTGCACTGTGTAGCCATATCTGGTGTCCTATATATTAGGACAAGTACTAAGGGTGCACTGTGTAGCCATGTCTGGGTCCCCTGCATATTAGGACAAGTACTAAGGGTGCACTGTGTAGCCATGTCTTTGTTCCCCTGCATATTAGGACAAGTACCAAGGGTGCACTATGTGGCCATGTCTGGTCCCCTATATATTAGGACAAGTACTAAGGGTGCACTGTGTAGCCATGTCTGAGTCGCTATATATTAGGACAAGTACTAAGGGTGCACTGTGTAGCCGTGTCTTGGTCTCCTATATATTAGGACAAGTACTAAGGGTGTACTGTGTAGCCATGTCTGGGTCTCCTGTATATTAGGATAAGTACTAAGGGTGCACTGTGTAGCCATGTCTGGGCCCCCTGTATATTAGGACAAGTACTAAGGGGGCACTGTGTAGCCATGTCTGGTCCCCTATATATTAGGACAAGTACTAAGGGTGTACTGTGTAGTCATGTCTGTGTCCCCTGTGTATTAGGAGAAGCATTAGGGTGCACTGTGTAGTCATGTCTGGGTCTCCTGTATATTAGGATAAGTACTAAGGGTGCACTGTGTAGCCATGTCTGGGCCCCCTGTATATTAGGACAAGTACTAAGGGGGCACTGTGTAGCCATGTCTGGTCCCCGATATATTAGGACAAGTACTAAGGGTGTACTGTGTAGTCATGTCTGGGTCCCCTGTGTATTAGGACAAGCATTAGGGTGCACTGTGTAGTCATGTCTGGGTCCCCTATATATTAGGACAAGTACTAAGGGTGCACTGTGTAGCTATGTCTGGGTCGCCTATATAGTAGGACAAGTACTAAGGGTGCACTGTGTAGCCATGTCTGGGTCTCCTATATATTAGGACAAGTACTAAGGGTGCACTGTGTAGCCATATCTGGTCTCCTATATATTAGGACAAGTACTAAGGGTGCCTTGTGTAGCCATATCTGGTGTCCTATATATTAGGACAAGTACTAAGGGTGCACTGTGTAGCCATGTCTGGGTCCCCTGCATATTAGGACATGTACTAAGGGTGCACTGTGTAGCCATGTCTTTGTTCCCCTGCATATTAGGACAAGTACTAAGGGTGCACTATGTGGCCATGTCTGGTCCCCTATATATTAGGACAAGTACTAAGGGTGCACTGTGTAGCCATGTCTCGTCTCCTATATATTAGGACAAGTACTAAGGGTGCACTGTGTAGCCATATCTGGTCCCTTATATATTAGGCCAAGTACTAAGGGTGCACTGTGTAGCCATGTCTTGGTCCCCTGCATATTAGGACAAGTACTAAGGGTGCACTGTGTAGCCATATCTGGTCTCTTATATATTAGGACAAGTACTAAGGGTGCACTGTGTACCCATATCTGGTCTCCGATATATTAGGACAAGTACTAAGGGTGCACTGTGTAGCCATGTCTTGGTCCCCTGCATATTAGGACAAGTACTAAGGGTGCACTGTGTAGCCATATCTGGTCTCCTATATATTAGGACAAGTACTAAGGGTGCACTGTGTACCCATATCTGGTCTCCGATATATTAGGACAAGTACTAAGGGTGCACTGTGTAGTCATGTCTGGGTCCCTATATATTAGAACAAGTACTAACGGTGCCCTGTGGAGCCATATCTTGTCTCCTATATATTAGGTCAAGTACTAAGGGTGCACTGTGCACTCACGTCTGGGTCCCCTGCATATTAGGACAAGTACTAAAGGTGCACTGTGTAGTCATGTCTGGGCCCCCTGTATATTAGGACAAGTACTAAGGGTGCACTGTGTAGTCATGTCTGGGTCTCCTGTATATTAGGACAAGTACTAAGGGTGCACTGTGTAGCCATGTCTGGGTCTCCTATATATTAGGACAAGTACTATGGGTGCACAGTGTGTAGTCATGTCTGGGCCCCCTGTATATTAGGACAAGTACTAAGAGTGCACTGTGTAGTCATGTCTGGGTCTCCTGTATATTAGGACAAGGACTAAGGGTGCCCTGTGTAGCCATATCTGGTCTCCTTTATATTAGGACAAGTACTAAGGGTGCACTGTGTACCCATATCTGGTCTCCTATATATTAGGACCAGTACTAAGGGTGCACTGTGTACCCATATCTGGTCCCCTATATATTAGGACAAGTACTAAGGGTGCACTGTATAGCCATGTCTGGTCTCCTACATATTAGGACAAGTACTAAGGGTGCACTGTGTAGTCATGTTTTGGTCCCCTGCATATTAGGACAAGTACTAAGGGTGCACTGTGTAGCCATATCTTTGTTCCCCTGCATATTAGGACAAGTACTAAGGGTGCACTGTGTAGCCATATCTTTGTTCCCCTGCATATTAGGACAAGTACTAAGGGTGCACTGTGTAGTCATGTCTTGGTCCCCTGCATATTAAGACAATTACTAAGGGTGCACTGTGTAGTCATGTCTGAGTCCCTATATATTAGGACAAGTACTAAGTGTGCACTGTATAGCCATATTGGGTCTCCTATATATTAGGACAAGTACTAAGGGTGCACTGTGTAGCCACATCTGGTCTCCTATATATTAGGACAGGTACTAAGGGTGCCCTGTGTAGCCATGTCTGGGTCCCCTACATATTAGGACAAGTACGAAGGGTGCACTGTGTAGCCATGTCTGAGTCCCTATATATTAGAACAAGTACTAACTGTGCCCTGTGGAGCCATGTCTGGTCTCCTATATATTAGGACAAGTACTAAGGGTGCACTGTGTAGTCATGTCTGGGTCCCTATATATTAGGACAAGTACTAAGGGTGCACTGTGTAGCCATGTCTTGGTCCCCTGCATATTAGGACAAGTACTAAGGGTGCACTGTGTAGCCATATCTGGTCCCCTATATATTAGGACAAGTACTAAGGGTGCACTGTGTAGCCATGTCTGGTCTCCTATATATTAGGACAAGTACTAAGGGTGCACGGCGTAGCCATGTCTTGGTCCCCTGCATATTAGGACAAGTACTAAGGGTGCACTGTGTACCCATATCTGGTCTCCTATATATTAGGACAAGTATTAAGGGTGCACTGTGTAGCCATATCTGGGCCCCCTGCATATTAGGACAAGTACTAAGGGTGCACTGTGTAGCCATGTCTGGGTCCCCTGCATATTAGGACAAGTACTAAGGGTGCACTGTGTAGCCATGTCTTTGTTCCCCTGCGTATTAGGACAAGTACTAAGGCTGTATTGTGTAGCCATGTCTGCGCCCCTTATGTATTAGAACAAGTACTAAGGGTGCACTGTGTAGCCATGTCTGGGTCCTCTGTATATTAGGACAAGTACTAAGGGTGCACTGTGTAGCCATGTCTGGGTCCTCTGTATATTAGGACAAGTACTAAGGGTGCACTGTGTAGCCATGTCTGAGTCCTCTATATATTAGGACAAGTACTAAGGGTGCACTGTGTAGCCATGTCTGAGTCCTCTATATATTAGGAGAAGTACTAAGGGTGCACTGTGTAGCCATATCTGGTCTCCTATATATTAGGACAAGTACTAAGTGTGCACTGTATAGCCATATTGGGTCTCCTGTATATTAGGACAAGTACTAAGGGTGCACTGTGTAGCCATATTGGGTCTCCTATATATTAGGACAAGTACTAAGGGTGCACTGTGTAGCCACATCTGGTCTCCTATATATTAGGACAGGTACTAAGGGTGCCCTGTGTAGCCATGTTTGGGTCCCCTACATATTAGGACAAGTACGAAGGGTGCACTGTGTAGCCATGTCTGAGTCCCTATATATTAGAACAAGTACTAACTGTGCCCTGTGGAGCCATGTCTGGTCTCCTATATATTAGGACAAGTACTAAGGGTGCACTGTGTAGTCATGTCTGGGTCCCTATATATTAGGACAAGTACTAAGGGTGCACTGTGTAGCCATGTCTTGGTCCCCTGCATATTAGGACAAGTACTAAGGGTGCACTGTGTAGCCATATCTGGTCCCCTATATATTAGGACAAGTACTAAGGGTGCACTGTGTAGCCATGTCTGGTCTCCTATATATTAGGACAAGTACTAAGGGTGCACGGCGTAGCCATGTCTTGGTCCCCTGCATATTAGGACAAGTACTAAGGGTGCACTGTGTACCCATATCTGGTCTCCTATATATTAGGACAAGTACTAAGGGTGCACTGTGTAGCCATGTCTGGGTCCCCTGCATATTAGGACAAGTACTAAGGGTGCACTGTGTAGCCATGTCTTTGTTCCCCTGCGTATTAGGACAAGTACTAAGGCTGTATTGTGTAGCCATGTCTGCGCCCCTTATGTATTAGAACAAGTACTAAGGGTGCACTGTGTAGCCATGTCTGGGTCCTCTGTATATTAGGACAAGTACTAAAGGTGCACTGTGTAGCCATGTCTGGGTCCTCTGTATATTAGGACAAGTACTAAGGGTGCACTGTGTAGCCATGTCTGAGTCCTCTATATATTAGGACAAGTACTAAGGGTGCACTGTGTAGCCATATCTGGTCTCCTATATATTAGGACAAGTACTAAGGGTGCACTGTGTAGCCATGTCTGGGTCCCCTGCATATTAGGACAAGTACTAAGGGTGCACTGTGTAGCCATCTCTTTGTTCCCCTGCATATTAGGACAAGTACTAAGGGTGCACTGTGTAGCCATATCTCTGTTCCCCTGCATATTAGGACAAGTAGTAAGGGTGCACTGTGTAGTCATATCTTGGTCCCCTGCATATTAGGACAAGTACTAAGGGTGCACTGTGTAGCCATGTCTGGCCCCCTATATATTAGGACAAGTACTAAGTGTGCACTGTATAGCCATATTGGGTCTCCTGTATATTAGGACAAGTACTAAGGGTGCACTGTGTGGCCATATTGGGTCTCCTATATATTAGGACAAGTACTAAGGGTGCACTGTGTAGCCATGTCTGGGTCCCCTATATATTAGGACAAGTACTAACTGTGCCCTGTGGAGCCATGTCTGGTCTCCTATATATTAGGACAAGTACTAAGGGTGCACTGTGTAGTCATGTCTGGGTCCCTATATATTAGGACAAGTACTAAGGGTGCACTGTGTAGCCATGTCTTGGTCCTCTGCATATTAGGACAAGTACTAAGGGTGCACTGTGTAGCCATATCTGGTCCCCTATATATTAGTACAAGTACTAAGGGTGCACTGTGTAGCCATATCTGGTCCGCTATATATTAGGACAAGTACTAAGGGTGCACTGTGTAGCCATGTCTGGGTCCTCTGTATATTAGGACAAGTACTAAGGGTGCACTGTGTAGCCATGTCTGAGTCCTCTATATATTAGGACAAGTACTAAGGGTGCACTGTGTAGCCATATCTCGTCTCCTATATATTAGGACAAGTACTAAGGGTGCACTGTGTGGCCATGTCTGGGTCCCCTATATATTAGGACAAGTACTAATGGTGTACTGTGTAGCCATGTCTGGTCCCCTATATATTAGGACAAGTACTAAGGGTGCACTGTGCAGCCATGTCTGGTCCCCTATATATTAGGACAAGTACTAAGGGTGCTCTGTGTAGTCATGTCTGGGTCCCCTATATATTAGGACAAGTACTAAGGGTGCACTGTGTAGCCATGTCTGCGCCCCCTATACATTAGGACAAGTACCAAGAGTGCACTGTGTAGCCATGTCTGGTCCCCTATATATTAGGGCAAGTACTAAGGGTGTACTGTGTAGTCATGTCTGGGTCCCCTGTGTATTTGGACAAGCATTAGGGTGCACTGTGTAGTCATGTCTGGTCTCCTGTATATTAGGACAAGTACTAAGGGTGCACTGTGTAGTCATGTCTGGTCTCCTGTATATTAGGACAAGTACTAAGGGTGCACTGTGTAGCCATATCTGGTCTCCTATATATTAGGACAAGTACTAAGGGTGCACTGTGTAGCCATATCTGGTCTCCTATATATTAGGACAAGTACTAAGGGTGCACTGTGTAGCCATATCTCGTCTCCTATATATTAGGACAAGTACTAAGCATGCACTGTGTAGCCATGTCTTGGTCCCCTGCATATTAGGACAAGCATTAGGGTGCACTGTGTAGTCATGTCTGGGTCCCCTATATATTAGGACAAGTACTAAGGGTGCACTGTGTAGCCATGTCTGAGTCCCTATATATTAGGATAAGTACTAAGGGTGCACTGTGTAGCCATGTCTGGGTCTCCTATATATTAGGACAAGTACTAATGGTGCACTGTGTAGCCATGTCTGGGCCCCCTGTATATTAGGACAAGTACTAAGGGGGCACTGTGTAGCCATGTCTGGTCCCCTATATATTAGGACAAGTACTAAGGGTGTACTGTGTAGCCATGTCTGGTCCCCTATATATTAGGACAAGTACTAAGGGTGCACTGTGTAGCCATGTCTGGGTCCCCTATATATTAGGACAAGTACTAAGGGTGTACTGTGTAGCCATGTCTGGTCCCCTATATATTAGGACAAGTACTAAGGGTGCACTGTGTAGCCATGTCTGGGTCCCCTGCATATTAGGACAAGTACTAAGGGTGCACTGTGTAGCCATCTCTTTGTTCCCCTGCATATTAGGACAAGTACTAAGGGTGCACTGTGTAGCCATGTCTGGGTCCCCTGCATATTAGGACAAGTACTAAGGGTGCACTGTGTAGCCATCTCTTTGTTCCCCTGCATATTAGGACAAGTACTAAGGGTGCACTGTATAGCCATATTGGGTCTCATGTATATTAGAACAAGTACTAAGGGTGCACTGTGTAGCCATATTGGGTCTCCTGTATATTAGGACAAGTACTAAGGGTGCACTGTATAGCCATATTGGGTCTCCTGTATATTAGGACAAGTACTAAGGGTGCACTGTGTAGCCATATTGGGTCTCCTATATATTAGGACAGGTACTAAGGGTGCCTATGTAGCCATGTCTGGGTCCCCTATATATTAGGACAAGTACTAAGGGTGCACTGTGTAGCCATGTCTGAGTCCCTATATATTAGAACAAGTACTGACTGTGCCCTGTGGAGCCATGTCTTGGTCCCCTGCATATTAGGACAAGTACTAAGGGTGCACTGTGTAGCCATGTCTGGTCCCCTATATATTAGGACAAGTACTAAGGGTGCACTGTGTAGCCATATCTGGTCTCCTATATATTAGGACAAGTACTAAGGGTGCACTGTGTAGCCATGTCTGGGTCCTCTGTATATTAGGACAAGTACTAAGGGTGCACTGTGTAGCCATGTCTGAGTCCTCTATATATTAGGACAAGTACTAAGGGTGCACTGTGTAGCCATATCTGGTCTCCTATATATTAGGACAAGTACTAAGGGTGCACTGTGTGGCCATGTCTGGGTCCCCTATATATTAGGACAAGTACTAAGGGTGTACTGTGTAGCCATGTCTGGTCCCCTATATATTAGGACAAGTACTAAGGGTGCACTGTGTAGTCATGTCTGGGTCCCCTATATATTAGGACAAGTACTAAGGGTGCACTGTGTAGCCATGTCTGGTCCCCTATATATTAGGACAAGTACTAAGGGTGCACTGTGTAGCCATGTCTGCGCCCCCTATATATTAGGACAAGTACTAAGAGTGCACTGTGTAGCCATGTCTGGTCCCCTATATATTAGGACAAGTACTAAGGGTGTACTGTGTAGTCATGTCCGGGTCCCCTGTGTATTAGGACAAGCATTAGGGTGCACTGTGTAGTCATGTCTGGGTCCCTATATATTAGGACAAGTACTAAGGGTGCACTGTGTAGTCATGTCTGGTCTCCTATATATTAGGACAAGTACTAAGGGTGTACTGTGTAGCCATGTCTGGGTCTCCTGTATATTAGGATAAGTACTAAGGGTGCACTGTGTAGCCATGTCTGGGCCCCCTGTATATTAGGACAAGTACTAAGGGGGCACTGTGTAGCCATGTCTTTGTTCCCCTGCATATTAGGACAAGTACTAAGGGTGCACTATGTGGCCATGTCTGGTCCCCTATATATTAGGACAAGTACTAAGGGTGCACTGTGTAGCCATGTCTCGTCTCCTATATATTAGGACAAGTACTAAGGGTGCACTGTGTAGCCATATCTGGTCCCTTATATATTAGGCCAAGTACTAAGGGTGCACTGTGTAGCCATATCTGGTCTCCTATATATTAGGACAAGTACTAAGGGTGCCCTGTGTAGCCATATCTGGTGTCCTATATATTAGGACAAGTACTAAGGGTGCACTGTGTAGCCATGTCTGGGTCCCCTGCATATTAGGACAAGTACTAAGGGTGCACTGTGTAGCCATGTCTTTGTTCCCCTGCATATTAGGACAAGTACTAAGGGTGCACTATGTGGCCATGTCTGGTCCCCTATATATTAGGACAAGTACTAAGGGTGCACTGTGTAGCCATGTCTCGTCTCCTATATATTAGGACAAGTACTAAGGGTGCACTGTGTAGCCATATCTGGTCCCTTATATATTAGGCCAAGTACTAAGGGTGCACTGTGTAGCCATATCTGGTCTCCTATATATTAGGACAAGTACTAAGGGTGCACTGTGTAGCCATATTGGGTTTCCTATATATTAGGACAAGTACTAATGGTGTACTGTGTAGCCATGTCTGGTCCCCTATATATTAGGGCAAGTACTAAGGGTGTACTGTGTAGTCATGTCTGGGTCCCCTGTGTATTTGGACAAGCATTAGGGTGCACTGTGTAGTCATGTCTGGTCTCCTGTATATTAGGACAAGTACTAAGGGTGCACTGTGTAGTCATGTCTGGTCTCCTGTATATTAGGACAAGTACTAAGGGTGCACTGTGTAGCCATATCTGGTCTCCTATATATTAGGACAAGTACTAAGGGTGCACTGTGTAGCCATATCTGGTCTCCTATATATTAGGACAAGTACTAAGGGTGCACTGTGTAGCCATATCTGGTCTCCTATATATTAGGACAAGTACTAAGCATGCACTGTGTAGCCATGTCTTGGTCCCCTGCATATTAGGACAAGCATTAGGGTGCACTGTGTAGTCATGTCTGGGTCCCCTATATATTAGGACAAGTACTAAGGGTGCACTGTGTAGCCATGTCTGAGTCCCTATATATTAGGATAAGTACTAAGGGTGCACTGTGTAGCCATGTCTGGGTCTCCTATATATTAGGACAAGTACTAAGGGTGCACTGTGTAGCCATGTCTGGGCCCCCTGTATATTAGGACAAGTACTAAGGGGGCACTGTGTAGCCATGTCTGGTCCCCTATATATTAGGACAAGTACTAAGGGTGTACTGTGTAGCCATGTCTGGTCCCCTATATATTAGGACAAGTACTAAGGGTGCACTGTGTAGCCATGTCTGGGTCCCCTATATATTAGGACAAGTACTAAGGGTGTACTGTGTAGCCATGTCTGGTCCCCTATATATTAGGACAAGTACTAAGGGTGCACTGTGTAGCCATGTCTGGGTCCCCTGCATATTAGGACAAGTACTAAGGGTGCACTGTGTAGCCATCTCTTTGTTCCCCTGCATATTAGGACAAGTACTAAGGGTGCACTGTGTAGCCATGTCTGGGTCCCCTGCATATTAGGACAAGTACTAAGGGTGCACTGTGTAGCCATCTCTTTGTTCCCCTGCATATTAGGACAAGTACTAAGGGTGCACTGTATAGCCATATTGGGTCTCCTGTATATTAGGACAAGTACTAAGGGTGCACTGTGTAGCCATATTGGGTCTCCTATATATTAGGACAAGTACTAAGGGTGCACTGTGTAGCCATGTCTGGGTCTCCTGTATATTAGGACAAGTACTAAGGGTGCACTGTGTAGCCATGTCTGGGTCCCCTGCATATTAGGAGAAGTACTAAGGGTGCACTGTGTAGCCATCTCTTTGTTCCCCTGCATATTAGGACAAGTACTAAGGGTGCACTGTATAGCCATATTGGGTCTCCTGTATATTAGGACAAGTACTAAGGGTGCACTGTGTAGCCATATTGGGTCTCCTGTATATTAGGACAAGTACTAAGGGTGCACTGTATAGCCATATTGGGTCTCCTGTATATTAGGACAAGTACTAAGGGTGCACTGTGTAGCCATATTGGGTCTCCTATATATTAGGACAGGTACTAAGGGTGCCTGTGTAGCCATGTCTGGGTCCCCTATATATTAGGACAAGTACTAAGGGTGCACTGTGTAGCCATGTCTGAGTCCCTATATATTAGAACAAGTACTAACTGTGCCCTGTGGAGCCATGTCTTGGTCCCCTGCATATTAGGACAAGTACTAAGGGTGCACTGTGTAGCCATATCTGGTCCCCTATATATTAGGACAAGTACTAAGGGTGCACTGTGTAGCCATATCTGGTCTCCTATATATTAGGACAAGTACTAAGGGTGCACTGTGTAGCCATGTCTGAGTCCTCTATATATTAGGACAAGTACTAAGGGTGCACTGTGTAGCCATATCAGGTCTCCTATATATTAGGACAAGTACTAAGGGTGCACTGTGTGGCCATGTCTGGGTCCCCTATATATTAGGACAAGTACTAAGGGTGTACTGTGTAGCCATGTCTGGTCCCCTATATATTAGGACAAGTACTAAGGGTGCACTGTGTAGTCATGTCTGGGTCCCCTATATATTAGGACAAGTACTAAGGGTGCACTGTGTAGCCATGTCTGGTCCCCTATATATTAGGACAAGTACTAAGGGTGCACTGTGTAGCCATGTCTGCGCCCCCTATATATTAGGACAAGTACTAAGAGTGCACTGTGTAGCCATGTCTGGTCCCCTATATATTAGGACAAGTACTAAGGGTGTACTGTGTAGTCATGTCTGGGTCCCCTGTGTATTAGGACAAGCATTAGGGTGCACTGTGTAGTCATGTCTGGGTCCCTATATATTAGGACAAGTACTAAGGGTGCACTGTGTAGTCATGTCTGGTCTCCTGTATATTAGGACAAGTACTAAGGGTGCACTGTGTAGCCATATCTGGTCTCCTATATATTAGGACAAGTACTAAGGGTGCACTGTGTAGCCATATCTGGTCTCCTATATATTAGGACAAGTACTAAGGGTGCACTGTGTAGCCATCTCTTTGTTCCCCTGCATATTAGGACAAGTACTAAGGGTGCACTGTGTAGCCATGTCTGGGTCCCCTGCATATTAGGACAAGTACTAAGGGTGCACTGTGTAGCCATCTCTTTGTTCCCCTGCATATTAGGACAAGTACTAAGGGTGCACTGTATAGCCATATTGGGTCTCCTGTATATTAGGACAAGTACTAAGGGTGCACTGTGTAGCCATATTGGGTCTCCTATATATTAGGACAAGTACTAAGGGTGCACTGTGTAGCCATGTCTGGGTCTCCTGTATATTAGGACAAGTACTAAGGGTGCACTGTGTAGCCATGTCTGGGTCCCCTGCATATTAGGAGAAGTACTAAGGGTGCACTGTGTAGCCATCTCTTTGTTCCCCTGCATATTAGGACAAGTACTAAGGGTGCACTGTATAGCCATATTGGGTCTCCTGTATATTAGGACAAGTACTAAGGGTGCACTGTGTAGCCATATTGGGTCTCCTGTATATTAGGACAAGTACTAAGGGTGCACTGTATAGCTATATTGGGTCTCCTGTATATTAGGACAAGTACTAAGGGTGCACTGTGTAGCCATATTGGGTCTCCTATATATTAGGACAGGTACTAAGGGTGCCTGTGTAGCCATGTCTGGGTCCCCTATATATTAGGACAAGTACTAAGGGTGCACTGTGTAGCCATGTCTGAGTCCCTATATATTAGAACAAGTACTAACTGTGCCCTGTGGAGCCATGTCTTGGTCCCCTGCATATTAGGACAAGTACTAAGGGTGCACTGTGTAGCCATATCTGGTCCCCTATATATTAGGACAAGTACTAAGGGTGCACTGTGTAGCCATATCTGGTCTCCTATATATTAGGACAAGTACTAAGGGTGCACTGTGTAGCCATGTCTGGGTCCTCTGTATATTAGGACAAGTACTAAGGGTGCACTGTGTAGCCA
Source organism: Eleutherodactylus coqui (assembly GCF_035609145.1). Classification (NCBI taxonomy): domain Eukaryota; kingdom Metazoa; phylum Chordata; class Amphibia; order Anura; family Eleutherodactylidae; genus Eleutherodactylus; species Eleutherodactylus coqui. Next base: position 432,385 of record NW_027102161.1, on the reverse strand, counting down.
TGTCTGAGTCCTCTATATATTAGGACAAGTACTAAGGGTGCACTGTGTATCCATATCTGGTCTCCTATATATTAGGACAAGTACTAAGGGTGCACTGTGTGGCCATGTCTGGGTCCCCTATATATTAGGACAAGTACTAAGGGTGTACTGTGTAGCCATGTCTGGTCCCCTATATATTAGGACAAGTACTAAGGGTGCACTGTGTAGCCATGTCTGGTCCCCTATATATTAGGACAAGTACTAAGGGTGCACTGTGTAGCCATGTCTGCGCCCCCTATATATTAGGACAAGTACTAAGAGTGCACTGTGTAGCCATGTCTGGTCCCCTATATATTAGGACAAGTACTAAGGGTGTACTGTGTAGTCACGTCTGGGTCCCTATATATTAGGACAAGTACTAAGGGTGCACTGTGTAGTCATGTCTGGTCTCCTGTATATTAGGACAAGTACTAAGGGTGCACTGTGTAGCCATATCTGGTCTCCTATATATTAGGACAAGTACTAAGGGTGCACTGTGTAGCCATATCTGGTCTCCTATATATTAGGACAAGTACTAAGGGTGCACTGTGTAGCCACATCTGGTCTCCTATATATTAGGACAAGTACTAAGCATGCACTGTGTAGCCATGTCTTGGTCCCCTGCATATTAGGACGAGCATTAGGGTGCACTGTGTAGTCATGTCTGGTTCCCCTATATATTAGGACAAGTACTAAGGGTGCACTGTGTAGCCATGTCTGAGTCCCTATATATTAGGATAAGTACTAAGGGTGCACTGTGTAGCCATGTCTGGGTCTCCTATATATTAGGACAAGTACTAAGGGTGCACTGTGTAGCCATGTCTGGGCCCCCTGTATATTAGGACAAGTACTAAGGGGGCACTGTGTAGCCATGTCTGGTCCCCTATATATTAGGACAAGTACTAAGGGTGTACTGTGTAGCCATGTCTGGTCCCCTATATATTAGGACAAGTACTAAGGGTGCACTGTGTTGTCATGTCTGGGTCCCCTATATATTAGGACAAGTACTAAGGGTGCACTGTGTAGCCATGTCTGGTCCCCTATATATTAGGACAAGTACTAAGGGTGCACTGTGTAGCCATGTCTGGGTCCCCTATATATTAGGACAAGTACTAAGGGTGCACTGTGTAGTCATGTCTGGGTCCCCTATATATTAGGACAAGTACTAAGGGTGCACTGTGTAGCCATGTCTGGTCCCCTATATATTAGGACAAGTACTAAGGGTGTACTGTGTAGTCATGTCTGGGTCCCCTGTGTATTAGGACAAGCATTAGGGTGCACTGTGTAGTCATGTCTGGGTCCCCTATACATTAGGACAAGTACTAAGGGTGCACTGTGTAGCCATGTCTGGGTCCCCTATATATTAGGACAAGTACTAAGGGTGCACTGTGTAGCCATGTCTGCGCCCCTTATGTATTAGAACAAGTACTAAGGCTGCACTGTGTAGCCACGTCTGGGTCCCTATGTATTAGGACAAGTACTAAGGGTGCACTGTGTAGCCATGTCTGAGTCCCTATATATTAGGATAAGTACTAAGGGTGCACTGTGTAGCCATGTCTTGGTCCCCTGCATATTAAGACAAGTACTAAGGCTGTATTGTGTAGCCATGTCTGCGCACCTTATGTATTAGAACAAGTACTAAGGGTGCACTGTGTAGTCATGTCTGGGTCCCCTATATATTAGGACAAGTACTAAGGGTGCACTGTGTAGCCATGTCTGCGCCCCTGATGTGTTAGAACAACTACAAAGGGTGCACTGTGTAGCCACGTCTGGATCCCTATGTATTAGGACAAGTACGAAGGGAGCACTGTGTAGCCATGTCTGAGTCCCTATATATTAGTATAAGTACTAAGGGTGCACTGTGTAGCCATGCCTGGGTCCCCTATATATTAGGACAAGTACTAAGGGTGCACTGTGTAGCCATGTCTGGGTCTCCTGTATGTTAGGGCAAGTGCTAAGGGTGCACTGTGTAGCCATGTCTTGGTCCCCTGCATATTAGGACAAGTACTAAGGGTGCACTGTGTAGCCATGTCTTTGTTCCCCTGCATATAAGGACAAGTACTAAGGCTGTATTGTGTAGCCATGTCTGCGCCCCTTATGTATTAGAACTAGTACTAAGGGTGCACTGTGTAGCCATGTCTGGGTCCTCTGTATATTAGGACAAGTACTAAGGGTGCACTGTGTAGCCATAAATGGTCTCCTATATATTAGGACAAGTACTAAGGGTGCACTGTGTAGCCATATCTGGTCTCATATACATTAGGACAAGTACTAAGGGTGCACTGTGTAGCCATGTCTTTGTTCCCCTGCATATTAGGACAAGTACTAAGGGTGCACTGTGTGGCCATGTCTGGGTCCCCTATATATTAGGACAAGTATTAAGGGTGCACTGTGTAGCCATGTGTGGTCCCCTATATATTAGGACAAGTACTAAGGGTGTACTGTGTAGCCATATCTGGTCCCCTATATATTAGGACAAGTACTAAGGGTGCACTGTGTTGTCATGTCTGGGTCCCCCATATATTAGGACAAGTACTAAGGGTGCACTGTGTAGCCATGTCTGGTCCCCTATATATTAGGACAAGTACTAAGGGTGCACTGTGTAGCCATGTCTGGGTCCCCTATATATTAGGACAAGTACTAAGGGTGTACTGTGTAGCCATGTCTGGACCCCTATATATTAGGACAAGTACTAAGGGTGTACTGCGTAGTCATGTCTGGGTCCCCTATATATTAGGACAAGTACTAAGGGTGCACTGTGAAGCCATGTCTGGTCCCCTATATATTAGGACAAGTACTAAGGGTGTACTGTCAAGTCATGTCTGGGTTCCCTGTGTATTAGAACAAGCATTAGGGTGCACTGTGTAGTCATGTCTGGGTTCCCTATATATTAGGACAAGTACTAAGGGTGCACTGTGTAGCCCTGTCTGGGTCCCCTATATATTAGGACAAGTACTAAGGGTGCACTGTGTAGCCATGTCTGCGCCCCTTATGTATTAGAACAAGTACTAAGGCTGCACTGTGTAGCCACGTCTGGGTCCCTATGTATTAGGACAATTACTAAGGGTGCACTGTGTAGCCATGTCTGGGTCTCCTATATATTAGGACAAGTACTAAGGGTGCACTGTGTAGCTATGTCTGGGTCCCCTATATATTAGGACAAGTACTAAGGGTGCACTGTGTAGCCATGTCTTTGTTCCCCTGCATATTAGGACAAGTACTAAGGGTGCACTGTGTAGCCATGTCTTTGTTCCCCTGCATATTAGGACAAGTACTAAGGGTGCACTGTGTAGCCATGTCTTGGTCCCCTGCATATTAAGACAAGTACTAGGGCTGTATTGTGTAGCCATGTCTGCGCCCTTTATGTATTAGGACAAGTACGAAGGGAGCACTGTGTAGCCATGTCTGAGTCCCTATATATTAGGACAAGTACTAAGGGTGCACTGTGTAGCCATGTCTGGGTCTCCTGTATGTTAGGACAAGTACGAAGGGAGCACTGTGTAGCCATGTCTTGGTCCCCTGCATATTAGGACAAGTACTTAGGGTGCACTGTGTAGCCATATCTCTGTTCCCCTGCATATTAGGACAAGTACTAAGGGTGCACTGTGTAGCCATATCTGGTCTCCTATATATTAGGACAAGTACTAAGGGTGCACTGTGTAGCCATGTCTGGGTCCCCTGCATATTAGGACAAGTACTAAGGGTGCACTGTGTAGCCATCTCTTTGTTCCCCTGCATATTAGGACAAGTACTAAGGGTGCACTGTGTAGCCATATCTCTGTTCCCCTGCATATTAGGACAAGTACTAAGGGTGCACTGTGTAGTCATATCTTGGTCCCCTGCATATTAAGACAATTACTAAGGGTGCACTGTGTAGTCATGTCTGGGTCCCCTATACATTAGGACAAGTACTAAGGGTGCACTGTGTAGCCATGTCTGGGTCCCCTATATATTAGGACAAGTACTAAGGGTGCACTGTGTAGCCATGTCTGCGCCCCTTATGTATTAGAACAAGTACTAAGGCTGCACTGTGTAGCCACGTCTGGGTCCCTATGTATTAGGACAAGTACTAAGGGTGCGCTGTGTAGCCATGTCTGAGTCCCCTATATATTAGGACAAGTACTAAGGGTGTACTGTGTAGCCATGTCTGGTCCCCTATATATTAGGACAAGTACTAAGGGTGCACTGTGTAGTCATGTCTGGGTCCCCTATATATTAGGACAAGTACTAAGGGTGCACTGTGTAGCCATGTCTGGTCCCCTATATATTAGGACAAGTACTAAGGGTGTACTGTGTAGTCATGTCTGGGTCCCCTGTGTATTAGGACAAGCATTAGGGTGCACTGTGTAGTCATGTCTGGGTCCCCTATACATTAGGACAAGTACTAAGGGTGCACTGTGTAGCCATGTCTGGGTCCCCTATATATTAGGACAAGTACTAAGGGTGCACTGTGTAGCCATGTCTGCGCCCCTTATGTATTATAAGAAGTACTAAGGCTGCACTGTGTAGCCACGTCTGGGTCCCTATGTATTAGGACAAGTACTAAGGGTGCACTGTGTAGCCATGTCTTGGTCCCTTGCATATTAAGACAAGTACTAAGGCTGTATTGTGTAGCCATGTCTGCGCCCCTTATGTATTAGAACAAGTACTAAGGGTGCACTGTGTAGACATGTCTGGGTCCCCTATATATTAGGACAAGTACTAAGGGTGCACTGTGTAGCCACATCTGGTCTCCTATATATTAGGACAAGTACTAAGGGTGCACTGTGTAGCCATGTCTGGGTCCTCTGTATATTAGGACAAGTACTAAGGGTGCACTGTGTAGCCATGTCTGAGTCCTCTATATATTAGGACAAGTACTAAGGGTGCACTGTGTAGCCATATCTCGTCTCCTATTTATTAGGACAAGTACTAAGGGTGCACTGTGTGGCCATGTCTGGGTCCCCTATATATTAGGACAAGTACTAATGGTGTACTGTGTAGCCATGTCTGGTCCCCTATATATTAGGACAAGTACTAAGGGTGCACTGTGTAGTCATGTCTGGGTCCCCTATATATTAGGACAAGTACTAAGGGTGCACTGTGTAGCCATGTCTGGTCCCCTATATATTAGGACAAGTACTAAGGGTGCACTGTGTAGCCATGTCTGCGCCCCCTATACATTAGGACAAGTACTAAGAGTGCACTGTGTAGCCATGTCTGGTCCCCTATATATTAGGGCAAGTACTAAGGGTGTACTGTGTAGTCATGTCTGGGTCCCCTGTGTATTTGGACAAGCATTAGGGTGCACTGTGTAGTCATGTCTGGTCTCCTGTATATTAGGACAAGTACTAAGGGTGCACTGTGTAGACATGTCTGGGTCCCCTATATATTAGGACAAGTACTAAGGGTGCACTGTGTAGCCATGTCTGCGCCCCTGATGTGTTAGAACAACTACAAAGGGTGCACTGTGTAGCCACGTCTGGATCCCTATGTATTAGGACAAGTACGAAGGGAGCACTGTGTAGCCATGTCTGAGTCCCTATATATTAGGATAAGTACTAAGGGTGCACTGTGTAGCCATGCCTGGGTCCCCTATATATTAGGACAAGTACTAAGGGTGCACTGTGTAGCCATGTCTGGGTCTCCTGTATGTTAGGGCAAGTGCTAAGGGTGCACTGTGTAGCCATGTCTTGGTCCCCTGCATATTAGGACAAGTACTAAGGGTGCACTGTGTAGCCATGTCTTTGTTCCCCTGCATATAAGGACAAGTACTAAGGCTGTATTGTGTAGCCATGTCTGCGCCCCTTATGTATTAGAACAAGTACTAAGGGTGCACTGTGTAGCCATGTCTGGGTCCTCTGTATATTAGGACAAGTACTGAGGGTGCACTGTGTAGCCATAAATGGTCTCCTATATATTAGGACAAGTACTAAGGGTGCACTGTGTAGCCATATCTGGTCTCCTATATATTAGGACAAGTACTAAGGGTGCACTGTGTAGCCATGTCTGGGTCCCCTGCATATTAGGACAAGTACTAAGGGTGCACTGTGTAGCCATGTCTTTGTTCCCCTGCATATTAGGACAAGTACTAAGGGTGCACTGTGTGGCCATGTCTGGGTCCCCTATATATTAGGACAAGTACTAAGGGTGCACTGTGTAGCCATGTGTGGTCCCCTATATATTAGGACAAGTACTAAGGGTGTACTGTGTAGCCATATCTGGTCCCCTATATATTAGGACAAGTACTAAGGGTGCACTGTGTTGTCATGTCTGGGTCCCCCATATATTAGGACAAGTACTAAGGGTGCACTGTGTAGCCATATCTGGTCTCCTATATATTAGGACAAGTACTAAGCATGCACTGTGTAGCCATGTCTTGGTCCCCTGCATATTAGGACGAGCATTAGGGTGCACTGTGTAGTCATGTCTGGTTCCCCTATATATTAGGACAAGTACTAAGGGTGCACTGTGTAGCCATGTCTGAGTCCCTATATATTAGGATAAGTACTAAGGGTGCACTGTGTTGTCATGTCTGGGTCCCCTATATATTAGGACAAGTACTAAGGGTGCACTGTGTAGCCATGTCTGGTCCCCTATATATTAGGACAAGTACTAAGGGTGCACTGTGTAGCCATGTCTGGGTCCCCTATATATTAGGACAAGCATTAGGGTGCACTGTGTAGTCATGTCTGGGTCCCCTATACATTAGGACAAGTACTAAGGGTGCACTGTGTAGCCATGTCTGGGTCCCCTATATATTAGGACAAGTACTAAGGGTGCACTGTGTAGCCATGTCTGCGCCCCTTATGTATTAGAACAAGTACTAAGGCTGCACTGTGTAGCCACGTCTGGGTCCCTATGTATTAGGACAAGTACTAAGGGTGCGCTGTGTAGCCATGTCTGAGTCCCCTATATATTAGGACAAGTACTAAGGGTGTACTGTGTAGCCATGTCTGGTCCCCTATATATTAGGACAAGTACTAAGGGTGCACTGTGTAGTCATGTCTGGGTCCCCTATATATTAGGACAAGTACTAAGGGTGCACTGTGTAGCCATGTCTGGTCCCCTATATATTAGGACAAGTACTAAGGGTGTACTGTGTAGTCATGTCTGGGTCCCCTGTGTATTAGGACAAGCATTAGGGTGCACTGTGTAGTCATGTCTGGGTCCCCTATACATTAGGACAAGTACTAAGGGTGCACTGTGTAGCCATGTCTGGGTCCCCTATATATTAGGACAAGTACTAAGGGTGCACTGTGTAGCCATGTCTGCGCCCCTTATGTATTATAAGAAGTACTAAGGCTGCACTGTGTAGCCACGTCTGGGTCCCTATGTATTAGGACAAGTACTAAGGGTGCACTGTGTAGCCATGTCTGAGTCCCTATATATTAGGATAAGTACTAAGGGTGCACTGTGTAGCCATGTCTTGGTCCCTTGCATATTAAGACAAGTACTAAGGCTGTATTGTGTAGCCATGTCTGCGCCCCTTATGTATTAGAACAAGTACTAAGGGTGCACTGTGTAGACATGTCTGGGTCCCCTATATATTAGGACAAGTACTAAGGGTGCACTGTGTAGCCACATCTGGTCTCCTATATATTAGGACAAGTACTAAGGGTGCACTGTGTAGCCATGTCTGGGTCCTCTGTATATTAGGACAAGTACTAAGGGTGCACTGTGTAGCCATGTCTGAGTCCTCTATATATTAGGACAAGTACTAAGGGTGCACTGTGTAGCCATATCTCGTCTCCTATTTATTAGGACAAGTACTAAGGGTGTACTGTGTAGCCATGTCTGGTCCCCTATATATTAGGACAAGTACTAAGGGTGCACTGTGTAGTCATGTCTGGGTCCCCTATATATTAGGACAAGTACTAAGGGTGCACTGTGTAGCCATGTCTGGTCCCCTATATATTAGGACAAGTACTAAGGGTGTACTGTGTAGTCATGTCTGGGTCCCCTGTGTATTAGGACAAGCATTAGGGTGCACTGTGTAGTCATGTCTGGGTCCCCTATACATTAGGACAAGTACTAAGGGTGCACTGTGTAGCCATGTCTGGGTCCCCTATATATTAGGACAAGTACTAAGGGTGCACTGTGTAGCCATGTCTGCGCCCCTTATGTATTATAAGAAGTACTAAGGCTGCACTGTGTAGCCACGTCTGGGTCCCTATGTATTAGGACAAGTACTAAGGGTGCACTGTGTAGCCATGTCTGAGTCCCTATATATTAGGATAAGTACTAAGGGTGCACTGTGTAGCCATGTCTTGGTCCCTTGCATATTAAGACAAGTACTAAGGCTGTATTGTGTAGCCATGTCTGCGCCCCTTATGTATTAGAACAAGTACTAAGGGTGCACTGTGTAGACATGTCTGGGTCCCCTATATATTAGGACAAGTACTAAGGGTGCACTGTGTAGCCACATCTGGTCTCCTATATATTAGGACAAGTACTAAGGGTGCACTGTGTAGCCATGTCTGGGTCCTCTGTATATTAGGACAAGTACTAAGGGTGCACTGTGTAGCCATGTCTGAGTCCTCTATATATTAGGACAAGTACTAAGGGTGCACTGTGTAGCCATATCTCGTCTCCTATTTATTAGGACAAGTACTAAGGGTGCACTGTGTGGCCATGTCTGGGTCCCCTATATGTTAGGACAAGTACTAATGGTGTACTGTGTAGCCATGTCTGGTCCCCTATATATTAGGACAAGTACTAAGGGTGCACTGTGTAGTCATGTCTGGGTCCCCTATATATTAGGACAAGTACTAAGGGTGCACTGTGTAGCCATGTCTGGTCCCCTATATATTAGGACAAGTACTAAGGGTGCACTGTGTAGCCATGTCTGCGCCCCCTATACATTAGGACAAGTACTAAGAGTGCACTGTGTAGCCATGTCTGGTCCCCTATATATTAGGGCAAGTACTAAGGGTGTACTGTGTAGTCATGTCTGGGTCCCCTGTGTATTTGGACAAGCATTAGGGTGCACTGTGTAGTCATGTCTGGTCTCCTGTATATTAGGACAAGTACTAAGGGTGCACTGTGTAGACATGTCTGGGTCCCCTATATATTAGGACAAGTACTAAGGGTGCACTGTGTAGCCATGTCTGCGCCCCTGATGTGTTAGAACAACTACAAAGGGTGCACTGTGTAGCCACGTCTGGATCCCTATGTATTAGGACAAGTACGAAGGGAGCACTGTGTAGCCATGTCTGAGTCCCTATATATTAGGATAAGTACTAAGGGTGCACTGTGTAGCCATGCCTGGGTCCCCTATATATTAGGACAAGTACTAAGGGTGCACTGTGTAGCCATGTCTGGGTCTCCTGTATGTTAGGGCAAGTGCTAAGGGTGCACTGTGTAGCCATGTCTTGGTCCCCTGCATATTAGGACAAGTACTAAGGGTGCACTGTGTAGCCATGTCTTTGTTCCCCTGCATATAAGGACAAGTACTAAGGCTGTATTGTGTAGCCATGTCTGCGCCCCTTATGTATTAGAACAAGTACTAAGGGTGCACTGTGTAGCCATGTCTGGGTCCTCTGTATATTAGGACAAGTACTAAGGGTGCACTGTGTAGCCATAAATGGTCTCCTATATATTAGGACAAGTACTAAGGGTGCACTGTGTAGCCATATCTGGTCTCCTATATATTAGGACAAGTACTAAGGGTGCACTGTGTAGCCATGTCTGGGTCCCCTGCATATTAGGACAAGTACTAAGGGTGCACTGTGTAGCCATGTCTTTGTTCCCCTGCATATTAGGACAAGTACTAAGGGTGCACTGTGTGGCCATGTCTGGGTCCCCTATATATTAGGACAAGTACTAAGGGTGCACTGTGTAGCCATGTGTGGTCCCCTATATATTAGGACAAGTACTAAGGGTGTACTGTGTAGCCATATCTGGTCCCCTATATATTAGGACAAGTACTAAGGGTGCACTGTGTTGTCATGTCTGGGTCCCCCATATATTAGGACAAGTACTAAGGGTGCACTGTGTAGCCATGTCTGGTCCCCTATATATTAGGACAAGTACTAAGGGTGCACTGTGTAGCCATGTCTGGGTCCCCTATATATTAGGACAAGTACTAAGGGTGTACTGTGTAGCCATGTCTGGACCCCTATATATTAGGACAAGTACTAAGGGTGTACTGCGTAGTCATGTCTGGGTCCCCTATATATTAGGACAAGTACTAAGGGTGCACTGTGTAGCCATGTCTGGTCCCCTATATATTAGGACAAGTACTAAGGGTGTACTGTGAAGTCATGTCTGGGTTCCCTGTGTATTAGAACAAGCATTAGGGTGCACTGTGTAGTCATGTCTGGGTCCCCTATATATTAGGACAAGTACTAAGGGTGCACTGTGTAGCCATGTCTGGTCCCCTATATATTAGGACAAGTACTAAGGGTTCACTGTGTAGCAATGTCTGGGTCCCCTATATATTAGGACAAGTACTAAGGGTGCACTGTGTAGCCATGTCTGCGCCCCTTATGTATTAGAACAAGTACTAAGGCTGCACTGTGTAGCCACGTCTGGGTCCCTATGTATTAGGACAATTACTAAGGGTGCACTGTGTAGCCATGTCTGGGTCTCCTATATATTAGGACAAGTACCAAGGGTGCACTGTGTAGCTATGTCTGGGTCCCCTATATATCAGGACAAGTACTAAGGGTGCACTGTGTAGCCATGTCTTTGTTCCCCTGCATATTAGGACAAGTACTAAGGGTGCACTGTGTAGCCATGTCTTTGTTCCCCTGCATATTAGGACAAGTACTAAGGGTGCACTGTGTAGCCATGTCTTGGTCCCCTGCATATTAAGACAAGTACTAGGGCTGTATTGTGTAGCCATCTCTGCGCCCCTTATGTATTAGAACAAGTACTAAGGGTGCACTGTGTAGCCACGTCTGGATCCCTATGTATTAGGACAAGTACGAAGGGAGCACTGTGTAGCCATGTCTGAGTCCCTATATATTAGGACAAGTACTAAGGGTGCACTGTGTAGCCATGTCTGGGTCTCCTGTATGTTAGGACAAGTACGAAGGGAGCACTGTGTAGCCATGTCTTGGTCCCCTGCATATTAGGACAAGTACTAAGGGTGCACTGTGTAGCCATGTCTTTGTTCCCCTGCATATAAGGACAAGTACTAAGGCTGTATTGTGTAGCCATGTCTGCGCCCCTTATGTATTAGAACAAGTACTAAGGGTGCACTGTGTAGCCATATCTGGTCTCCTATATATTAGGACAAGTACTAAGGGTGCACTGTGTAGCCATATCTGGTCTCCTGTATATTAGGACAAGTACTAAGGGTGCACTGTGTAGCCATGTCTGGGTCCCCTGCATATTAGGACAAGTACTAAGGGTGCACTGTGTAGCCATGTCTTTGTTCCCCTGCATATTAGGACAAGTACTAAAGGTGCACTGTGTGGCCATGTCTGGGTCCCCTATATATTAGGACAAGTACTAAGGGTGCACTGTGTAGCCATGTCTGGGTCTCCTGTATGTTAGGACAAGTACGAAGGGAGCACTGTGTAGCCATGTCTTGGTCCCCTGCATATTAGGACAAGTACTAAGGGTGCACTGTGTAGCCATGTCTTTGTTCCCCTGCATATAAGGACAAGTACTAAGGCTGTATTGTGTAGCCATGTCTGCGCCCCTTATGTATTAGAACAAGTACTAAGGGTGCACTGTGTAGCCATATCTGGTCTCCTATATATTAGGACAAGTACTAAGGGTGCACTGTGTAGCCATATCTGGTCTCCTATATATTAGGACAAGTACTAAGGGTGCACTGTGTAGCCATGTCTGGGTCCCCTGCATATTAGGACAAGTACTAAGGGTGCACTGTGTAGCCATGTCTTTGTTCCCCTGCATATTAGGACAAGTACTAAGGGTGCACTGTGTGGCCATGTCTGGGTCCCCTATATATTAGGACAAGTACTAAGGGTGCACTGTGTAGCCATGTCTGGTCCCCTATATATTAGGACAAGTACTAAGGGTGTACTGTGTAGCCATGTCTGGTCCACGATATATTAGGACAAGTACTAAGGGTGCACTGTGTAGTCATGTCTGGTCCCCTATATATTAGGACAAGTACTAAGGGTGCACTGTGTAGCCATGTCTGGTTCCCTATATATTAGGACAAGTACTAAGGGTGTACTGTGTAGTCATGTCTGGGTCCCCTGTGTATTAGGACAAGCATTAGGGTGCACTGTGTAGTCATGTCTGGGTCCCCTATATATTAGGACAAGTACTAAGGGTGCACTGTGTAGCCATGTCTGGGTCCCCTATATATTAGGACAAGTACTAAGGGTGCACTGTGTAGCCATACTGCGCCCCTTATGTATTAGAACAAGTACTAAGGCTGCACTGTGTAGCCACGTCAGGGTCCCTATGTATTAGGACAAGTACTAAGGGTGCACTGTGTAGCCATGTCTGGATCTCCTATATATTAGGACAAGTACTAAGGGTGCACTGTGTAGCTATGTCTGGGTCCCATATATATTAGGACAAGTACTAAGGGTGCACTGTGTAGCCATGTCTTTGTTCCCCTGCATATTAGGACAAGTACTAAGGGTGCACTGTGTAGCCATGTCTTGGTCCCCTGCATATTAAGACAAGTACTAAGGCTGTATTGTGTAGCCATGTCTGCGCCACTTATGTATTAGAACAAGTACTAAGGGTGCACTGTGTAGCCATGTCTGGGTCCTCTGTATATTAGGACAAGTACTAAGGGTGCACTGTGTAGCCATGTCTGAGTCCTCTATATATTAGGACAAGTACTTAGGGTGCACTGTGTAGCCATGTCTGAGTCCCTATTTATTAGGCAAGTACTAAGGGTGCACTGTGTAGCCATGTCTGAGTCCCCTACATATATTAGGACAAGTACTAAGGGTGCACTGTGTAGCCATATTGTGTCTCCTATATATTAGGACAAGTACTAAGAGTGCACTATGTAGCCATGTCTGGGTCCCCTGCATATTAGGACAAGTACTAAGGGTGTACTGTGTGGCCATGTCTTGGTCCCCTGCATATTAAGACAAGTAATAAGGCTGTATTGTGTAGCCATGTCTGCGCCCCTTATGTATTAGAACAAGTACTAAGGGTGCACTATGTAGCCACGTCTGGTCCCTATGTATTAGGACAAGTACTAAGGGTGCACTGTGTAGCCATGTCTGGGCCCTCTGTATATTAGGACAAGTACTAAGGGTGCACTGTGTAGCCATGTCTGAGTCCCTATTTATTAGGCAAGTACTAAGGGTGCACTGTGTAGCCATGTCTGAGTCCCCTACATATATTAGGACAAGTACTAAGGGTGCACTGTGTAGCCATATTGTGTCTCCTATATATTAGGACAAGTACTAAGGTTACACTGTGTAGCCATGTCTGGGTCCCCTGCATATTAGGACAAGTACTAAGGGTGCACTGTGTAGCCATGTCTCGTCTCCTATATATTAGGACAAGTACTAAGGGTGCACTGTGTAGCCATATCTGGTCCCTTATATATTAGGCCAAGTACTAAGGGTGCACTGTGTAGCCATATCTGAGTCCCCTACATATATTAGGACAAGTACTAAGGGTGCACTGTGTAGCCATATTGGGTCTCCTATATATTAGGACAAGTACTAAGGTTACACTGTGTAGCCTTGTTTGGGTCCCCTGCATATTAGGACTAGTACTAAGGGTGCACTGTGTAGCCATATCTGGTCTCCTATATATTAGGACAAGTACTAAGGGTGCACTGTGTACCCATATCTGGTCCCCTATATATTAGGACAAGTACTAAGGGTGCACTGTGTAGTCATGTCTGGGTCCCCTATACATTAGGACAATTACTAAGGGTGCACTGTGTAGCCATGTCTGGTCCCCTATATATTAGAACAAGTACTAAGGGTGTACTGTGTAGCCATGTCTGGTCCCCTATATATTAGGGCAAGTACTAAGGGTGCACTGTGTAGTCATGTCTGGGTCCCCTATATATTAGGACAAGTACTAAGGGTGCACTGTATAGCCATGTCTGGTCCCCTATATATTAGGACAAGTACTAAGGGTGCACTGTGTAGCCATGTCTGGTCTCCTATATATTAGTATAAGTACTAAGGGTGCACTGTGTAGCCATGTCTAGTCCCCTATATATTAGGACAAGTACTAAGGGTGCACTGTGTAGCCATGTCTGGTCTCCTATATATTAGGACAAGTACTAAGTGTGCACTGTGTAGCCATGTCTTGGTCCCCTGCATATTAGGACAAGCATTAGGGTGCACTGTGTAGCCATGTCTGGGTCCCCTATATATTAAGACAAGTACTAAGGGTGCACTGTGTAGCCATGTCTGAGTCCCTATATATTAGGACAAGTACTAAGGGTGCACTGTGTAGCCATGTCTGAGTCCCTATATATTAGGATAAGTACTAAGGGTGCACAGTGTAGCCATGTCTGGGTCTCCTATATATTAGGACAAGTACTAAGGGTGCACTGTGTAGCCATGTCTGAGTCCCTATATATTAGGACAAGTACTAAGGGTGCACTGTGTAGCCATGTCTGAGTCCCTATATATTAGGATAAGTACTAAGGGTGCACAGTGTAGCCATGTCTGGGTCTCCTATATATTAGGACAAGTACTAAGGGTGCACTGTGTAGCCATATCTGGTCCCTTATATATTAGGCCAAGTACTAAGGGTGCACTGTATAGCCATATCTGAGTCCCCTACATATATTAGGACAAGTACTAAGGGTGCACTGTGTAGCCATATTGGGTCTCCTATATATTAGGACAAGTACTAAGGGTGCACTGTGTAGCCATGTCTTGGTCCCCTGCATATTAGGACCCGTACTAAGGGTGCACTGTGTAGCCATATCTGGTCTCCTATATATTAGGACAAGTACTAAGGGTGCACTGTGTACCCATATCTGGTCCCCTATATATTAGGACAAGTACTAAGGGTGCACTGTGTAGTCATGTCTGGGTCCCCTATATATTAGGACAATTACTAAGGGTGCACTGTGTAGCCATGTCTGGTCCCCTATATATTAGAACAAGTACTAAGGGTGTACTGTGTAGCCATGTCTGGTCCCCTATATATTAGGGCAAGTACTAAGGGTGAACTGTGTAGTCATGTCTGGGTCCCCTATATATTAGGACAAGTACTAAGGGTGCACTGTGTAGCCATGTCTGGTCCCCTATATATTAGGACAAGTACTAAGGGTGCACTGTGTAGCCATATCTGGTCTCCTATATATTAGGACAAGTACTAAGGGTGCACTGTGTAGCCATGTCTTGGTCCCCTGCATATTAGGACAAGCATTAGGGTGCACTGTGTAGCCATATCTGGTCCCCTATATATTAGGACAAGTACTAAGGGTGCACTGTGTAGCCATGTCTGGTCCCCTATATATTAGGACAAGTACTAAGGGTGCACTGTGTAGCCATATCTGGTCTCCTATATATTAGGACAAGTACTAAGGGTGCACTGTGTAGCCATGTCTTGGTCCCCTGCATATTAGGACAAGCATTAGGGTGCACTGTGTAGCCATGTCTGGGTCCCCTATATATTATGACAAGTACTAAGGGTGCACTGTGTAGCCATGTCTGAGTCCCTATATATTAGGATAAGTACTAAGGGTGCACAGTGTAGCCATGTCTGGGTCTCCTATATATTAGGACAAGTACTAAGGGTGCACTGTGTAGCCATGTCTGGTCCCCTATATATTAGGACAAGTACTAAGGGTGCACTGTGTAGCCATGTCTGGGTCCCCTATATATTAGGACAAGTACTAATGGTGCACTGTGTAGTCATGTCTGGTCCCCTATATATTAGGACAAGTACTAAGGGTGCACTGTGTAGTCATGTCTGGGTCCCCTATATATTAGGACAAGTACTAAGGGTGCACTGTGTAGTCATGTCTGGGTCCCCTATATATTAGGACAAGTACTAAGGGTGCACTGTGTAGCCATGTCGGGTCCCCTATATTTTAGGACAAGTACTAAGGGTGTACTGTGTAGTCATGTCTGGGTCCCCTGTGTATTAGGACAAGCATTAGGAAGCACTGTGTAGTCATGTCTGGGTCCCCTATATATTAGGACAAGTACTAAGGGTGCACTGTGTAGCTATGTCTGGGTCCCATATATATTAGGACAAGTACTAAGGGTGCACTGTGTAGCCATGTCTTGGTCCCCTGCATATTAGGACAAGCATTAGGGTGCACTGTGTAGCCATGTCTGGGTCCCCTATATATTATGACAAGTACTAAGGGTGCACTGTGTAGCCATGTCTGAGTCCCTATATATTAGGATAAGTACTAAGGGTGCACAGTGTAGCCATGTCTGGGTCTCCTATATATTAGGACAAGTACTAAGGGTGCACTGTGTAGCCATGTCTGGTCCCCTATATATTAGGACAAGTACTAAGGGTGCACTGTGTAGCCATGTCTGGGTCCCCTATATATTAGGACAAGTACTAATGGTGCACTGTGTAGTCATGTCTGGTCCCCTATATATTAGGACAAGTACTAAGGGTGCACTGTGTAGTCATGTCTGGGTCCCCTATATATTAGGACAAGTACTAAGGGTGCACTGTGTAGTCATGTCTGGGTCCCCTATATATTAGGACAA
Organism: Eleutherodactylus coqui; assembly: GCF_035609145.1. Classification (NCBI taxonomy): domain Eukaryota; kingdom Metazoa; phylum Chordata; class Amphibia; order Anura; family Eleutherodactylidae; genus Eleutherodactylus; species Eleutherodactylus coqui. The sequence goes on along the minus strand of NW_027102161.1, from coordinate 415,781 downwards.
GTACTAAGGGTGCACTGTGTAGCCATGTCGGGTCCCCTATATTTTAGGACAAGTACTAAGGGTGTACTGTGTAGTCATGTCTGGGTCCCCTGTGTATTAGGACAAGCATTAGGGTGCACTGTGTAGTCATGTCTGGGTCCCCTATATATTAGGACAAGTACTAAGGGTGCACTGTGTAGCTATGTCTGGGTCCCATATATATTAAGACAAGTACTAAGGCTGTATTGTGTAGCCATGTCTGCGCCACTTATGTATTAGAACAAGTACTAAGGGTGCACTGTGTAGCCATGTCTGGGTCCTCTGTATATTAGGACAAGTACTAAGGGTGCACTGTGTAGCCATGTCTGAGTCCTCTATATATTAGGACAAGTACTTAGGGTGCACTGTGTAGCCATGTCTAGGTCCCCTATATATTAGGACAAGCACTAAGGGTGCACTATGTAGCCATATTTGGTCTCCTATATATTAGGACAAGTACTAAGAGTGCACTATGAAGCCATGTCTGGGTCCCCTGCATATTAGGACAAGTACTAAGGGTGCACTGTGTGGCCATGTCTTGGTCCCCTGCATATTAAGACAAGTACTAAGGCTGTATTGTGTAGCCATGTCTGCGCCCCTTATGTATTAGAACAAGTACTAAGGGTGCACTATGTAGCCACGTCTGGGTCCCTATGTATTAGGACAAGTACTAAGGGTGCACTGTGTAGCCATGTCTGGGCCCTCTGTATATTAGGACAAGTACTAAGGGTGCACTGTGTAGCCATGTCTGAGTCCCTATATATTAGGACAAGTACTAAGGGTGCACTGTGTAGCCATGTCTGAGTCCCCTACATATATTAGGACAAGTACTAAGGGTGCACTGTGAAGCCATATTGTGTCTCCTATATATTAGGACAAGTACTAAGGTTACACTGTGTAGCCATGTCTGGGTCCCCTGCATATTAGGACAAGTACTAAGGGTGCACTGTGTAGCCATGTCTGGTCTCCTATATATTAGGACAGGTACTAACGGTGCACTGTGTAGCCATATCTGAGTCCCCTACATATATTAGGACAAGTCCTAAGGGTGCACTGTGTAGCCATATTCGGTCTCCTATATATTAGGACAAGTACTAAGGGTGCACTGTGTAGCCATGTCTTGGTCCCCTGCATATTAGGACCAGTACTAAGGGTGCACTGTGTAGCCATATCTGGTCTCCTATATATTAGGACAAGTACTAAGGGTGCACTGTGTACCCATATCTGGTCTCCTATATATTAGGACAAGTACTAATGGTGCACAGTGTATTCATGTCTGGGTTCCTATATATTAGGACAAGTACTAAGGGTGCACTGTGTAGTCATGTCTGGGTCCCATATATATTAGGACAAGTACTAAGGGTGCACTGTGTAGTCATGTCTGGGTCCCTATATATTAGAACAAGTACTAACTGTGCCCTGTGGAGCCATTTCTGGTCTCCTATATATTAGGACAAGTACTAAGGGTGCACTGTGTACTCACGTCTGGGTCCCCTGCATATTAGGACAAGCACTAAAGGTGCACTGTGTAGTCATGTCTGGGCCCCCTGTATATTAGGACAAGTACTAAGGGTGCACTGTGTAGTCATGTCGGGGTCTCCTGTATATTAGGACAAGTACTAAGGGTGCACTGTGTAGCCATGTCTGGGTCTCCTATATATTAGGACAAGTACTATGGGTGCACTGTGTAGCCATATATGGTCTCCTATATATTAGGACAAGTACTAAGCGTGCACTGTGTAGCCATGTCTGGGTCCCCTGCATATTAGGACAAGTACTAAGGGTGCACTGTGTAGCCATGTCTGGTCTCCTTTATATTAGGACAAGTACTAAGGGTGCACGGTGTAGCCATGTCTTGGTCCCCTGCATATTAGGACAAGTACTAAGGGTGCACTGTGTACCCATATCTGGTCTCCTATATATTAGGACCAGTACTAAGGGTGCACTGTGTACCCATATCTGGTCTCCTATATATTAGGACCAGTACTAAGGGTGCACTGTATAGCCATGTCTGGTCTCCTATATATTAGGACAAGTACTATGGGTGCACTGTGTAGTCATGTCTTGGTGCCCTGCATATTAGGACAAGTACTAAGGGTGCACTGTGTAGCCATATCTTTGTTCCCCTGCATATTAGCACAAGTACTAAGGGTGCACTGTGTAGCCATATCTTTGTTCCCCTGCATATTAGGACAAGTACTAAGGGTGCAATGTGTAGTCATGTCTGGCCCCCTATATATTAGGACAAGTACTAAGTGTGCACTGTATAGCCATATTGTGTCTCCTATATATTAGGACAAGTACTAAGGGTGCACTGTGTAGCCGTATCTGGTCTCCTATATATTAGGACAGGTACTAAGGGCGCCCTGTATAGCCATGTCTGGGTCCCCTATATATTAGGACAAGTACTAAGGGTGCACTGTGTAGCCATGTCTGAGTCCCTATATATTAGAACAAGTACTAACTGTGCCCTGTGGAGCCATGTCTGGTCTCCTATATATTAGGACAAGTACTAAGGGTGCACTGTGTAGTCATGTCTGGGTCCCTATATATTAGGACAAGTACTAAGGGTGCACTGTGTAGCCATATCTGGTCCCCTATATATTAGGACAAGTACTAAGGGTGCACTGTGTAGCCATATCTGGTCTCCTATATATTAGGACAAGTACTAAGGGTGCACTGTGTAGCCATATCTGGTCTCCTATATATTAGGACCAGTATTAAGGGTGCACGGCGTAGCCATATCTTGGTTCCCTGCATCTTAGGACAAGTACTAAGGGTGCACTGTGTACCCATATCTGGTCTCCTATATATTAGGACAAGTATTAAGGGTGCACTGTGTAGCCATATCTGGGTCCCCTGCATATTAGGACAAGTACTAAGGGTGCACTGTGTAGCCATATCTTTGTTCCCCTGCATATTAGGAAAAGTATTAAGGGTGCACTGTGTAGTCATGTCTGGCCCCCTATATATTAGGACAAGTACTAAGCGTGCACTGTGTAGTCATGTCTGGGTCTCCTGTATATTAGGACAAGTACTTAGGGTGCACTGTGTAGCCATATTGGGTCTCCTATATATTATGACAAGTACTAAGGGTGCACTGTGTAGCCATGTCTGGGCCCCTTATGTCTTAGGACAAGTACTAGGGGTGCACTGTGTAGCCATGTCTGAGTCCCTATATATTAGGACAAGTATTAAGGGTGCACTGTGTAGTCATGTCTGGGTCTCCTGTATATTAGGACAAGTACTAAAGGTGCACTGTGTACCCATATCTGGTCTCCTATATATTAGGACAGGTACTAAGGGTGCACTGTATAGCCATGTCTGGGTCCCCTATATATTAGGACAAGTACTAAGGGTGCACTGTGTACCCATATCTGGTCTCCTATATATTAGGACAGGTACTAAGGGTGCACTGTGTAGCCATATCTGGTCTCCTATATATTAGGACAAGTACTAAGGGTGCACTGTGTAGCCATGTCTTGGTCCCCTGAATATTAAGACAAGTAGTAAGTCTGTGCTGTGTAGTCATGTCTGGGCCCCTTATGTATTAGAACAAGTAGTAAGGCTGTACTGTGTAGCCATGTCTGGGTCCCCTATATATTAGGACAAGTACTAAGGGTGCACTGTGTAGTTATGTCTGGGTCTCTATATATTAGGACAAGTACTAAGGGTGCACTGTGTAGCCATGTCAGGGTCCCTATATATTAGGACAAGTACTAAGGGTGCACTGTGTAGTCATGTCTGGTCTCCTATATATTAGGACAAGTACTAAGGGTGCACTGTGTAGTCATGTCTGGGTCCCTATATATTAGGACAAGTACTAAGGGTGCACTGTGTAGTCATGTTTGGGTCTCCTATATATTAGGACAAGTACTAAAGGTGCACTCTGTAGTCATGTCTGGGTCCCTATATATTAGGACAAGTACTAAGGGTGCACTGTGTAGCCATGTCTGGTCTCCTATATATTAGGACAAGTACTAAGGGTGCACTGTGTAACCATGTCTGAGTCCCTATATATTAGGACAAGTACTAAGGGTGCACTGTGTAGTCATGTCTGGGTCACCTGCAAGGAGAGTTGCGGTGGAGCGGACAGCAAATGTTAGGTGACGCACTGATTTTTATGCAATCAGGGCTTATTTTTGGTGTACTCAGCTACTTAATAGCTTACTAGTGTGCAAATGAAGCCTTAGCTGAAAGCAGTTAATAGCCCGAAGGCTATGAACTGTATTCCGATCCTTTGTTCTCCAGCGGGAAACAATGCTATCAGCACTACCCGTGGAGAACTGCTGATAAGACTGAACAGCGATTTTTAGTTTGGCCTGAATGTAACGATCAGCTAGCAGTGCCCGAAAAGTGGATGATGGGCATGCATTTAGACGCAACGATTATTGCTAAAACGATCGCTTTTTAGCGTTTTTAGTGATTATCGCTCCGTGTAAATGGACCTTAAGCTTAACTGGAGCAACCAGTGTCTGACAGCTGTAGCCAAAGCAAATAGGATCAAAGGGGTGCATAAAAATACATCTAGGGACACATGATGATAATATTGTTCTTCCTCTTTACAAGTCACTGGTCAGACCACACATGGAATATTGTATACAGCTTTGTGCACCAGTACTCAAGAAGGACGTATAAAGTTTAAGCGGGTATAAAGGCGGGCAACAGAAATAGTTATGAAAATTGGGGTTATTTAGCTTAGCAAAAAAGAGCACTGAGGGGCGACCTAATAACTATGTATAAATATATCAGGGGATACAGAGATCTCTCCCATCATATATTTATACCCAGGACTGTGACTGTAACAAGGGGGCGCCCTCTACGTCCAGAGGAAAGAAGGTTTCTACACCGACATAGAAGGGGTTCTTTACTGTAAGAGCAGTGAGGCTATGGAACTCTCTGCCTGAGGGCTTAGTGATAGTGAACTTGATAAAAGAGTTTAAGAGGGGCCTGGACACCTTCCTTGAATAGTCACTGATTACTTCAGAAGGGTCGGTGATCCAGGGATTATTCTGATTGCCGTATTAGAGTTGGGAAGGAATTTGTACCTCTAAAATTAGGAAAAATTACCTCATTGGATTTTTTTTTGCCTTCCTGTGGATCAACATTACAGAAAAATAGGCTGGACTGGATGGGCACATGGTCTTTCTCAGTCCCACATGCAGTTCTACAATGTTAGCAGCACTTTAACCCATTCCCGCTGCAGGACGTAAGTTTACGTCCTGGGAGCCTGGTACTTCCCGCAACAGGACGTAAACTTACGTCCTGGAGATAGCGCGGGATCACATATGATTCCGCGCTACCTTGCAGCGGGAGTCGGCTGTCAGTCACAGCCGGCGTCCCGCTGCAACAGCGGGAGGACATCGGAGATGCGCCCTCCGCTGATAACCCCTTCCCTGCCGCGATCTAAGTAGATCGTGGCAGGGAAAGGGTTCACAGAGGGAGCGGACTTCCTCTGTTTCTCTGGCCGGCTCTCGCGATGTTATTGCGAGAGCCCGGCCTGTCGCCATGGTAACAGGACGCCAGACACTGGCGTCCTGTGTTACCAGTGCCTGGGATCGCTGTATAAGCTATAAGGCATGGCAGAGCTACCCTTATGACAGCGATTATCAGGGCAGTGGTCAAAGTCCCCCAAGGGGACACAAACAGTGTAAAAAAAACCAAAGATTAAAAAAAATGAATAAAAAAAATGTAAAAAAAAGAGTAAAAAAACACATTTTTTATGCTTTTTCTCAGATTAGGATAAAAAAGGTAAAAAAAACCAAAAAAACCCACAAACTTGATATTGTCGCATCCGTAACGACGCGTAAAATAAGATGCACATGTGTTTGACTATGCACGGAAAAAAACGCAAAAAAAACCCGCTAAAAAACTGAGGCATCACTAAAATTGCAATAAAAGTGATCAAAAAAGCAGTATGTACCCCAAAATGGTAGCAATAAAGACTATAGCTCATCTCGCGAAAAATAAGCCCTCAGAGCTCCGTTCATCAAAAAATAAAAAAGTTACAGGACTTTGAATGCAGCGATTTAGAAAAAAAAAAAGATTTCCAAAAAAAGGGTTTTTATTGCAGAAAAGTGGAAAAAAATAAAAAAAAATGTAAGAATTTTGGTATCATTGTAACCGTACCGGTCCGCAGAAAAAATGGAATGTCTTATTTATGCTGCATGATTAACCCCTTGAGTGGCAGGTTTCCTACCACCCTGTCGTGCCCACCAGGGCAGGTTTTTTAAAATGGTGAAATCATTGAATTTCAACTAGTTTTGCAGTTGCGTCTCAAGAGCCATAACTTTTTCATTTTTCCATTGACATGGCCATATGAGGGCTTGTTTTTTGCGGGACAAGTTGTGATTTTTTAAACAGGGGGGAGGAAAAAAAGAAATGGGGAAAAAAGAAAAAAAGGGGCCATGTCATTAAGGGGTTAAATAATGTATTAACTTCCTTCTCTGGGTCATTACGACGCATGGATACCACATGTGTGATTGTATTTTTTATTTTTTACAAAGTAAAGGGAGACAAGTGTTTTTTTTATTTTTTTTAATAATTTTTTTACTTTTTTTTTTTTTAATTTTTTTTAAAATTTTTTAATTTTTTGTCCCTTTAGGGGACTTCCACAGGGACCCATCAGGACCCCTGATCACATTCCGGGGGTCCGATGATGACAGCCCTTTACATGCTGCAGTGACAACCCTTTACATGCTGCAGTCACATAGACTGCAGCATGTAAAGGGTTAACACAGCAGAGATCAGAGGTTTTCTCTGATCTCTGCTGTAAGAGCTAGTACGTAGCTGTCCTCTGACAGCTAACAACCAGCTCTCCCTGCCACAGAGACCATCGGCTTGCTTCTGACAAGCCGATGGTCTCTATGGCAACCTGTAAACAAAGCAGGAGGTTGCCGATATGTCGGCAATATCTTCTGCTGTTTTTTCAAAGCCCTTGCACTGCTCTGTGTGGGTCTGTGGAGGCAGAGCACACTGTCACAGCTTGTGGCATTGTGCTCTGCAGCTCCCATAGTGATACATAGCCCGGAAATCTTCCGGGCTATGTTGCTATGAGCAGTGGAGCTCGTCCCCGGAAATTTTCCGGGCGTGCCACTCAAGGGGTTAACGCTGGAAAAAAAATAAAAAAAATCTATGGCAGAATTGATGCGTTTTCTCTCCCTGCTATCATAAAAAAATAATACAAGTTTTACAATATAGTCTATGTACCCAAAAATGATGCCGATAGAAACTAGAGTTTGCCTCGCAAAAAACAAGCCCTTATACGGCCGCGTCGACGGAAAAATAAAAAAGTTATGGCTTTTGATAAACGGTCAAGAAAATCCACCAAAAATTGTTGCGTCCTTAAGCCCAAAATAGGCCATGTCCTTAAGGGGTTAAATATAAATATATATGTTTGGAATACATTGGTGTCTTTTATCTCGTTCTGTATCTCACAGCCTTTTGGTCTCCATACTATATCAGTATATCTGCAGCTTATATTTCTTTCGTGATGTCACCTGCCTGAAGCTAAAAACATAAAAGCGAGAATCAATGGACAGAAGACGTCCCCCAGCTGAGTGTCAATCAAGTGTTGCTGTTATTTAGGATCTCTTCAAACCCATTTGAATAGGAACATTTACAATGTTTGTTCTTATATTCGCCCCTCTATGTCTTCATTGTGGGCGCAGATTGTCTGTAATGAAGCCCCAGGTTGGCTCTGTAGTCAATAAGGTAATCCTCCTGCTCTTCTAGATTCCCATTGTCTCTGCAGTGTACCATATATTAAGTGTAAAGTTTCTGGAAACCCCCAACAAGATGCTGTTGATGGATCCTGTGAGGTTATTTTGTGGCTCTGAGAGCAGGATGATGTTCTGATGGGCCTAAAACTACATCTGTCTTTAATCAGCTGGTAGTGATGGCAGCCGTCAGGATTTTATCATTTTCTCTATGGCCATGTCATGGGGAGCGAGGGATCTGGAGACCCCGAACGTGTGTGCGCCAATTACAAGTAGAACCATGGAGGCACCTTGTAGAGAGATATTATCATTAATCACCATCTCTATACAAGAGACCCGGCCTGTGGTTAATCTATCATCAGGTCATATGGGGGAAAATGGGGACATATTGGGAAATCTGCCAAATCTGACACAACCGCAACGTGGATTATTACAGATGCTGATTTATATGTGAAGTTTAATATGGTGGATGGATTCAAAATCTTATAATATAAGATTATATTCAGGAAAATAATAGTATCTGGCAGTAAGAAAGAAGAATAAACTGTAAGAATGTGAATGTGGCCCCCAAATATCACCCCGCACCAAGTCCTGGACGGCTTCAGCACTCAGACATGACAAGTTCCCACTATAATAATAAAGATTATTAGGAAAATGGTGAGAATATTCCTGTAAATGTCCTTCATCACATCTCAGTAACTGCGGACATACGATTTCAAACTTATCATGGTTGGCTGTGATTGGTCAGTTACTGGTCACATGACTGCTGCCATGGCTACAGCCAGGGCAATTGTGTTGTCACGGCGGTTGGCAGTTGAGAGTGTTGGAGACTGGCGATGGAGAAGGAGGCGATGTCTGCTGGACCAGAGCAGAGCGATTTTATGGAGGGAGAGGAGGAGATTCGGAGGAAGAAAGGAGTGAGAAGACCAAGACATGTCTTGGATTCTTCAGATGAGGCTTCAAGCAAGAGCCAGAGGAGGAAGAGGAGGAGGAAGTCATCGAGCTCAGCGAAGCCCATCGTTCCACCGACTGATTCGGTGAAGAAAGACCTCGTTGGGAAGAAGCGACCCAAGAAGAGGCATCTGGATTCTTCGGTGGGAGAAAAGGACCCACCTGTAAAGATACAGAAAGAAGACCCGGGAGGCTCAGGTACCGCTGGAGATCTGCGGAGCTGTAGGAGCGCATTCACACATGACAGATATTGGTGCAGATCGGCGGCAGATTTCATCTTTTCGGTTGAAGGGGTGAAGTCTGCTCAGGATCCGCATCAAAGTCCACATTAGAATCCACAGCAATGGTTTGTGTTTGGATGCAGAATTTAATGCGGATTTTGGTGCAGATTTTCAGTAAGTCCGCTAAGTGTGAACGCAGCCTGAGGGTCCCACACTGTACCGCCATGTCTGGTAATTCATGGGCGTTGTCTGCCGGAGAGGAGGAGGGAGGAAAGCGATCCAAATGTTCCATTGTATTACCCTGTATTTATGTACATTGTATGATGTTCCTGCGGTTATGGATGAGCTGCTGAAATGGACAGTTTTCTGGTTCGCCGTCTTCTTACAATTCATGTTTTTTGTATTCTGGGGAGAAAATGATGGAAATGTTACATTGTATCAAACTGTATTTATGTACATTGTATACTGTGAAATGTCCAATATTATTGTGATAAGGGCTCCTGCACACGTGTGACGTATAAACGCTCGCAAGGAGATGGCGTGATGGCGCTGTGTATGGAGCACTATTATATTTTCCCATGAACCTTTCCGCGCTGCTTACTGTACTTTTTGCGCTGCTGAGGTTGTTTATACCCGTTTTAGAACTGGCTGAGCGGCCTAAATAATCACCAGTGTTATCAAATAATACCGCAAAATCGCGCCGTTATGGTGGCTTGGGTGGTCAAATGTGAGCGAAAATAGAGCATGTTGCATATTTTTTTGCTCAACGGAAATACGGGTGCAAAAATGGTAAATTTTGCATTTGCTAAATCGCCCGTGTGCAGGGGCCCTTATAGATGAGCTGCTGGAATGTACCGTTTTCTGGTTCTTCTTACAATTCATGTGTTTTGTATTCTGGGGAGAAAAGACACAAATGTTCCATTGTATTATGTTGTATTTATGTATATTGTGACATGTCAGATGTTACTGCTGTTTAGGCCGGATTCACACGTCCGTATTTGTGCAGCATATTGCGCCCGCAGTGAACAGAACCCATTCATTTTATCGGGACAATCAAATGTAGTTTTTCAGCTTACACCCAAAAATATGCCCTTTTTTCTGCAGATTTGAGCCCATCGATGCGCTTGTGTAAATGCGCGGTGAATACTCAGGAGACCGACATTTTTGCAAAGCGTTAAGGCATAAAATCAATGAGATTGTCTGACTTTATATTTTTGTCTGCAGATGTAACATGTATGTGTGCATTTAAAAAAAAACACCTTGCCGGCCAAAATCTGTTTACACTGGCAGATTTGGGCCGGCCAGGCTTTCTTTTTATTTGCTGCTGAAATGTACACTTTTTTGGTTACTCATCTTCTCCCATGTTTAGATGACCTGCTCTTCGGGGGCGTTCACACATCACTCATTTGCTGCAGATTTTGGAGCAGTCACCCATGCAATTTGTATTTAAATGAAAGGATATAATCTGCTGCAGATCTGCATGAAAATCTGACAAAATTGGGCCAAAAATTGTGACTGAACCTTTAGGAAGTGAGTAGATTCAGCAATTGTTCCTCAGCGGAGGTGATCACAGCGCTATGGCTGCCCCCCACTGTGTAAGGGCTCCTACCCACTAGGGGTTCTTTAACGCTGCGATATCGCTGTGCTTTTTTAACGCGATTGTCAATGGGACTTTCTAATGTTAGAAACACATCGCACAAAAATCATAAAGCACAAACCTGCGATGGGTTTATAACATTAGAAATCCCATTGACAATTGTGTTAAAAAAGCGCAGCGTTAAAAAAATGCAAATGGGTAGGAGCCCTGACAATACCAAAATGGGGGGTTTTTGAAACAAAAATTGTGTTAGTTTTCCTGTGGGCAGCATGGGGGCTTAGTTGCCTTTCAGTACGGGGGTATCCGGGTTCAAATCTGGGTTCATTCTCCAGTGTGAATATAGATTGTGAGCCCCCAGGGGGACAAAGCCCAATGTAATGCTAAACTGTGTACAGCGCTGTGGAATATGTATGTGCTATATATGTCAGTGCAATAAACAATAATGGACCGTGGTGGGTGATCTGCCGTCTATTAATGCCCTTACTATATATATGTTAGCAATGTATGTTATATAAGGAACGCCTCCGACTGCCCGTGTGCCACAGAAGGAGATCTCTGCCAGCCAGAAGCTGCGATAGATTCTCGCTATAATTTACGCCACTTTCTGGTCTTAGATGCGGCCAATCTGAGGGGTCCGCACCGCTGAGCCCCCGGCACATTGGCTGGTTACATGGTTGGGCTCCTCAATAGACACATTAGACACACGTACGAGGGCCAACGCACCAAATATGTCTTAGTTCACCTGCGCAAGTGACTATACGACAGCCAGATGAAACAGATGTAGACCTAAGGGACATATATGAGTATACTGATATCACTCCAGCCTCAGTCACAGAGCAAACACTATAAATACTGACTCATATTCTATTGGATCTGAGGGGGAAAGAGAAATAATGTTTGTGTTATTACTGAGAGAAGAATGAAAGAAAACCATAAAGAACAAACTGCTACTAAGTGTAATCAGAGCCGTGTATAGGGGTGCAGAATATATATACAATGGGCTGTACGGCCTACAGCGACCCTCCGGTCCTGGACAAACAGAGGTGGCGCCACTTCTCTGACCACCTGATACACGCTGTGCATTAGTATACATCATTAGTCGTAGACTCTACATGCTGATGGGACCGGCCAGGACTGCTCACAGATCCCTCTTCATCCCTACAGAGGTATATTGTTGGCCAGTCCCCGGTATCTCGGCCGGTGGGCAGTATATACAGCACTTGTATGTTATTGTGCTATGTGGCGCATGGACTGTGTAGCTCCCCTCGCTTGCACACAATTTGATATTTTGCTGCTTTTTGATGGTATTTATTGCCACTTATTGAGTTTTATGTCTCGTTAAGAGTTTGTTTTTAATAAGTGTTGTTTATTAATAAAGCTGATATTTGTGGAGCGTGTAGATGTCATACTGTGTTCATTACATACCTCTACAGTGATGCTACCCTCACACGGGATAGATAATACAGACGCCACTTATACGCCGGACACCTACTACTTACACACCGGACACCTACCACTTACACACCGGACATGTACGACTTACACACCGGACATCTACCACTTACACACCGGACATCTACCACTTACACACCGGACACCTACCACTTACACACCGGACATGTACGACTTACACACCGGACATGTATCACTTACACACCGGACATGTATCACTTACACACCGGACATCTACCACTTACACACCGGACACCTACCACTTACACACCGGACATGTACGACTTACACACCGGACATGTATCACTTACACACCGGACATCTACCACTTACACACCGGACATGTATCACTTACACACCGGACATCTACCACTTACACACTGGACACCTAGCACTTACATACTGGACACCTACCACTTACACACTGGACATCTAGCACTTACACACCGGACACCTACCACTTACACACTGGACATCTAGCACTTACACACCGGACACCTACCACTTACACACCGGACATCTAGCACTTACACACCGGACATCTAACACTTACACACTGGACACCTACCACTTACACACAGGACATCTAGCACTTACATACTGGACACCTACCACTTACACGCTGGACATGTATCACTTACACACCAACCATCTAGCACTTACATACTAGACACCTACCACTTACACACCGAGCACCTACCACTTACACACCGGACACGTATCACTTACATACTGGACACATACCACTTACACACCGGACACGTATCACTTACATACTGGACACCTACCACTTACACACCGGACATGTATCACTTACGTACTGGACACCTACCACTTACACGCTGGACATGTAAGCTATTGAATGACAGCTGAGAGCTGCCCCTGATTTGTCCCTGCGCTGAGCCAATCAGAGGCAGCACTCACTCACCCATTCATGAATTCATGAATGGGTGAGTGAGAGCTGCCTCTGATTGGTGAGGGCTGTGACCAATTAGAGGCAGCCCATTCAGCAGGCGGGGATTTTAAATCCCCGTCTGCTGAATAATACACAGAGCAGTTCAGGAGAACTGCCGGCCGGCCGCGGCTGAACTCTGGCTGCAGGGACAAAGTGAGTACATTTTTTTTTAACCATTTTTGGATGATTTTCAGGGAAGGGCTTATATGTTTAAGCCCTTTCCGAAAATTCATCCTGCGCTCGCCGGCAGCCCATTGCTTTCAATGGAGCCGGCTGTATTGCCGGCTCCATTGACTTTCAATGGGCGGACAGCGCTCCTTTGATCGGGCCCGTTTCGCCAAAAACGTTGCTAGCAGATTTTTCGGCGAATCGTCGGCCCCGGTCACGTGATTGGCGGATGCGCATCTGTCATGCAATCCGTAAATCGGGGCAAAAAACGGTCATCTGACTGAGGCCTAAAGGGGATGTTTGGGAATACAACAAAATTGAGGCCATCTGTGCTGCCTGTGGTAACACCTCCTAGGACCGGAGAATGTACTGTTACCATGTTTGGTAGTTTAAATCGCCTTAGTTGCCATTCTGCCAGACCTCTCCTCCTAACTCAGGGGTCATTTAAAGCCCCTTGTGTATGCAAAAAAATACACAATACAGTTCACCTGAAACAGTGAATCCTACAGAACGGTTAGGAAGCATCAGCTGCAGTTCAGCGAGTTCATGAAGGCTGGATTCTTGTGCATCCAACTGAATGGTGGCCACATCAACACATCATAAAAAGCACTTTGTGAAACTTTTCCTCAATTAACTGCTGAGCAATAAAATTGGCAACACTGACCCTCCCATTGTGTGTCTGAGTCAAATCTAGCCAAGACTGTTATATTCCTAGGTATATTATTATATATATTATATCCAGGGAAGAGTTACCAAGATGGTGAGCGGTCTACAAATCATGTCCTATGAGGAACGATCAAAGGATCTGGGAATGTTTAGGCTGAGAGGAGACTTAATAGCGGTCTACAAATATCTGAAGGGCTGTCACAGTGCAGAGGGATCAGCCCTATTCTCATCTGCACAAGGAAAGACTAGAAGCAATGGGATGAAACTGAAAGGGGGGAGACACAAATTAGATATTAGACAGTGAGGTTAATCAATGAGTGGAACGGGTTACCACGGGAGGTGGTGAGTTCCCCTTAAATGGAAGTGTTCAAACAAAGGCTGGAAAAACATCTGTCTGGGGTGATTTAGTGAAATCTGCACTGAGAAGGGGGTTGGACCCGATGACCCTGGAGGTCCCTTCCAACTCTACCATTCTATGACCCCTTCTTATTTGAAAAACCTAAGCTAATTCAATATGTTGGATGTCAAAATGGCCTCCTAAAACATCTCCTCCACCAAGAAATGCAGCCACCTCCTCAACTAATACTTTTACACATTGGAAGTAAATTATCTCGTTATTATACCAGTTAAACGTGTGTCCAGACTTTTGCCTCAGTTGTATTGTTGTACCTGAGTGCTGTATACTTTATACCAAAAATCCAATGGAACCCAGGAGTAAGCAGGACAATCCTTCCATAGGAGAAGGTTTTCCTGTTGTCTTATGGGGTCTGATGTGTTATTTATTTATTTTTTACACAATATATACAGCATTCGCAGTTACTGATCACATAACTAGGCAAATAAGGCCCGAATTAGTAAAATATGCATCTAAAGCCTACGTCACATGTCCATAATACAGATACAATACATACTGAGCCCCTTATAGGAGTGATAGTTAATACCTACAGACTATATAAGACGTTATCTTCTGTATTAAAGTGGTTGTCCTTCTGTTCCCGTGATGTGATGGCTGATTTTAACGTAGCAACTACAGTTCCCAGAGGAGCCTTGTATCTGACCGTCTGGCTGCAGGCACCTACCTCTATTATAACCTATAGCCTGTATATTGTGCTATTATAATCACTATTAGGAGGACCCAGCAGTGTTCGACCAACTGGCTCAGGAAGCACCACATCTACAACCATCCAAGAACGACTACGATTTCATCATGTGCTCGGCCGGGGAGCCTACGGAGAAGTCGTGCTGGCAGAAGACATCGTTACCTGTCAGCAGTTTGCGGTGAAGGTGATCAGGAAGAAGGCCCTGCTAGCAGAAGTGGAGCTGGCGGACGTGATGGTGGAGCACCGCGTGTTGCAGATGACGTCAGGAAGTCCTTTCCTCATCCATGCAGAATTTGCATTTCAGACCAAGGTATAGTTGTTATCGCACATCTCCAAGTATGTGCGATATCTCCAAGTATGTTATCGCACATCACTAGTATGTGCACCGTAGATGTGGACTTTGTAGTATAACTTCTAATTAACCAACCTTCTTACATGTCTCTTCTACATTACAGACGCATGTTCTACTTGGATTAGAGTTTCTAAGCTGCGGGGACCTGAATCAACTCCTACAGTCAAAGGGACGGCTCGATATCAACAGTTCCAGGTAAAGATTTAGGGTGGTTTTACACGGCACATATTTTGCCTATTAACAAGCAACAACTGACAAGATAGCATGTTGGTTGTTGCTCGTTAAGGTGGTCTAACATGAGCAGATCATTAGTATGGCACATTCCGCTGTTTACATGGGGAGATGTGCTGCTGGTGAGCCAACACTTTTATGCTCACATAAAAGATCTGGTCAGCAGATGACAACCATTTGCTCACAATTGTCGGATCGCGAGCCTCCTCCTACATGGCTGATGATTAGTGATCCATCCAATAATCATACTTTAGCTACAGTTTAGGAAACAGTATTTTGTCGCTCCTCAGGATCTCACACCGACTACTTATTCTCTTTCTTACAGATTCTACGCTGCGGAGATGGTGTGCGGCATCCAACACCTCCACGCCAAGGGGATCATCCACAGAGACCTGAAGCCCGAAAACATCTTGGTGGCTGAGACAGGGCACCTGAAGATCACCGATTTCGGTCTCGCCCTGGACAACATGCTTGGAGGTCGAACAGCTACTGACTATGCTGGGACCGAAGACTATATTGCTCCTGAGGTGAGTGGAATAGAATCTTCTTACCAGTTGTTGACATAAGTGTATTTATGTTCTTGGGTTGTGGATCATGGAGACAGCAGTCCGAGATGGAATAGATGACTGCGGTCTCTACACAATGCTAGTCTAGAGCAGTGCACATATCCCATGTAATGCCTTTCTTTTAGGGCAGACGACTTATGTTATTAATGATGTAGAACTTATTTCCCAACTAACTAACTGTTGTCTGTTTATGGCAGATGGACGCCGGAGAGGAGTACAACGCCGCCGTAGACTGGTTTTCATTCGGAGTCATCATGAATCAAATGATCACCGGCGAGCGTAAGTATCATCAAAAACTCTTTAATGAGTCCACCTCCGGAGCGAAGAACATCATAATGCAGGTAAGCATGTTACTAATTTTGTATGCTTTTATTGTCTTTCTTTGTCAGATTCTTGTAATTGTAGTTAGTATTAAAAACTACATTTCTGATTTCAGCTCCTCAAGAAAAATCCAGCCAAGCGTCTAGGAGTCAATGGGAACATCCGTGGTCATCGGTTCTTCCAGCATGTAGAATGGGACTCTGTGGAAACCCTGAGGATGGCCCCACCGCACATCCCTGCCCCCACTAAGTCGGAATTCCATCAGCAATTCGACTTAGACACCGTGGAAGCAGAAGAGGCCAAGCAATCCGAGCTGTCACCGGAAGACCAGGCCAAGTTCAGAGGGTTTTCATTCTCCAACATGAAGACCCTGTTAGACACCGGCTCTACAACCACCTGAGCGAGCGGCCCTCCTGAGCCCCTGCAACGACATCACAAGGAAGGACAGCGAGGGACCCCTGAGGAGAGAGCCAGCAGTACCACCCAGCTGGTGGTAAGTACAGGCGCCACAACATCTGCGCCCCAAAGACTCATAGAGATGTGCTGTATCTAAAAACCTTTTTTTTTCTTACCAGTAAATGGATTTCCCCGAACCAATGACAGCAGCAGCTGATGGTGCTGCCACGGGTGCCGGGAAACACATTGGTGCGCGATGGCCGGCTATTAAGGGGTGGAAGGAGGCCGGATTTTTTTTTTTTACTTCGTGACATCTAAGCACATGTCTATGAATATTTCACATTTACTGGTAATTGCATTTCCTCACGCCCATCACAGTATTGTAATGAGCGATGGGGAAATGAGGTGAGTGATGGCCGGCTATTAAGGGGTGGAGGAGGCCGGATTTTTTTTTTTTTTTACCCCTTGGTGACATCGACCCTAAATGTACAGGAGATGTGTGTGGGGTCTGTATGGAATGGACTTGGCTCCCAAGCTCACTCCATAAACTGAAGTGGTGCCACCTGTCTTTGACAATTCACACCTGGAAGCAACAGCTATGATCAGAAATAACTTCAATTATGGCTGTTGAGTATTTTAATGCAGCTGTCAATTCTTACAGTGGCATTTGAATGACCTAATCAGCATTTAAATGTTCCAAATGGCCTTCCCTGGGTTGTATAAGCGAATTAATGATCCCAAGTTCAAGCACCATTAGAGGCCTAAAAAAATAAGTGTAAAAAAACTTTTAAAAAAGTAAAAAAAAAACAACCCTTGTCCTATATTTCTAAAAAAAAAAGAAAAATAATTTGCATTGCAGCCTGCGTAAAAGTCCGTTTAAAATATTGAATTATTTATCCCAGATAATGAACACCATTATGAAAAAAAATACATAACACCAGATTTGTATTTTTTCATTACCCTGGCTCCAAGAAAAAATATGAAATATAAAGCCATCAAAAAGTTACACAACCACTAGTCATCCTGCAGAAATTGGGTCCACACATCCGCTGCATCAACAGTCAAATGAGAAAGTGATGGCGCCTTAAAATAGCAACAGAAACTATTTTTTTTAATATATTTCAATTTTTAAAATTAGTATAACAAAAAAAAAAGTAGTTTGGAAATTGTGGTAAATGTGCTGACACACACAGAATAAAGTTTTCATGTAATTTGTGCCACAGTGTGCACACCAAAAACAACGGGTCCAAAAATAAGCATAATTGCATTTTTTTTCATTTCAGCCCACTTAGAAATCTGTAGAAGTTTTTCAGCATATTTTATGGTATATTAAATTGTACCAGTGAAAAACACAACTCACCCCACAAAAAAGCACTCAGACAGCTAATCCCATGAAAAAACATCTTGCTTTTTAGACCCCAAACATTAGACCACAATTTAACAATTATATCAGAACAATGTGGTGCGCTTCTGATAAAATCTAGCGCCCCCTGCAGCTTTTCCCTTATGCCTCCTTGAATGTTGTCCCTTCCCATAGTGAGAACTTAAAGGGATTAGCCCAGCAGGCCTAAAGAGAGGTTAGTGTAGTGTAGGTCCCATCTACAAGAGGTCGCCTTGACGTGGCAGATGGGCTCACATGTTTTGATCAAAATGTGTGCTAAGAACCTCACATCTTCATATGTCAGTAAATATAACAAGAATGCCATTTAAATTCAGATATTAGGTGCTTACAGTAGTGTTGCAGCCACTTGTATTTGCTTGTATCTTTGCAGCCATGATGTATGGTGCGCTAACACATTTGGCCTATAAAAGGCTCTCGGAGGCTCCTTGTATGTAGTGACCTCTTCTTCCACTTGTGTGGAGCTTGTTGGCCACTAGACGCCTCTATGACACAATCAAAGAGACTTATCTCTGTTAAAAGCGTATGAGAAGGAATGCATTATGGGGATGCGAAATGGTCTTTTAGAGAAATTGCCCGCCACCTGGACCATTCTGACCAGACTGTTAGGAGATCTAGAGGTTCAGGTACAGCAAATGTGGATCAATATGCGTTAGACTACCATACAAAACCTGTATTCCTCCATGCCCGCCCGTATCTCATCTTGTAATCAGGCTAGAGGAGCCCAACAGGGACTAGAGCCGCCCCTCAAGGGGTCAGTTTTCTGCAATAAAAGATCCTTTTGCTCTGATATTGTAATCCCTTATATCAACGTTACAATCACATAGAGAAAGTTTCATTTGATTCTGACAACTCCTTCTGGGAGGGGATCTTTTTTTACAATGTCCCTTAGAAAGATTCTTCCATCGCTGCAGCAGTGCTCCCCAGGACTAAAGGACCTTCCCTGAATTGAATTGGTCAATCAGCAAGGGAAGGGATAGCGGGCATCAGCTGCATGTTCAAGGTAATGTTCAAGTCACACATCTGACTCCCGCTATCCCCTACTTTGCTGCTGAGCATGGCTGAAGGCCCTTTATCTGGTAAAATTTATAGCTAGCAGTTAGCGTGACATGACTGTGCCGCGGACTGTGGCATGACTATATTAAGAGGCGAGCGACTAGTCTCTTGACATCACAGCCATGTCACAGGCTGCCAGAAATCCTCTGCTGGGCCACTTGTGGCCAACGTGCCATATGTTGTGCAGGCCTGGTTTAGACACTGACTGCCCAGTCTAACTCCAATAGGGCCTATCCACAGGTGATGCAAGTCTGATTGGTGGGGGTCTCATCACTGAAGACCCCTTGTGGTCTCCAGAATGAGAGTCTGAAAGGTCTTTCTGTTTAATCCCTCTTCTGTCACTCTGGGCTCACTGCCTGCCTTCACCCCTCGGCAGAGTGAGGAGTAGATTGAATAGAGCAGTGTCGCTGCATGTGTGGAGCTGCTCCATTGTTCTTTAATGCAGACCGCTGAGTGCTTGTACTAGCTATTTTCATCATCGCCATTGAAATAAATGCAGCTGCACTGTGCATGTGCAACCACTGCCAAGATGCCATCTCCACGTCACTGTAGAGGGTGTAGAGAGCCCACAGTTAGGAAAATGGGGGACACTGGACCCCAATTCTTTGGAATGATAGACCCTCACTGATTAGACCTTCATCACCCATCCCGTGGATAGCCAATATAAGCCAACCCTGGTATATCCTCAGTAATAAAAGAGATGCAAACTGATTTTAGAAGAATTAGATCTAAAAAATTGTCAATTAAGATAATAAATCTAATACTTTGCCCATGACACCACTTGCCCCTCCTCCCCATATGTGCTTCTCTTCCATCTCTTGTCCCTCACATGCCACCCTCTCTCCTTATTCCACCATTTGTGCCACTTTTGGCTTTTCTCCTACTGTGCCACCATTTGTCTCCCCATGTTTCAACTTGGCCCTCCTCCCCATGTCTCTTTTACCCGCGGTACTACTTGTCCCCCGTGCCCCATCTTGCCCTGTGAAACCACTTGTCCCCACCCATACAATCCCATGTACCACCACTTGCCCCACCTCCTGTGTCCAATGTCCCTCTTTCTCCCTGTGCCACTTGCCACCCCTAGGTCCTTTTCCCCCTGTTCAACCACTTGTTCCCCAGCCCATGCCCCTCACATCAGTCAGTCAGATAAACTTTTGTGACCAGGTCTCCCCGAAGCCTCAGTTCATTGTGGCCAAACTAATGGGCACTTTCCTCCTATTAAGAGGTTAAACAGATGCCCGTGCTTGTGGAGCTTTTTGTGGACGTGAAAAGTGATGAAGCAAAATCATTGATTTCCATGGTTTCATTTTGACTAGCGTAATTCTCGTGAGATATTACTACACGAGAGACTTTCCACCGGTTCATGTTCTAACACGCTCTGTAGCGGCGAGTGTTTTTGCGCATGCGCCCGTCTGTTTAAGCCCTGGAAGAAGCTTTCCCCAGATGGCAGCGGACAGATGGAACAGTTCACCAGGAGTCGGAGGGCTGCAAGCTGGGGGGGGCTGAAATAATCCGAAGTGTAAGGCTATGTGCAGACATCAGAGAGGAAATCTGCACCAAAACCTGCATGTGGATTTTAGTGTTTGTGTCCAACACATAATTCAGCTCTGGCATCGCAATGAATGAAATCTGGGGGAAATCCATCACGTTTTCATATTTGATTTGATAATCGGCTGCATGTCTGTTTTCTGCTGCAGATTTTCCCCACTGTGATTCATTTACATTGCACTATGCATTGTTGCAGAACTTTGATACCAAACTACTGCAACAGTTCTGCAGTGTGTGAACTCAACCTAAAAAGCAGCAGTCAGTAAGTCCGGGACATGGAGATGCTGTTAGTGTTTCCCCCGAAAAATAGACCTACATTGAAATTAGGCCCTACCCTGATTTTGTAGGATTTTGGGGGAGGGTCTAAATATAAGCCCTACTCCCAAAATAAGCCTTAGCTGCATTACATTAAAAAAGGAATACCTACCTAGTAGGCTCGGTCCGGGTCCTCCATCTGCTGTCTGGAGCTCCGCCGTGCGTTCTGCAGTCCTCGTTCGCCCACTGAAGATCACTTTCTGGTTACGGGATTCATGAAAGAGGAACTAAGTGGCTTCACTATATGGGAACAGATATGATATAAATCCAACTGCACCATTATGGGGGACCGAGAGCCGACTCACAAGGTGCTATCGGCGGACCAATGTTCCATCGCTTCCCATCAGTATCTGATGAGTCTAATAGAGGATATCATGTAAATAGTCATATTTATCTCCGTTCACCTGTTATATTTCTTCCCTTTAGAGGGCCCATTTCCTTCTGTTCCTTACACTGATGTTACTGCTGTCGTTTCTTCATGTTGGTTTACTGAATGTGGTAAATAAACTGGAAGTATTGTAAAGTACGTGAGAGTTTTGTTCCCGCTGCATTCCCATGATGATTGGCTCACAGCAGGTTTGAACGTGATTTTTAAAAGGTGAGAAGAGTAAAGCCCGACTAAGGGCGGACACCCACTAGCGGTTTTTTCTCTCTTGCGCTGCGAGAGTGAGAGAAAACACTCGCCTTGCAGCGCAAGAAAAACGCTGGGATATCGCTAGTGTTTTCCATGGGGCCAGCGGCAGCAGCACTAGCCCCATTGAAAACATAGGGAGAAGACCGCGGACTTTTGCCACAGCTGTCACAGCTGTGGCAGAAGTCCAGCATGCTATCCCATTGCTTTCAATGGGGTTGGCACTGCTGCCAGCACCATTGAAAGCAGTGGTTTGTAGCAAGCCCCGCAGCATGATTTTCGGGGAACGGCTTGAAATATAAGCCCTTCCCTGAAAATCATCATTAGCTGGTTAAAAAAAAAACAAAAAAAATTTATTCACCTCTCTGCCGCTCAGGCACGTCCTCCGGCTGGCTCCCCTGCACTGCTGTCCAGCACTTTCAGCAGGCGGGAATTTAAAAATCCCGGCCTCCTGAAAGGGCTGTGCTGATTGGCTGAGCACTCAGCCAATTACAGCCAGCACTTAGCTAATCATGAATGCAGGAGTACAGATGATTCCAAGATGGCGGTAAGAGATACAGTGGGTGGGCTTGATGAGTATGAGGGGGATGCAGTGGGTGGTTTCACAATGAGGGGGATGCAGTGGGTGGCTGAGATGCCAGTGCTGTGTATTGTGTAAAATGGAGCCATAGGAGTCAGAAACTGCTGCAGACCAGAAGGCAAGGATACAAACAACCAACCCAACGAAGGGAGGACCCCCCAGCATCGTGGAACAGGCTCAAATTTGTAAAAAAAAAAAAAAAAGGATGTCAAGGTATTCAAAGCCATACATGTAATATGAGGAAGGAGAGATTAATACTTTATTTTAGCATCAGGAAAACCCCTTTAATTACAGTCTGAGGAACTGCAGAACAGGAGTATTAATATGGGTCACCTATAAACTGTAACTATGAATGGTGGCAGATAGTTCAGTCAAAACTTCACACTTTTAAATGTCTTTTTTCCAATAGTAGCGCCCCTCTTGTCCACTGCTAGTGGCTGGTACTGCATGTCACCCCATTCTTTTGAATAAGAAATACCTCCAATACACACAGGCCGTGTTCAAGAGAGGGGCTGTTTTGTAAGACGACTTGAGGTCATAGTGCATCTATAGTCCCCCATAGCTCTGTATACAATTTACAAAGACCCCGGAGCCATCCATATATATCCCACTTCTGTGCTCCATGCAGTCTTGCAGACATACAGAGAATCTTCAGCTGCGTACCCTCCTCCTCCTCGTCTTATTTACTTCAACACTAAGGTGATTTGTGGAGGACTCAGGATGTTGCTGAATAAACCTAAATTATATCCTGTAGGGTTTGTAGTTTTCTTCTAGAGGGACTTTTCCCATCTGATACTTGGTTTTCCCATTTGCCAAGCGGCATCGGAGTTGTTCATCTCCCTGTTTGCCCGGAGCCCACTGGGTATGATCACACAGGACCTGGAAAGATTAAGAGGCTCTTTCATTACTGCACGAAAAGCTACATAAACTTGGACTTCTCTCCCAGCTTTTGGTCAGTAGCCTCGTCTCCACACTGTAACTATATGGGAGCGAACCAAAGAGGAAAAACAGCTAAAACAGTAATAAATACCAAAGTGTTCACCAAGGTGTATTTTAGGACCTGCCTTATGGAAGCACTTATATCACAAACCAGGATGTTACTCTACTGGTACTGTAAGCCAGGGGTGCACAACATACCGCCCGGAGAACACATGTGGCCCACAGTGCCATTCTGTGCCGCCCAAGCCGTCTGCACCCTGAAATATCTATGTATGGCTGCTCATATGTAGTTTCCACATCAGGGTGAAGAGTGGGGGCACATAGCAGGGCAACAAGTATGGGCAAGTATGAAGGGTGAGGTGTGTAGCCATGTCTGCGCCCCTTATGTATTAGAACAAGTACTAAGGGTGTACTGTGTAGCCACGTCTGGGTCCCTATGTATTAGGACAAGTACTAAGGGTGCACTGTGTAGCCATGTCTGTGCCCCCTGTATATTAGGACGAGTACTAAGGGTGCACTGTGTAGTCATGTCTGGGCTCCTATATATTAGGACAAGTACTAAGGGTGCACTGTGTAGCCATGTCTGGGTCCCCTAAATATTAAGACAAGTACTAAGGGTGCACTGTGTAGTCATGTCTGGGTCCCCTATATATTAGGACACGTACTAAGGGTGCACTGTGTAGTCATGTCTGGGTCTCCTGTATATTAGGAAAAGTACTAAGCGTGTCCTGTGTAGTCATGTCTGGGTCCCTATATATTAGGACAAGTACTAAGGGTGCACTGTGTAGTCATGTCTGGGTCCCCTGTATATTAGGACAAGTACTAAGGGTGCACTATGTAGCCATGTCTGAGTCCCTATATATTAGAACAAGTACTAACTGTGCCCTGTGGAGCCATGTCTGGGTCTCCTATATATTAGGAGAAGTACTAAGGGTGAACTGTGTAGTCATGTCTGGGTCTCCTGCATATTAGGACAAGTACTAAGGGTGCACTGTGTAGCCATATTGGGTCTCCTATATATTAGGACAAGTACTAAGGGTGCACTGTGTAGCCATGTCTGGGCCCCTATATATTAGGACAAGTACTAAGGGTGCACTGTGTGGCCATGTCTTGGTCCCCTATATATTAGGACAAGTACTAAGGGTGAACTGTGTAGCCATGTCTGGGTCCCCTATATATTAGGACAAGTACTAAGGGTGCACTGTGTAGCCATATCTGGTCCCCTATATATTAGGACAAGTACTAAGGGTGAACTGTGTAGCCATGTCTGGGTCCCCTATATATTAGGACAAGTACTAAGGGTGCACAGTGTACCCATATCTGGTCTCCTATATATTAGGACAAGTACTAAGGGTGCACTGTGTAGCCATGTCTTGGTCCCCTGCACATTAGGACAAGTACTAAGGGTGCACTGTGTAGCCATATCTGGTCTCCTATATATTAGGACAAGTACTAAGGGGGCACTGTGTAGCCATGCCTGGGTCCCTATATATTAGGACAAGTACTAAGGGTGCACTGTGTGGCCCTGTCTTGGTCCCCTATATATTAGGACAAGTACTAAGGGTGAACTGTGTAGCCATGTCTGGGTCCCCTATATATTAGGACAAGTACTAAGGGTGCACAGTGTACCCATATCTGGTCTCCTATATATTAGGACAAGTACTAAGGGTGCACTGTGTAGCCATGTCTTGGTCCCCTGCATATTAGGACAAGTACTAAGGGTGCACTGTGTAGCCATATCTGGTCTCCTATATATTAGGACAAGTACTAAGGGGGCACTGTGTAGCCATGTCCTGGTCCCTATATATTAGGACAAGCATTAGGGTGCACTGTGTAGTCATGTCTGGGTCCCTATATATTAGGACAAGTACTAAGGGTGAACTGTGTAGCCATGTCTGGGTCCCCTATATATTAGGACAAGTACTAAGGGTGCACAGTGTACCCATATCTGGTCTCCTATATATTAGGACAAGTACTAAGGGTGCACTGTGTAGCCATGTCTTTGTTCCCCTGCATATTAGGACAAGTACTAAGGGTGCACTGTGTAGGCATGTCTTGGTCCCCTGCATATTAAGACAAGTACTAAGGCTGTATTGTGTAGCCATGTCTGCGCACCTTATGTATTAGAACAAGTACTAAGGGTGCACTGTGTAGCCATGTCTGGGTCCTCTGTATATTAGGACAAGTACTAAGGGTGCACTGTGTAGCGATGTCTGGGTCCCCTATATATTAGAACAAGTACTAAGGGTGCACTGTGTACCCATATCTGGTCTCCTATATATTAGGACAAGTACTAAGGGTGTACTGTGTAGCCATATCTGAGTCGCCTACATATATTAGGACAAGTACTAAGGGTGCACTGTGTAGTCATGTCTGGGTCTCCTATATATTAGAACAAGTACTAAGGGTGCACTGTGTAGCCATGTCTTTGTTCCCCTGCATATTAAGACAAGTACTAAGGGTGCACTGTGTAGCCATGTCTTGGTCCCCTGCATATTAGGACCAGTACTAAGGGTGCACTGTGTAGCCATGTCTTGGTCCCCTGCATATTAGGACCAGTACTAAGGGTGCACTGTGTAGCCGTATCTGGTCTCCTATATATTAGGACAAGTACAAAGCGTGCACTGTGTAGCCATGTCTGGGTCTCCTGTATATTAGGACAAGTACTAAGGGTGCACTGTGTAGCCATGTCTTGGTCCCTGCATATTAAGACAAGTACTAAGGTTGTATTGTGTAGCCATGTCTGCGCCCCTTATGTATTAGAACAAGTACTAAGGGTACACTGTGTAGCCATGTCTGGGTCCCCTATATATTAGGACAAGTACTAAGGGTGAACTATGTACCCATATTTGGTCTCCTATATATTAGGACAAGTACTAAGGGGGCACTGTGTATTCATGTCTGGGTCTCCTATATATTAGGACAAGTACTAAGGGTGCACTGTGTAGCCATGTCTTGCTCCCCTATATATTAGGACAAGTACTAAGGGTGCACTGTGTAGTCATGTCTGGGTTCCTATATATTAGGACAAGTACTAAGGGTGCACTGTGTAGTCATGTCTGGGCCCCTATATATTAGGACAAGTACCAAGGGTGCACTGTGTACCCATATCTGGTCTCCTATATATTACGGCAAGTACTAAGGGTGCACTGTGTGGCCATGTCTTGGTCCCCTATATATTAGGACAAGTACTAAGGGTGAACTGTGTAGCCATGTCTGGGTCCCCTATATATTAGGACAAGTACTAAGGGTGCACTGTGTAGCCATATCTGGTCCCCTATATATTAGGACAAGTACTAAGGGTGAACTGTGTAGCCATGTCTGGGTCCCCTATATATTAGGACAAGTACTAAGGGTGCACAGTGTACCCATATCTGGTCTCCTATATATTAGGACAAGTACTAAGGGTGCACTGTGTAGCCATGTCTTGGTCCCCTGCACATTAGGACAAGTACTAAGGGTGCACTGTGTAGCCATATCTGGTCTCCTATATATTAGGACAAGTACTAAGGGGGCACTGTGTAGCCATGCCTGGGTCCCTATATATTAGGACAAGTACTAAGGGTGCACTGTGTGGCCCTGTCTTGGTCCCCTATATATTAGGACAAGTACTAAGGGTGAACTGTGTAGCCATGTCTGGGTCCCCTATATATTAGGACAAGTACTAAGGGTGCACAGTGTACCCATATCTGGTCTCCTATATATTAGGACAAGTACTAAGGGTGCACTGTGTAGCCATGTCTTGGTCCCCTGCATATTAGGACAAGTACTAAGGGTGCACTGTGTAGCCATATCTGGTCTCCTATATATTAGGACAAGTACTAAGGGGGCACTGTGTAGCCATGTCCTGGTCCCTATATATTAGGACAAGCATTAGGGTGCACTGTGTAGTCATGTCTGGGTCCCTATATATTAGGACAAGTACTAAGGGTGCACTGTGTAGCCATGTCTGGGTCCTCTGTATATTAGGACAAGTACTAAGGGTGCACTGTGTAGCGATGTCTGGGTCCCCTATATATTAGAACAAGTACTAAGGGTGCACTGTGTACCCATATCTGGTCTCCTATATATTAGGACAAGTACTAAGGGTGTACTGTGTAGCCATATCTGAGTCGCCTACATATATTAGGACAAGTACTAAGGGTGCACTGTGTAGTCATGTCTGGGTCTCCTATATATTAGAACAAGTACTAAGGGTGCACTGTGTAGCCATGTCTTTGTTCCCCTGCATATTAAGACAAGTACTAAGGGTGCACTGTGTAGCCATGTCTTGGTCCCCTGCATATTAGGACCAGTACTAAGGGTGCACTGTGTAGCCATGTCTTGGTCCCCTGCATATTAGGACCAGTACTAAGGGTGCACTGTGTAGCCGTATCTGGTCTCCTATATATTAGGACAAGTACAAAGCGTGCACTGTGTAGCCATGTCTGGGTCTCCTGTATATTAGGACAAGTACTAAGGGTGCACTGTGTAGCCATGTCTTGGTCCCTGCATATTAAGACAAGTACTAAGGTTGTATTGTGTAGCCATGTCTGCGCCCCTTATGTATTAGAACAAGTACTAAGGGTACACTGTGTAGCCATGTCTGGGTCCCCTATATATTAGGACAAGTACTAAGGGTGAACTATGTACCCATATTTGGTCTCCTATATATTAGGACAAGTACTAAGGGGGCACTGTGTATTCATGTCTGGGTCTCCTATATATTAGGACAAGTACTAAGGGTGCACTGTGTAGCCATGTCTTGCTCCCCTATATATTAGGACAAGTACTAAGGGTGCACTGTGTAGTCATGTCTGGGTTCCTATATATTAGGACAAGTACTAAGGGTGCACTGTGTAGTCATGTCTGGGCCCCTATATATTAGGACAAGTACCAAGGGTGCACTGTGTACCCATATCTGGTCTCCTATATATTACGGCAAGTACTAAGGGTGCACTGTGTGGCCATGTCTTGGTCCCCTATATATTAGGACAAGTACTAAGGGTGAACTGTGTAGCCATGTCTGGGTCCCCTATATATTAGGACAAGTACTAAGGGTGCACTGTGTAGCCATATCTGGTCCCCTATATATTAGGACAAGTACTAAGGGTGAACTGTGTAGCCATGTCTGGGTCCCCTATATATTAGGACAAGTACTAAGGGTGCACAGTGTACCCATATCTGGTCTCCTATATATTAGGACAAGTACTAAGGGTGCACTGTGTAGCCATGTCTTGGTCCCCTGCACATTAGGACAAGTACTAAGGGTGCACTGTGTAGCCATATCTGGTCTCCTATATATTAGGACAAGTACTAAGGGGGCACTGTGTAGCCATGCCTGGGTCCCTATATATTAGGACAAGTACTAAGGGTGCACTGTGTGGCCCTGTCTTGGTCCCCTATATATTAGGACAAGTACTAAGGGTGAACTGTGTAGCCATGTCTGGGTCCCCTATATATTAGGACAAGTACTAAGGGTGCACAGTGTACCCATATCTGGTCTCCTATATATTAGGACAAGTACTAAGGGTGCACTGTGTAGCCATGTCTTGGTCCCCTGCATATTAGGACAAGTACTAAGGGTGCACTGTGTAGCCATATCTGGTCTCCTATATATTAGGACAAGTACTAAGGGGGCACTGTGTAGCCATGTCCTGGTCCCTATATATTAGGACAAGCATTAGGGTGCACTGTGTAGTCATGTCTGGGTCCCTATATATTAGGACAAGTACTAAGGGTGAACTGTGTAGCCATGTCTGGGTCCCCTATATATTAGGACAAGTACTAAGGGTGCACAGTGTACCCATATCTGGTCTCCTATATATTAGGACAAGTACTAAGGGTGCACTGTGTAGCCATGTCTTTGTTCCCCTGCATATTAGGACAAGTACTAAGGGTGCACTGTGTAGGCATGTCTTGGTCCCCTGCATATTAAGACAAGTACTAAGGCTGTATTGTGTAGCCATGTCTGCGCACCTTATGTATTAGAACAAGTACTAAGGGTGCACTGTGTAGCCATGTCTGGGTCCTCTGTATATTAGGACAAGTACTAAGGGTGCACTGTGTAGCGATGTCTGGGTCCCCTATATATTAGAACAAGTACTAAGGGTGCACTGTGTACCCATATCTGGTCTCCTATATATTAGGACAAGTACTAAGGGTGTACTGTGTAGCCATATCTGAGTCGCCTACATATATTAGGACAAGTACTAAGGGTGCACTGTGTAGTCATGTCTGGGTCTCCTATATATTAGAACAAGTACTAAGGGTGCACTGTGTAGCCATGTCTTTGTTCCCCTGCATATTAAGACAAGTACTAAGGGTGCACTGTGTAGCCATGTCTTGGTCCCCTGCATATTAGGACCAGTACTAAGGGTGCACTGTGTAGCCATGTCTTGGTCCCCTGCATATTAGGACCAGTACTAAGGGTGCACTGTGTAGCCGTATCTGGTCTCCTATATATTAGGACAAGTACAAAGCGTGCACTGTGTAGCCATGTCTGGGTCTCCTGTATATTAGGACAAGTACTAAGGGTGCACTGTGTAGCCATGTCTTGGTCCCTGCATATTAAGACAAGTACTAAGGTTGTATTGTGTAGCCATGTCTGCGCCCCTTATGTATTAGAACAAGTACTAAGGGTACACTGTGTAGCCATGTCTGGGTCCCCTATATATTAGGACAAGTACTAAGGGTGAACTATGTACCCATATTTGGTCTCCTATATATTAGGACAAGTACTAAGGGGGCACTGTGTATTCATGTCTGGGTCTCCTATATATTAGGACAAGTACTAAGGGTGCACTGTGTAGCCATGTCTTGCTCCCCTATATATTAGGACAAGTACTAAGGGTGCACTGTGTAGTCATGTCTGGGTTCCTATATATTAGGACAAGTACTAAGGGTGCACTGTGTAGTCATGTCTGGGCCCCTATATATTAGGACAAGTACCAAGGGTGCACTGTGTACCCATATCTGGTCTCCTATATATTACGGCAAGTACTAAGGGAGCACTGTGTAGTCATGTCTGGGTCCCTATATATTAGAACAAGTACTAAGGGTGCACTGTGTAGCCATATCTGGTCTCCTATATATTAGGACAAGTACTAAGGGTGCACTGTGTAGCCATATCTGGTCTCCTATATATTAGGACAAGTACTAAGGGTGCACTGTGTAGTCACGTCTGGGTCCCCTGCATATTAGGACAAGTACTAAAGGTGCACTGTGTAGTCATGTCTGGTTCCCTATATATTAGGACAAGTAATAAGGGTGCACTGTGTAGTCATGTCTGGGTTTCCTGTATATTAGGACAAGTACTAAGGGTGCACTGTGTAGCCATGTCTGGTCCCCTATATATTACGACAAGTACTCAGGGTGCACTGTATAGCCATGTCTGGGTCTCCAATATATTAGGACAAGTACTAAGGGTGCACTGTGTAGCCATGTCTTGGTCCCCTGCATATTAGGACAAGTACTAAGGGTGCACTGCGTAGCCATGTCTTTGTTCCCCTGCATATTAGGACAAGTACTAAGGGTGCACTGTGTAGCCATGTCTGGGTCCCCTTTATATTAGGACAAGTACTAAGGGTGCACTGTGTACCCATATCTGGTCTACTATATATTAGGACAAGTACTAAGGGTGCACTGTGTAGTCATGTCTGGGTCCCTATATATTAGGACAAGTACTAAGGGTGCACTGTGTAGTCATGTCTGGGTCCCTATGTATTAGGACAAGTACTAAGGGTGCACTGTGTAGCCATATTGGGTCTCCTATATATTAGGACAAGTACTAAGGGTGCACTGTGTAGCCATGTCTGGGTCCCCTGCATATTAGGACAAGTACTAAGGGTGCACTGTGTAGCCATATCTGGTCTCCTATATATTAGGACAAGTATTAAGGGTACAGTGTGTAGCCATATTGGGTCTCCAATATATTAGGACTAGTACTAAGGCTGTACTGTGTAGCCATGTCTGGGTCCCCTGCATATTAGGACCAGTACTAAGGGTGCACTGTGTACCCATATCTGGTCTCCTATATATTAGGACAAGTACTAAGGGTGCACTGTGTAGTCATGTCTGGGTCCCTATATATTAGGACAAGTACTAAGGGTGCACTGTGTAGTCATATCTGGTCTCCTATATATTAGGACAAGTACTAAGGGTGCACTGTGTAGTCACGTCTGGGTCCCCTGCATATTAGGACAAGTACTAAAGGTGCACTGTGTAGTCATGTCTGGGCCCCCTATATATTAGGACAAGTACTAAGGGTGCACTGTGTAGTCATGTCTGGGTCTCCTGTATATTAGGACAAGTACTAAGGGTGCACTGTGTAGCCATGTCTGGTCCCCTATATATTAGGACAAGTACTAAGGGTGCACTGTGTAGTCATGTCTGGGTCCTTATATATTAGGACAAGTACTAAGGGTGTACTGTGTAGTCATGTCTGGGTCCCCTGTGTATTAGGACAAGCATTAGGGTGCACTGTGTAGTCATGTCTGGGTCCCTATATATTAGGACAAGTACTAAGGGAGCACTGTGTAGTCATGTCTGGTCTCCTATATATTGGACAAGTACTAAGCGTGCACTGTGTAGTCATGTCTTTGTTCCCCTGCATATTAGGACAAGTACTAAGGGTGCACTGTGTAGCCATGTCTTGGTCCCCTGTATATTAGGAGACGTACTAAGGGTGCACTGTGTAGCCATGTCTTTGTTCCCCTGCATATTAGGACAAGTACTAAGGGTGCACTGTGTAGCCATGTCTTGGTCCCCTGCATATTAAGACAAGTACTAAGGGTACACTGTGCAGTCATATCTGGGTCTCCTGTATGTTAGGACAAGTACTAAGGGTGCACTGTGTAGCCATGTCTGGGTCCCCTGCATATTAGGACAAGTACTAAGGGTGCACTGTGTACCCATATCTGGTCTCCTATATATTAGGACAAGTACTAAGGGTGCCCTGTGTAGCCATGTCTGGCCCCCTATATATTAGGACAAGTACTAAGGGTGCCCTGTGTAGCCATGTCTTGGTCCCCTGCATATTAGGACAAGTACTAAGGGTGCACTGTGTAGTCATGTCTTGGTACCCTGCATATTAAGACAGTTACTAAGAGTGCACTGTGTAGTCATGTCTGGCCCCCTATATATTAGGACAAGTACTAAGGGTGCACTGTATAGCCATATTGGGTCTCCTGTATATTAGAACAAGTACTAAGGGTGCACTGTGTAGCCATATTGGGTCTCCTATATATTAGGACAAGTACTATGGGTGCCCTGTGTAGCCATGTCTGGCCCCCTATATATTAGGACAAGTACTAAGGGTGCCCTGTGTAGCCATGTCTTGGTCCCCTGCATATTAGGACAAGTACTAAGGGTGCACTGTGTAGTCATGTCTTGGTGCCCTGCATATTAAGACAGTTACTAAGAGTGCACTGTGTAGTCATGTCTGGCCCCCTATATATTAGGACAAGTACTAAGGGTGCACTGTATAGCCATATTGGGTCTCCTGTATATTAGAACAAGTACTAAGGGTGCACTGTGTAGCCATATTGGGTCTCCTATATATTAGGACAAGTACTATGGGTGCCCTGTGTAGCCATGTCTGGCCCCCTATATATTAGGACAAGTACTAAGGGTGCCCTGTGTAGCCATGTCTTGGTCCCCTGCATATTAGGACAAGTACTAAGGGTGCACTGTGTAGTCATGTCTTGGTGCCCTGCATATTAAGACAGTTACTAAGAGTGCACTGTGTAGTCATGTCTGGCCCCCTATATATTAGGACAAGTACTAAGGGTGCACTGTATAGCCATATTGAGTCTCCTGTATATTAGAACAAGTACTAAGGGTGCACTGTGTAGCCATATTGGGTCTCCTATATATTAGGACAAGTACTAAGGGTGCACTGTGTAGTCATGTCTGGGTCCCTATATATTAGGACAAGTACTAATGGTGCCCTGTGTAGCCATGTCTGAGTCCCTATATATTAGAACAAGTACTAACTGTGCCCTGTGGAGCCATGTCTGGTCTCCTATATATTAGGACAAGTATTAAGGGTGCACTGTGTAGTCATGTCTGGGTCTCCTGTATATTAGGACAAGTACTAAGGGTGCACTGTGTAGCTATATTGGGTCTCCTATATATTAGGACAAGTACTAAGGGTGCACTGTGTAGCCATGTCTTGGTCCCCTGCATATTAGGACAAGTACTAAGGGTGCACTGTGTAGCCATATCTGGTCCCCTATATATTAGGACAAGTACTAAGGGTGCACTGTGTAGCCATGTCTGGTCTCCTATATATTAGGACAAGTACTAAGGGTGCACTGTGTAGCCATATCTGGTCTCCTATATATTAGGACAATTACTAAGGGTGCACTGTGTAGTCATGTCTGGGTTCCCTATATATTAGGACAAGTACTAAGGGTGCACTGTGTAGTCATGTCTGGTCCCCTATATATGAGGACAAGTACTAAGGGTGCACTGTGTAGCCATATCTGGTCTCCTATATATTAGGACAATTACTAAGGGTGCACTGTGTAGCCATGTCTGGTCTCCTATATATTAGGACAAGTACTAAGGGTGCACTGTGTAGCCATGTCTTAGTCCCCTGCATATTAGGACAAGTACTAAGGGTGCACTGTGTAGCCATGTCTGGGTCCCCTATATATTAGGACAAGTATTAAGGGTGCACTGTGTAGCCATATCTGGTCTCCTATATATTAGGACAAGTACTAAGGGTGCACTGTGTAGCCATATCTGGTCTCCTATATATTAGGACAAGTACTAAGTGTGCACTGTGTAGCCATGTCTGGGTCCCCTGCATATTAGGACAAGTACTAAGGGTGCACTGTGTAGCCATATCTTTGTTCCCCTGCATATTAGATCAAGTACTAAGGGTGCACTGTGTAGCCATGTCTGGCCCCCTATATATTAGGACAAGTACTAAGGGTGCACTGTGTAGTCATGTCTGGCCCCCTATATATTAGGACAAGTACTAAGGGTGCACTGTGTAGTCATGTCTGGTCTCCTATATATTAGGACAAGTACTAAGGGTGCACTGTGTAGTCATGTTTGGGCCCCCTATATATTAGGACAAGTACTAAGGGTGCACTGTGTAGCCATGTCTTGGTCCCCTGCATATTAGGACAAGTACTAAGGGTGCACTGTGTACCCATATCTGGTCTCCTATATATTAGGACTAGTACTAAGGGTGCACTGTGTAGCCATGTCTTGGTCCCCTGCATATTAGGGCAAGTACTAAGGGTGCACTGTGTACCCATATCTGGTCTCCTATATATTAGGACAAGTACTAAGGGTGCACTGTGTAGCCATGCCTGGGTCCCCTATATATTAGGACAAGTACTAAGGCTGCACTGTGTAGTCATGTCTGGGTCCCCTGCATATTAGGACAAGTACTAAGGGTGCACTATGTAGCCATGTCTGGTCTCCTATATATTAGGACAAGTAGTAAGGGTGCACGGTGCAGCCATGTCTTGGTCCCCTGCATATTAGGACAAGCATTAGGGTGCACTGTGTAGTCATGTCTGGGTCCCCTATATATTAGGACAAGTACTTAGGGTGCACTGTGTAGCCATGTCTGAGTCCCTATGTATTAGGATAAGTACTAAGGGTGCACTGTGTAGCCATGTTTGGGTCTCCTATATATTAGGACAAGTACTAAGGGTGCACTGTGTAGTCATGTCTGGGTCTCCTGCATATTAGGATAAGTACTAAGGGTGCACTGTGTAGCCATGTCTGGTCCCCTATATATTAGGACAAGTACTAAGGGTGTACTGTGTAGTCATGTCTGGGTCCCCTGTGTATTAGGACAAGCATTAGGGTGCACTGTGTAGTCATGTCTGGGTCCCCTATATAATAGGACAAGTACTAAGGGTGCACTGTGTAGCCATGTCTGGGTCCCCTGGCATATTAAGACAAGTACTAAGGCTGTATTGTGTAGCCATGTCTGCGCCCCTTATGTATTAGAACAAGTACTATGGGTGCACTGTGTAGCCATGTCTGAGTCCTCTATATATTAGGACAAGTACTAAGGGTGCACTGTGTAGCCATGTCTGAGTCCCTATTTATTAGGACAAGTACTAAGGGTGCACTGTGTAGCCATGTCTGGGTCTCCTGTATATTAGGACAAGTACTAAGGGTGCACTGTGTAGCCATGTCTGGGTCCCCTATATATTAGGACAAGTACTAAGGGTGCCCTATGTAGCCACGTCTTGGTCCCCTGCATGTTAGGACAAGTACTAAGGGTGCCCTGTGTAGCCACGTCTTGGTCCCCTGCATATTAGGACAAGTACTAAGGGTGCACTGTGTAGCCATGTCTGGGTCCCCATATATATTAGGACAAGCACTAAGGGTGCACTGTGTAGCCATGTCTGAGTCCCTATATATTAGGACAAGTACTAAGGGTGCCCTGTGTGGCCACGTCTTGGTCCCCTGCATATTAGGACAAGTACCAAGGGTGCACTGTGTAGCCATATCCGGTCTCCTATATATTAGGACAAGTACTAAGGGTGCACTGTGTAGCCATATCTGGTCTCCTATATATTAGGACAAGTACTAAGGGTGCACTGTGTAGCCATGTCTGGGCCCCTATATATTAGGACAAGTACTAAGGGTGCCCTGTGTAGCCATATCTAGTCTCCTATATATTAGGACAAGTACTAAGGGTGCACTGTGTAGCCATATCTGGTCTCCTATATATTAGGACAAGTACTAAGGGTGCACTGTGTAGCCATATCTTTGTTCCCCTGCATATTAGGACAAGTACTAAGGGTGCACTGTGTAGCCATGTCTGTGCCACTTATGTATTAGAACAAGTACTAAGGGTGCACTGTGTAGCCATGTCTGGGTCCCCTATATATTAGGACAAGTACTAAGGGTGCACTGTGTAGCCATGTCTGGGCCCCCTGTATATTAGGACAAGTACTAAGGGTGCACTGTAGTCATGTCTGGGTCAACTATATATTAGGACAAGTACTAAGGGTGCACTGTGTAGCCTTGTCTGGTCTCCTGTATATTAGGATAAGTACTAAGGGTGCACTGTGTAGCCATGTCTTTGTTCCCCTGCATATTAGGACAAGTACTAAGGGTGCACTGTGTAGCCATGTCTTGGTCCCCTGCATATTAAGACAAGTACTAAGGGTACACTGTGCAGTCATATCTGGGTCTCCTGTATGTTAGGACAAGTACTAAGGGTGCACTGTGTAGCCATGTCTGGGTCCCCTGCATATTAGGACAAGTACTAAGGGTGCACTGTGTACCCATATCTGGTCTCCTATATATTAGGACAAGTACTAAGGGTGCCCTGTGTAGCCATGTCTGGCCCCCTATATATTAGGACAAGTACTAAGGGTGCCCTGTGTAGCCATGTCTTGGTCCCCTGCATATTAGGACAAGTACTAAGGGTGCACTGTGTAGTCATGTCTTGGTACCCTGCATATTAAGACAGTTACTAAGAGTGCACTGTGTAGTCATGTCTGGCCCCCTATATATTAGGACAAGTACTAAGGGTGCACTGTATAGCCATATTGGGTCTCCTGTATATTAGAACAAGTACTAAGGGTGCACTGTGTAGCCATATTGGGTCTCCTATATATTAGGACAAGTACTATGGGTGCCCTGTGTAGCCATGTCTGGCCCCCTATATATTAGGACAAGTACTAAGGGTGCCCTGTGTAGCCATGTCTTGGTCCCCTGCATATTAGGACAAGTACTAAGGGTGCACTGTGTAGTCATGTCTTGGTGCCCTGCATATTAAGACAGTTACTAAGAGTGCACTGTGTAGTCATGTCTGGCCCCCTATATATTAGGACAAGTACTAAGGGTGCACTGTATAGCCATATTGGGTCTCCTGTATATTAGAACAAGTACTAAGGGTGCACTGTGTAGCCATATTGGGTCTCCTATATATTAGGACAAGTACTATGGGTGCCCTGTGTAGCCATGTCTGGCCCCCTATATATTAGGACAAGTACTAAGGGTGCCCTGTGTAGCCATGTCTTGGTCCCCTGCATATTAGGACAAGTACTAAGGGTGCACTGTGTAGTCATGTCTTGGTGCCCTGCATATTAAGACAGTTACTAAGAGTGCACTGTGTAGTCATGTCTGGCCCCCTATATATTAGGACAAGTACTAAGGGTGCACTGTATAGCCATATTGGGTCTCCTGTATATTAGAACAAGTACTAAGGGTGCACTGTGTAGCCATATTGGGTCTCCTATATATTAGGACAAGTACTAAGGGTGCACTGTGTAGTCATGTCTGGGTCCCTATATATTAGGACAAGTACTAATGGTGCCCTGTGTAGCCATGTCTGAGTCCCTATATATTAGAACAAGTACTAACTGTGCCCTGTGGAGCCATGTCTGGTCTCCTATATATTAGGACAAGTATTAAGGGTGCACTGTGTAGTCATGTCTGGGTCTCCTGTATATTAGGACAAGTACTAAGGGTGCACTGTGTAGCTATATTGGGTCTCCTATATATTAGGACAAGTACTAAGGGTGCACTGTGTAGCCATGTCTTGGTCCCCTGCATATTAGGACAAGTACTAAGGGTGCACTGTGTAGCCATATCTGGTCCCCTATATATTAGGACAAGTACTAAGGGTGCACTGTGTAGCCATGTCTGGTCTCCTATATATTAGGACAAGTACTAAGGGTGCACTGTGTAGCCATATCTGGTCTCCTATATATTAGGACAATTACTAAGGGTGCACTGTGTAGTCATGTCTGGGTTCCCTATATATTAGGACAAGTACTAAGGGTGCACTGTGTAGTCATGTCTGGTCCCCTATATATGAGGACAAGTACTAAGGGTGCACTGTGTAGCCATATCTGGTCTCCTATATATTAGGACAATTACTAAGGGTGCACTGTGTAGCCATGTCTGGTCTCCTATATATTAGGACAAGTACTAAGGGTGCACTGTGTAGCCATGTCTTAGTCCCCTGCATATTAGGACAAGTACTAAGGGTGCACTGTGTAGCCATGTCTGGGTCCCCTATATATTAGGACAAGTATTAAGGGTGCACTGTGTAGCCATATCTGGTCTCCTATATATTAGGACAAGTACTAAGGGTGCACTGTGTAGCCATATCTGGTCTCCTATATATTAGGACAAGTACTAAGTGTGCACTGTGTAGCCATGTCTGGGTCCCCTGCATATTAGGACAAGTACTAAGGGTGCACTGTGTAGCCATATCTTTGTTCCCCTGCATATTAGATCAAGTACTAAGGGTGCACTGTGTAGCCATGTCTGGCCCCCTATATATTAGGACAAGTACTAAGGGTGCACTGTGTAGTCATGTCTGGCCCCCTATATATTAGGACAAGTACTAAGGGTGCACTGTGTAGTCATGTCTGGTCTCCTATATATTAGGACAAGTACTAAGGGTGCACTGTGTAGTCATGTTTGGGCCCCCTATATATTAGGACAAGTACTAAGGGTGCACTGTGTAGCCATGTCTTGGTCCCCTGCATATTAGGACAAGTACTAAGGGTGCACTGTGTACCCATATCTGGTCTCCTATATATTAGGACTAGTACTAAGGGTGCACTGTGTAGCCATGTCTTGGTCCCCTGCATATTAGGGCAAGTACTAAGGGTGCACTGTGTACCCATATCTGGTCTCCTATATATTAGGACAAGTACTAAGGGTGCACTGTGTAGCCATGCCTGGGTCCCCTATATATTAGGACAAGTACTAAGGCTGCACTGTGTAGTCATGTCTGGGTCCCCTGCATATTAGGACAAGTACTAAGGGTGCACTATGTAGCCATGTCTGGTCTCCTATATATTAGGACAAGTAGTAAGGGTGCACGGTGCAGCCATGTCTTGGTCCCCTGCATATTAGGACAAGCATTAGGGTGCACTGTGTAGTCATGTCTGGGTCCCCTATATATTAGGACAAGTACTTAGGGTGCACTGTGTAGCCATGTCTGAGTCCCTATGTATTAGGATAAGTACTAAGGGTGCACTGTGTAGCCATGTTTGGGTCTCCTATATATTAGGACAAGTACTAAGGGTGCACTGTGTAGTCATGTCTGGGTCTCCTGCATATTAGGATAAGTACTAAGGGTGCACTGTGTAGCCATGTCTGGTCCCCTATATATTAGGACAAGTACTAAGGGTGTACTGTGTAGTCATGTCTGGGTCCCCTGTGTATTAGGACAAGCATTAGGGTGCACTGTGTAGTCATGTCTGGGTCCCCTATATAATAGGACAAGTACTAAGGGTGCACTGTGTAGCCATGTCTGGGTCCCCTGGCATATTAAGACAAGTACTAAGGCTGTATTGTGTAGCCATGTCTGCGCCCCTTATGTATTAGAACAAGTACTATGGGTGCACTGTGTAGCCATGTCTGAGTCCTCTATATATTAGGACAAGTACTAAGGGTGCACTGTGTAGCCATGTCTGAGTCCCTATTTATTAGGACAAGTACTAAGGGTGCACTGTGTAGCCATGTCTGGGTCTCCTGTATATTAGGACAAGTACTAAGGGTGCACTGTGTAGCCATGTCTGGGTCCCCTATATATTAGGACAAGTACTAAGGGTGCCCTATGTAGCCACGTCTTGGTCCCCTGCATGTTAGGACAAGTACTAAGGGTGCCCTGTGTAGCCACGTCTTGGTCCCCTGCATATTAGGACAAGTACTAAGGGTGCACTGTGTAGCCATGTCTGGGTCCCCATATATATTAGGACAAGCACTAAGGGTGCACTGTGTAGCCATGTCTGAGTCCCTATATATTAGGACAAGTACTAAGGGTGCCCTGTGTGGCCACGTCTTGGTCCCCTGCATATTAGGACAAGTACCAAGGGTGCACTGTGTAGCCATATCCGGTCTCCTATATATTAGGACAAGTACTAAGGGTGCACTGTGTAGCCATATCTGGTCTCCTATATATTAGGACAAGTACTAAGGGTGCACTGTGTAGCCATGTCTGGGCCCCTATATATTAGGACAAGTACTAAGGGTGCCCTGTGTAGCCATATCTAGTCTCCTATATATTAGGACAAGTACTAAGGGTGCACTGTGTAGCCATATCTGGTCTCCTATATATTAGGACAAGTACTAAGGGTGCACTGTGTAGCCATGTCTTTGTTCCCCTGCATATTAGGACAAGTACTAAGGGTGCACTGTGTAGCCATGTCTGTGCCACTTATGTATTAGAACAAGTACTAAGGGTGCACTGTGTAGCCATGTCTGGGTCCCCTATATATTAGGACAAGTACTAAGGGTGCACTGTGTAGCCATGTCTGGGCCCCCTGTATATTAGGACAAGTACTAAGGGTGCACTGTAGTCATGTCTGGGTCAACTATATATTAGGACAAGTACTAAGGGTGCACTGTGTAGCCATAACTGG
Organism: Eleutherodactylus coqui; assembly: GCF_035609145.1. Classification (NCBI taxonomy): domain Eukaryota; kingdom Metazoa; phylum Chordata; class Amphibia; order Anura; family Eleutherodactylidae; genus Eleutherodactylus; species Eleutherodactylus coqui. Next base: position 375,247 of record NW_027102161.1, on the reverse strand, counting down.
TCTCCTGTATATTAGGACAAGTACTAAGGGTGCACTGTGTAGCCTTGTCTGGTCTCCTGTATATTAGGATAAGTACTAAGCGTGCACTGTGTAGCCATGTCTGGGTCCCCTATATATTAGGACAAGTACTAAGGGTGCAGGGTGTAGCCATGTCTGGGTCCCCTGCATATTAGGACAAGTACTAAGGGTGCACTGTGTAGCCATGTCTGGTCTCCTATATATTAGGACAAGTACTAAGGGTGCACTGTGTAGCCATGTCTGGGTCCCCTGCATATTAGGACAAGTACTAAGGGTGCACTGTGTAGCCATGTCTGGTCTCCTATATATTAGGACAAGTACTAAGGGTGCACGGTGTAGCCATGTCTTGGTCCCCTGCATATTAGGACAAGTACTAAGGCTGCACTGTGTACCCATATCTGGTCTCCTATATATTAGGACAAGTACTAAGGGTGCACTGTGTAGTCATGTCTGGGTCCCTATATATTAGGACAAGTACTAAGGGTGCACTGTGTAGTCATGTCTGGGTCCCTATATATTAGGACAAGTACTATGGGTGTCCTGTGTAGTCATGTCTGGTCCCTATGTATTAGGACAAGTACTAAGCGTGCACTGTGTAGCCATATCTGGGACCCCTGCATATTAGGACAAGTACTAAGGGTGCACTGTGTAGCCATATCTTTGTTCCCCTGCATATTAGGAAAAGTACTAAGGGTGCACTGTGTAGTCATGTCTGGCCCCCTATATATTAGGACAAGTACTAAGCGTGCACTGTGTAGCCATATCTGGGTCCCCTGCATATTAGGACAAGTACTAAGGGTGCACTGTGTAGCCATATCTTTGTTCCCCTGCATATTAGGACAAGTACTAAGGGTGCACTGTGTAGCCATGTCTGGCCCCCTATATATTAGGACAAGTACTAAGGGTGCACTGTGTAGTCATGTCTGGGTCTCCTGTATATTAGGACAAGTACTAAGGGTACACTGTGTAGCCATATTGGGTCTCCTATATATTATGACAAGTACTAAGGGTGCCCTGTGGAGCCATGTCTGGTCTCCTATATATTAGGACAAGTACTAGGGGTGCTCTGTGTACCCATATCTGGTCTCCTATATATTAGGACAAGTACTAAGGGTGCACTGTGTAGCCATGTCTTTGTTCCTCTGCATATTAGGACAAGTACTAAGGGTGCACTGTGTAGCCATGTCTTGGTCTCCTGTATATTAGGATAAGTACTAAGGGTGCACTGTGTAGTTATATCTGGTCTCCTGTATATTAGGATAAGTACTAAGGGTGCACTGTGTAGCCATGTCTGGTCTCCTATATATTAGGACAAGTACTAAGGGTGCACTGTGTAGCCATATTGGGTCTCCTATATATTAGGACAAGTACTAAGTCTGTACTGTGTAGCCATGTCTGCGCGCCTCATGTATTAGAACAAGTACTAAGGGTGCACTGTGTAGCCATGTCTGGGCCCCCTGTATATTAGGACAAGTACTAAGGGTGCACTGTGTAGCCATGTCTGGGTCCCCTATATATTAGGACAAGTACTAAAGGTGCACTGTGTACCCATATCTGGTCTCCTATATATTAGGACAAGTACCAAGGGTGCACTGTGTAGCCATATTGGGTCCCCTGTGTATTAGGACAAGCATTAGGGTGCACTGTGTAGTCATGTCAGGGTCTCCTGTATATTAGGACAAGTACTAAGGGTGCCCTGTGTAGCCATGTCTGGTCCCCTATATATTAGGACAAGTACTAAGGGTGCACTGTGTAGCCATATTGGGTCTCCTATATATTAGGACAAGTACAAAGCGTGCACTGTGTAGCCATGTCTGGTGTCCTATATCTTAGGACAAGTACTAAGGGTGTACTGTGTAGCCATGTCTGGTCTCCTATATATTAGTATAAGTACTAAGGGTGCACTGTGTAGCCATGTCTAGTCCCCTATATATTAGGACAAGTACTAAGGGTGTACTGTGTAGCCATGTCTGGTCTCCTGTATATTAGTATAAGTACTAAGGGTGCACTGTGTAGCCATGTCTAGTCCCCTATATATTAGGACAAGTACTAAGGGTGCACTGTGTAGCCATGTCTGGTCTCCTATATATTAGGACAAGTACTAAGGGTGCATTGTGTAGCCATGTCTTTGTCCCCTGCATATTAGGACAAGTACTAAGGGTGCACTGTGTAGCCATGTCTTTGTTCCCCTGCATATTAGAACAAGTACTAAGGGTGCACTGTGTAGCCATGTCTGGGTCCCCTATATATTAGGACAAGTACTAAGGGTGCACTGTGTACCCATATCTGGTCTCCTATATATTAGGACAAGTACTAAGGGTGCACTGTGTACCCATATCTGGTCTCCTATATATTAGGACAAGTACTAAGGGTGCACTGTGTACCCATATCTGGTCTCCAATATATTAGGACAAGTACTAAGGGTGCACTGTGTAGCCATGTCTGGTCTCCTATATATTAGGACAAGTACTAAGGCTGTACTGTGTAGTCATGTCTGGGTCCCCTATATATTAGGACAAGTACTAAGGGTGCACTGTGTAGTCATGTCTGGGTCCCTATATATTAGGACAAGTACTAAGGGTGCACTGTGTAGTCATGTCTGGGTTTCCTATATATTAGGACAAGTACTAAGGGTGCACTGTGTAGTCATGTCTGGGTTCCCTATATATTAGGACAAGTACTAAGGGTGCACTGTGTAGTCATGTCTGGGTCCCTATATATTAGGACAAGTACTAAGGGTGCACTGTGTAGTCATGTCTGGGTCCCTATATATTAGGACAAGTACTAAGGGTGCACTGTGTAGCCATGTCTTGGGCCCCTTATGTATTAGGACAAGTACTAAGGGTGCAGTGTGTAGCCATGTGTGGGTCCCCTATATATTAGGACAAGTACTAAGGCTGCACTGTGTAGTCATGTCTGGGTCTCCTGTATATTAGGACAAGTACTAAGGGTGCACTGTGTAGCCATATCTGGTCTCCTATATATTAGGACAAGTACCAAGGGTGCACTGTGTACCCATATCTGATCTCCTATATATTAAGACAAGTACTAAGGGTGCACTGTGTAGTCATGTCTGGTCTCCTGTATATTGGGATAAGTACTAAGGGTGCACTGTGTAGTCATGTCTGGGTCCCTATATATTAGGACAAGTACTAAGGGTGCACTGTGTAGCCATGTCTGGGTCCCTACATATTAGGACAAGTACTAAGGGTGCACTGTGTAGTCATCTATGGGTCCCTATATATTAGGACAAGTACTAAGGGTGCACTGTGTAGTCATGTCTGGGTCCCTATATATTAGGAGAAGTTCTAAGGGTGCACTGTGTAGTCATGTCTGGGTCACTATATATTAGGACAAGTACTAAGGGTGCACTGTGTAGTCATGTCTGGTCTCCTATATATTAGGACAAGTACTAAGGGTGCACTGTGTAGTCATGTCTGGTCTCCTGTATATTAGGATAAGTACTAAGCATGCAATGTGTAGCCATGTCTGGGTCCCTATATATTAGGACAAGTTCTAAGGGTGCACTGTGTAGTCATGTCTGGGTCCCTATATATTAGGACAAGTACTAAGGGTGCACTGTGTAGCCATGTATTGGGCCCCTTATGTATTAGGACAAGTACTAAGGGTGCACTGTGTAGTCATGTCTGGGTTCCCTTTATATTAGGACAAGTACTAACTGTGCCCTGTGGAGCCATGTCTGGTCTCCTATATATTAGGACAAGTACTAAGGGTGCACTGTGTAGTCATGTCTGGGTCCCCTATATATTAGGACAAGTACTAAGGGTGCCCTGTGTAGCCACGTCTTGGTCCCCTGCATATTAGGACAAGTACTAAGGGTGCACTGTGTAGCCATGTCTGGGTCCCCATATATATTAGGACAAGCACTAAGGGTGCACTGTGTAGCCATGTCTGAGTCCCTATATATTAGGACAAGTACTAAGGGTGCCCTGTGTGGCCACGTCTTGGTCCCCTGCATATTAGGACAAGTACTAAGGGTGCACTGTGTAGCCATATCCGGTCTCCTATATATTAGGACAAGTACTAAGGGTGCACTGTGTAGCCATATCTGGTCTCCTATATATTAGGACAAGTACTAAGGGTGCACTGTGTAGCCATATCTGGGCCCCTATATATTAGGACAAGTACTAAGGGTGCCCTGTGTAGCCATATCTAGTCTCCTATATATTAGGACAAGTACTAAGGGTGCACTGTGTAGCCATATCTGGTCTCCTATATATTAGGACAAGTACTAAGGGTGCACTGTGTAGCCATGTCTTTGTTCCCCTGCATATTAGGACAAGTACTAAGCGTGCACTGTGTAGCCATGTCTGTGCCCCTTATGTATTAGAACAAGTACTAAGGGTGCACTGTGTAGCTATGTCTGGGTCCCCTGTATATTAGGACAAGTACTAAGGGTGCACTGTAGTCATGTCTGGGTCTACTATATATTAGGACAAGTACTAAGGGTGCACTGTGTAGCCATGTCTGGGCCCCCTGTATATTAGGACAAGTACTAAGGGTGCACTGTAGTCATGTCTGGGTCTACTATATATTAGGACAAGTACTAAGGGTGCACTGTGTAGCCATAACTGGTCTCCTGTATATTAGGACAAGTACTAAGGGTGCACTGTGTAGCCTTGTCTGGTCTCCTGTATATTAGGATAAGTACTAAGCGTGCACTGTGTAGCCATGTCTGGGTCCCCTATATATTAGGACAAGTACTAAGGGTGCAGGGTGTAGCCATGTCTGGGTCCCCTGCATATTAGGACAAGTACTAAGGGAGCACTGTGTAGCCATGTCTGGTCTCCTATATATTAGGACAAGTACTAAGGGTGCACGGTGTAGCCATGTCTTGGTCCCCTGCATATTAGGACAAGTACTAAGGCTGCACTGTGTACCCATATCTGGTCTCCTATATATTAGGACAAGTACTAAGGGTGCACTGTGTAGTCATGTCTGGGTCCCTATATATTAGGACAAGTACTAAGGGTGCACTGTGTAGTCATGTCTGGGTCCCTATATATTAGGACAAGTACTATGGGTGTCCTGTGTAGTCATGTCTGGTCCCTATGTATTAGGACAAGTACTAAGGGTGCACGGTGTAGCCATGTCTTGGTCCATTGCATATTAGGACAAGTACTAAGGGTGCACTGTGTACCCGTATCTGGTCTCCTATATATTAGGACAAGTACTAAGGGTGCACTGTGTACCCATATCCGGTTTCCTATATATTAGGACAAGTACTAAGGATGCACTGTGTAGTCATGTCTTGGTCCCCTGTATATTAGGACAAGTACTAAGGGTGCACTGTGTAGCCATATCTTTGTTCCCCTGCATATTAGGACAAGTACTAAGGGTGCACTGTGTAGCCATATCTTTGTTCGCCTGCATATTAGGACAAGTACTAAGGGTGCACTGTGTAGTCATGTCTTGGTCCCCTGCATATTTGTACAAGTACTAAGGGTGCACTGTGTATCCATATCTTTGTTCCCCTGCATATTAAGACAAGTACTAAGGGTGTACTGTGTAGTCATGTCTGGCCCCCTATATATTAGGACAAGTACTAAGGGTGCACTGTGTAGTCATGTCTGGGTCTCCTGTATATTAGGACAAGTACTAAGGGTGCACTGTGTAGCCATATTGGGTCTCCTATATATTAGGACAAGTACTAAGGGTGCACTGTGTAGCCATGTCTGGGCCCCTCATGTCTTAGGACAAGTACTAAGGGTGCACTGTGTAGCCATGTCTGGGTCCCCTGTATATTAGGACAAGTACTAAGGGTGCACTGTGTAGTCATGTCTGGGCCCCTATATATTAGGACAAGTACTAAGGGTGCACTGTGTAGTCATGTCTGGTTCCCTATATATTAGGACAAGTACTAAGGGTGCACTGTGTAGCCATGTCTGGGTCCCTATATATTAGAACAAGTACTAACTGTGCCCTGTGGAGCAATGTCTGGTCTCCAATATATTAGAACAAGTATTAAGGGTGCACTGTGTAGTCATGTCTGGGTCTCCTGTATATTAGGACAAGTACTATGGGTGCCCTGTGTAGCCATGTCTTGGTCCCCTGCATATTAGGACAATTACTAAGGGTGCACTGTGCAGCCATATCTGGGTCTCCTGTATGTTAGGACGAGTACTAAGGGTGCACTGTGTAGCCATGTCTGGGCCCTCTGTATACTAGGACAAGTACTAAGGGTGCACTGTGTAGCCATGTCTTGGTCCCCTATATATTAGGACAAGTACTAAGGGTGCCCTGTGTAGCCATGTCTTGGTCTCCTATATATTAGGACAAGTACTAAGGCTGCACTGTGTAGTCATGTCTGGGTCTCCTGTATATTAGGACAAGTACTAAGGGTGCACTGTGTAGCCATATCTGGTCTCCTATATATTAGGACAAGTACCAAGGGTGCACTGTGTAGTCATGTCTGGTCTCCTGTATATTGGGATAAGTACTAAGGGTGCACTGTGTAGCCATGTCTGGGTCCCTACATATTAGGACAAGTACTAAGGGTGCACTGTGTAGTCATGTCTGGGTCTCCTGTATATTAGGATAAGTACTAAGCGTGCACTGTGTAGTCATCTATGGTTCCCTATATATTAGGACAAGTACTAAGGGTGCACTGTGTAGTCATGTCTGGGTCCCTATATATTAGGACAAGTTCTAAGGGTGCACTGTGTAGTCATGTCTGGGTCCCTATATATTAGGACAAGTACTAAGGGTGCACTGTGTAGTCATGTCTGGTCTCCTATATATTAGGACAAGTACTAAGGGTGCACTGTGTAGTCATGTCTGGTCTCCTGTATATTAGGATAAGTACTAAGCGTGCAATGTGTAGCCATGTCTGGGTCCCTATATATTAGGACAAGTTCTAAGGGTGCACTGTGTAGTCATGTCTGGGTACCTATATATTAGGACAAGTACTAAGGGTGCACTGTGTAGTCATGTCTGGTCTCCTGTATATTAGGATAAGTACTAAGCGTGCAATGTGTAGCCATGTCTGGGTCCCTATATATTAGGACAAGTACTAAGGGTGCACTGTGTAGCCATGTCTTGGGCCCCTTATGTATTAGGACAAGTACTAAGGGTGCACTGTGTAGTCATGTCTGGGTTCCCTATATTTTAGGACAAGTACTAAGGGTGCACTGTGTAGTCATGTCTGGGTTCCCTATATATTAGGACAAGTACTAAGGGTGCACTGTGTAGTCATGTCTGGGTCCCATATATATTAGGACAAGTACTAAGGGTGCACTGTGTAGCCAAGTCTGAGTCCCTATATATTAGAACAAGTACTAACTGTGCCCTGTGGAGCCATGTCTGGTCTCCTATATATTAGGACAAGTACTAAGGGTGCACTGTGTAGTCATGTCTGGGTCCTATATATTAGGACAAGTACTAAGGGTGCACTGTGTAGCCACGTCTTGGTCCCCTGCATATTAGGACAAGTACTAAGGGTGCACTGTGTAGCCATGTCTGGGTCCCCATATATATTAGGACAAGCACTAAGGGTGCACTGTGTAGCCATGTCTGAGTCCCTATATATTAGGACAAGCACTAAGGGTGCCCTGTGTAGCCAAGTCTTGGTCCCCTGCATATTAGGACAAGTACTAAGGGTGCACTGTGTAGCCATATCCGGTCTCCTATATATTAGGACAAGTACTAAGGGTGCACTGTGTAGCCATATCTGGTCTCCTATATATTATGACAAGTACTAAGGGTGCACTGTGTAGCCATGTCTGGGCCCCTATATATTAGGACAAGTACTAAGGGTGCCCTGTGTAGCCATATATAGTCTCCTATATATTAGGACAAGTACTAAGGGTGCACTGTGTAGCCATATCTGGTATCCTATATATTAGGACAAGTACTAAGGGTGCACTGTGTAGCCATGTCTTTGTTCCCCTGCATATTAGGACAAGTACTAAGGGTGCACTGTGTAGCCATGTCTGTGCCCCTTGTGTATTAGAACAAGTACTAAGGGTGCACTGTGTAGCCATGTCTGGGTCCCCTATATATTAGGACAAGTACTAAGGGTGCACTATGTAGCCATGTCTGGGCCCCCTGTATATTAGGACAAGTACTAAGGGTGCACTGTAGTCATGTCTGGGTCTACTATATATTAGGACAAGTACTAAGGGTGCACTGTGTAGTCATGTCTGGGTTCCCTATATATTAGGACAAGTACTAAGGGTGCACTGTGTAGTCATGTCTGGGTCTCCTGTATATTCGGACAAGTACTAAGGGTGCACTATGTAGCCAAGTCTGAGTCCCTATATATTAGAACAAGTACTAACTGTGCCCTGTGGAGCCATGTCTGGTCTCCTATATATTAGGACAAGTACTAAGGGTGCACTGTGTAGTCATGTCTGGGTCCTATATATTAGGACAAGTACTAAGGGTGCCCTGTGTAGCCACGTCTTGGTCCCCTGCATATTAGGACAAGTACTAAGGGTGCACTGTGTAGCCATGTCTGGGTCCCCATATATATTAGGACAAGCACTAAGGGTGCACTGTGTAGCCATGTCTGAGTCCCTATATATTAGGACAAGCACTAAGGGTGCCCTGTGTAGCCAAGTCTTGGTCCCCTGCATATTAGGACAAGCACTAAGGGTGCACTGTGTAGCCATATCCGGTCTCCTATATATTAGGACAAGTACTAAGGGTGCACTGTGTAGCCATATCTGGTCTCCTATATATTATGACAAGTACTAAGGGTGCACTGTGTAGCCATGTCTGGGCCCCTATATATTAGGACAAGTACTAAGGGTGCCCTGTGTAGCCATATATAGTCTCCTATATATTAGGACAAGTACTAAGGGTGCACTGTGTAGCCATATCTGGTATCCTATATATTAGGACAAGTACTAAGGGTGCACTGTGTAGCCATGTCTTTGTTCCCCTGCATATTAGGACAAGTACTAAGGGTGCACTGTGTAGCCATGTCTGTGCCCCTTGTGTATTAGAACAAGTACTAAGGGTGCACTGTGTAGCCATGTCTGGGTCCCCTATATATTAGGACAAGTACTAAGGGTGCACTATGTAGCCATGTCTGGGCCCCCTGTATATTAGGACAAGTACTAAGGGTGCACTGTAGTCATGTCTGGGTCTACTATATATTAGGACAAGTACTAAGGGTGCACTGTGTAGCCTTGTCTGGTCTCCTGTATATTAGGATAAGTACTAAGGGTGCACTGTGTAGCCATGTCTGGTCTCCTATATATTAGGACAAGTACTAAGGGTGCACTGTGTAGCCATATTGGGTCTCCTATATATTAGGACAAGTACTTAGTCTGTACTGTGTAGCCATGTCTGCGCGCCTCATGTATTAGAACAAGTACTAAGGGTGCACTGTGTAGCCATGTCTGGGCCCCCTGTATATTAGGACAAGTACTAAGGGTGCACTGTGTAGCCATGTCTGGGTCCCCTATATATTAGGACAAGTACTAAGGGTGCACTGTGTACCCATATCTGGTCTCCTATATATTAGGACAAGTACCAAGGGTGCACTGTGTAGCCATATTGGGTCCCCTGTGTATTAGGACAAGCATTAGAGTGCACTGTGTAGTCATGTCAGGGTCTCCTGTATATTAGGACAAGTACTAAGGGTGCCCTGTGTAGCCATGTCTGGTCCCCTATATATTAGGACAAGTACTAAAGGTGCACTGTGTAGCCATATTGGGTCTCCTATATATTAGGACAAGTACTAAGGGTGCACTGTGTAGCCATGTCTGGTGTCCTATATATTAGGACAAGTACTAAGGGTGTACTGTGTAGCCATGTCTGGTCTCCTATATATTAGTATAAGTACTAAGGGTGCACTGTGTAGCCATGTCTTTGTTCCCCTGCATATTAGGACAAGTACTAAGGGTGCACTGTGTAGCCATGTCTGTGCCCCTTATGTATTAGAACAAGTACTAAGGGTGCACTGTGTAGCCATGTCTGGGTCCCCTATATATTAGGACAAGTACTAAGGGTGCACTGTGTAGCCATGTCTGGGCCCCCTGTATATTAGGACAAGTACTAAGGGTGCACTGTAGTCATGTCTGGGTCTACTATATATTAGGACAAGTACTAAGGGTGCACTGTGTAGCCATAACTGGTCTCCTGTATATTTGGACAAGTACTAAGGGTGCACTGTGTAGCCTTGTCTGGTCTCCTGTATATTAGGATAAGTACTAAGCGTGCACTGTGTAGCCATGTCTGGGCCCCTATATATAAGCACAAGTACTAAGGGTGCACTGTGTAGCCATGTCTGGGTCCCCTATATATTAGGACAAGTACTAAGGGTGCACTGTGTAGTCATGTCTGGGTCTCCCATATATTAGGACAAGTACTAAGGGTGCACTGTGTAGCCATGTCTGGGTCACTATATATTAGGACAAGTACTAAGGGTGCCCTGTATAGTCAAGTCTGGGTCCTTTGTATATTAGGACAAGTACTAAGGGTGCACTGTGTAGCCAAGTCTGGGCCCCCTGTATATTAGGACAAGTACTAAGGGTGCCCTGTGTAGCCATGTCTGGTCTCCTATATATTAGGACAAGTACTAAGGGTGCACTGTGTAGCCATGTCTGGGCCCTCTGTATATTAGGACAAGTACTAAGGGTGCACTGTGTAGTCATGTCTGGGTCCCCATATATATTACGACAAGTACTAAGGGTGCACTGTGTAGTCATGTCTGGGTCCCCATATATATTACGACAAGTACTAAGGGTGCACTGTGTAGTCATGTCTGGGTCTCCTGTATATTAGGACAAGTGCTAAGGGTGCACTGTGTAGCCATGTCTGGGTCCCCTATATATTAGGACAAGTACTAAGGGTGCACTGTGTAGCCATGTCTGGGTCTCCCATATATTAGGACAAGTACTAAGGGTGCACTGTGTAGCCATGTCTTGGTCCCCTGCATATTAGGACAAGTACTAAGGGTGCACTGTGTAGCCATGTCTGGGCCCTCTGTATATTAGGACAAGTACTAAGGCTGCACTGTGTAGCCATGTCTGGGCCCTCTGTATATTAGGACAAGTACTAAGGGTGCACTGTGTAGCCATGACTTGGTCCCCTGCATATTAGGACAAGTACTAAGGGTGCACTGTGTAGCCATGTCTGGGCCCTCTGTATATTAGGACAAGTACTAAGGCTGCACTGTGTAGCCATGTCTGGGCCCTCTGTATATTAGGACAAGTACTAAGGGTGCCCTGTGTAGTCATGTCTGGTCCCTATATATTAGGACAAGTACTAAGGGTGCACTGTGTAGCCATGTCTGGTCTCCTATATATTAGGACAAGTACTAAGGGTGCACTGTGTAGCCATGTCTTGGTCCTCTGCATATTAGGACAAGTACTAAGGGTGCACTGTGTAGCCATGTCTGGGCCCTCTGTATATTAGGAGAAGTACTAAGGGTGCACTGTGTAGTCATGTCTGAGTTCCTGTATATTAGGGCAAGTACTAAGGGTGTACTGTGTAACCATGTCTTGGTCCTCTGTATATTAGGACAAGTACTAAGTGTGCACTGTGTAGCAATGTCTGGGCCGCCTGTATATTAGGACAAGTACTAAGGGTGCACTGTGTAGCCATGTCTGGATCCCTGTATATTAGGACAAGTACTAAGGGTGCACTGTGTAGCCATGTCTGGGCCCTCTGTATATTAGGACAAGTACTAAGGGTGCACAGTGTAGCCATGTCTGCGTCCCTTATGTATTAGCACAAGTACTAAGGGTGCACTGTGTAGCCATATCTGGTCTCCTGTATATTAGGATAAGTACTAAGCGTGCACTGTGTAGCCATGTCTGGGCCCTCTGTATATTAGGACAAGTACTAAGGGTGCACTGTGTAGTCATGTCTGAGTCCCTGTATATTAGGGCAAGTACTAAGGGTGCACTGTGTAGTCATGTCTGGTCTCCTATATATTAGGACAAGTACTAAGGGTGCACTGTGTAGCCATATCTGGTCTCCTATATATTAGGACAAGTACTAAGGGTGCACTGTGTAGCCATGTCTGGGCCTTCTGTATATTAGGACAAGTACTAAGGGTGCACTGTGTAGTCATGTCTGAGTCCCTGTATATTAGGGTAAGTACTAAGGGTGCACTGTGTAACCATGTCTGGGCCCTCTGTATATTAGGACAAGTACTAAGGGTGCACTGTGTAGCAATGTCTGGGCCCCCTGTATATTAGGACAAGTACTAAGGGTGCACTGTGTAGCCATGTCTGGGTCCCTGTATATTAGGACAAGTACTAAGGGTGCACTGTGTAGCCATATCTGGGTCCCTGTATATTAGGACAAGTACTAAGGGTGCACTGTGTAGCCATATCTGGGTCCCTGTATATTAGGACAAGTACTAAGGGTGCACTGTGTAGCCATATCTGGGTCCCTGTATATTAGGACAAGCATTAAGGGTGCACTGTGTAGCCATATCTGGGTCCCCTGCAAGGATAGTTGCGGTGGAGCGGACAGCAACTGTTAGGTGATGTATTGATTTTTATGCAGCCAGGGCTTATGTTTGGGGTAGGGCCTATATTTCAAGCTCCCGAAAATCGTAGAAAAGAGCGCTATAAAGTTGTGTGACTTTGTACCGCCACGTGCCACTTTGTGGCAACACAAAATCATGATATTGCTGTGAGAAAATGCAGTGATATTGCACAGAGCACAGATGCCATACCGCTGCGACTTTCTTGTGGCAATATCGCTGTCGTCCGTGTGAAAGAGGCCAAATACTGATAGATATAAAGTTCTGCACATGGACAGAGGAAATACACGTCACCATTACACACTAAATGGGAAACCTGGACAAACATAACATGGAAAAGGAATTGGGGATTTTAGTTACCAGAAAGGCCCATTTACACGGCCCGCTGATCGCTCAAATGACATTTCGAGTAACAGCTTTGAGGGATCATTTTGCATAAACTATTTAGTAGCTACTCAGCCACTTAATAGCTTACTAGTGTGCAAATGAAGCCTTAGCTGAAAGCAATAATAGCCCGAAGGCTATGAACTGTATTCTCATCCTTTGTTCTCCAGCGGGAAACAATGCTATCAGCACTACCCGTGGAGAACTGCTGATAAGACTGAACAGCGATTTTTAGTTTGGCCTGAATGTAACGATCAGCTAGCAGTGCCCGAAAAGTGGATGATGGGCATGCATTTAGACGCAACGATTATTGCTAAAACGATCGCTTTTTAGCGTTTTTAGTGATTATCGCTCCGTGTAAATGGGCCTTAAGCTTAACTGGAGCAACCAGTGTCTGACAGCTGCAGCCAAAGCAAATAGGATCAAAGGGGTGCATAAAAATACCTCTAGAGACACATGATGATAATATTGTTCCTCCTCTTTACAAGTCACTGGTCAGACCACACATGGAATATTGTATACAGCTTTGTGCACCAGTACTCAAGAAGGACGTATAAAGTTTAAGCGGGCATAAAGGCGGGCAACAGAAATAGTTATGAAAATTGGGGTTATTTAGCTTAGCAAAAAAGAGCACTGAGGGGCGACCTAATAACTATGTATACATATATCAGGGGATACAGAGATCTCTCCCATCATATATTTATACCCAGGACTGTGACTGTAACAAGGGGGCGCCCTCTAAGTCCAGAGGAAAGAAGGTTTCTACACCGACATAGAAGGGGGTTCTTTTCTGTAAGAGCAGTGAGGCTATGGAACTCTCTGCCTGAGGGCTTAGTGATAGTGAACTTGATAAAAGAGTTTAAGAGGAGCCTGGACACCTTTCTTGAATAGTCACTAATTACTTCAGAAGGGTCGGTGATCCAGGGATTATTCTGATTGCCATATTAGAGTTGGGAAGGAATTTGTACCTCTAAAATTAGGAAAAATTACCTCATTGGATTTGTTTTGCCTTCCTGTGGATCAACATTACAGAAAAATAGGCTGGACTGGATGGGCACATGGTCTTTCTCAGCCCCACACGCTATGCTACAATGTTACCAGCACTTTATATATATGTATATGTTTGGAATACATTGGTGTCTTTTATCTTGTTCTGTATCTCACAGCCTTTTGCTCTTCAGTTTATATCAGTATATCTGCAGCTTATATTTCCTTCGTGATGTCACCTGCCTGAAGCTAAAAACATAAGAGCGAGAATCAATGGGCAGAAAACGTCCCCCAGCTGAGAGTCAATCAAGTGTTGCTGTTATTTAGGATCTCTTCAAACCCATTTGAATAGGAACATTTACAATGTTTGTTCTTATATTCGCCCCTCTATGTCTTCATTGTGGGCGCAGATTGTCTGTAATGAAGCCCCAGGTTGGCTCTGTAGTCAATAAGGTAATCCTCCTGCTCTTGGTAGATCCCCATTGTCTTTGCAGTGTACCATATATTAAGTGTAAAGTATCTGGAAACCCCCAACAAGATGCTGTTGATGGATCCTGTGAGGTTATTTTGTGGCTCTGAGAGCAGGATGATGTTCTGATGGGCCTAAAACTACATCTGTCTTTAATCAGCTGGTAGTGATGGCAGCGGTCAGGATTTTACCATATTCTCTATGGCCATGTCATGGGGAGCGAGGGATCTGGAGACCCCGAACGTGTGTGCACCAATTACAAGGAGAACCATGGAGGCACCTTGTAGAGAGATATTATCATTAATCACCATCTCTATACAAGAGACCCAGCCTGTGGTTAATCTATCATCAGGTCATATGGGGGAAAATGGGGACATATTGGGAAATCTGCCAAACAATGACACAACCGCAACGTGGATTATTACAGATGCTCATTTATATGTGAAGGTTAATATGGTGGATGGATTCAAAATCTTATAATATAAGATTATATTCACGAAATAATAGTATCTGGCAGTAAGAAAGAAGAATAAACTGTAAGAATGTGAATGTGGCCCCCAAATATCACCCCGCACCAAGTCCTGGACGGCTTCAGCACTCAGACATGACAAGTTCCCACTATAATAATAAAGATTGTCATTAGTCTGAGGAAAATGGTGAGAATATTCCTGTAAATGTCCTTCATCACATCTCAGTAACTGCGGACATACGATTTCAAACTTATCATGGTTGGCTGTGATTGGTCAGTTACTGATCACATGACTGCTGCCATGGTTACAGCCAGGGCAATTGTGTTGTCGCGGCAGTTGGCAGTTGAGAGTGTTGGAGACTGGCGATTGAGAAGGAGGCGATGTCTGCTGGACCAGAGCAGAGCGATTTTATGGAGGGAGAGGAGGAGATTCGGAGGAAGAAAGGAGTGAGAAGACCAAGACATGTCTTGGATTCTTCAGATGAGGCTTCAAGCAAGAGCCAGAGGAGGAAGAGGAGGAGGAAGTCATCGAGCTCAGCGAAGCCCATCGTTCCACCGACGGATTCGGTGAAGAAAGACCTCGTTGGGAAGAAGCGACCCAAGAAGAGGCATCTGGATTCTTCAGTGGGAGAAAAGGACCCACCTGTAAAGATACAGAAAGAAGACCCGGGAGGCTCAGGTACCGCTGGAGATCTGCGGAGCTGTAGGAGCGCATTCACACATGCCAGATATTGGTGCAGATCGGCGGCAGATTTCATCTTTTCGGTTGAAGGGGTGAAGTCTGCTCAGGATCCGCATCAAAGTCCACGTTAGAATCCACACCAATGGTTTGTGTTTGGACACAGAATTTGATGTGGATTTTGGTGCAGATTTTCAGTAAGTCCGCTAAGTGTGAACGCAGCCTGAGGGTCCCACACTGTACCGCCATGTCTGGTAATTCATGGGGGTTTTCTGCCGGAGAGGAAGAGGCAGGAAAGTGATCCAAATGTTCCATTGTATCACACAGTATTTATGTACATTGTATGATGTTCCTGCGGTTATGGATGAGCTGCTGAAATGGACAGTTTTCTGGTTCGCCGTCTTCTTACAATTCATGTTTTTTGTATTCTGGGGGGAAAATGATGGAAATGTTACATTGTATCAAACTGTATTTCTGTACATTGTATAATGTGAAATGTCAGATATTACTGTGATAAGGGCTCCTGCACACGTGTGACGTATAAACGCTCGCAGGGAGATGGCGTGATTGCGCTGTGTATGGAGCGCTATTACGTTTTCACGTGAACCTTTCCGCGCTGCTTACTGTACTTTTTTTGTGCTGCTGAGGTTGTTTATACCTGTTTTAGAACTGGCTGAGCAGCCTAAATAATCACCAGTGTTATCAATTAATACCGCACAATCGCGCCGTTATGGTGGCTTGGGTGGTCAAATGTGAGCGAAAATAGAGCATGTTGCATATTTTTTTGCCCAACGGAAATCCGGGTGCAAAAATGCTAAATTTTGCATTTGCTAAATCGCCCGTGTGCAGGAGCCCTTATAGATGAGCTGCTGGAATGTACCGTTTTCTGGTTCGTCTTACAATTCATGTGTTTTGTATTCTGGGGAGAAAAGATACAAATGTTCCATTGTATGATGTTGTATTTATGTATATTGTGACATGTCAGATGTTACTGCTGTTTAGGCCGGATTCACACGTCCGTATTTGTGCAGCATATTGCGCCCGCAGTGAACAGAACCCATTCATTTTATCGGGACAATCAAATGTAGTTTTTCAGCTTACACCCAAAAATATGCCCTTTTTTCTGCAGATTTGAGCCCATCGATGCGCTTGTGTAAATGCGCGGTGAATACTCAGGAGACCTACATTTTTGCAAAGCGTTAAGGCATAAAATCAATGAGATTGTCTGACTTTATATTTTTGTCTGCAGATGTAACATGTATGTGTGCATTTAAAAAAAACCGCCTGGCCGGCCAAAATACGTTTACACTGGCAGATTTGGGCCGGCCAGGCTTTCTTTTTTTAAAAAAAACAACATTTGCTGCTGAAATGTACACTTTTCTGGTTACTCATCTTCTCCCATGTTTAGATGATCTGCTCTTCGGGGGCGTTCACACATCGCTGATTTGCTGCAGATTTTGGCGCAGATCTGCCGCAGCAGTCACCCATGCAATTTGTATTTAAATGAAAGGATATAATCTGCTGCAGATCTGCATGAAAATCTGACAAAATCAGGCCAAAAATTGTGACTGAACCTTTAGGAAGTGAGTAGATTCAGCAATTGTTCCTCAGCGGAGGTGATCACAGCGCTATGGCTGCCCCCCACTGTGTAAGGGCTCCTACCCACTAGGGTTTCTTTAACGCTGCGATATCGCTGTGCTTTTTTAACGCAATTGTCAATGGGACTTTCTAATGTTAGAAACACATCGCACAAAAATCATAAAGCACCAACCTGCGATGGGTTTATAACATTAGAAATCCCATTGACAATTGTGTTAAAAAAAGCGCAGCGTTAAAAAAATGCAAATGGGTAGGAGCCCTGACAATACCAAAATGGGGTGTTTTTGAAACAAAAATTGTGGTAATTTTCCTGTGGGCAGCATGGGGGCTCAGTTGCCTTTCAGTACGGGGGTATCTGGGTTCAAATCTGGGTTCATTCTCCAGTGTGAATATAGATTGTGAGCCCCCAGGGGACAAAGCCCAATGTAATGCTAAACTGTGTACAGCGCTGTGGAATATGTATGTGCTATATATGTCAGTGCAATAAACAATAATGTACCGTGGTGGGTGATCTGCCGTCTATTAATGCCCTTACTATATATATGTTAGTAATGTATGTTATATAAAGAATGCCTCAGAATGCCACAGGAGGAGATCTCTGCCAGCCAGAAGCTGCAATAGATTCTCGCTATAATTTACGCCACTTTCTGGTCTTAAATGCAGCGAATCTGAGGGGTCCGCACCGCTGAGCCCCCGGCACGTTGGCTCGTTACATGGCTGGGCAGCAGCTCCTCAATAGACACATTAGACACACGTACGAGGGCCAACGCACCAAATAGGTCTTAGTTCACCTGCGCAAGTGACTATACGACAGCCAGATGAAACAGATGTAGACCTAAGGGACATATATGAGTATACTGATATCACTCCAGCCTCAGTCACAGAGCAAACACTATAAATACTGACTCATATTCTATTGGATCTGAGGGGAAAAAGAGAAATAATGTTTGTGTTATTACTGAGAGAAGAATGAAAGAAAACCATAAAGAACAAACTACTACTAAGTGTAATCAGAGCCATGTATAGGGGTGCAGAATATATATACACTGGGCTGTACTGCCTATAGCGACCCTCCGGTCCTGGACAAACAGAGGTGGCCCCACTTCTCTGACCACCTGATACACGCTGTGCATTAGTATACATCATTAGTCGGAGACTCTACATGCTGATGGGACCGGCCAGGACTGCTCACAGATCCCTCTTCATCCCTACAGAGGTATATTGTTGGCCAGTCCCCGGTATCTCGGCTGGTGGGCAGTATATATAGCACTTGTATGTTATTGTGCTATGTGGGGCATGGACTGTGTATTTATCATCGCTTGCACACGATTTGATATTTTGCTGCTTTTTGATGGTATTTATTGATTTTTATTGAATTTTATGTCTCGTTGGGAGTTTGTTTTTAATCAGAGTTGTTTATTAATAAAGTTGATATTTGTGGAGCGTGTAGATGTCATACTGTGTTCATTACATACCTCTACAGTGATGCTACCCTCACACGGGATAGATAATACAGACACCACTTACACACCGGACATCTAGCACTTACATACTGGACACCTACCACTTACACACCGGACATCTACTACTTACACACCGGATATCTACCACTTACACACCGGACATCTACCACTTACATACTGGATATCTACCACTTACATACTGGATATCTACCACTTACACACCGGACACCTACCACTTACACACCGGACACCTACCACTTACACACCGGACACCTACCACTTACACGCCGGACACCTACTACTTACACACCGGACATCTAGCACTTACACACCGGATATCTACCACTTACACACTGCACATCTACCACTTACACACTGCACATCTAGCACTTACACACCGGACATCTACCACTTACACACTGCACATCTACCACTTACACACTGGACATCTACCACTTACATACTGGATATCTACCACTTACACACCGGACACCTACCACTTACACACCGGACATCTACCACTTACACACCAGACATCTACCACTTACACACCGGACATCTAGCACTTACATACTGGACACCTACCAATTACACACCAGACACCTACCACTTACACACCGGACATCTACCACTTACACACCGGACATCTAGCACTTACACACCGGATATCTACCACTTACACACTGCACATCTACCACTTACACACCGGACATCTAGCACTTACACACCGGACATCTACCACTTACACACTGCACATCTACCACTTACACACTGGACATCTACCACTTACATACTGGATATCTACCACTTACACACCGGACACCTACCACTTACACACCGGACATCTACCACTTACACACCAGACATCTACCACTTACACACCGGACATCTAGCACTTACATACTGGACACCTACCAATTACACACCAGACACCTACCACTTACACACCGGACATCTACCACTTACACGCCGGACATCTAGCACTTACATACTGGACACCTACCACTTACACACCGGACATCTACCACTGATTTATTTGTCAATTAACAACCACAAACTTGTCAGAGATACCACTTACTCACTTGATAAATACCACTTACACACCAGACACTGATACTACTCACACACTGCACACTTACCACGTATGACCCCTCCATCGTCCCCAGTGCATACTGTGGGAGTCATGGACTGGGGAATCTGGAAACAAGCCAAATTCTTTCTTTAATTACTTATTTTTTTGTTAATTACACATCTATGAGGCCTCGGTCAGACGACCGCTTTTTGCCGCGATTCGCGGATGCGCATGCGATCTGTGCATATATAGAAACATTGCTTCGCAATGGGGTCGGTGACAGGGCCGC
Organism: Eleutherodactylus coqui; assembly: GCF_035609145.1. Taxonomy (NCBI): domain Eukaryota; kingdom Metazoa; phylum Chordata; class Amphibia; order Anura; family Eleutherodactylidae; genus Eleutherodactylus; species Eleutherodactylus coqui. The sequence goes on along the minus strand of NW_027102161.1, from coordinate 355,349 downwards.
TTTTTATTCGGATGTCCGATAAATTATAGGACATGAGGAATCGCAGATCGCGCCTATCTGCGTTCTGCGATTCCTTGTGTTCTATATATGCGCTCAATGGGGCCGGCAGCAGCAGCGCTGACCCCATTGAGAACATATACTACAAAGATCATTCTCCTCTGCCACAGCTGTAACAGCTGTGGCAGAGAAGAACGATGTTCGCCCATTGAATTCAATGGAGCCGGCAATACTGCCGACTACATTGAAAGCAATGGACTGCCGGCGAGCGCGGCATGAATTTTCGGGAAAGGCTTAAAAATATAAGCCCTTGCCTGAAAACCATCCAAAAATGTGTAAAAAAAAAAATACTCATCTTGTCCCTGCAGCCGGAGTTCAGCCGCGGCCGGCTGGCAGTTCTCCTGAACTGCTCTGTGTAGTATTCAGCAGGCTGGGATTTAAAATCCCTGCCTGCTGAATGGGCTGCCTCTGATTGGTCACAGCCCTCACCAGTCAGAGGCAACTCTCACTCACCCATTCATGAATTCATGAATGGATGAGTGAGTGCTGCCTCTGACTGGCTCAGCGCAAGGACCAATCAGGGGCAGCTCTCAGCTATTGAATGACAGCTGAGAGCTGCCCCTGATTTGTCCTTGTGCTGAGCCAATCAGAGGCAGCACTCACTCACCCATTCATGAATGGGTGAGTGAGAGCTGCCTCTGATTGGTGAGGGCTGTGACCAATCAGAGGCAGCCCATTCAGCAGGCGGGGATTTAAAATCCCCGTCTGCTGAATAATACACAGAGCAGTTCAGGAGAACTGCCGGCCGGCCGCAGCTGAACTCCGGCTACAGGGACAAGGTGAGTATATATATATTTTTTATTTTTACACATTTTTGGATGGTTTTCAGGGAATGGCTTATATGTTTAGGCCCTTCCTGAAAATTCATCCTGCGCTCGCCAGCAGCCCATTGCTTTCAATGGAGTCGGCTGTATTGCCGGCTCCATTGAATTTCAATGGGCGGACAGCGCTCCTTTGATCGGGCCCGTTTCGCCGGAAACACTGCTAGCTGCAGATTTTTCGGCGAATCGTCGGCCCCGGTCATGCGATTTGCGGATGCGCATCCGTCATGCGATCCGCAAATCGCGGCAAAAAACAGTCATCTGACCGAGGCCTAAAGGGGATGTTTGGGAATACAACCAAATTGAGGCCATCTGTGCTGCCTGTGGTAACACCTCCTAGGACAGGAGAATGTACTGTTACCATGTTTGGTAGTTTAAATCGCCTTAGTTGCCATTCTGCCAGACCTCTCCTCCTAACTCAGGGGTCATTTAAAGCCCCTTGTGTATGCAAAAAAATACACAATACAGTTCACCTGAAACAGTGAATCCTACAGAGCTGTTAGGAAGCATCAGCTGCAGGCTGGATTCTTGTGCATCCAACTGAATGGTGGCCACATCAACACATCATAAAAAGCACTTTGTGAAACTTTTCCACAATTAACTGCTGAGCAATAAAATTGGCAACACTGACCCTCCCATTGTGTGTCTGAGTCAAATCTAGCCAAGACTGTTATATTCCTAGGTATATTATTATATATATTATATCCAGGGAAGAGTTACCAAGATGGTGAGCAGTCTGCAAATCATGTCCTATGAGGAATGATCAAAGGATCTGGGAATGTTTAGGCTGAGAGGAGACTTAATAGCGGTCTACAAATATCTGAAGGGCTGTCACAGTGCAGAGGGATAAGCCCTATTCTCATCTGTACAAGGAAAGACTAGAAGCAATGGGATGAAACTGAAAGGGAGGAGACACAAATTAGATATTAGACAGTGAGGGTGATCAATGAGTGGAACAGGTTACCACGGCAGGTGGTGAGTTCTCCTCAAATGGAAGTGTTCAAACAAAGGCTGGAAAAACATCTGTCTGGGGTGATTTAGTGATCCTGAGAAGGGGGTTGGACCCGATGACCCTGGAGGTCCCTTCCAACTCTACCATTCTATGACCCCTTCTTATTTGGAAAACCTAAGCTAATTCAATATGTTGGATGTCAAAATGGCCTCCTAAAACATCTCCTCCACCAAGAAATGCAGCCACCTCCCCAATTAATACTTTTACACATCGGAAGTAAATTATCTCGTTATTATACCAGTTAAACGTGTGTGTCCAGACATTTGCCTCAGCTGTATTGTTGTACCTAAGTGCTGTATACTTGATACCAAAAATCCAATGGAACCCAAGAGTAAGCAGGACAATCTTTCCATAAGAGAAGGTTTTCCTGCTGTCTTATGGGGTCTGATGTGTTATTTATTTATTTTTTACACAATATATACAGTTACTGATCACATAACTAGGCAAATAAGGCCCAAATTAGTAAAATATGCATCTAAAGCCTAAGTCACATGTCCATAATACAGATACAATACATACTGAGCCCCTTATAGGAGTGATAGTTAATACCTACAGACTATGTAAGATGTTATCTTCTGTATTAAAGTGGTTGTCCTTCTGCTCCCGTCACATGATGGCCAATTTTAACGTAGCAACTACAGTTCCCAGAGGGGCCTTGTATCTGACCGTCTGGCTGCAGGCACCTACCTCTATTATAACCTATAGCCTGTATATTCACTGTTATATTCACTATTAGGAGGACCAACTGGCTCAGGAAGCACCACATCTACAACCATCCAAGAACGACTACGATTCCATCATGTTCTTGGCCGGGGAGCCTACGGAGAAGTTGTGCTGGCAGAAGACATCGTTACCTGCCAGCAGTTTGCAGTGAAGGTGATCAGGAAGAGGGCCCTGCTAGCAGAAGTGGAGCTGGCGGACGTGATGGTGGAGCACCGCGTGTTACAGATGACGTCAGGAAGTCCCTTCCTCATCCATGCAGAATTTGCATTTCAGACCAAGGTATAGTTGTTATCACACATCTCCAAGTATGTGTGATATCTCCAAGTATGTTATCGCACATCACTAGTATGTGCACCGTAGATGTGGACTTTGTAGTATAACTTCTAATTAACCAACCTTCTTACATGTCTCTTCTACATTACAGACGCATGTTCTACTAGGATTAGAGTTTCTAAGCTGCGGGGACCTGAATCAACTCCTACAGTCAAAGGGACGGCTCGATATCAACAGTTCCAGGTAAAGATTTAGGGTGGTTTTACACGGCACATATTTTGCCTATTAACAAGCAACAACTGACAAGATAGCATGTTGGTTGTTGCTCGTTAAGGTGGTCTAACATGAGCAGATCATTAGTATGGCACATTCCGCTGTTTACATGGGGAGATGTGCTGCTGGTGAGCCAACACTTTTATGCTCACATAAAAGATCTGGTCAGCAGATGACAACCATTTGCTCACAATTGTCTGATCGCGAGCCTCCTCCTACATGGCTGATGATTAGTGATCCATCCAATAATCATACTTTAGCTACAGTTTAGGAAACAGTATTTTGTCGCTCCTCAGGATCTCACACCGACTACTTATTCTCTTTCTTACAGATTCTACGCTGCGGAGATGGTGTGCGGCATCCAACACCTCCACGCCAAGGGGATCATCCACAGAGACCTGAAGCCCGAAAACATCTTGGTGGCTGAGACAGGGCACCTGAAGATCACCGATTTCGGTCTCGCCCTGGACAACATGCTTGGAGGTCGAACAGCTACTGACTATGCTGGGACCGAAGACTATATTGCTCCTGAGGTGAGAGGAATAGAATCTTCTTACCAGTTGTTGACATAAGTGTATTTATGTTCTTGGGTTGTGGATCATGGAGACAGTAGTCCGAGATGGAATAGAGGACTGCGGTCTCTACACAATGCTAGTCTAGAGCAGTGCACATATCCCATGTAATGCCTTTCTTTTAGGGCAGACGACTTATGTTATTAATGATGTAGAACTTATTTCCCAACTTACTAACTGTTGTCTGTTTATGGCAGATGGACGCCGGAGAGGAGTACAACGCCGCCGTAGACTGGTTTTCATTCGGAGTCATCATGAATCAAATGATCACCGGCGAGCGTAAGTATCATCACAAACTCTTTAATGAGTCCACCTCCGGAGCGAAGAACATCATAATGCAGGTAAGCATGTTACTAATTTTGTATGCTTTTATTGTCTTTACTAGTCAGATTCTTGTAATTGTAGTTAGTATTAAAAACTACATTTCTGATTTCAGCTCCTCAAGAAAAATCCAGCCAAGCGTCTAGGAGTCAATGGGAACATCCGTGGTCATCGGTTCTTCCAGCATGTAGAATGGGACTCTGTGGAAACCCTGAGGATGGCCCCACCGCACATCCCTGCCCCCACTAAGTCGGAATTCCATCAGCAATTCGACTTAGACACCATCGAAGCAGAAGAGGCCAAGCAATCCGAGCTGTCACCGGAAGACCAGGCCAAGTTCAGAGGGTTTTCATTCTCTAACATGAAGACCCTCTTAGACACCGGCTCTACAACCACCTGAGCAAGCGGCCCTCCTGAGCCCCTGCAACGCCATCACAAGGAAGGACGGCGAGGGACCCCTGAGGAGAGAGCCAGCAGTATCACCCAGCTGGCGGTAAGTACAGGCGCCACAACATCTGCGCCCCGTAGCCTCATTGACATGTGCTGTACCTAAAAACCTTTTTTTTCTTACCAGTAAATGGATTTCCCCGAACCAATGACAGCAGCAGCTGATGGTGCTGCCACGGGTACCAGGAAACACATTGGTGCGCGATGGCCGGCTATTAAGGGGTGGAAGGAGGCCGGATTTTTTTTTTTATCTTATGACATCTAAGCACATGTCTATGAATATTTCACATTTACTGGTAATTGCATTTCCTCACGCCCATAACAGTAATGTAATGAGCGATGGGGAAATGAGGTGAGTGTTGGCCGGCTATTAAGGGGTGGAGGAGGCCGGATTTTTTTTTTTTTTTTACCCCTTGGTGACATCGACCATAAAAGTACAGGGGATGTGTGTGGGGTCTGTATGGAATGGACTTGGCTCCCAAGCTCACTCCATAAACTGAAGTGGCGCCACCTGTCTTTGACAATTCACACCTAGAAGCAACAGCTATGATCAGAAATAACTTCAATTATGGCTGTTGAGTATTTTAATGCAGCTGTCAATTCTTACAGTGGCATTTGAATAACCTAATCAGCATTTAAATGTTCCAAATGGCCTTCCCTGGGTTGTATAAGTGAATTAATGATCCCAAGTTCAAGCACCAATAGAGGCCTAAAAAAATAAGTGTAAAAAATTTTTGAAAAAAGTTAAAAAAAACCTTGTCCTATATTTCTAAAAAAAAAAGAAAAGTAATTTGCATTGCAGCCTGCGTAAAAGTCCGTTTAAAATATTGAATTATTTATCCCAGATGATGAACACCATTATGAAAAAAATACATAACACCAGATTTGTATTTTTTCATTACCCTGGCTCCAAGAAAAAATATGAAATATAAAGCGATCAAAAAGTTACACAACCACTAGTCATCCTGCAGAAATTGAGTCCACACATCGGCTGCATCAACAGTAAAATGAAAAAGTGATGGTGCCTTAAAATAGCAACAGAAACTATTTTTTTTTATATATTTCAATTTTTAAAATTAGTATAACAAAAAAAAAAATGTAGTTTGGAAATTGTGGTAAATGTGCTGACACACACAGAATAAAGTTTTTGTGTAATTTGTGCCAAAGTGTGCACACCAAAAGCATAATTGCATTTTTTTTCATTTCAGCCCACTTAGAAATCTGTAAAAGTTTTTCTGCATATTTTATGGTATATTAAATTGTACCAGTGAAAAACACAACTCACCCCACAAAAAAGCACTCAGACAGCTGATCCCATGAAAAAACATCTTGCTATTTAGACCCCAAACATTAGACCACAATTTAACAATTATATCAGAACAATGTGGTGCGCTTCTGATAAAATCTAGCGCCCCCTGCAGCTTTTCCCTTATGCCTCCTTCAATGTTATGCCATCCCATAGTGAGAACTTAAAGGGATTAGCCCAGCAGGCCTAAAGAGAGGTTAGTGTAGTGTAGGTCCCATCTACAAGAGGTCGCCTTGACGTGGCAGATGGGCTCACATGTTTTGATCAAAATGTGTGCTAAGAACCTCACATCTTCATATGTCAGTAAATATAACAAGAATGCCATTTAAATTCAGATATTCAGTGCTTGCAGTAGTGTTGAAGCCACTTGTATTTGCTTGTATCGTTGCAGCCATGATGTATGGTGCGCTAACACATATGGCCTATAAAAGGCTCTCGGAGGCTCCTTGTATGTAGTGAGTAAAGGAAATAAAAAAGAAGGGTGGAGCAAGACCCAGTGAGGGTGGTGGAATGTTTATGGAGTACAAAGAGCTTTCAATGATTGAGTATTTTGAATGGTGGAGGTGCTGCCAACCAGATGACGCTCCACCAGTGTGGGCGTGAGTGTAGCGAAAAAGGATGTGAAAAGAACTGGTATGGAGGCGCAACCCTCTAAGCTACTAGAAGATGTAGATCCAAGTCCAATGTGTGAAGGTGAAAGCACTTCTTTTTTATTATTTTTTCACAAATTAAAAACCAGCAATAGAATACGCATTTCGGGGAAGAACCCCTTCGTCAGTTCGGCTGGATAGGACAACAGGATGCCTGGGGGGGACACGACTCCAAAGATGTATTGGATGTGTCGGAGGTCCTGTGTGCAGGAAGGCAGGGGAGACGCAATCAAAGAGACTTGTCTCTGTTAAAAGCGTATGAGAAGGAATGCATTATTGGGATGCGAAATGGTCTTTTAGAGAAATTGCCCGCCACCTGGACCATTCTGACCAGACTGTTAGGAGATCTAGAGGTTCAGGTACAGCAAATGTGGATCAATATGCGGTAGACTACCATACAAAACCTGTATTCCTCCATGCCCGCCCGTATCTCATCTTGCAATCAGGCTAGAGGAGCCCAACAGGGACTAGAGCCTCCCCTCAAGGGGTCAGTTTTCTGCAATAAAAGCTCCTTTTGCTCTGATATTGTAATCCCTTATATCAACGTTACAATCACATAGAGAAAGTTTCATTTGATTCTGACAACTCCTTCTGGGAGGGGATCTTTTTTTACAATGTCCCTTAGAAAGATTCTTCCATCGCTGCAGCAGTGCTCCCCGGGACTAAAGGACCTTCCCTGAATTGAATTGGTCAATCAACAAGGGAAGGGATAGCGGGCATCAGCTGCATGTTCAAGGTAATGTTCAAGTCACACATCTGACTCCCGCTATCCCCTACTTTGCTGCTGAGCATGGCTGAAGTCCCTTTATCTGGTAAAATTCATAGCTAGCGGTTAGCGTGACATGACTGTGCCACGGACTGTGGCATGACTATATTAAGAGGTGAGCGACTAGTCTCTTGACATCACAGCCATGTCACAGGCTGCCAGAAAACCTCTGCTGGGCCACTTGTGGCCAACGTGCCATATGTTGTGCAGGCCTGGTTTAGACACTGACTGCCCAATCTATCTCCAATAGGGCCTATCCACAGGTGATGCAAGTCTGATTGGTGGGGGTCTCATCACTGAAGACCCCTTGTGGTCTCCAGAATAAGAGTCTGAAAGGTCTGCCTGTTTAAGCCCTCTTCTGTCACTCTGGGCTCACTGCCTGCCTTCACCCCTCCGCAGAGTGAGGAGTAGATTGAATAGAGCAGTGTCGCTGCATGTGTGGAGCTGCTCCATTGTTCTTTAATGCAGACCCCTGAGTGCTTGTACTAGCTATTTTCATCATCGCCATTGAAATAAATGGAGCTGCACTGTGCATGTGCAACCACTGCTAAGATGCCATCTCCACGTCTCTGTAGAGGGTATAGAGAGCCCACAGTTAGGAAAATGGGGACACAGGACCCCAATTCTTGGGAATGATAGACCCTCACTGATTAGAGCTTCATCACCTATCCTGTCGATAGCCAATATAAGCCAACCCTGGTATATCCTCAGTAAAAAAAAGAGATGCAAACTCATTTTAGAAGAATTGGATCCAAAAAATTGTCAATTAAGATAATAAATCTAATACTTTGCCCATGACACCACTTGCCCCTCCTCCCCATATGTGCTTCTCTTCTATCTGTTGTCCCTCACATGGCTCTTCTCCTGCTGTGCCACCATTTGTCTCCCCATGTTTCAACTTGGCCCTCCTCCCCATGTCTCCTTTACCCGCGGTACTACTTCTCCCCCGTGCCCCATCTTGCCCTGTGAAACCATTTGTCCCCACCCATACAATCCCATGTACCACCACTTGCCCCACCTCCTGTGTCCAATGTCCCTCTTTCTCCCTGTGCCACTTTTCCCCTGTAGGTCCTTTTCCCCCTGTTCAACCACTTGTTCCCCAGCCCATGCCCCTCAAATCAGTCAGTCAGATAAACTTTTGTGACCAGGTCTCCCCGAAGCCTCAGTTCATTGTGGCCAAACTAATGAGCACTTTCCTCCTATTAAGAGGTTAAACAGATGGCCGTGCTTGTGGAGCTTTTTGCGGACGTGAAACGTGATGAAGCAAAATCATTGATTTCCATGGTTTCATTTTGTCTAGCGTAATTCTCATGAGATATTACTACACGCCAGAAAAGATACAACTTGTCCTATCTTTCAGGTTTATTTTTTCTCTCAGGCCCAATGGCCTGGAATTCGAACAGTTAAAAAAAGTCTTTCCGCTGGTTCATGTTCTAACACGCTCTGTAGCGGCGAGTGTTTTTGCGCATGCGCCCGTCTGTTTAAGCCCTGGAAGAAGCTTTCCCCAGATGGCAGCGGACAGATGGAACAGTTCACCAGGAGTCGGAGGTCTGCAAGCTGGGGGGGGCTGAAATAATCAGAAGTGTAAGGCCGCCTTCACACGGGCGGAAATCCCGCGGCGGGATTTCCGCCACTGAAAGCTTGCATAGGAGAGCATTACAATACGCACTCCTCTGCAGACGGCCGCGGTTTGGCCGCACAAAATCTCGCGCAGCAAACAAACCGCGGCATGTCCTATTTTTGTGCGGGGCTCGCAGAGCCTCGCACAGAAACCTCACTCACCCCGGCACATGAATGAACCGGGGCCGCCGGGCGCGGGCGTGTACGCGCTCGTCTCTGCAGACGCTCGGGTCGGGTCCTGCGGCGAGAATTCTCGCCGCCGGATCCGACCCGCTCGTCTGCAGGTGGCCTAAGGCTATGTGCAGACATCAAAGAGGAAATCTGCACCAAAACCTGCATGTGGATTTTAGTGTTTGTGTCCAACACATAATTCAGCCCTGGCATCGCAATGAATGAAATCTGGGGAAAATCCATCACGCTTTCACATTTGTTTTGAAAATCGGCTGCATGTCTGTTTTCTGCTGCAGATTTTCCCCACTGTGATTCATTTACATTGCACTATGCATTGTTGCAGAACTTTGGTACCAAACTACTGCAACAGTTCTGCAGTGTGTGAACTCAACCTAAAAAGCAGCAGTCAGTAAGTCCGGGACATGGAGATGCTGTTGGTGTTTCCCCCGAAAATAAGATCTACATTGAAAATAAGCCCTACCCTGATTTTGCAGGATTTTTGGGGAGGGTCTAAATATAAGCCCTACTCCCAAAATAAGCCTTAGCTGCATTACATTAAAAAAGGAATACCTACCTAGCAGGCTCGGTCCGGGTCAACCATCTGCTGTCTGGAGCTCCGCCGTGCGTTCTGCAGTCCTCGTTCTCCCACTGAAGATCACTTTCTGGTTACGGGATTCATGAAAAAAACATCTCATCTCCAGAAAGCAATGGTTGTGATTGGCTGAGCAGTGCAAGAAGAACCAATCACAGCCATCGCATTGTGGAGGCAGGATTTATTAATTGGCCAATCAATGTCATGGCTCAGCTCATTGAAGCTCCAAAGAGCAGCGGGAGGGACCTGCACCAAATCTCCTAGGTACGTTTAATAAGACATCCCCTGAAAATAAAACCTAGAGCCTCTTTTGGGGCAAAAATTAATATGACAGGGTCTTATTTTCGTAGAAACACGATAATATGTTGCTAATAACCATGTCAGACGGTCGCACAGCTAGTCCATAGTTACTCTGGTCTGTGTGGTTGGAGAGTGCCGTAAGCTAGTGAGTAGAAGATGAGGACCTGCAGGTAGAGAGCAAGGGATGAACTAAAAAATCTAGCGATCAATAGGGGGTAAGTAATAGTTCCTGGTCTCTGGATAAATATGACGACTTCCCAATATCACACAATACAAGGCATCTTTTACACGGAGCAACTATTACTCAGCTCATCACTCCGAAAAAGTCTCTGAAGTCTATGAACAGCAGTTGTTTATTTACCTTTACATAGAGGGATGATTGTTCATTAGTCGTTCGCCAAAATATTGTTTGTAGGGGGATCTCCATTCAAATTTGTTCATAATTCGTTCCAGTGCGACTTTACACCAGATGACTTTTGATCAATCAGCGACTATTTTTTAGTTGAGCGGAAGCAAAATGACGAGTGAGCAAATTGTTCTGCATCATCTTTCTGCCATGTTTAAGCAGGACGACTATCCAGTCGCTGTGACCCATACTGATCACAAGAATGGAGGGCCAAGATACCTGTAGGAGAGCTGCTGCCCCTTATAGTGTAGACACATTTCTGCTCTCCTCTATTGGCAGTGTTGGGTATTGCAGCTCAGCCCTATCGCCATCATTGGCTCCTTCATTCTTATGACTGGTGGTGATCTCTACGGTCGGACCGGCACTGATCTCACATTGTGCTATTTTAGGGATACTTCAGTGATAGATGCCGATAAGAACATGGAGGAGATGATTCAGCATTATGAAGAGAATCGCGGGAAGATCCTTGCAGCTTGACAGAAGAACGGCGCCGTTACATTGTGCCTCATAATGCAAGAGGACATTTTAAAAAAGTAAAACGAAGAAGCGCGCCAATCCAAGAGCAGCCGCCATCTTTATGCAAGAGGAACTAAGTGGCTTCACTATATGGGAACAGATATGATATAAATCCAACTGCACCATTATGGGGGACCAAGAGCCGACTCACAAGGTGCTATCGGTGGACCAATGTTCCATCGCTTCCCATCAGTATCTGATGAGTCTAATAGAGGATATCATGTAAACAGTCATATTTATTCATCTCCGTTCACCTGTTATATTTCTTCCCTTTAGAGGGCCCATTTCCTTCTGTTCCTTACACTGATGTTACTGCTGTCGTTTCTTCATGTTGGTTTACTGAATGTGGTAAATAAACTGGAAGTATTGTAAAGTACATGAGAGTTTTGTTCCCGCTGCATTCCCATGATGATTGGCTCACAGCAGGTTTGAACGTGATTTTTAAAAGGTGAGAAGAGTAAAGCCCGACTAAGGGCGGACACCCACTAGCGGTTTTTTCTCTCTTGCGCTGCGAGAGTGAGAGAAAACACTCGCCTTGCAGCGCAAGAAAAACGCTGGGATATCGCTAGTGTTTTCCATGGGGCCAGCGGCAGCAGCACTAGCCCCATTGAAAACATAGGGAGAAGACCGCGGACTTTTGCCACAGCTGTCACAGCTGTGGCAGAAGTCCAGCATGCTATCCCATTGCTTTCAATGGGGTTGGCACTGCTGCCAGCACCATTGAAAGCAGTGGTTTGTAGCAAGCCCCGCAGCATGATTTTCGGGGAACGGCTTGAAATATAAGCCCTTCCCTGAAAATCATCATTAGCTGGTTAAAAAAAAAACAAAAAAAATTTATTCACCTCTCTGCCGCTCAGGCACGTCCTCCGGCTGGCTCCCCTGCACTGCTGTCCAGCACTTTCAGCAGGCGGGAATTTAAAAATCCCGGCCTCCTGAAAGGGCTGTGCTGATTGGCTGAGCACTCAGCCAATTACAGCCAGCACTTAGCTAATCATGAATGCAGGAGTACAGATGATTCCAAGATGGCGGTGAGAGATACAGTGGGTGGGCTTGATGAGTATGAGGGGGATGCAGTGGGTGGTTTCACAATTTGGCTGAGATGCCAGTGCTGTGTATTGTGTAAAATGGAGCCATAGGAGTCAGAAACTGCTGCAGACCAGAAGGCAAGGATACAAACAACCAACCCAACGAATGGAGGACCCCCCAGCATCGTGGAACAGGCTCAAATTTGTAAAAAAAAAAAAAAAGGATGTGAAGGTATTCAAAGCCATACATGTAATATGAGAAAGGCAAGATTAATACTTTATTGTAGCATCAGGAAAACCCCTTTAATTACAGTCTGAGGAACTGCAGAACAGGAGTATTAATATGGGTCACCTATAAACTGTAACTATGAATGGTGGCAGATAGTTCAGTCAAATCTTCACACTTTTAAATGTCTTTTTTCCAATATTAGCGCCCCTCTTGTCCACTGCTAGTGGCTGGTATTGCACGTCACCCCTTACTTTTGAATAAGAAAGACCTCCAATACACACAGGCCGTGTTCAAGAGAGGGGCTGTTTTGTAAGACGACTTGAGGTCATAGTGCATCTATAGTCCCCCATAGCTCTGTATACAATTTACAAAGACCCCGGAACCATCCATATATATCCCACTTCTGTGCTCCATGCAGTCTTGCAGACATACAGAGAATCTTCAGCTGCGTACCCTCCTCCTCCTCGTCTTATTTACTTCAACACTAAGGTGATTTGTGGAGGACTCAGGATGTTGCTGAATAAACCTAAATTATATCCTGTAGGGTTTGTAGTTTTCTTCTAGAGGGACTTTTCCCATCTGATACTTGGTTTTCCCATTTGCCAAGCGGCATCAGAGTTGTTCATCTCCCTGTTTGCCCGGAGCCCACTGGGTATGATCACACAGGAACTGGAAAGATGAAGAGGCTCTTTCATTAGTGCACAAAAAGCTACATAAACTTGGACTTCTCTACCAGCTTTTGGTCAGTAGCCTCGTCTCCACACTAGAACTATATGGGAGCAAACCAAAGGGGAAAAACAGCTAAAACCGTAATAAATACCAAAGTGTTCACCAAGGTGTATTTTAGGACCCTGCCTTATGGAAGCACTTATATCACAAACCAGGATGTTACTCTACTGGTACTGTAAGCCAGGGGTGCACAACATACCGCCCGCAGGCCACATGTGGCCCACAGTGCCATTCTGTGCCGCCCAAGCCGTCTGCACCCTGAAATATCTATGTGTGGCTGCTCATATGTAGTTTCCACATCAGGGTGAAGAGTGGGGGCACATAGCAGGGCAACAAGTATGGGCAAGTATGAAGGGTGAGGTGTGTAGCCATGTCTGGGCCCCTTATGTATTAGAACAAGTACTAAGGGTGCACTGTGTAGTCATGTGTGGGTGCCCTATATATTAGGACAAGTATTAAGGGTGCACTGTGTAGCCATATCTGAGTCCCCCACATATATTACGACAAGTACTAAGGGTGCACTGTGTAGCCATGTCTGGGCCCCCTGTATATTAGGACGAGTACTAAGGGTGCACTGTGTAGTCATGTCTGGGCTCCTATATATTAGGACAAGTACTAAGGGTGCACTGTGTAGTCATGTCTGGGTCCCTATATATTAGGACAAGTACTAAGGGTGCACTGTGTAGCCATGTCTGGGTCCCCTATATATTAAGACAAGTACTAAGGGTGCACTGTGTAGTCATGTCTGGGTCCCCTATATATTAGGACAAGTACTAAGGGTGCACTGTGTAGTCATGTCTGGGTCTCCTGTATATTAGGAAAAGTACTAAGCGTGTCCTGTGTAGTCATGTCTGGGTCCCTATATATTAGGACAAGTACTAAGGGTGCACTATGTAGCCATGTCTGAGTCCCTATATATTAGAACAAGTACTAACTGTGCCCTGTGGAGCCATGTCTGGGTCTCCTATATATTAGGAGAAGTACTAAGGGTGAACTGTGTAGTCATGTCTGGGTCTCCTGCATATTAGGACAAGTACTAAGGGTGCACTGTGTAGCCATATTGGGTCTCCTATATATTAGGACAAGTACTAAGGGTGCACTGTGTAGCCATGTCTGGGCCCCTATATATTAGGACAAGTACTAAGGGTGCACTGTGTGGCCATGTCTTGGTCCCCTATATATTAGGACAAGTACTAAGGGTGAACTGTGTAGCCATGTCTGGGTCCCCTATATATTAGGACAAGTACTAAGGGTGCACTGTGTAGTCATGTCTGGGTCTCCTGTATATTAGGACAAGTACTAAGGGTACACTGTGTAGCCATATTGGGTCTCCTATATATTATGACAAGTACTAAGGGTGCCCTGTGGAGCCATGTCTGGTCTCCTATATATTAGGACAAGTACTAAGGGTGCTCTGTGTACCCATATCTGGTCTCCTATATATTAGGACAAGTACTAAGGGTGCACTGTGTAACCATGTCTGGGCTCCTATATATTAGGACAAGTACTAAGGGTGCACTGTGTAGCCATGTCTTTGTTCCTCTGCATATTAGGACAAGTACTAAGGGTGCACTGTGTAGCCATGTCTTGGTCCCCTGCATATTAAGACAAGTACTAAGGGTGCACTGTGTAGTAATGTCTGGTCTCCTGTATATTAGGATAAGTACTAAGGGTGCACTGTGTAGTTATATCTGGTCTCCTGTATATTAGGATAAGTACTAAGGGTGCACTGTGTAGCCATGTCTGGTCTCCTATATATTAGGACAAGTACTAAGGGTGCACTGTGTAGCCATATTGGGTCTCCTATATATTAGGACAAGTACTAAGTCTGTACTGTGTAGCCATGTCTGCGCGCCTCATGTATTAGAACAAGTACTAAGGGTGCACTGTGTAGCCATGTCTGGGCCCCCTGTATATTAGGACAAGTACTAAGGGTGCACTGTGTAGCCATGTCTGGGTCCCCTATATATTAGGACAAGTACTAAGGGTGTACTGTGCAGCCATGTCTGGTCTCCTATATATTAGTATAAGTACTAAGGGTGCACTGTGTAGCCATGTCTAGTCCCCTATATATTAGGACAAGTACTAAGGGTGCACTGTGTAGCCATGTCTGGTCTCCTATATATTAGGACAAGTACTAAGGGTGCACTGTGTAGCCATGTCTTGGTCCCCTGCATATTAGGACAAGTACTAAGGGTGCACTGTGTAGCCATGTCTTTGTTCCCCTGCATATTAGAACAAGTACTAAGGGTGCACTGTGTAGCCATGTCTTTGTTCCCCTGCATATTAGGACAAGTACTAAGGGTGCACTGTGTAGCCATGTCTGGGTCCTCTGTATATTAGGACAAGTACTAAGGGTGCACTGTGTAGCCATGTCTGAGTCCTCTATATATTAGGACAAGTACTAAGGGTGCACTGTGTAGCCATGTCTGGGTCTCCTGTATATTAGGACAAGTACTAAGGGTGCACTGTGTAGCCATGTCTGGGTCTCCTGTATATTAGGACAAGTACTAAGGGTGCACTGTGTAGCCATGTCTGGGTCTCCTGTATATTAGGACAAGTACTAAGGGTGCACTGTGTAGCAATGTCTTGGTCCCCTGCATATTAGGACCAGTACTAAGGGTGCACTGTGTAGCCAAGTCTTGGTCCCCTGCATATTAGGACCAGTACTAAGGGTGCACTGTGTAGCCGTATCTGGTCTCCTATATATTAGGACAAGTACAAAGCGTGCACTGTGTAGCCATGTCTGGGTCTCCTGTATATTAGGACAAGTACTAAGGGTGCACTGTGTAGCCATGTCTCGGTCCCCTGCATATTAGGAGAAGTACTAAGGGTGCACTGTGTAGCCATGTCTTAGTACTTCTCCTAATATGCAGGGGAACAAAGGGTGCACTGTGTAGCCATGTCTTGGTCCCTGCATATTAAGACAAGTACTAAGGCTGTATTGTGTAGCCATGTCTGCGCCCCTTATGTATTAGGACAAGTACTAAGGGTACACTGTGTAGCCATGTCTGGGTCCCTATATATTAGGACAAGTACTAAGGGTGAACTATGTACCCATATTTGGTCTCCTATATATTAGGACAAGTACTAAGGGTGCACTGTGTATTCATGTCTGGGTCTCCTATATATTAGGACAAGTACTAAGGGTGCACTGTGTAGCCATGTCTTGCTACCCTATATATTAGGACAAGTACTAAGGGTGCACTGTGTAGTCATGTCTGGGTTCCTATATATTAGGACAAGTACTAAGGGTGCACTGTGTAGTCATATCTGGTCTCCTATATATTACGGCAAGTACTAAGGGAGCACTGTGTAGTCATGTCTGGGTCCCTATATATTAGAACAAGTACTAAGGGTGCACTGTGTAGCCATATCTGGTCTCCTATATATTAGGACAAGTACTAAGGGTGCACTGTGTAGTCACGTCTGGGTCCCCTGCATATTAGGACAAGTACTAAAGGTGCACTGTGTAGTCATGTCTGGGTCTCTATATATTAGGACAAGTAATAAGGGTGCACTGTGTAGTCATGTCTGGGTCTCCTGTATATTAGGACAAGTACTAAGGGTGCACTGTGTAGCCATGTCTGGTCCCCTATATATTAGGACAAGTACTCAGGGTGCACTGTGTAGCCATACTGGGTCTCCGATATATTAGGACAAGTACTAAGGGTGCACTATGTACCCATATTTGGTCTCCTATATATTAGGACAAGTACTAAGGGTTCACTGTGTAGCCATATCTGGTCTCCTATATATTAGGACAAGTACTAAGGGTGCACTGTATAGCCATGTCTGGGTCTCCTATATATTAGGACAAGTACTAAGGGTGCACTGTGTAGCCATGTCTTGGTCCCCTGCATATTAGGACAAGTACTAAGGGTGCACTGTGTAGCCATGTCTTTGTTCCCCTGCATATTAGGACAAGTACTAAGGGTGCACTGTGTAGCCATGTCTGGGTCCCCTATATATTAGGACAAGTACTAAGGGTGCACTGTGTACCCATATCTGGTCTACTATATATTAGGACAAGTACTAAGGGTGCACTGTGTAGTCATGTCTGGGTCCCTATATATTAGGACAAGTACTAAGGGTGCACTGTGTAGTCATGTCTGGGTCCCTATGTATTAGGAAAAGTACTAAGGGTGCACTGTGTAGCCATATTGGGTCTCCTATATATTAGGACAAGTACTAAGGGTGCACTGTGTAGCCATGTCTGGGTCCCCTGCATAATAGGACAAGTACTAAGGGTGCACTGTGTAGCCATATCTGGTCTCCTATATATTAGGACAAGTACTAAGGGTGCACTGTGTACCCATATCTGGTCTCCTATATATTAGGACAAGTACTAAGGGTGCCCAGTGTAGCCATATCTGGTCTCCTATATATTAGGACAAGTATTAAGGGTACAGTGTGTAGCCATATTGGGTCTCCAATATATTAGGACTAGTACTAAGGCTGTACTGTGTAGCCATGTCTGGGTCCCCTGCATATTAGGACCACTACTAAGGGTGCACTGTGTACCCATATCTGGTCTCCTATATATTAGGACAAGTACTAAGGGTGCACTGTGTAGTCATGTCTGGGTCCCTATATATTAGGACAAGTACTAAGGGTGCACTGTGTAGCCATATCTGGTCTCCTATATATTAGGACAAGTACTAAGGGTGCACTGTGTAGCCATGTCTGGGTCCCCTATATATTAGGACAAGTACTAATGGTGCACTCTGTAGTCACGTCTGGGTCCCCTGCATATTAGGACAAGTACTAAAGGTGCACTGTGAAGTCATGTCTGGGCCCCCTATATATTAGGACAAGTACTAAGGGTGCACTGTGTAGTCATGTCTGGGTCTCCTGTATATTAGGACAAGTACTAAGGGTGCACTGTGTAGCCATGTCTGGTCCCCTATATATTAGGACAAGTACTAAGGGTGCACTGTGTAGTCATGTCTGGGTCCTTATATATTAGGACAAGTACTAAGGGTGTACTGTGTAGTCATGTCTGGGTCCCCTGTGTATTAGGACAAGCATTAGGGTGCACTGTGTAGTCATGTCTGGGTCCCTATATATTAGGACAAGTACTAAGGGAGCACTGTGTAGTCATGTCTGGTCTCCTATATATTAGGACAAGTACTAAGGGTGCACTGTGTAGTCATGTCTGGGTCCCATATATATTAGGACAAGTACTAAGCGTGCACTGTGTAGCCATGTCTGGGTCCCCTGCATATTAGGACAAGTACTAAGGGTGCACTGTGTACCCATATCTGGTCTCCTATATATTAGGACAAGTACTAAGGGTGCACTGTATAGCCATGTCTGGTCTCCTATACATTAGGACAAGTACTATGGGTGCCCTGTGTAGCCATGTCTGGCCCCCTATATATTAGTACAAGTACTAAGGGTGCCCTGTGTAGCCATGTCTTGGTCCCCTGCATATTAGGACAAGTACTATGGGTGCCCTGTGTAGTCATGTCTGGCCCCCTATATATTAGGACAAGTACTAAGGGTGCACTGTATAGCCATATTGGGTCTCCTGTATATTAGAACAAGTACTAAGGGTGCACTGTGTAGCCATATTGGGTCTCCTATATATTAGGACAAGTACTAAGGGTGCACTGTGTAGTCATGTCTGGGTCCCTATATATTAGGACAAGTACTAATGGTGCCCTGTGTAGCCATGTCTGAGTCCCTATATATTAGAACAAGTACTAACTGTGCCCTGTGGAGCCATGTCTGGTCTCCTATATATTAGGACAAGTATTAAGGGTGCACTGTGTAGTCATGTCTTGGTCTCCTGTATATTAGGACAAGTACTAAGGGTGCACTGTGTAGCTATATTGGGTCTCCTATATATTAGGACAAGTACTAAGGGTGCACTGTGTAGCCATGTCTTGGTCCCCTGCATATTAGGACAAGTACTAAGGGTGCACTGTGTAGCCATATCTGGTCCCCTATATATTAGGACAAGTACTAAGGGTGCACTGTGTAGCCATGTCTGGTCTCCTATGTATTAGGACAAGTACTAAGGGTGCACTGTGTAGCCATATCTGGTCTCCTATATATTAGGACAATTACTAAGGGTGCACTGTGTAGTCATGTCTGGGTTCCCTATATATTAGGACAAGTACTAAGGGTGCACTGTGTAGTCATGTCTGGTCCCCTATATATGAGGACAAGTACTAAGGGTGCACTGTGTAGCCATATCTGGTCTCCTATATATTAGGACAATTACTAAGGGTGCACTGTTTAGCCATGTGTGGTCTCCTATATATTAGGACAAGTACTAAGGGTGCACTGTGTAGCCATGTCTTAGTCCCCTGCATATTAGGACAAGTACTAAGGGTGCACTGTGTAGCCATGTCTGGGTCCCCTATATATTAGGACAAGTATTAAGGGTGCACTGTGTAGCCATATCTGGTCTCCTATATATTAGGACAAGTACTAAGGGTGCACTGTGTAGCCATATCTGGTCTCCTACATATTAGGACAAGTACTAAGTGTGCACTGTGTAGCCATGTCTGGGTCCCCTGCATATTAGGACAAGTACTAAGGGTGCACTGTGTAGCCATATCTTTGTTCCCCTGCATATTAGGACAAGTACTAAGGGTGCACTGTGTAGCCATTTGTGGGCCCCCTATATATTAGGACAAGTACTAAAGCTGCACTGTGTAGTCATGTCTGGCTCCCCTATATATTAGGACACCTACTAACGGTGCATTGTGTAGTCATGTCTAGGTCCCCAATATATTACGGCAAGTACTAAGGCTGCACTGTGTAGTCATGTTTGGGTCCCCTATATATTAGGACAAGTACTAAGGCTGCACTGTGTAGTCATGTCTGGGTCCCTTATATACTAGGACAAGTACTAAGGCTGCACTGTGTAGTCATGTCTGGGTCCCCTATATATTAGGACAAGTACTAAGGGTGCACTGTGTAGCCATGTCTGGATCCCCTATATATTAGGACAAGTGCTAACGGTGCACTGTGTAGTCATGTTTGGGTCCCCTATATATTAGGACAAGTACTAAGGCTGCACTGTGTAGTCATGTCTGGGTCCCTTATATACTAGGACAAGTACTAAGGCTGCACTGTGTAGTCATGTCTGGGTCCCCTATATATTAGGACAAGTACTAAGGGTGCACTGTGTAGCCATGTCTGGATCCCCTATATATTAGGACAAGTACTAATGGTGCCCTGTGTAGCTATGTCTGGGTCCCCTATATATTAGGACAAGTACTAAGGCTGCACTGTGCAGTCATGTCTAGGTCCCCTATATATTAGGACAAGTACTAAGGGTGCACTGTGTAGCCATGTCTGGGTCCACTATATATTAGGACAAGTACTAAGGGTGCACTGTGTAGTCATGTCTGGGTCCCCTATATATTAGGACAAGTACTAAGGGTGCACTGTGTAGTCATGTCTGGGTCCCCTCTATACTAGGACTATTACTAACGATGCGCTGTGTAGTCATGTCTGGCCCCCTATATATTAGGACTAGTACTAACGGTGCACTGTGTAGTCATGTCTGGGCCCCTATATATTAGGACAAGTACTAATGGTTCACTGTGTAGTCATGTCTGGGCCCCTATATATTAGGACACGTACTAAGGGTGCACTGTGTAGTCATATCTGGGCCCTATATATTAGGACAAATACTAACGATGCACTGTGTAGCCATGTCTGGGCCCCTATATATTAGGACAAGTACTAAGGGTGCAGTGTCTAGCTATGTCTTGGTCCCCTGTATATTAGGACACGTACTAAGGGTGCACTGTGTAGTCATGTCTGGGTCCCCTATATATTAGGACAAGTACTAAGGGTGCACTGTGTAGTCATGTCTGGGTCCCCTATATATTAGGACAAGTACTAAGGGTGCTCTGTGTAGTCATGTCTGGGTCCCATATATATTAGGACAATTACTAAGGGTGCACTGTGTAGCTATGTCTGGGTCCCCTGTATATTAGGACAAGTACTAAGGGTGCACTGTGTAGTCATGTCTTGCTCCCCATATATATTAGGACAAGTATTAATGGTGCACTGTGTAGCCATGTCTGGTTCCCCTATATATTAGGACAAGTACTAACGGTGCACTGTGTAGCCATGTCTGGGTCCCTATATATTAGGACAAGTACTAAGGGTTCACTGTGTAGTCATGTCTCGGTCCCCTCTATACTAGGACTAGTACTAACGGTGTACTGTGTAGTCATGTCTGGGCCCTATATATTAGGACAAGTACTAACGATGCACTGTGTAGCCATGTCTGGGCCCCTATATATTAGGACAAGTACTAATGGTTCACTGTGTAGTCTTGTCTGGGCCCCTATATATTAGGACACGTACTAAGGGTGCACTGTGTAGTCATGTCTGGGCTCTATATATTAGGACAAATACTAACGATGCACTGTGTAGCCATGTCTGGGCCCCTATATATTAGGACAAGTAATAAGGGTGCAGTGTCTAGCTATGTCTTGGTCCACTATATATTAGGACAAGTACCAACGGTGCAGTGTCTAGCTATGTCTTGGTCCCCTGTATATTAGGACAAGTACTAAGGGTGCTCTGTGTAGTCATGTCTGGGTCCCATATATATTAGGACAATTACTAAGGGTGCACTGTGTAGTCATGTCTGGGCCCCTATATATTAGGACAAGTACTAAGGGTGCACTGTGTAGTCATGCCTGGGCCCCTTTATATAAGGACACGTACTAAGGGTGTACTGTATAGTCATGTCTGGGCCCCTATATATTAGGAGTAGTACTAAGGGAGCACTGTGCAGCCATGTCTGGGTCTCCTATATATTAGGACAAGTACTAAGGGTGCACTGTGTAGCTATGTCTGTGCCCCTATATATTAGGACAAGTACTAAGGGTGCTCTGTGTAGTCTTGTCTGGGTTCCCAATATATTAGGACAAGTACTAAGGGTGCACTGTGTAGCCATGTCTGGGTCCCCTATATATTAGGACAAGTACTAAGGGTGCACTGTGTAGCTATGTCTGGGTCCCATATATATTAGGACAAGTACTAAGGGTGCACTGTGTAGCTATGTCTGGGTCCCCTGTATATTAGGACAAGCACTAAGGGTGCACTGTGTAGTCATGTCTGTGCCCCTATATATTAGGACAAGTACTAAGGGTGCTCTGTGTAGTCTTGTCTGGGTCCCCTATATATTAGGACAAGTACTAAGCGTGCCGTACTAAGGGTGCACTATGTAGTCATGTCTTGGTCCCCCTATATATTAGGACAAGTCCTAAGGGTGCACTGTGTAGTCATGTCTGGGCTCCTATATATTACGACAAGCTCTAAGGGTGTGCTGTGAAGTAATATCTGGGTCCCCTATATATTAGGACAAGTACTAAGCGTGCCCTGTGTAGCCATGTCTGGGTCCCTATATATTAGGACAAGTACTAAGGGTGCACTGTGTAGTCATGTCTGGGTCCCATATATATTAGGACAAGTACTAACGGTGCACTGTGTAGCTATGTCTTGGTCCCCTGTATATTAAGACAAGTACTAAGGGTGCACTGTGTAGTCATGTCTCGGTCCCCTATATATTAGGACAAGTACTAAGGGTGTACTGTGTAGTCATGTCTGGGTCCCCTATATATTAGGACAAGTACTAAGGGTGCTCTGTGTAGTCATGTCTGGGTCCCATACATATTAGGACAATTACTAAGGGTGCACTATGTAGCTATGTCTGGGTCCCTATATATTAGGACAAGTACTAAGGGTTCACTGTGTAGTCATGTCTCGGTCCCCTCTATACTAGGACTAATACTAGCGATGCGCTGTGTAGTCATGTCTGGCCCCCAATATATTAGGACTAGTACTAACGGTGCACTGTGTAGTCATGTCTGGGCCCTATATATTAGGACAAGTACTAACGATGCACTGTGTAGCCATGTCTGGGCCCCCATATATTAGGACAAGTACTAATGGTTCACTGTGTAGCCATGTCTGGGCCCCTATATATAAGGACAAGTACTAAGGGTGTACTGTATAGTCATGTCTGGGCCCCTATATATTAGGACAAGTACTAAGGGTGCACTGTGCAGCCAAGTCTGGGTCCTTATAAATTAGGACAAGTACTAAGGGTTCACTGTGTAGTCATGTCTCGGTCCCCTCTATACTAGGAATAGTACTAACGATGCGCTGTGTAGTCATGTCTGGGCCCCTATATATTAGGACTAGTACTAACGGTGCACTGTGAAGTCATGTCTGGTCCCTATTTATTAGGACAAGTACTAACGATGCACTGTGTAGCCATGTCAGGGGCCCTATATTTTAGGACAAGAACTAATGGTTCACTGTGTAATTATGTGTGGGTCCCCTATATATTAGGACAAGTTCTAAGGGTGTGCTGTGAAGTAATGTCTGGGTCCTCTATATATTAGGACAAGTACTAAGGGTGCCCTGTGCAGCCATGTCTGGGCCCCTATATATTAGGACAAGTACTAAGGGTGCACTGTGTAGCCATGTCTGGTTTCCCTATATATTAGGACAAGTACTAAGGGTGTACTGTGTAGTCATGTCTGGGTCCTCTATATATTAGGACAAGTACTAAGGGTGCACTGTGTAGTCATGTCTGAGTCCCCTATATATATATTAGGACAAGCACTAAGGGTACACTGTGTAGCCATGTCTGGGCCCCTATATATTAGGACAAGTACTAAGGGTGCACTGTGTAGTCATGTCTGGGTCCCCTATATATATTAGGACAAGCACTAAGGGTACACTGTGTAGCCATGTCTGGTCCCCTGTATATTAGGACAAATACTAAAGGTTGCACTGTGTAGCCATGTCTGGGTTCCCTATATATTAGGACAAGTACTAAGGGTTCATTGTGTAGTCATGTCTCGGTCCCCTCTATACTAGTACTAGTACTAACGATGCGCTGTGTAGTCATGTCTGGCCCCCTATATATTAGGACTAGTACTAACGGTGCACTATGTAGTCATGTGTGGGCCCTATATATTAGGACAAGTACTAACGATGCACTGTGTAGCCATGTCTGCGCCCCTATATATTAGGACAAGTACTAAGGGTGCACTGTGCAGTCATGTCTGGGTCCCCTATATATTAGGACAAGTACTAAGGGTGCACTGTGCAGTCATGTCTGGGTCCCCTATATATTAGGAAAAGTACTAAGGGTGCCCTGTTTACTCATGTCTGGGTCCCATATATATTAGGACAAGTACTAAGGGTGCACTATGTAGCTATGTCTGGGTCCCCTGTATATTAGGACAAGTACTAAGGGTGCACTGTGTAGTCATGTCTGGGTTCTCTATATATTTTAAGGCAAGTACTAAGGGTGCACTGTCTAGCCATGCCTGGGTCCCTATATATTAGGACAAGCACTACGGGTTCACTGTGTAGTCATATCTGGGCCCCTATATATTAGGACAAGTACTAAGGGTGCACTGCGTAGTCATGTCTCTGTCCCCTCTATACTAGGACTAGTACTAACGATGCGCTGTGTAGTCATGTCTGGCCCCCTATAAATTAGGACTAGTACTAACGGTGCACTGTGTAGTCATGTCTGGGCCCTATATATTAGAACAAGTACTAACGATGCACTGTGTAGCCATGTCTGGGCCCCTATATATTAGGACAAGTACTAAGGGTACACTGTGTAGCCATGTCTGGGCCCCTATATATAAGGACAAGTACTAAGGGTGCACTGTGTAGTCATGTCTGGGTCCTGATATATTAGGACAAGTACTAAGGGTTCACTGTGTAGTCATGTCTCGGTCCCCTCTATACTAGGACTACTACTAACGATGCGCTGTGTAGTCATGTCTGGGCCCCTATATATTAGGAGTAGTACTAACGCTGCACTATGTAGTCATGTCTGGGCCCCTATATATTAGGACAAGTACTAAGGGTGCACTGTGCAGCCATGTCTGGGTCTCCTATTTTTTAGGACAAGTACTAAGGGTGCACTGTGTAGCTATGTCTGGGTCCCCTGTATATTAGGACAAGCACTAAGGGTGCACTGTGTAGTCATGTCTGTGCCCCTATATATTACTACAAGTACTAAGGGTGCTCTGTGTAGTCATGTCTGGGTTCCCTATATATTAGGACGAGTACTAAGGGTGCACTGTGTAGTCATGTCTGGGTCTCCTATATATTAGGACTAGTACTAAGGGTGCACTGTGTAGTCATGTCTGGGCCCCTATATATTAGGACAAGTACTAACGGTGCACTGTGTAATCATGTCTGGGCTCCTATATATTAGGACAAGTTCTAAGGGTGTGCTGTGAAGTAATGTCTGGGTCCCCTATGTATTAGGACAAGCACTAGGGGTGCACTGTTTAGCCATGTCTGGGTCCCCATATATATTAGGACAAGTACTAAGGGTGCACTGTGTAGCCATGTCTGGGTCCCCTATATATTAGGACAAGTACTAATGGTGCACTGTGTAGCCATGTCTGGGTCCCCTATATATTAGGACAAGTACTAAGGCTGCACTGTGCAGTCATGTCTAGGTCCCCTATAAATTAGGACAAGTACTAAGGGTGCACTGTGTAGCCATGTCTGGGTCCCCATATATATTAGGACAAGTACTAAGGGTGCACTGTGTAGCCATGTCTGGGTCCACTATATATTAGGACAAGTACTAAGGGTGCACTGTGTAGTCATGTCTGGGTCCCCTATATATTAGGACAAGTACTAAGGCTGCATTGTGTAGTCATGTCTGGTTCCCTTATATACTAGGAAAAGTACTAAGGCTGCACTGTGTAGTCATGTCTGGGTTCCTTATATATTAGGACAAGTACTAAGGGTGCACTGTGTAGCCATGTCTGGATCCCCTATATATTAGGACAAGTACTAACGGTGCACTGTGTAGTCATATCTGGGTCCCCTATATATTAGGACAAGTATTGACGGTGCACTGTGTAGCCATGTCTGGGTCCCCTATATAGTAAGACAAGTACTAAGGCTGCACTGTGCAGTCATGTCTGGGTCCGCTATATATTAGGACAAGTACTAAGGGTTCACTGTGTAGTCATGTCTCGGTCCCCTCTATACTAGGACTAGTACTAACGATGCGCTGTGTAGTCATGTCTGGGCCCCTATATATTAGAACTAGTACTAACGGTGCACTGTGTAGTCATGTCTGGGCCCTATATATTAGGACAAGTACTAACGATGCACTGTGTAGCCATGTCTTGCCCCTATATATTAGGACAAGTACTAATGGTTCACTGTGTAGTCATGTCTGGGGCCCCTATATATTAGGAAAAGTACTAAGGGTGTACTGTGTAGCCATGTCTGGGCCCCTTTATATAAGGACAAGTACTAAGGGTGTACTGTATAGTCATCTCCGGGCCCCTATGTATTAGGAGTAGTACTAACGCTGCACTGTGTAGTCATGTCTGGGCCCCTATATATTAGGACAAGTACTAAGGGTGCACTGTGCAGCCATGTCTTGGTCTCCTATATATCAGGACAAGTACTAAGGGTGCACTGTGTAGCTATGTCTGGGTCCCCTGTATATTAGGACAAGCACTAAGGGTGCACTGTGTAGTCATGTCTGTGCCCCTATATATTAGGACAAGTACTAAGGGTGCACTGTGAAGTCATGTCTGGGTCCCCTATATATTAGGACAAGTACTAAGGGTGCACTGTATAGTCATGTCTGGGCTCCTATACATTAGGACAAGTTCTAAAGGTGTGCTGTGAAGTAATGTCTGGGCCCCTATATATTAGGACAAGTACTAAAGGTGCAGTGTCTAGCTATGTCTTGGTCCCCTGTATATTAGGACAAGTAATAAGGGTGCACTGTGTAGTCATGTCTGGGTCCCCTATATATTAGGACAAGTACTAAGGGTGCAGTGTCTAGCTATGTCTTGGTCCCCTGTATATTAGGACAAGTACTAAGGGTACACTGTGTAGTCATGTCTGGGTTCCCTATATATTAGGACAAGTACTAAGGGTGCTCTGTGTAGTCATGTCTGGGTCCCATATATATTAGGACAAGTACTAAGGGTTCACTGTGTAGCTATGTCTGGGTCCCCTGTATATTAGGACAAGTACTAAGGGTGCAATGTGTAGTCATGTCTTGGTCCCCATATATATTAGGACAAGTACTAAGGGTGCACTGTGTAGTCATGTACGGTTCCCCTATATATTAGGACAAGTACTAACGATGCACTGTGTAGCCATGTCTGGGCCCCTATATATTAGGACAAGTACTAATGGTTCACTGTGTAGTCATGTCTGGGCCCCTATGTATTAGGACTAGTACTAAGGGTGCACTGCGTAGCCATGTCTGGGCCCCTATATATAAGGACAATTACTAAGGGTGCTCTGTGTTGCCATGTCTGGGTCCTGATATATTAGGACAAGTACTAATGGTGCACTGTGTAGCCATGTCTGGGTCCCTATATATTAGGACAAGCACTAAGAGTTCACTGTGTAGTCATGTCTGGGCCCCTATATATTAGGACAAGTACTAAGGGTGCACTGCGTAGTCATGTCTCGGTCCACTCTATACTAGGACTAGTACTAACGATGCGCTGTGTAGTCATGTCTGGGCACCTATATATTAGGACTAGTACTAACGGTGCACTGTGTAGTCATGTCTTGGCCCTATATATTAGGACAAATACTAACGATGCACTGTGTAGCCATGTCTGGGCCCCTATATATTAGGACAAGTACTAAGGGTGCACTGTGTAGCCATGTCTGGGTCCCCTATATATTAGGACAAGTACTAATGGTGCACTTTGTAGTCACGTCTGGGTCCCCTGCATACTAGGACAAGTACTAAAGGTGCACTGTGTAGTCATGTCTGGGCCCCTATATATTAGGACAAGTACTAATGGTTCACTGTGTAGTCATGTCTGAGCCCCTATATATTAGAACTAGTACTAACGGTGCACTGTGTAGTCATGTCTGGGCCCTATATATTAGGACAAGTACCAAGGGTACACTGTGTAGCCATGTCTGGGCCCCTATATATAAGGACAAGTACTAAGGGTGCACTGTGTAGTCATGTCTGGGTCCTGATATATTAGGACAAGTACTAAGGGTTCACTGTGTAGTCATGTCTCGGTCCCCTCTATACTAGGACTACTACTAACGATGCGCTGTGTAGTCATGTCTGGGCCCCTATATATTAGGACTAGTACTAACGGTGCACTGTGTAGTCATGTCTGGGCCCTATATATTAGGACTAGTACTAACGATGCACTGTGTAGTCATGTCTGAGCCCCTTTATATAAGGACAAGTACTAAGGGTGTACTGTATAGTCATTTCTGGGCCCCTATATATTAGGAGTAGTACTAAGGGTGCACTGTGTAGTCATGTCTGGGTCTCCTATATATTAGGACAAGTACTAAGGGTGCACTGTGTAGTCATGCCTGGGTCTCCTATATATTAGGACTAGTACTAAGGGTGCACTGTGTAGTCATGTCTGGGCCCCTATATATTAGGACAAGTACTAACGGTGCACTGTGTAGTCATGTCTGGGCCCCTCTATACTAGGACTAGTACTAACGATGCGCTGTGTAGTCATGTCTGGGCACCTATATATTAGGACTAGTACTAACGGTGCACTGTGTAGTCATATCTTGGCCCTATATATTAGGACAAATACTAACGATGCACTGTGTAGTCATGTCTGGGTCCCCTGTATATTAGGACAAGTACTAAGGGTGCACTGTATAGTCATGTCTGGGCTCCTATATATTAGGACAAGTTCTAAGGGTGTGCTGTGAAGTAATGTCTGGGTCCCCTATATATTAGGACAAGTACTAAAGGTGCACTCTGTAGTCATGTCTAGGTCCCATATATATTAGGACAAGTACTAAGGGTGCACTGTGTAGTCATGTCTGGGTCCCCTATATATTAGGACAAGTACTAAGGGTGCTTTGTGTAGTCATGTCTGCGTCCTCTATATATTAGGACTAGTACTAAGGGTGCACTGTGTAGCCATGTCTGGGTCCTGATATATTAGGACAAGTACTAACGGTGCACTGTGTAGCCATGTCTGGGTCCCTATATATTAGGACAAGCACTAAGGGTTCACTGTGTAGTCATGTCTGGGCCCTATATATTTGAACAAGTACTAACGATGCACTGTGTAGCCATGTCTGGGCCCCTATGTATTATGACAAGAACTAATGGTTCACTGTGTAGTCATGTCTGGGCCCCTATATATCAGGACAAGTACTAAGGGTACACTGTGTAGCCAAGTCTGGGCCCCTATATATAAGGACAAGTACTAAGGGTGCACTGTGTAGTCATGTCTGGGTCCTGATATATTAGCACAAGTTCTAAGGGTTCACTGTGTAGTCATGTCTCGGTCCCCTCTATACTAGGACTACTACTAACGATGCGCTGTGTAGTCATGTCTGGGCCCTATATATTAGGACAAGTACTAACGATGCACTGTGTAGTCATGTCTGGGCCCCTTTAAATAAGGACAAGTACTAAATGTGTACTGTATAGTCATGTCTGGGCCCCTATATATTAGGAGTAGTACTAACGCTGCACTATGTAGTCATGTCTGGGCCCCTATATATTAGGACAAGTACTAAGGGTGCACTGTGCAGCCATGTCTGGGTCTCCGATTTTTTAGGACAAGTACTAAGGGTGCACTGTGTAGCTATGTCTGGGTCCCCTGTATATTAGGACAAGCACTAAGGGTGCACTGTGTAGTCATGTCTGTGCCCCTATATATTACTACAAGTACTAAGGGTGCTCTGTGTAGTCATATCTGGGTCCCCTATATATTAGGACGAGTACTAAGGGTGCACTGTGTAGTCATGTCTGGGCCCCTATATATTAGGACAAGTACTAACGGTGCACTGTGTAGTCATGTCTGGGCTCCTATACATTAGGACAAGTTCTAAGGGTGTGCTGTGAAGTAATGTCTGGGTCCCCTATGTATTAGGACAAGCACTAGGGGTGCACTGTTTAGCCATGTCTGGGTCCCCATATATATTAGGACAAGTACAAAGGGTGCACTGTGTAGCCATGTCTGGGCCCCCTATATATTAGGACAAGTACTAATGGTGCACTGTGTAGCCATGTCTGGGTCCCCTATATATTAGGACAAGTACTAAGGCTGCACTGTGCAGTCATGTCTAGGTCCCCTATATATTAGGACAAGTACTAAGGGTGCACTGTGTAGCCATGTCTGGGTCCCCATATATATTAGGACAAGTACTAAGGGTGCACTGTGTAGCCATGTCTGGGTCCACTATATATTAGGACAAGTACTAAGGGTGCACTGTGTAGTCATGTCTGGTTCCCTTATATACTAGGAAAAGTACTAAGTCTGCACTGTGTAGTCATGTCTGGGTCCTGATATATTAGCACAAGTTCTAAGGGTTCACTGTGTAGTCATGTCTCGGTCCCCTCTATACTAGGACTACTACTAACGATGCGCTGTGTAGTCATGTCTGGGCCCTATATATTAGGACAAGTACTAACGATGCACTGTGTAGTCATGTCTGGGCCCCTTTAAATAAGGACAAGTACTAAATGTGTACTGTATAGTCATGTCTGGGCCCCTATATATTAGGAGTAGTACTAACGCTGCACTATGTAGTCATGTCTGGGCCCCTATATATTAGGACAAGTACTAAGGGTGCACTGTGCAGCCATGTCTGGGTCTCCGATTTTTTAGGACAAGTACTAAGGGTGCACTGTGTAGCTATGTCTGGGTCCCCTGTATATTAGGACAAGCACTAAGGGTGCACTGTGTAGTCATGTCTGTGCCCCTATATATTACTACAAGTACTAAGGGTGCTCTGTGTAGTCATATCTGGGTCCCCTATATATTAGGACGAGTACTAAGGGTGCACTGTGTAGTCATGTCTGGGCCCCTATATATTAGGACAAGTACTAACGGTGCACTGTGTAGTCATGTCTGGGCTCCTATACATTAGGACAAGTTCTAAGGGTGTGCTGTGAAGTAATGTCTGGGTCCCCTATGTATTAGGACAAGCACTAGGGGTGCACTGTTTAGCCATGTCTGGGTCCCCATATATATTAGGACAAGTACAAAGGGTGCACTGTGTAGCCATGTCTGGGCCCCCTATATATTAGGACAAGTACTAATGGTGCACTGTGTAGCCATGTCTGGGTCCCCTATATATTAGGACAAGTACTAAGGCTGCACTGTGCAGTCATGTCTAGGTCCCCTATATATTAGGACAAGTACTAAGGGTGCACTGTGTAGCCATGTCTGGGTCCCCATATATATTAGGACAAGTACTAAGGGTGCACTGTGTAGCCATGTCTGGGTCCACTATATATTAGGACAAGTACTAAGGGTGCACTGTGTAGTCATGTCTGGTTCCCTTATATACTAGGAAAAGTACTAAGTCTGCACTGTGTAGTCATGTCTGGGTTCCCTATATATTAGGACAAGTACTAAGGGTGCACTGTGTAGCCATGTCTGGATCCCCTATATATTAGGACAAGTACTAACGGTGCACTGTGTAGTCATGTCTGGGTCCCCTATATATTAGGACAAGTACTAACGGTGCACTGTGTAGCCATGTCTGGGTCCCCTATATAGTAAGACAAGTACTAAGGCTGCACTGTGCAGTCATGTCTGGGTCCGCTATATATTAGGACAAGTACTAACGGTGCACTGTGTAGTCATGTCTGGATCCCCAATATTTTAGGACAAGTACGAAGGCTGCACTATGTAGTTATGTCTGGGTCCCCTATGTATTAGGACAAGCACTAGGGGTGCACTGTGTAGCCATGTCTGGGTCCCCATATATATTAGGACAAGTACTAAGGGTGCACTGTGTAGCCATGTCTAGGTCCACTATATATTAGGACAAGTACTAATGGTGCACTGTGTAGCCATGTCTGGGTCCCCTATATATTAGGACAAGTACTAAGGCTGCACTGTGCAGTCATGTCTAGGTCCCCTATGTATTAGGACAAGTACTAAGGGTGCACTGTGTAGCCATGTCTGGGTCCCAATATATTAGGACAAGTACTAAGGGTTCACTGTGTAGTCATGTCTCGGTCCACTCTATACTAGGACTAGTACTAACAATGCGCTGTGTAGTCATGTCTGGGCCCCTATATATTAGGACTAGTACTAATGGTGCACTGTGTAGTCATGTCTGGGCCCCTATATATTAGGACAAGTACTAGGGGGGCACTGTGTAGTGATGTCTGGGCCCCTTTATATAAGGACAAGTACTAAGGGTGTACTGTATAGTCATGTCTGGGCCCCTATATATTAGGAGTAGTACTAAGGGTGCACTGTGCAGCCATGTCTGGGTCTCCTATATATTAGGACAAGTACTAAGGGTGCACTGTGTAGCTATGTCTGGGTCCCCTGTATATTAGGACAAGCACTAAGGGTGCACTGTGTAGTCATGTCTGTTCCCCTATATATTAGGACAAGTACTAAGGGTGCTCTGTGTAGTCATGTCTGGGTCCCCTATATATTAGGACAAGTACTAAGGGTGCACTGTGTCGTCATGTCTGGGTCCCCTATATATTAGGACAAGTACTAAGGGTGCACTGTGTAGCTATGTCTGGGTCCCATATATATTAGGACAAGTACTAAGGGTGCACTGTGTAGCTATGTCTGGGTCCACTGTATATTAGGACAAGTACTAAGGATGCACTATGTAGTCATGTCTTGGTCCCCATATATATTAGGACAAGTCCTAAGGGTGCACTGTGTAGTCATGTCTGGGCTCCTATATATTAGGACAAGCTCTAAGGGTGTGCTGTGAAGTAATATCTGGGTCTCCTCTATATTAGGACAAGTACTAAGCGTGCCCTGTGTTGCCATGTCTGGGTCCCGATATATTAGGACAAGTACTAAGGGTGCACTGCGTAGTCATGTCTCGGTCCCCTCTATACTAGGACTAGTACTAACGATGCGCTGTGTAGTCATGTTTGGCCCCTATATATTAGGACAAGTACTAAGGGTACACTGTGTAGCCATGTCTGGGCCCCTATATATAAGGACAAGTACTAAGGGTGCACTGTGTAGCCATGTCTGGGCCCCTATATATAAGGACAAGTACTAAGGGTGCACTGTGTAGTCATGTCTGGGTCCTGATATATTAGGACAAGTACTAAGGGTTCACTGTGTAGTCATGTCTCGGTCCCCTCTATACTAGGACTACTACTAACGATGCGCTGTGTAGTCATGTCTGGGCCCCTATATATTAGGACTAGTACTAACGGTGCACTGTGTAGTCATGTCTGGGCCCTATATATTAGGACTAGTACTAACGATGCACTGTGTAGTCATGTCTGGGCCCCTTTATATAAGGACAAGTACTAAGGGTGCACTGTGCAGCCATGTCTGGGTCAACTATTTTTTAGGACAAGTACTAAGGGTGCACTGTGTAGCTATGTCTGGGTCCCCTGTATATTAGGACAAGCACTAAGGGTGCACTGTGTAGTCATGTCTGTGCCCCTATATATTACTACAAGTACTAAGGGTGCTCTGTGTAGTCATGTCTGGGTCCCCTATATATTAGGACTAGTACTAAGGGTGCACTGTGTAGTCATGTCTGGGCCCCTATATATTAGGACAAGTACTAACGGTGCACTGTGTAGTCATGTCTGGGCTCCTATATATTAGAACAAGTTCTAAGGGTGTGCCGTGTAGTCATGTCTGGGTCCCCTATATATTAGGACAAGTACTAAGGGTGCACTGTGTAGTCATGTCTGGGTCTCCTATATATTAGGACTAGTACTAAGGGTGCACTGTGTAGTCATGTCTGGGCCCCTATATATTAGGACAAGTACTAACGGTGCACTGTGTAGTCATGTCTGGGCTCCTATATATTAGAACAAGTTCTAAGGGTGTACTGTGTAGTCATGTCTGGGTCCCCTATGTATTAGGACAAGCACTAGGGGTGCACTGTGTAGCCATGTCTGGGTCCCCATATATATTAGGACAAGTACTAAGGGTTCACTGTGTAGACATGTCTCGGTCCCCTCTATACTAGGACTAGTACTAACGATGCGCTGTGTAGTCATGTCTGGGCACCTATATATTAGGACTAGTACTAACGGTGCACTGTGTAGTCATATCTTGGCCCTATATATTAGGACAAATACTAACGATGCACTGTGTAGTCATGTCTGGGTCCCCTGTATATTAGGACAAGTACTAAGGGTGCACTGTATAGTCATGTCTGGGCTCCTATATATTAGGACAAGTTCTAAGGGTGTGCTGTGAAGTAATGTCTGGGTCCCCTATATATTAGGACAAGTACTAAAGGTGCACTCTGTAGTCATGTCTAGGTCCCATATATATTAGGACAAGTACTAAGGGTGCTTTGTGTAGTCATGTCTGGCTCCTCTATATATTAGGACTAGTACTAAGGGTGCACTGTGTAGCCATGTCTGGGTCCTGATATATTAGGACAAGTACTAACGGTGCACTGTGTAGCCATGTCTGGGTCCCTATATATTAGGACAAGCACTAAGGGTTCACTGTGTAGTCATGTCTGGGCCCCTATATATTAGGACAAGTACTAAGGGTGCACTGCGTAGTCATGTCTCGGTCCCCTCTATACTAGGACTAGTACTAACGGTGCACTGTGTAGTCATGTCTGGGCCCTATATATTAGAACAAGTACTAACGATGCACTGTGTAGCCATGTCTGGGCCCCTATATATTAGGACAAGTACTAATGGTTCACTGTGTAGTCATGTCTGGGCCCCTATATATTAGGACAAGTACTAAGGGTACACTGTGTAGCCATGTCTAGGCCCCTATATATAAGGACAAGTACTAAGGGTGCACTGTGTAGTCATGTCTGGGTCCTGATATATTAGCACAAGTTCTAAGGGTTCACTGTGTAGTCATGTCTCGGTCCCCTCTATACTAGGACTACTACTAACGATGCGCTGTGTAGTCATGTCTGGGCCCTATATATTAGGACAAGTACTAACGATGCACTGTGTAGTCATGTCTGGGCCCGTTTATATAAGGACAAGTACTAAGGGTGTACTGTATAGTCATGTCTGGGCCCCTATATATTAGCAGTAGTACTAACGCTGCACTATGTAGTCATGTCTGGGCCCCTATATATTAGGACAAGTACTAAGGGTGCACTGTGTAGCTATGTCTGGGTCCCCTGTATATTAGGACAAGCACTAAGGGTGAACTGTGTAGTCATGTCTGTGCCCCTATATATTACTACAAGTACTAAGGGTGCTCTGTGTAGCCATGTCTGGGCCCCCTATATATTAGGACACGTACAAACGGTGCATTGTGTAGTCATGTCTGGGTCCCCTATATATTACGGCAAGTACTAAGGCTGCACTGTGTAGTCATGTCTGGGTCCCCATATATATTAGGACAAGTACTAATGGTGCACTGTGTAGTCATGTCTGGGTCCCCTATATATTAGGACAAGTACTAATGGTGAACTGTGTAGCCATGTCTGGGTCCCCTGTATATTAGGACAAGTACTAAGGCTGCACTGTGCAGTCATGTCTAGGTCCCCTATATATATATTAGGACACGTACTAAGGGGGCACTGTGCAGTCATGTGTGGGTCCCCTTTATATTAAGACAAGTACTAATGGTGCACTGTGTAGTCATGTATGGGTCCCCTATATATTAGGACAAGTACTAATGGTGCACTGTGTAGCCATGTCTGGGTCCCCTATATATTAGGACAAGTACTAAGGCTGCACTGTGCAGTCATGTCTAGGTCCCCTATGTATTAGGACAAGTACTAGGGGTGCACTGTGTAGCCATGTCTGGGTCCCCATATATATTAGGACAAGTACTAACGGTGCACTGTGTAGCCATGTCTGGGTCCACTATATATTAGGACAAGTACTAAGGGTGCACTGTGTAGCCATTTGTGGGCCCGCTATATATTAGGACAAGTACTAAGGCTGCACTGTGTAGTCATGTCTGGCTCCCCTATATATTAGGACACCTACTAACGGTGCATTGTGTAGTCATGTCTAGGTCCCCAATATATTATGGCAAGTACTAAGGCTGCACTGTGTAGTCATGTCTGGGTCCCCATATATATTAGGACAAGTAATAATGGTGCACTGTGTAGCCATGTCTGGGTCCCCTATATATTAGGACAAGTACTAAGGCTGCACTGTGCAGTCATGTCTAGGTCCCCTATATATTAGGACAAGTACTAAGGGTGCACTGTGTAGCCATTTCTGGGTCCACTATATATTAGGACAAGTACAAAGGGTGCACTGTGTAGTCATGTCTGGGTCCCCTATATATTAGGACAAGTACTAAGGCTGCACTGTGCAGTCATGTCTAGGTCCCCTATATATTAGGACAAGTACTAAGGGTGCACTGTGTAGCCATTTCTGGGTCCACTATATATTAGGACAAGTACTAAGGGTGCACTGTGTAGTCATGTCTGGGTCCCCTATATATTAGGACAAGTACTAAGGCTGCACTGTGTAGTCATGTCTGGGTCCCTTATATACTAGGACAAGTACTAAGGCTGCCCTGGGTAGTCATATCTGGGTCCCCTATATATTAGGACAAGTACTAAGGGTGCACTGTGTAGTCATGTCTGGGTCCCCTATGTATTAGGACAAATACTAACGGTGCACTGTGTAGCCATGTCTGGATCCCCTATATATTAGGACAAGTACTAACGGTGCACTGTGTAGTCATGTCTGGGTCCCCTATGTATTAGGACAAATACTAACGGTGCACTGTGTAGTCATGTCTGGATCCCCTATATTATAGGACAAGTACTAAGGCTGCACTGTGTAGTCATGTCTGGGTCCACTATATATTAGGACAAGTATTAAGGATGCACTGTGTAGCCATGTCTGGGTCTCCTATATATTAGGACAAGTACTAAGGGTGCACTGTGTAGTCATGTCTGGGCCCCTATATATTAGGACAAGTACTAAGGGTGCACTGCGTAGTCATGTCTCGGTCCCCTCTATACTAGGACTAGTACTAACGGTGCACTGTGTAGTCATGTCTGGGCCCTATATATTAGAACAAGTACTAACGATGCACTGTGTAGCCATGTCTGGGCCCCTATATATTAGGACAAGTACTAATGGTTCACTGTGTAGTCATGTCTGGGCCCCTATATATTAGGACAAGTACTAAGGGTACACTGTGTAGCCATGTCTAGGCCCCTATATATAAGGACAAGTACTAAGGGTGCACTGTGTAGTCATGTCTGGGTCCTGATATATTAGCACAAGTTCTAAGGGTTCACTGTGTAGTCATGTCTCGGTCCCCTCTATACTAGGACTACTACTAACGATGCGCTGTGTAGTCATGTCTGGGCCCTATATATTAGGACAAGTACTAACGATGCACTGTGTAGTCATGTCTGGGCCCGTTTATATAAGGACAAGTACTAAGGGTGTACTGTATAGTCATGTCTGGGCCCCTATATATTAGCAGTAGTACTAACGCTGCACTATGTAGTCATGTCTGGGCCCCTATATATTAGGACAAGTACTAAGGGTGCACTGTGTAGCTATGTCTGGGTCCCCTGTATATTAGGACAAGCACTAAGGGTGAACTGTGTAGTCATGTCTGTGCCCCTATATATTACTACAAGTACTAAGGGTGCTCTGTGTAGCCATGTCTGGGCCCCCTATATATTAGGACACGTACAAACGGTGCATTGTGTAGTCATGTCTGGGTCCCCTATATATTACGGCAAGTACTAAGGCTGCACTGTGTAGTCATGTCTGGGTCCCCATATATATTAGGACAAGTACTAATGGTGCACTGTGTAGTCATGTCTGGGTCCCCTATATATTAGGACAAGTACTAATGGTGAACTGTGTAGCCATGTCTGGGTCCCCTGTATATTAGGACAAGTACTAAGGCTGCACTGTGCAGTCATGTCTAGGTCCCCTATATATATATTAGGACACGTACTAAGGGGGCACTGTGCAGTCATGTGTGGGTCCCCTTTATATTAAGACAAGTACTAATGGTGCACTGTGTAGTCATGTATGGGTCCCCTATATATTAGGACAAGTACTAATGGTGCACTGTGTAGCCATGTCTGGGTCCCCTATATATTAGGACAAGTACTAAGGCTGCACTGTGCAGTCATGTCTAGGTCCCCTATGTATTAGGACAAGTACTAGGGGTGCACTGTGTAGCCATGTCTGGGTCCCCATATATATTAGGACAAGTACTAACGGTGCACTGTGTAGCCATGTCTGGGTCCACTATATATTAGGACAAGTACTAAGGGTGCACTGTGTAGCCATTTGTGGGCCCGCTATATATTAGGACAAGTACTAAGGCTGCACTGTGTAGTCATGTCTGGCTCCCCTATATATTAGGACACCTACTAACGGTGCATTGTGTAGTCATGTCTAGGTCCCCAATATATTATGGCAAGTACTAAGGCTGCACTGTGTAGTCATGTCTGGGTCCCCATATATATTAGGACAAGTAATAATGGTGCACTGTGTAGCCATGTCTGGGTCCCCTATATATTAGGACAAGTACTAAGGCTGCACTGTGCAGTCATGTCTAGGTCCCCTATATATTAGGACAAGTACTAAGGGTGCACTGTGTAGCCATTTCTGGGTCCACTATATATTAGGACAAGTACAAAGGGTGCACTGTGTAGTCATGTCTGGGTCCCCTATATATTAGGACAAGTACTAAGGCTGCACTGTGCAGTCATGTCTAGGTCCCCTATATATTAGGACAAGTACTAAGGGTGCACTGTGTAGCCATTTCTGGGTCCACTATATATTAGGACAAGTACTAAGGGTGCACTGTGTAGTCATGTCTGGGTCCCCTATATATTAGGACAAGTACTAAGGCTGCACTGTGTAGTCATGTCTGGGTCCCTTATATACTAGGACAAGTACTAAGGCTGCCCTGGGTAGTCATATCTGGGTCCCCTATATATTAGGACAAGTACTAAGGGTGCACTGTGTAGTCATGTCTGGGTCCCCTATGTATTAGGACAAATACTAACGGTGCACTGTGTAGCCATGTCTGGATCCCCTATATATTAGGACAAGTACTAACGGTGCACTGTGTAGTCATGTCTGGGTCCCCTATGTATTAGGACAAATACTAACGGTGCACTGTGTAGTCATGTCTGGATCCCCTATATTATAGGACAAGTACTAAGGCTGCACTGTGTAGTCATGTCTGGGTCCACTATATATTAGGACAAGTATTAAGGATGCACTGTGTAGCCATGTCTGGGTCTCCTATATATTAGGACAAGTACTAAGGGTGCACTGTGTAGCTATGTCTGGGTCCCCTGTATATTAGGACAAGCACTAAGGGTGCACTGTGTAGTCATGTCTGTGCCCCTATATATTAGGACAAGTACTAGGGGGTGCTCTGTGTAGTCATGTCTGGGTCCCTATATATTAGGACAAGTACTAAGCGTGCCCTGTGTAGCCATGTCTAGGTCCCTATATATTAGGACAAGTACTAAGGGTGCACTCTGTAGTCATGTCTGGGTCCCATATATATTAGGACATGTCCTAAGGGTGCAGTGTCTAGCTATGTCTTGGTCCCCTGTATATTAGAACAAGTACTAAGGGTGCACTGTGTAGTCATGTCAGGGTCCCCTATATATTAGGACAAGTACTAAGGGTGCACTGTGTAGTCATGTCTGGGTCCCCTATATATTAGGACAAGCACTAAGGGTGCTCTGTGTAGTCATGTCTGGGTCCCATATATATTAGGACAATTACTAAGGGTGCACTGTGTAGCTATGTCTGGGTCCCCTGTATATTAGGACAAGTACTAAGGGTGCACTGTGTAGTCATGTCTTGCTCCCCATATATATTAGGACAAGTATTAAGGGTGCACTGTGTAGCCATGTCTGTGCCCCTATATATTACTACAAGTACTAAGGGTGCTCTGTGTAGTCATGTCTGGGTCCCCTATATATTAGGACAAGTACTAAGGGTGCACTGTGTAGTCATGTCTGGGTCCCCTATATATTAGTACAAGTACTAAGGGTGCACTGTGTAGTCATGTCTGGGCCCCTATATATTAGGACAAGTACTAACGGTGCACTGTGTAGTCATGTCTGGGCTCCTATATATTAGGACAAGTTCTAAGGGTGTGCTGTGAAGTAATGTCTGGGTCCCCTATGTATTAGGACAAGCACTAGGGGTGCACTCTGTAGTCATGTCTGGGTCCCCATATATATTAGGACAAGTACTAACGGTGCACTGTGTAGTCATGTCTGGATCCCCAATATTTTAGGACAAGTACGAAGGCTGCACTGTGTAGTCATGTCTGGGTCCCCTATGTATTAGGACAAGCACTAGGGGTGCACTGTGTAGCCATGTCTGGTCTCCCATATATATTAGGACAAGTACTTAGGGTGCACTGTGTAGCCATGTCTGGGTCCCCTATGTGATAGGACAAGCACTAGGGGTGCACTGTGTAGCCATGTCTGGTCTCCCATATATATTAGGACAAGTACTAAGGGTTCACTGTGTAGCCATGACTAGGTCCACTATATATTAGGACAAGTACTAATGGTGCACTGTGTAGCCATGTTTGGGTCCCCTATATATTAGGACAAGTACTAAGGCTGCACTGTGCAGTCATGTCTAGGTCCCCTATTTATTAGGACAAGTACTAAGGGTGCGGTGTGTAGCCATGTCTGGGTCCTGATATATTAGGACAAGTACTAACGGTGCACTGTGTAGCCATGTCTGGGTCCCTATATATTAGGACAAGTACTAAGGGTTCACTGTGCAGTCATGTCTCGGTCCCCTCTATACTAGGACTAGTACTAACGATGCGCTGTGTAGTCATGTCTGGTCCCTATATATTAGGACAAGTACTAATGGTTCACTGTGTAGTTATGTGTGGGTCCCCTATATATTATGACAAGTACTAAGGGTGCACTGTGCAGCCATGTCTGGGTCTCCTATTTTTTAGGACAAGTACTAAGGGTGCACTGTGTAGCTATGTCTGGGTCCCCTGTATATTAGGACAAGCACTAAGGGTGCACTGTGTAGTCATGTCTGTGCCCCTATATATTAGGACAAGTACTAAGAGTGCACTGTGTAGTCATGTCTGGGTCCCCTATATATTAGGACAAGTACTAAGGGTGCACTGTGTAGTCATGTCTGGGTCCCTATATATAAGGACAAGTACTAAGGGTGCACTGTGTAGCCATGTCTGGGTCCCTATATATAAGGACAAGTACTAAGGCTGCACTGTGTAGTCATGTCTGGGTCCCCTATATATTAGGACAAGTACGAAGGGTGCACTGTGTAGCCATGTCTGGATCCCCTATATATTAGGACAAGTACTAACGGTGCACTGTGTAGTCATGCCGGGGTCCTCTATATATTAGGACAAGTACTAAAGCTGCACTGTGCAGTCATGTCTAGGTCCCCTATATATTAGGACAAGTACTAAGGGTGACTTGTGTAGTCATGTCTGGGTCCCCTATACATTAGGACAAGTACTAAGGCTGCACTGTGTAGTCATTTCTGGGTCCCTTATATACTAGGATAAGTACTAAGGCTGCACTGTGTAGTCATGTCTGGGTCCCCTATATATTAGGTCAAGTACTAAGGCTGCACTGTGTAGTCATGTCTGGGTCCCCTATCTATTAGGACAAGTACTAACGATGCACTGTGCAGCCATGTCTGGGTCTCCTATTTTTTAGGACAAGTACTAAGGGTGCACTGTGTAGCTATGTCTGGGTCCCCTGTATATTAGGACAAGCACTAAGGGTGCACTGTGTAGTCATGTCTGTGCCCCTATATATTAGGACAAGTACTAAGAGTGCACTGTGTAGTCATGTCTGGGTCCCCTATATATTAGGACACGTACTAACGGTGCAATGTGTAGTCATGTCTGGGTCCCCTATATATTACGGCAAGTACTAAGGCTGCACTGTGTAGTCATGTCTGGGTCCTCATATATTTTAGGACAAGTACTAATGGTGCACTGTGTAGTCATGTCTGGGTCCCCTATATATTAGGACAAGTACTAATGGTGCACTGTGTAGCCATGTCTGGGTCCCCTATATATTAGGACAAGCACTAGGGGTGCACTGTGTAGCCATGTCTGGGTCGCCATATATATTAGGACAAGTACTAAGGGTGCACTGTGTAGCCATGTCTGGGTCCACTATATTTTAGGACAAGTACTAATGGTGCACTGTGTAGCCATGTCTGGGTCCCCTATCTATTAGGACTAGTACTAACGATGCACTGTGCAGCCATGTCTGGGTCCCCTATCTATTAGGACACGTACTAACGGTGCATTGTGTAGTCATGTCTGGGTCCCCTATATATTACGGCAAGTACTAAGGCTGCACTGTGTAGTCATGTCTGGGTCCCCATATATATTAGGACAAGTACTAATGGTGCACTGTGTAGCCATGTCTGGGTCCCCTATATATTAGGACACGTACTAACGGTGCATTGTGTAGCTATGTCTGGGTCCCCTATATATTAGGACAAGTACTAAGGCTGCACTGTGTAGTCATATCTAGGTCCCCTATATTTTAGGACAAGTACTAAGGGTGCACTGTGTAGTCATGTCTGGGTCCACTATATATTAGGACAAGTACTAAGGCTGCACTGTGTAGTCATGTCTGGGTCCCTTATATACTAGGACAAGTACTAAGGCTGCCCTGTGTAGTCATGTCTGGGTCCCCTATATATTAGGACAAGTACTAAGGGTGCACTGTGTAGCCATGTCTGGATCCCCTATATATTAGGACAAGTACTAACGGTGCACTGTGTAGTCATGTCTGGGTCCCCTATATATTAGGACAAATACTAACGGTGCACTGTGTAGTCATGTCTGGATCCCCTATATTTTAGGACAAGTACTAAGGTTGCACTGTGTAGTCATGTCTGGGTCCACTATATATTAGGACAAGTATTAAGGATGCACTGTGTAGTCATGTCTGGGTCCCCAATATATTAGGACAAGTACTAAGGGTGCATTGTGTAGTCATGT
This sequence comes from Eleutherodactylus coqui, assembly GCF_035609145.1. NCBI lineage: Eukaryota > Metazoa > Chordata > Amphibia > Anura > Eleutherodactylidae > Eleutherodactylus > Eleutherodactylus coqui. The sequence goes on along the minus strand of NW_027102161.1, from coordinate 312,616 downwards.
CTGGGTCCCCTATATATTAGGACAAGCACTAAGGGTGCTCTGTGTAGTCATGTCTGGGTCCCATATATATTAGAACAATTACTAAGGGTGCACTGTGTAGCTATGTCTGGGTCCCCTGTATATTAGGACAAGTACTAAGGGTGCACTGTGTAGTCATGTCTTGCTCCCCATATATATTTGGACAAGTATTAAGGGTGCACTGTGTAGCCATGTCTGTGCCCCTATATATTACTACAAGTACTAAGGGTGCTCTGTGTAATCATGTCTGGGTCCCCTATATATTAGGACAAGTACTAAGGGTGCACTGTGTAGTCATGTCTGGGTCCCCTATATATTAGGACAAGTACTAAGGGTGCACTGTGTAGTCATGTCTGGGTCTCCTATATATTAGGACAAGTACTAACGGTGCACTGTGTAGTCATGTCTGGGCTCCTATATATTAGGACAAGTTCTAAAAGTGTGCTGTGAAGTAATGTCTGGGTCCCCTATGTATTAGGACAAGCACTAGGGGTGCACTGTGTAGCCATGTCTGGGTCCCCATATATATTAGGACAAGTACTAAGGGTGCACTGTGTAGCCATGTCTGGGTCCCCTATGTGATAGGACAAGCACTAGGGGTGCACTGTGTAGCCATGTCTGGGTCCCCATATATATTAGAACAAGTACTAAGGGTTCACTGTGTAGCCATGTCTAGGCCCACTATATATTAGGACAAGTACTAATGGTGCACTGTGTAGCCATGGCTGGGTCCCCTATATATTAGGACAAGTACTAAGGCTGCACTGTGCAGTCGTGTCTAGGTCCCCTATTTATTAGGACAAGTACTAAGGGTGCGGTGTGTAGCCATGTCTGGGTCCTGATATATTAGGACAAGTACTAACGGTGCACTGTGTAGCCATGTCTGGGTACCTATATATTAGGACAAGTACTAAGGGTTCACTGTGCAGTCATGTCTCAGTCCCCTCTATACTAGGACTAGTACTAACGATGCGCTGTGTAGTCATGTCTGGGCCCCTATATATTAGGACTAGTACTAACGGTGCACTGTGTAGTCATGTCTGGGTCCCCTATATATTAGGACAAGTACTAAGGCTGCACTGTGTAGTCATTTCTGGGTCCCTTATATACTAGGATATTTACTAAGGCTGCACTGTGTAGTCATGTCTGGGTCCCCTATATATTAGGTCAAGTACTAAGGCTGCACTGTGTAGTCATGTCTGGGTCCCCTATCTATTAGGACAAGTACTAACGATGCACTGTGTAGCCATGTCTGGGTCCCCTATATATTACGGCAAGTACTAAGGCTGCACTGTGTAGTCATGTCTGGGTCCTCATATATTTTAGGACAAGTACTAATGGTGCACTGTGTAGTCATGTCTGGGTCCCCTATATATTAGGACAAGTACTAATGGTGCACTGTGTAGCCATGTCTGGGTCCCCTATATATTAGGACAAGCACTAGGGGTGCACTGTGTAGCCATGTCTGGGTCGCCATATATATTAGGACAAGCACTAGGGGTGCACTGTGTAGCCATGTCTGGGTCGCCATATATATTAGGACAAGTACTAAGGGTGCACTGTGTAGCCATGTCTGGGTCCACTATATTTTAGGACAAGTACTAATGGTGCACTGTGTAGCCATGTCTGGGTCCCTTATCTATTAGGACTAGTACTAACGATGCACTGTGTAGCCATGTCTGGGTCCCCTATCTATTAGGACACGTACTAACGGTGCATTGTGTAGTCATGTCTGGGTCCCCTATATATTACGGCAAGTACTAAGGCTGCACTGTGTAGTCATGTCTGGGTCCCCATATACATTAGGACAAGTACTAATGGTGCACTGTGTAGCCATGTCTGGGTCCACTATATATTAGGACAAGTATTAAGGATGCATTGTGTAGTCATGTCTGGATCCCCAATATATTAGGACAAGTACTAAGGTTGCACTGTGTAGTCATGTCTGGGTCCCCTATCTATTAGGACTAGTACTAACGATGGACTGTGTAGCCATGTCTGGGTCCCCTATATATTAGGACACGTACTAACGGTGCATTGTGTAGCTATGTCTGGGTCCCCTATATATTAGGACAAGTACTAAGGCTGCACTGTGCAGTCATGTCTAGGTCCCCTATATTTTAGGACAAGTACTAAGGGTGCACTGTGTAGCCATGTCTGGGTCCACTATATATTAGGATAAGTACTAAGGGTGCACTGTGTAGTCATGTCTGGGTCCCCTATATATTAGGACAAGTACTAAGGCTGCACTGTGTAGTCATGTCTGGGTCCCTTATATACTAGGACAAGTACTAAGGTTGCCCTGTGTAGTCATGTCTGGGTCCCCTATATATTAGGACAAGTACTAAGGGTGCACTGTGTAGCCATGTCTGGGTCCCCTATATATTAGGACAAATACTAACGGTGCACTGTGTAGTCATGTCTGGATCCCCTATATTTTAGGACCAGTACTAAGGCTGCACTGTGTAGTCATGTCTGGGTCCACTATATATTAGGACAAGTATTAAGGATGCACTGTGTAGTCATGTCTGGGTCCCCAATATATTAGGACAAGTACTATGGGTGCACTGTTTAGTCATGTCTGGGTCCTCTATATATTAGGACAAGTACTAAGGCTGCACTGTGTAGTCATGTCTGGGTCCCCTATCTATTAGGACTAGTAATAACGATGCAGTGTGTAGCCATGTCTGGGGCCCCTATATATTAGGACACGTACTAACGGTGCATTGTGTAGTCATGTCTGGGTCCCCTATATATTACGGCAAGTACTAAGGCTGCACTGTGTAGTCATGTCTGGGTCCCCTATATATTAGGACAAGTACTAATGGTGCACTGTGTAGTCATGTCTGGGTCCCCTATATATTAGGACAAGTACTAATGGTGCACTGTGTAGCCATGTCTGGGTCCCCTATATATTAGGACAAGTACTAAGGCTGCACTGTGCAGTCATGTCTAGGTCCCCTATATATATTAGGACACGTACTAAGGGGGCACTGTGCAGTCATGTGTGGGTCCCCTATATATTAAGACAAGTACTAATGGTGCACTGTGTAGCCATGTCTGGGTCCCCTATATATTAGGACAAGTACTAAGGGTGCACTGTGTAGCCATTTGTGGGCCCCCTATATATTAGGACAAGTACTAAGGCTGCACTGTGTAGTCATGTCTGGCTCCCCTATATATTAGGACATTTTATTGTTCATCGTGCTGACTCATCTTAATTCACTATTACCACTGGGGCCGCTATGGGGGGTTGGGGGGCACTATTACTACTTGGGCAATTGTGGGGGTCGCTGTTAATGCAGAGGCCACTGTGGGGGGGTCACTATTACTGCAGAGGCCACTGTGGGGGGTCACTATTACTGTAGAGGCCACTGTGGGGGGTCACTATTACTGTAGAGGCCACTGTGGGGGGGGGTCACTATTACTGCAGAGGCCACTGTGGGGGGAACACTTACTGCAGAGGCCACTCTGGGGGTCCCTTTGGGAGAACACCATTACTGCAGAGGCCACTGTGGGGGTCCCTTTGGGGGAACACTATTACTGCAGAGGCCACTGTGGGGAATACTATTACTGCAGAGGCCACTGTGGGGAACACTATTACTACTGGGGCCACTGTGGGGAACACTATTACTACTGGGGCCACTGTGGGGAACACTATTACTACTGGGGCCACTGTGGGGAACACTATTACTACTGGGGCCACTGTGGGGAACACTATTACTACTGGGGCCACTGTGGGGAACACTATTACTACTGGGGCCACTGTGGGGAACACTATTACTACTGGGGCCACTGTGGGGAACACTATTACTACTGGGGCCACTGTGGGGAACACTATTACTACTGGGGCCACTGTGGGGAACACTATTACTACTGGGGCCACTGTGGGGAACACTTACTACTGGGGCCACTGTGGGGAACACTTACTACTGGGGCCACTGTGGGGAACACTTACTACTGGGGCCACTGTGGGGAACACTTACTACTGGGGCCACTGTGGGGAACACTTACTACTGGGGCCACTGTGGGGAACACTTACTACTGGGGCCACTGTGGGGAAAACTTACTACTGGGGCCACTGTGGGGAACACTTACTACTGGGGCCACTGTGGGGAACACGTAGTTCTGGGGCTGACGCCAGGAGCAGCGGCACGAGACGGAGGCACGAGCGGGGGGCTGAAGGGGACAGCGGAGCAGCTCAGCAGCCGATACCAGCGCCGAAGCAGGTGCGGGGGCAGCAAGGAGAAGACCGGAGCGCAGTAGCCGGCGCCAAGAGGCCACCAGGAGTCCAGCGCCAGCAGCAGCGGAGGGGACCAGAACGGAGCAGCTGAGACAGGAGGGCAGAGTGAGCGGCCGCCGGGACAGCGGGTGACGTCACCAGGAGGAGTGGAGGAGCTGATAAGTATCTTCTGTGTGTGTTTGTGAGCTAAGTGTGTGTCTTCTGTGTATCTGGTTATTTGTGTCTTCTGTGTGTGTGTGTGTCTGGGGGTCTAAGTGTTTGTGAGGGGGGTAAAAAAAAATAAATTTGTGACCGGTTGTGCATAAGTCTCAGCGGGTAAGAGGTTGCGTGAGAGCGGCAGCGTGAGTAGTTGCACAGAGGCAGCAGCGTGTGAGCGGTTGCAGCAGCGGGTGAGGGGTTGCAGCAGCGGGTGAGGGGTTGCAGCAGCGGGTGAGGGGTTGCAGCAGCGGGTCAGCGGTTGAGCGGTTGCAGCAGCGTGTGAGCGTTTGTAGCAGCGTGTGAGCGGAGTGTGATCAAGTCTATCTTCACTACTTCCACAAGTAAATTGTAGATCCCCATTAGGATGAGCTCCATGTCTGGCAATGTCATCCAGTGTGCTACTTGTGCAATGTATGCGGTCCTTGATCAGCCGATCGAGGGTGCATACTGTTGCGCAAGATGCGTGCACGTCGCACATTTAGAAGCCCAAATTCTGGATCTAAATGGGCAACTGGCAACACTGAGAGCCATTGACATCCTGGAAAGGAGTTTGGTGCTCACTGAGCAGACACTCGCTGGGGTAGAGGCGGGGGCGGATGGTAGTACGGAAGTGTAGGGGGAGCAAGCAGTCAGCTGGGTGTCAGATAGAAGGAGGCGTAGAGGGAATAGATCCAGGGAGGCTGGTCCTGAACTGGCACAACCCAACATGTCTGCAACGTTGGCAGATGAGGGCGATGCCATTACAGAGCCAGCACCGCTGCAGCACGACATGCCCTCTGAACGCCAGGGGGATGACTGCTCCAGTGAGATGGGGACAGGGAGCGCAGGGCAGGCTAGACAGGTTCTAGTGGTGGGGGACTCAATTATTAGGGGGACAGAGAGGGCAATCTGCCATAAAGACCGGGATCGTCGAACGGTGTGTTGTCTTCCTGGCGCTCGAGTTCGACACATCGCGGATCGGATTGACAGATTACTGGGAGGGGCTGGTGAGGATCCAGCGGTCATGGTGCACGTTGGCACCAATGAACAAGTTAGAGTTCAATGGAGGGCACTCAAAAATGATTTCAGGGACTTCGGGTCCAAGCTTAGGGCGAGGACCTCCAGGGTACTTTTCTCGGAAATACTACCTGTACCTAAAGCCACACTAGAAAGGCAGCAGGATCTTAGAGAGGTAAACAAGTGGCTCCGGAGTTGGTGTAAGAAGGAGGGATTTGGGTTCCTGGAGAACTGGGCTGACTTTGCTGTCGGCTACAGGCTCTACCGTAGGGACGGGCTGCATCTTAATGGGGAGGGTGCAGCTGTGCTGGGGGATAAGATGGCTAGAAGGCTGGAGGAGTGTTTAAACTAGGGACTGGGGGGGGGGGGGTAAAATGAGAAATAGTGGGGTAGCCAGTGTAACTAGCGATCCGGGTCCAAGCAAAGGGAATGGGGGTCGAGCAGGGGGTGGGGTTAGTACAGAAAGAACTGATAGATCAGCCATAAGTACGAATAGCAACAAAACAAATTTAAAAAACAAAAAAAATGATATAAATTATATGACCACGAATGCAAGAAGTCTGATTGGTAAAGTGGGTGAGCTTGAAGCGAGAATGACTGATGAAAACTATGATATAGTCGGAATTACGGAAACATGGCTTGATGATAAGTGCGATTGGGCGGTGAATTTGCAGGGGTACAATCTCTTCAGAAGAGACCGAAGGAACCAGAAAGGGGGAGGGGTATGTCTGTACGTCAAATCGAACTTGAAGCCGAGGCTACGGGAGGATATAGGGGTAGGAGACGAACAGGTGGAATCTCTGTGGGTAGAAATACAGGGAGGAAAAAATAACAAAATCCTGATAGGGGTCTTCTATAGAGCACCAAAAGCAACAGAAGAAACTGAAAACTTACTACTAAGGCAGATAGAAGAGGTGTCAAAGCGAAACAAAGTAATTATCATGGGGGACTTTAATTATCCAGATATAACACGGGAGAACGAAACCTGCAAATCTCACAGGGGTGATAAATTCTTGAGAGTAACTAAAGACAATTACCTGAACCAACTTGTGCAGGAACCAACAAGAAGGAGGGCCATTCTGGACCTAGTACTAACCAACAAACCGGACCGTATAAAGGGGGTGCAGGTTGAGGGGCACTTGGGGAACAGTGACCACAATATAATCAACTTCCAGCTGTCAATCAATAGGAAGCCTTATCAGGGAGTGACAAAGAAACTAAACTTTAGTAAAGCAAAATTTGATGAGCTTAGAACTATCGGTAACATTAATTGGGACAGCATCCTCAAAAATATCAGTACGGAGGACAAATGGGAAAAGTTCAAAAGAATCCTAATCGCCTCATGTGAACAGTGCATTCCCTTTAAAAATAAAAGAAACTCAACTAAAAGGAAACCAATGTGGCTCGACAAGACGGTAAGCGGGGCAGTAAACGAAAAAAAGAAAGCGTTCAAACTACTAAAGCAACAAGGCAGCGAAGAAGCGCTAAAAACATACAGGGAAAAAAACAAAATATGCAAAGATACGATCAAAACTGCCAAGGAGGAAGCAGAAAGACGGATCGCCAAAGAGAGCAAAAACAACCCGAAGCTATTTTTCAACTACATTAACAGCAAAAGGATTTGCAGGGAGAGCGCTGGCCCTTTAAAAAACAATGCAGGAGAAATCATTGATGATGACGAAGGGAAAGCAAATCTACTAAACAGTTTCTTCTCAAGTGTATTCACAAAAGAAAAGGAAATGCCACACGAGATGCAGGGGAATAAAATGAACCCCTCACAAAAGATCTCATACCTAACGCAGGAGGAGGTGCGGAAGCGGCTAAAGAAAACTAAAATTGATAAATCGCCGGGCCCAGATGGATTACACCCAAGGATACTAAGGGAACTAAGTGACGAGATAGCTAGGTCACTATATCTCATATTTCTAGACACTATCAAGATCGGTGTAGTACCATTGGATTGGCGCATTGCCAACGTGGTTCCAATTTACAAAAAAGGGAGCAAAAGTGAGCCTGGTAACTACAGGCCAGTAAGTCTCACTTCAGTAATGGGAAAAATTTTCTAGGGGATTCTGAGAGACGCCATCGATGAGTACCTCAAGGAGAATAAGGGAATAACTCCTCACCAGCATGGATTCATGAAGGGTCGCTCATGTCAGACAAATCTGATCAGTTTCTACGATGAAGTAAGCTCTAAGCTGGACCAGGGAGAATCTATTGATCTTGTATATCTGGACTTCTCTAAAGCCTTTGACACCGTGCCACATAATAGGCTAATATACAAAATGAGGCAGCTCGGACTAGGCGAAAACGTGTGTAAGTGGGTAAAAAATTGGCTCAATGATAGAAAGCAGAGGGTGGTAATAAATGGTGCGTACTTTGATTGGACCACAGTCGCTAGCGGGGTGCCACAGGGTTCAGTATTAGGCCCCACTCTGTTCAACATATTTATCAATGACCTGATAGAGGGGCTGCACAGCAAAATATCAATATTTGCAGATGACACAAAATTCTACAACATAATTAATGCAACGGAGGACAATGTGCGGCTACAAATGGACCTGGATAAGCTAGGGGCTTGGGCAGAAAAATGGCAAATGAAGTTCAATGTTGAAAAATGTAAGACTATGCACATGGGCAGGAGAAACGGATGTCACAAATATTCACTTAATGGGGTACCACTAGGGAAAAGTGATATGGAAAAGGATCTGGGGGTATTAGTGGATAATAGACTAAACTGGAGTAACCAATGCCAGTCAGCTGCTGCAAAGGCAAATAAAGTCTTGGGGTGCATTAAAAGAGGTATAGAGGCGAAGGACGAGAACATTATCCTTCCATTATATAAGGCACTTGTCAGGCCTCACATGGAATACTGCGTACAATTCTGGTCACCGGTGCTCAGGAAAGATGTCACAGTGCTTGAAGGGGTTCAAAGAAGGGCAACTAAACTAATACATGGAATGACGGGACTGGAATACCCAGAGAGGCTATCCAAATTGGGACTATTTACTCTAGAAAAAAGAAGGTTAAGAGGCGACCAAATAACCATGTATAAGTACATGAGGGGACAACACATGAATCTCTCCCGCGATCTGTTTACACCCAGGACCACGACGGTAACAAGAGGACATCCGCTACGATTAGAGGAAAGTAGGTTTCATCACCAACATAGAAGGGGATTCTTTACTGTAAGAGCAGTTAGACTGTGGAACTCTCTACCGGAGGAAGTGGTGATGGCAAAATCCATAGAGGAGTTTAAAAGGGGACTTGATGTCTTTCTGGAGAAGAAGGATATTACAGGATATAAATATTAGGATAAGTGTCAATCCGGGTATACAGGCAGGTAGGAACTATTAGGGGTTGATCCAGGGAACAGTCTGATTGCCATTAGGGAGTCGGGAAGGAATTTTTTCCCCAAAAGGGCTAATTGGCTTCTGGCCTTGGGGTTTTTTGCCTTCCTCTGGATCAACACAGTAGGATAGACAGGCTGGACTAGATGGACATTGTCTTCATTCAGCCTTACATACTATGTTACTGTGGAGAACACGGACTACTGGGGCCACTGTGGAGAACACGGACTACTGGGGCCACTGTGGAGAATACTTACTACTGGGGCCACTGTGGGGAACACTTACTACTTAGGGCCACTGTGGGGAACACTTACTACTTGGGGCCACTGTGGGGAACACTTACTACTTGGGGCCACTGTGGGGGGGGGGGGGTTCACTATTACTGCAGAGGCCACCTCTTTAAGACTCATCACATCCCCCATGTACTGTCTGCTGCTCCTCATCACATCCCCCATATAATGTCCTCTCACCTTATCCCATCCCCAATATACTGTCCTCTTCCTTCATCACATCCCCCATATACTGTCCTCTCCCCTCATCACAGCCCGCATATACTGTTCTCTCCCACTCATCACATCCCCCAAATACTGTCATCTCCCCCTCATCACATCCCTCATATACTGTCCTCTCCCCTCATCACATCCCCCATATACTGTCCTCTCCCCTCATCACATCCCCCATATACTGTCCTCTCCCCTCATTACAGCCCCCCATATACTGTCCTCTCCCTCATCACATCCCCCATATACTGTCCTCTCTCTCATCACATCCCCATATATTGCCCTCTCTCTCATCACATCCCCCCATATACTGTCCTCTTCCCCTCATCACATCCCGCATATGCTGCCCTTTCCTCATCACATCCCCCATATACTGTGCTCTCCCTGCTCACATCCCCCATATACTGTCCTCTCCTCCTCAACACATCCGCCATATACTGTCCCATTCCCCCCATCACATCCCCCCATATACTGTCCTCTTCCCCTCATCACATCCCGCATATGCTGCCCTCTCCTCATCACATCCCCCATATAGTGTCCTCTCCCTCATCACATCCCCCATATACTGTCCTCTCCTCCTCAAGACATCCGCCATATACTGTCCTCTCTCATCACATCCCCCATATACAGCCCTCTCCTCCATCACAGCCCCCATATACTATCCTGTCCCCCACATCACATCCCCCATATACTGTCCTCTCCCCTCATCACATCCCCCATATACTGTCCTCTCCCCTCATCACATCCCCCATATACTGTCCTCTCCACTCATTACAGCCCCCCATATACTGTCCTCTCCCTCATCACATCCCCCATATACTGTCCTCTCTCTCATCACATCCCCATATATTGCCCTCTCTCTCATCACATCCCCCCATATACTGTCCTCTTCCCCTCATCACATCCCGCATATGCTGCCCTTTCCTCATCACATCCCCCATATACTGTGCTCTCCCTGATCACATCCCCCATATACTGTCCTCTCCTCCTCAACACATCCGCCATATACTGTCCCATTCCCCCCATCACATCCCCCCATATACTGTCCTCTTCCCCTCATCACATCCCGCATATGCTGCCCTCTCCTCATCACATCCCCCATATAGTGTCCTCTCCCTCATCACATCCCCCATATACTGTCCTCTCCTCCTCAAGACATCCGCCATATACTGTCCTCTCTCATCACATCCCCCATATACAGCCCTCTCCTCCATCACAGCCCCCATATACTATCCTGTCCCCCACATCACATCCCCCATATACTGTCCTCTTCCCCATCACAGCCCTGTGTACTTCCTCCTCCCGCGCTCCACCGCCCTGCGCTCTTGTTCTCTGCGGGCCTGATAAAGAGGGTAAACACCACAAGAACAAGCAATGCACCAATTACAGAGCCTCCAGTCAGCGCTCCCCATGTACTGAAGGAGCTAAGCAGTGATTGGCTAGCCTCCTGTCAGCTCTCCCCCATGTACTGTACGAGCTGTGCAGTGATTGGCCAGCCTCCAGTCAGCGCTCCCCTTGTACTGCGGGAGTTGAGCAGTGATTGGCTACGGCTCGGCCTGTCAGCGCACGGCTTATTTCCCGCTCCTCAGCGGCCAGTGCTCTCCGGGCCTCAGCAGAAGAGAGCCTGCGGAGGAGATAGTTGGCTGCTGTAGGCGGAGCCTCGGGGCTGGACGCCCTGGTGCTTAGTCCCCCTTCTCTGTCCCTGCTGCGTGCTGTGCAGTTACTGAGTGCCCTCTATTCACTGATATACTCATGCTGGGCAGTAATCACACAGGGCAAACAGATCCAGGACCGCCTAAAATGCACCAGATGTCTCCCAGTGAGGGCGGTGTCACATCTGAGCTAAGGGCAGTGGCGTAGCAAGCTGGGTGCAGGATGCCCCTGGTGCTATCAGTGAGGGGGTGACAGCTCAGCCATTTGGCGGGTGAAGGAGCTACTATTGGAGCTGCTGCAGGAGAACCAGCGCCTACTGGCCGTCCTGTCCTCCCTCTGCCCGATGCGACGTGTGACTGACTGGCTGCAGATTAGCTTCCCGCACAGCCCAGTCTGCCATAAGCCTCTCACAGAGCCCACACTACCCCCTAGCGCCGACTAATCTTTTCTATTCAGTCCTGACATGAGGGAAGGGGGGGGGGCAGAATCATGTGATACCCTGTGTGGGAGGAGTGAGGGATCACATGACCATGGAGATCAGTGGATTCAGGACTATGGTGTGTGTGTTGGAGCTGTGGGGGTCGGGATGGATGGAGTGGGTGGAGCTGTGTGTGTGATGTCTGGGGATCAGGATGGATGTAAGCTGTGTGTGTAATGTCTGGGGATCAGTATGGATGTAGCTGAGCTGTATGTGTGTGATGTCTGGGTATCAGGATGGATGTAGCGGAGCTGTGTGTGTGTGATGTCTGGGTATCAGGATGGATGTAGCGGAGCTGTGTGTGTGATGTCTGGGGATCAGGATGGATGCAGCGGAGCTGTGTGTGATGTCATTGGACATCACACACACAGCTCTTTCCTCCATGTCACACAGTATGCCCCTAATAGTTCTTCCCCTCTTATCATACAGTGTTCCCTTGACACTCCCCCTGCCTTATCCTACAGTATGCCCCTAATATTGAAAAAGGGCCAATGCTGTCCCTATCTTCAAAAGGGGAAGAAGGTAGATCCAGGAAACTACAGGCTTGTGAGCCTAACATTTATAATTATTACACAGCATGTATGCAAGTACTTGGATAAAAATAGAGTAATTAACCAGAGCCAGCATGGATTTGTAACAAACAAGTCATGCCAGAAAAATCTAATTTCCTTCTATGACAGAATAACCAAGTGGGTTGATCAGGGAAATGCGCTGGATATAGTATATCTTGACTTTAGTAAAGCATTTCTCATACCATACTTATTGAAAAAATGACCAAGTATGGGATTGATAAGGCAACTGGTAGGTGGATTCACAACTGGCTGAGTGATCGTACTCAAAGAGTGGTCATAAATGGCTGCACATCCAAGTGGAAGAATGTATCAAGTGGGGTACCACAAGGCTCTGTCCTAGGCCCAGTGTTGTTCAACATTTTTATAAATGATCTGGAGAAGGGAAATAATGGTAAACTGATCAAATTTGTTGACGACACAAAGCTAGGAGGGATAGCTAACATTGGGGAAGAGAGAGAGAGTATTCAAAAAGATCTAGAATAGCTTGAATAGTGGGTGGCGACTAACACAATGATATTTAACGAGGAGAAATGCAAAGTCCTGCATCTGGGCAAGAAAAATAAAAATAGCACATAAAGAATGGGAGGAATTGGGCTAAGCAGCAGCACATGCCGATATTCACTCAGCTGCGGTGCTAATCCCGGCGCACACTGTGACGTTAATGTGCAGCCGGGATCCTCCTCTCACCTCCCCTGACGTTTCCTCTTAGGTTCCGCGAGAGCAGGGAAAGGAGGCTTCCGGCAGCGTACACTGAGGTCAGACTGTGCACCTGGGATCAGCGCCGCTAGCAGTGCCAAGCAGAGGAGCAGCAGCGCTTCATGAGGAGGAAGGGGTAAGTATATGGGTCTCAGGAGGGTGCTATAACTACTGGGGTCGCTGTGGGATGTCACTATTACTTCTTGGGGCGCTGTGGGATGCCACTATTACTACTGTGGGCCGCTGTGGGATGTCACTATTACTACTGAGGACTGCTGTGGAATGTCACTATTACTCTTGGGGCCACTGTGGGGTGTCACTATTACTACTGGGGCCGCTGTGGGGTGTCAATATTACTACTGGGGCTGCTGTGGGGTGTCACTATTACTGCTTGGGGCCGCTGTGCGATGTCACTATTACTACTGGGGCCGCTGTGGGGTGTCAATATTACTACTGGGGCTGCTGTGGGATGTCACTATTACTACTGAGGCCACTGTGGCATATCACTATTACTACTGGGGGCCGCTGTGGGATGTCACTATTACTGCTACTGGCTGCAGTGGCATGTCACTATTACTACTGAGGCCACTGTGGGATATCACTACTACTGCTGGGGACTGCTGTGGGATGCCACTATTCCCAATGCCGGACTATCACAAGTCTTTGTGATTGAGTGAACCCACCGGGTGCCCATGAAGCCGCCCATACCAGGCGCACCACCTAGACCCTTGCTGGTTAAACTACTCAACTCTCGTGATAGAGATATAATTTTACAAGCTGCTAGAAAAAGAGGACCTCTGCGATATGACAACGCCACAGTTTCCATATTCCCAGATTTCTCAGCGGACCTCCAAAAACAGCGAGCATCGTTCTTGGGAATTAAAAGGCAACTTCGAGACCTGCAGCTCCCGTACTCCATGATGTACCCGGCACAACTATGAGTGACAAACGGAGACCGTGCCCGCTTCTTCTCTACCCCATCCGAAGCAGAAGAGTGGCTGGCTACCAGACGTCGTTCAGAAGGGCCGTAATGTATACATAACCCCACTCATTTCTTCCTCCAGGTGCCAGGACTCCCGTGTAAACACACGAACATACCTTTAAAAGCCACATGATTGCGCATCAGAAACTGTGCCCCAGACATACCGAGACCATATCTGAGACTGAGACACAGGACTGAGACTCCTGCAAACTATTGTGGCTGCTCGACTTGCTCCCCCCCAAAGATGGCGGTGAGCCGTCCTCTCCCTTGGTACCATTAATCCCCCCCCCCCCTTCCTTCTGACCTATCATATACCTCCTCCCCCCCCCCTTCTCCCCCTCCTGTCTTCTGCTCCGGGCATAGCGAAATTTATCATTTATATAGAGAAAGGTAACATGGAAGTGCCCGAAGAGGAGAGATCCCCCCCCCCCCCCCCGCAAGGGGGCCCACCTAGATGATGCCCACCAGGCTAAAGTCGGCCTCTATTATTGATCTATATAACAGTATCTCAAGTATAGCCCATATTAAAGCTATGCTAAGTAGGTTCCCCCTAATACCAGTTCGCCACGCATACTATCTCAACAGAAAAAGCATTTAAAGTTTGTTCCAAAATAAGCTGTTTAAGTGTTAAGTTGGTAGTATACTACCGTAATGTTAACAAATTGTACGCATCAAGAGCTCCATGATGATCTTAAAAATGCACTGAAATACTGCTGCATGATGTATAATAAGAATGTAACCGAGTGTCGGGGTGGGACTCCTGACGGTCGGAACAATATAAAGAAATTCATCCGGACCCGATCGACTCTCCCCAGACTATGGCGGGGATAGTTTTTGTGTCCTGGAATGTCAGGGGCATGGGATCAGCCAGAAAGCGATCAGCAATAAATTCTTTAGTACGCTCCTGGCAACCACATGTGCTGTGCCTGCAGGAGACCCACCTGACACCTGAAACTACAAAAGTCCTGTCGAAACCGTGGATACAGTGGTCTGCCCATTCATGCCACACATCCTACTCCAGAGGGGTGTCTCTATTAATAGGAAGGTCGCTCAGATGGGAGATGGAACAACTTAGGAGAGACCCGGAGGGTAGATACGTCTTTGTGAGAGCCAGAATCAATAACGACCCATACGTCCTTTTGTGCTGCTATAACCCACCTCCGGCGACAACAGCCATCTTAGCAGACGGCATCCAATGCGCATCATTCTCGCCAGACGCAACGATCGTCTGTATGGGAGATATGAACATAGTAATGAATCCCACTATTGATAGATTCGAAAGTGGTGCTCGGAGGGAGGGAGACACAATATGACCCGCGTAGCCTCTATTATATCAGTGACGGGCTGGCTAGATCTATGGCGCATATTCCACCCACAACAAAATGAGTTTACTTGCCACGCAGCCCACAACCATGCGCTTAGTCGAATAGACTATATATTTGGGTCCCCCTCACTATTTCCCAAAATTGAATCCATAGAGTTCCTCCCTCGAGGGATCTCAGACCCCTCACCAATCCGCATGGCTCTTAAAAACCCAGGCCCGGCCACAATTACGAGACTAAAGGTGCATCCATTCTGGCTCTCGCTATTTGGCCCCAAAGACCGCATACCGGACCAGATCCAGATATACTACGAAGCGCACTAGGCACACACGGATATAATGCTAGTGTGGGAGGCATTCAAACCGTACCTTAGAGGTTGCTTTAGATCCTCAATCTCCTTTATTAAAAAAGCCACCGCAAGGAAAGGAGAACTCCTAGCAGAGCAATGTCAACAACTAGAAAAGGAATTTGTCGCCGACCCTACAGATACCAAAAGAGATAGATGGCTACAGACAGGTAGAGATTACTTAATATATCTAAAAGAAAAAGCCCAGAGAAACCTCTTCTTTACTCGACAATCCCTTTTTGAATTAGGAAACCAGTCCAGCAAATTACTAGCCTACATGGCAAGACAGGAGACCGCCCCACCGTCTGTTCTAAGAATTAAATCAGCTGAAGGAATAACGCTCACAGACCCAAAAGACATCCTAGACAGGTTTCAGCAATTCTATGATGACCTCTACCAATCGCGAACAGACTACTCACCTGCAGAACTAGAGTCTTACCTAGCCGACATAACATTCCCAGTATTGCAAGATACCTCTAAGACCCTATTAGACTCCCCCATTACAGAGGAAGAGATAGAGGAGGCAATAAATGATATGGCAAAAAATAAGACACCGGGTCCAGATGGACTCCCAGTGGAGGTCTACCTACACTACAAAAAGGAAATAATGCCGCACCTGCTCTCCCTATACACATATATATTCGACAAAAACCAACTCCCAGAATCAATGTTAGAAGCCAATATAGTCCTTATTTTAAAACCAGATAAAAACCCAGAAGATTG
Organism: Eleutherodactylus coqui; assembly: GCF_035609145.1. Taxonomy (NCBI): domain Eukaryota; kingdom Metazoa; phylum Chordata; class Amphibia; order Anura; family Eleutherodactylidae; genus Eleutherodactylus; species Eleutherodactylus coqui. The sequence goes on along the minus strand of NW_027102161.1, from coordinate 296,539 downwards.
TGGTTCATATAGACCAATTTCCTTATTAAATACAGACTACAAAATCCTCACTAAAATATTGGCCTCTCATTTAAACCAAGCCATTAAGGAAATTATACACCCTGATCAATCTGGCTTTATCCCAGGAATGTCTACATCAGACAACATCAGAAGGACGCAGGTGATTACACAGGTGGGATGGAGGTGGAGGTCAGATTGGGCCTTGGCCTCACTAGATGCGGCTAAGGCATTCGATTCAGTTGAATGGCCATATTTTTTTTTTTTTTTTAACTTTGTCTTTATTAAGCGGGTCTGGACAAACATGTAACATTACAGTATTTTTGCAGGTTCTTTTTTCCGTATCAGTCTTGGTTGTCCCAGCCTGCATTTTTTATATTATTTATATTAAACTAAACAAAATAAAAAACAAAACATTGAAACAGACAGATTATATACATGAAATCTAACCTTTGACCCATTTTGACCACGGATATTTTTGGTCTACTGACCTGTATGTTGAGGATCTTCAAAGTTTTCGGAGGCCCCGCAGGCTATGGCACGATTTGTAGATCACCCTAAATTAGTGTGTCTCCCATTGCTATCTGTTCCTGGAACCAGCAGGTGTAGTAGAAGCAGTTTCTTAATTTGTCTTTTACCCTTTGTGGTAATAATTGAATGAAGCTCCCCCAGGTTTCAAAGAAGGTTTGTACCTTCTTTTCTTTGAAAAGTGAAGTTTCCGCCCAATCCATCTGGAACAGGAACGCTAGCTTGTCCAGGAACAGTCTGAATGGGGGCCCTGATGGTTGTATCCATGTTTGTAAAATGGCTTTTAATCCCGCTGCTGCTATGAAGTGCAGTAGTTTTCTAACGCCTCTCGAGCAGTGGTAGACTTCAGAGTCTAAGTAGCCAAATATTGCCCATGTTGGTTCTTGTGGGCAGAAGTTCGTCAGGTGTGTTTTTGTGTACTCTCCTATCCGTGTCCAGAAGTCCTGTATTGGGGGGCATGTCCATAGGTTGTGATATAAGTTTGCATATGGCGCCTGGCATTTGAGGCAATTTGGGGTGTCGTAAGTTCCTATTTGAAATCCCCTACTTGGGGTTATGTATGATCTGTGGGCAATTTGCAGTCTCATCTCCAGAAATCTGGCTGATGGTAAGTATCTGTGTGCTGAGGTCAGAGACTTCATTATCAATGTTGGTGTGAAATCAGGATTGTCCCTGGCCCACTTACCAACCCCCGAGTCAATGTCATCTTGCTCCCTCATATTTCTTATTATCCTGTACAGCTTGGAGATCATTCCCTGTGGGCCTGTTTTCCTAGCCGTCCATATGTCATTTGCTTGTACCCAGTCAGGTTCTCGAAGTCGTGGTATGAGTTCTGTGATATAGTGTCTGACTTGAAGGTATGAAAATAGTGGGATTTGGATCTCAGGGTATTTTTGTTTCGTTTCGTCATATGTTAGGATTCGTTTTTCCTCTGTGTGCAGCAGTCTGTCTATTGTGTGTATTCCTTTGGTCTCCCATTCCGCGAATATATTATGGGGATTACCGTCTTGAAAGTTGGGGTTGTTCATTATCGACAGGTATGGCGATACTTGGGGTGATGTTTGGTTATCTTTGCGCAGTTTATTCCATGTTTTCCAGGCCGTTAATATCAGGGGGTTCTTTTTGATTTTTCCTGGGAGTTCTGCGTATGAGCAGTGGAGGATATTCTGGAGTCGTGTTGGGCCGGCCATTTCTTGTTCGAGTGGTTTGTTTGTGAAGTGTGACTTGGAATGAATCCAGTCATGAATGATTCGTGTTTGTGCCGCTAGGTTGTAGTCTCGTATGCTGGGTAAGTTGGTTCCTCCGTTCTCTCTGTGCTTATGTAATATTTTGAGCGCGATGCGTGGTCTTTTCCCTCCCCATATGAATCTCCTGTACAGATAGTTTATTTTCTTTATGTCTTTTAATTTTAGGAATATGGGTAGTGAGTGTAGGATGTATAATAGACGTGGAAATTCTATCATTTTTAATAGGCTCACCCTTCCCAGAAAAGAAATCGTGAAGTTTTTCCATGTGCTTAGGGTCGCTTCTAATTTTTTGATATGGGGATCTATGTTTGTGTTATATAATTTGGAAGGGTTTCTTGTGAGTTGTACTCCCAAGTATTGTATTGCGTGTTTTTCCCACTTAAATGGATACTGCATTGCCCATGGGGGTTTGGCCTGTCCCCTAAGAAGTAAAGCCTCTGTTTTGTCTAGGTTTAAAGTGTAACCCGAGAGTTTGCCGATTTTTTCCACGTCCTGTAATAGGGGTGTTAGTGTTTCCCTAGGGTTGTCTATCACCAGTAAAAGATCGTCTGCAAATGCTTCTACTTTTATCTTTGTCCCTCCGCATGTGGCTCCTGTAAATAGCGTTGTTTGTGTCAAGTATCTAAGCAGTGGATCTATTGATAGATTAAACAACAGTGGTGAAAGGGGGCAGCCTTGTCTAGCCCCTCTAAATAAGTCTATGTTGGGAGTATTAAGGCCGTTGACTGTGAGAGTCGTGGTGGCCCTTGTGTGCATTGTGTCTATATAGTTCATAAAAATCTGTCCAAAGCCTCTTTTTTCCAGCAGTCTGTTTAAATATGGCCAGGCCATTTTATCAAAAGCTTTTTCTGCGTCCAGACTCAGCAGCATTGTAGTCTGGCTCTCGGGGTTTTGTGCTATGACCGTCGCCGCTATGGCGGCTCTGATGTTTTTTAAAGCACTTCTCCCTTGTGTAAAGCCTTTCTGTGCTGGATCTAGTATGGACGGGAGGATTAGCTGGAGTCTGTCGGCTAGTATTTTGGACAGGAATTTATAATCGCAGTTTAACAGCGCTATTGGTCTGTAGGATTTTGGTTCTGTCTGGTCTTTGCCCGGTTTGGGGAGTAGTATCGTTCTTGATACTCCAAAGTCCTCTGCTTGTGTGTCGTTTTTGTATATTGTGTTGTACAGTTGGGTCAGTACTGGCACCATATCTGTTATTAGTATTTTATAATATTCCGTCGAGAATCCGTCGGGGCCTGGTGTTTTTCCCCCTAGTGCCCTCGAGATCGCCCCTCTTACTTCTTCCTCCCGTATGTCAGCGTCTAGTAAAGATGTTTGTTCTTCTGTTAGTTTTGGTAGGTTCACAGATTCTAGGAAACTGTTTATGTCCTGCATGTTTGTTGGTTCATTTTTGACACCTCTTGTGCCACCAGTGTTGCCTGGGTTATGTCCATGTTGTTATTCATTGGTTGGTCATTAGTTTGTATGGCGGAAGTGTCCATTGTCTCGTGGTCGGTGTCTGGTAAGACCGCGGTACATGGTGGGGGGGTTCTTCGAAGGGGATGTAGGTTGGTGTGTGCTTTTGCTTTCTCTTTCTTTGATGTTTTTGGCAGCTTTGTTCTTTTGTTGTCCTCCCATAGATGTTTTGTCTGTGTTTGGCTGGCGTGTTGCCCTTGTTGAGGTGCCCGTGTTTTTTTCGTTTAGATATTTGTCCATGTTTTTTTTTTTTGTTTTTTTTTTAAGTCGAGTGGTTATGCGGGTTGATTTGCTGAGATGTCTTCCCTGTTCTTGAGGTTTTTCTGGTTTTATTGCAGTTTAATTTTGTTGTGGATGTGGCTTATCTTTCATTATCTATTGCTCCATCTCTGTTTGTCTGGGGTCTTTGGTTCGCTCCGCGACTAATGTTCCTGCTGGTTTCGTTTTGTCGCTTTTATCTCCCCCACTCCTGTTTTTGGTGTACTTTAATTATTCTGTTTTGTGCTGTCTGTGCTTTCTCTCCCCTCTTTTCCTTATTTCCCCCCCCCTGTTGCTGTTTTGTTCTTTAGGGATTTGTCAGGGGTTAAATTCGAATGATAGTCCCTTGGGATCTTTTCTGTGGTATGTACTGGGTTTTGTGTTTTTCTTGAGGTTGGGATGGGGCTCGTGTGGTAGTTATGGTTGCCCACTGTTCTTGGGCTGTTTCCCCCCCCCCTCTCTCTCTTTGAAGGGGATCTCTGTGCCTCTGTTGCGTTCTGGGGCCCTCTCTGCAGCGTTGGTGTGGCTGTGTGGTGTCTTCACACTTCTTTGCTGCCTCTCGGCTCCTTCCCCTGCCTGGTGTAATGGGCGGGGCTTATTGTGGGCGTCGCTGTCGAAATTTAGGCCGTGGCTTCTGCTGCCGCTAGGCCGCTGCGTCCCCACAGGTTTTCGGGGGGGGGTCGCCGGTTCAGGGGGGGGGTTTCTCCGGTTGTCCGGGTGCTCTCCCGGGCAATTCTCCCCGTGCGGAGCTGGGCTATGTCTGTCACGGCCCGGGTGTTGTGGCGCGATGCCCGCTGCTGCCCGCTTTGGTGTTCCGGTGGGGTATCTACTCTCGGGGTGTCTCCCCTAGTCCTCTATGGCTTCCCGAGGTCTTCCCCCCTCTCGCGGCTCTTACCGGGCTTGGTCGCGGTTCTCGCGGCCGGAAATTTAGTCCGCGGCTTTGGGCGCGTCCAGGCCGCAGTGTCCCCGGCGCTCCCGGTATGTCTTGGGCGGGGGCCGATGGGTCTGCAGACCTTACCGGAGATCTTCGGCGGAGGTAAGGTCCCGGCTGGCTATGGGTTGGGCGTCCCGTTTGAATGGCCATATTTGATGGAGGTCTTACGGAGGTTTGGATTTGGAGACTCATTCATCAAGTGGATCTCTATTCTATATAAATCTCCGACAGCCAGAGTAGTAGTAAAGGGCCTGACCTCCACCTCCTTCTCACTCCACAGAGAAACCCGACAGGGCTGCCCACTTTCCCCCCTCCTGTTTGCAATTGCAATAGAACCGCTGGCTCTGAGAATCCGACAACACACGTCATATAGGGGTATCCAGATAGGACCCCGAGAAGATAGAATAGGATTATATGCAGACGATCTAATACTATACATGTCAGACCCCAAGAATGCCCTGCCGCTGGCTATCTCACTAATAGATGAATTCGGGAACTTTTCAGGCCTGTGTATCAAATGGCAAAAATCCGCTTTTATGCCCCTAAGACCAGAGGGATGGCAAATGGGAGACGTATTTTGTAAACTACAAGTCACTCCTAAATTCAAATACCTAGGGATACACATCACCAGAGATCACACTCAGAGCCTTGATTTAAACATCACCCCCTTATTGGCAACCCTACAACTAAAATTAAAAAACTAGAGCTCCTTACCACTATCTGTAGCGGGCAGAATGAACCTTATAAAAATGATAATACTCCCCAAGTACCTATACTGCCTAGAGCACGCAGAAACAGCCATACCACAAAAGTTCTTCAAAAAAACTAACTCCCTAATAACATCATTCATTTGGGGGAACTCCAGAGCGAAACTCCGCATGGACACCCTACAGCGACCCAAGGAGATGGCAGGAATGGAGCTACCAGACCTCAAACTTTACTACTTAGCGGGACAGGTGAGATATATCCGTCACTGGTTATCGGGCTCTCTTCTCCCAAACTCCGAGCACCACTTGATGTTCTTTCTCTCGGAGGCATCACTCTGGGTCCTCCTGGAAAAACCAGGACTATTGACTAAGCAGATGCTACCAATCCATAGACTTGCAGTCAACGTCTGGCAGACATGCAAAGCACTGACTAAGTAAGACGACACCCCTCTGGAGACCCCCTTATGGGACAATAGAGCATTGCCGCACCTGATGAATCTACCGGATAAACAGTTCTGGATAAATCTAGGAATTACCACACTGGAACATCTATATATCGACCAAGTATTGGCCTCCTTCGAACAATTACAACAATTATATCAAATCCCAAGAGAGGGCTTCTTTAGATACCTGCAACTCAGGCACGCTCTGACAACACAATTCCCAGAGCCCAGACAATCCTTCTCACAATATCCATTAATAGGCATACTTCGCACCCAAGGGCCCAAAGGCCTGATATCGGTGTTGTACACTCACTTACTACAATCCAAGATCCCTGACATGCCGATGGCGGTGGTAGAGAGATGGAGAGAGCTCATTCCCACTCTCACTAACGAGGACTGGGAGTCTGCAATGTCCGCATACACCACGGTATCACCAGCTGCAAATAATAAACTAACACAATTATACATACTACACCAATGCTATCTAACACCGACCAGACTATATAAAATGAATAGGACACCCACAAACCAGTGCCATCGGTGCAGAGCACCTAACGCAAATTTTAACCACCTAATATGGAGCTGCCCAGATATCTATACGTACTGGGGAGTGATCACAGAATTTCTAACCCAATTGATGGGTATACCAGTACCACACAATCCAGCAGTGTGCCTATTAGGCTTTCTAGATGAAGAACAATGGCAATACCATGACAGGATACTCCTTACCAAAGTATTATTCTTTGCCCGCAAAGCAATAGCCCTACGTTGGATGGACAGACGTCCTCCGACACTCTCGAAATGGCAGAATATTATTAACACCATTTTGCCATATGAAAAATAGTATATAAAAATAGAAAATGCCCTGAAAAATTCAATAAGGTTTGGGAAAGATGGTGCGGATCAACGTACACAGTATTCACGCAAGATCGATTACAGGACCTGCTGAGGGCAACGATACCTAGGAATGCTCGGTAAAACGAACGAATGTTACCGCCTTCCACTGATACCATGAGAAAATGTACTGACGCACTGTATTCAACTACTGCATATATCAATGTAACGTACTCAAGTTTTGATTACATGAGCACAAGGAGCCTATGATGTATTCAAAGTTATTTATTCATGTATTGTACAAAATACATACTGTTCAATAAAACGAGTTTAAAAAAAATATATATATCACAATGCCGCTTATATTTAGATATGAATTGCCTGCAGTAGTGCTGCAGCCGCTTGTATCGTCGCAGCCATGGCATAATATATTGATTGCCCGCAGTAGTGCTGCAGCTGCTTTTATTTGCTTAATAATATATGTAATTAGTTGTGTAGTTTTCATATTCAAAAATACTATATGTTACAACTATTTATATTTAATGTTTCCCAAATCCGCAACATTTTAACAACCTTATACATTAGACCAGGGATGGACCATATTAAACACACTGCTTTAATCATTAATGCTGTACAAACAACAACACTACATTTTTTCACTCTCAGGATGGCTACCTAGCTAAGAGATATACACACCCCGCTGGAACGCACCCTTTGGAGCACATGACACTCCAGGGAGGCCATCCAATGTCCAGTGGAACGGGCGCTGGAACGCAGCGCCCGTTCGGGATAACGTTTCACATAGCTAATATCCCTAGTTACATCACAACTAGGTGCCGTGACAGCACCCGGGCGAGCGAGCTCAGGGAGACACCACGTTACTATAAAGCTGGCAGTGACGGACGCCAGCGTTATGACGTGTGATGTCATCGATGTGGGCCTTACTGTGAGAACAGCGCCAGTACACTGCTCCTCTATGAAGGGAATACCACCTAGTATAAAAGGAAGTCCTGATACCCTGTTTACTATGCTTTATAAAAGGCCACATACCGTCCTGAAACACGTTGCACCATCTGTTTTATTACCTGTGCCCAGTGATTTGTCTACCTACCTGTATTTATTGCTATTTGGTCAATTAAAATCCCCCCTTTTTGGACGACAACTGTTTTGGATAAACTTACCCAGCCTGGAATCCATTTGGGGAGGTCTCAAGGACATGAGAGCTCCCATCTAAGTAAGTTTTCCATATATCAGACTGTTTTTATGTAATCCTTATGAGCGCAGGACAAAAACCTATTCTTGAATCTGTATAAACTAAATTATAGTGCTCACAGGGCAGGTTCCAAGGAGTCCGGGGATGTAGTTTTTAAGCTCACCCGGCTCATTCCCACACCATCACATGTGAAAGGATGCGCAAGTGGACTCACGTCTGCAGGCTGTGCAGGAAAATACATATTGCGCTCTATGGAAGCGGACACACAGCTGTAGAGATGAGTCCTCTGCTGCCGACCTCCGTGGGTGACCGCGCGGGAATAGAGAGACAGGTAATCATAATAACATTCCTGAACCCCTCAGAACCTGCCCTATGAGCAGTAGAGCTTAGTTTATGGTGCTCTCAGGTGGTGACAGGTTCCCTTTAAAATGCGCCCATACACATTAGATCAACAGCAGCTGAACACACTGATTTTGGTAGGACCAGACTACCATTTCATGTGTACAGGGATGTTCCAACTGTGTCAAAAGGAATAGCTGTCACCCAAATAACTATTTGGCCGACTGCTATCTAATGTGTGAGACCAGCAATAGACTTTCTTATAAAGACATGCAATGCACATAATTGATTTGCAGACAAGAAGAATATGCAAACTTTCCACAAGAAATTAAAGAACTCACCAGCCACCGAAATCCGGAGATCCAGATAGTTCAGCTTGAAGGAACTCAAGGCCATCTGTTTCTTGTCTTCTCAGTCAGTCTCCTGCACCTCCAAGTTCAGTTGCCGTTCTTCTGTTCTTATGACAGCTTTCTTCTTGCTTTCCACAAGTCTAAGACAAAAGGAAGACATCATATACCACATCCATAGAAAGAGTTCCCCAAGTGACTGCTACGGTAAAGCCGTACGTTGTTACAGATCTGACACTAATTTTTTGCAGTGGCAAAATCTGCCCCAAGTGGTGCGAAGGTTACGTGAAGTCGCATCTGCATTGCTTGTACTGTGACACATCGCTGATTTACCGCACACAATTCTGCGGCGGTAGATGCGTATTCTACGTCTGGCCTTACGCTAAAGGTGGTTTCCCACACAGCGCTTTTTGGAATAACTCCACTGCAGTTCTTTGAGCCAAACCCAGGAGTTGATTCCAGCAGAAACGAGGAGTTTAAAACCTTTGTTTAAAGGAATTGTACCAAGAACTAAAATTATCCCGTATCCACCAGATAGGGAATAACCTTATGATCAGTGGTGATCCAAACGCTGGGACTCCCACCAATCCTGAGAAAAGAGTTCCTGAAAGTGCCTAGATAAATGGAGAGGAGAATGCGCATGTGACCGTCGCTCTATTCATTCAATCACAATGCTGAAATTGTACAAACTCCCAGCAATCTCCAGTGCTGTCATTTAATTGATTTGAGTGGCAGTAGGCATGCGTTATCTCTGCTCCATTCATGGGGAACATCTCAGAATATCACTTCACCTACAGTAGTCTACTCGCAAAGGGAGAATTTCAATAAACTTTGTGCAAGGAAAACTGGCGCAGTTACCCAAAGCAAATAGATTTCCACTGACCATTTTTCACCTGCACCAGTTTTGATGAATTTTCCTGCCAGCATCACATCGTCATTACACCTCATATGAACTGACCATAGTGGTAGCTGATATATGGAATCCGAAGGATTAATACACAGGGGGATCTGGAAGGAAAAAGTCCCCCAGAAATAGCTGCACGCTCATTTACATGGTGCACACCACAATGCTAGTCCTATTAAGATGACATTTAGGGCATCCTACATACTACACCAGCTTCTCCGGGTTGTTTTCTTTAGCTTCTTTCTTCTCTTCATTCAGCTTCTTCTTTATGAAATCTGCTCTTTATTGGCCTCAATCTGGAGAGAAATAAGAGAAGACAAAGGGGTTGTCCAGTTATAAACCATTGATGACCTGTCCTTAGAATAGATGATCAATAGGAGATCAGTGGGGTCTGCTTTCCAGGACCCCCAACACTCTGCTGTTCGCTGGGCCGCTGCACTTGCACACTAGCTAATCTCTACAAGAAGCAGACAGCTCTGTTCCCACAGCAGTGGTCCGGTCTCATATTGCAGGGTAACTTTCCATTGAAGTGAATGGCCTGTAATACCAAGCCTCACCAGTGCGGGAACAGAGCTGCGTGCTTCCTGCAGAAGTTATATAAGTGAAGGTGTGCACCGACCGCTGAACAGCTGATCGGTTGTAGTAGTGCAAGTATAGTGTTAGGGTTTTATATAAATTAAGCTTCAATTATATAAAACACTAACAAAATACTTGTACTACTACATAAAGTGGTCTGTGATATGTAACTCCCATCACACTGCGGTCACAGAACAGCTGGAGAGCCGTCGGCTGCAAATCACTGATCCACCATCTTATTGGTGACTGCGAGTGACATTATATTTCTTGCCCACCTCTGATCTCAGATTAGCCATGGATGATTGAATGTTTAGGGGTTCCTGCTGATGCAAAGTATAGCAACCGCACTGTTAGCTCTGTTATAGGACAGGATCGTACCTGGGCCGTGTCCTCCGCTGGGAAAGAAAAAGCTGAAATTTACAAGTATTCAGAATTAATTAAGGAAAGGAAGTAAACGAAAGGGGGAAGAAGAACCCATCATCTGACAGTACGTCTCCTTGATCACACATATATATATAGTCACATGTATTATATACAATATATAATGTTCAACAACCTATCTACTATATACTCTCCTTAAGAAGAGCCTCATGTCAGTCAGGCAGTGAATGAGAAGACATTCCTTACTTCAGGTGCTGCAGATCCTCTTTAAGACTCATCACATCCCCCATATACTGTCTACTGCTCCTCATCACATCCCCCATATAATGTTCTCTCACCTCATCCCATCCCCAATATACTGTCCACTTCCTTCATCACATCTCCCATATACTGTCCTCTCCCCTCATCACATTCTTCAAATACTGTCCTCTCCCCCTCATCACATCCCCCATATACTGTCCTCTCCCCTCATCCCATCCCCCATATACTGTCCTCTCCCCTCATCCCATCCCCCATATACTGTCCTCTCCCCTCATTCCATCCCCCATATACTGTCCTCTCCCTTCATCCCATCCCCCATATACTGTGCTCTCCCCTCATCAACCCCCCTATATACTGTCCTCTCCCCCTCATCCCATCCCCCATATACCTTCCTCTCCCCTCATCACATCCCCCATATACTGTACTCTCCCCTCATCACACCCCCTATATACTGTCCTCTCCCCTCATCACATCCTTCAAATACTGTCCTCTCCCCCTCATCACATCCCCCATATACTGTCCTCTCCCCTCATCACAATCCCCATATACTGTGCTCTCCCCTCATCACACCCCCTATATACTGTCCTCTCCCCTCATCACATCCTTCAAATACTGTCCTCTCCCCCTCACCACATCCCCCATATACTGTCCTCCCCCCTCATCACATCCCCCATATACGGTCCTCTCCCCTCATCACATCCCCCATATACGGTCCTCTCCCCTCATCACATCCCCCATATACGGTCCCCTCCCGAATCACATCCCCCATATACTGTCCCCTCCCCTCAGCACATCCCCAATATACTGCCCTGCCTCTCATAACAACCCCCATATATTGTTCTGTCTCCCCCTCATAACATCCTTCATATACTGCCCTCTCCCTCCTCATCATAGCCCTCATATACTGTCCTCTCCCTCCTTATCATAGCCCCCATGTACTGTCCTCTCTCCGCTCATTAGAGACCCCATATACTGTCCTCTCCCCCCTTATCACATTCCCCATAATCTGTCCTCACTCTCATCACATTCCTCATATACTGTCCCCTCCCCTCATCACATCCCCCATATACTGTTCCCTCCCCTCATCCCATCCCCCATATGCTGTCCTCTCCCTCATAACATCCTCCATAGACCGTGCTCCCCCTCATCACATCCCCCAACTACTGTCCTCACCCCCCTCATCACATCCCCCATACACTGTCCTCTCCTACCCTTATCACAACCCCCATATACTGTTCTCTCTCACCTTATCACATCCGCCATATACTATAATCTCAACTCATAATATCCCTTATACTGTCCTCTCTCCCCTTATCACATCCCCCATATACTTTACTTTACTTTCTTATCACATCCCCACATACTAACCTCTTCCTTCATCACATCCCCCATATAGTATGCTCTCTCCCCTTATCACATCCCCTATATACTGTCCCCTCCCCTTATCACATCCCCCATATACTATCCTCTCCCCTCATCATATCCCTTATAAATCACAATTATCATATACTGTCTTTTCCTTTCTCATCACATTTCACATATACTGTCCTCTCCCCCCAATTACAGACCCCATGTTGTCCTCTCTCCCCTTATCACATCCTGCATATACTTTCTGGTACTGATTTACCTTGAGCCACTGGAAGTGGTGGATGTACACCACTGCTAGGCTGCTTGACAGCCTCATCACATCTCCCATATACTGTCCTCTCCCCTCATCACAGCCCCCATATACTGTCCTCTCCCCCTCATCACGTCCCCCAAATACTGTCCTCTCCCCCTCATCACATCCCCCATATACTGTCCTCTCCCATCATCACATTCCCCATATACCGTCCTCTCCCCCTCATCACATCCCCCATAAACTGTCCTCTCCCATCATCACATTCCCCATATACCGTCCTCTTCCCTCATCACATCCCCCATATACTGTCCTCTCCCCTCATCACATCCGCCATAAACTGTCCTCTCCCATCATCACATCGCTCATATACCATCCTCTCCCTCATCACATCCCCCATATACTGTCCTCCCTCATCACATCCCCCCCATATACTGTCCTCCCTCATCACATCCCCCCCATATACTGTCCTCCCTCATCACATCCCCCATATACTGTCCTCTTCCTTCATCACATCCCCCATATACTGTCCTCTCCACTCATAATATCCCTTATACTGTCCTCTCTCCCTTTATCACATCCCCCATATACTGTCCTCTCCACTCATAATATCCCTTATACTGTCCTCTCTCCCCTTATCACATCTCCCATATACTTTACTTTCTTTCTCATCACATCCCCACATACTAACCTTTTCCTTCATCACATCCCCCATATAGTATTCTCTCTCCCCTTATCACATCCCCTATATACTGGCCCCTCCCCTTAACATATCCCCCGTATACTATCCTATTCGCTCATCATATCCCCTATACATCACAATTATCATATACTGTCTTCTCCTTTCTCATCACATTTCACATATACTGCCCTCTCCCCCCAATCACAGACCCCATGTAGTCCTCTCTCCCTTTATCACATCCTGCATATACTGTCTGGTAATGATTTACCTTGACGCCACTGGACATGGTGAATGTACACCACTGCTAGGCTGCTTGACAGCCTCATCACATCTCCCATATACTGTCCTCTCCCATCATCACAGCCCCCATATACTGTCCTCTCCCCTTCATCACATCCCCCAAATACTGTTTTCTCCCCCTCATCACATCCCCCATATACTGTCCTCTCCCCTCATTACATCCCCCATATTCTGTCCTCTCCCCTCATCAGTGAACAACTGGACGATTCTGACCCAGTCATTCATTTTCTGCATGCTTTTACATGGAACGATTATCGTTCAAAACCCTGCGGGAGAAAGCAAGCTACTTCCTAGTTGTAAGAGGCACAAGCTACTTACTATTGACATCGTGTGACATTAGGCCAGTCTGTTGGTTGAACGCAGATCTTAGGAGCGAAAATGTCCAAGTCACCTAAAAATAAAAATAAAAAGTGTTAGAATGGGAGTACACAGCTTTATTTTTGTGTATTGGATGTGGATTTGGAGCCTTCCTTAGCAGCTCCTACCATTAACAATGGTTTACTGTCTTTTGCAGGTCACTTGGAATACCATTCACTGATCATACCTATGAAGACTGCAGACTAATGCTAACAGCTAGAGACCTGACTTTACCCATGGAGGCTGGGCTTGTGGAGTTCACAAAAATCAGCCGGCAGTTAGAGTGAGAAGCAGTTGTTCCATTTTTTTTGGATATAAGTTGAATTTGAGTTCTCATTACTTGACTCAATTTGAGCTAGATGATGAGCGCAGGTCATCAAGATCTGCGCTCATTTAAATAGTCTTTACACAGGCCAATGCAGATTGTATGGGAGAGGAGTAATCCTTAATACTACCATTCGACCCAAACACACTTTCATCATCGTCGCCACCTATTGATGCATGGAGGTGTGTTGCTGATTGATTTTTGTTAAAGGCTTCTGCAGGCGAGCGCAAGCGCAAATATGCATGCTCCTGCGCAACGTATTTGGGCAATGAAAGGCTTATATATATATTTTTTGTTCATGCGCTAGCAATACTTCATGCTGTCATCAGTCACCCAGCCCCCAGTAATCATCCATAAATAGTCCATATGTGTGGCCAACAAAATTGCACGACATCTGTGCACTGCGAGACACACCAATCTCACACGAATATGAATTGCAGTGTGGGAAAAAAATCGTGGCATGCTCTAACTCCTCACACTCCTCAGAATGCATCGTCACAGCTTTAATGCCTCGCATTGCTCTTGCATTACATGCAATGTGCATGCGAGTGCGATGCAAGGTTGCCATTTAAATCAATGGAAAACGCTTCCGATCCTCTATCGCACCTGAAATTCGTGCAAGAGGATCGGAACTTCACCAATGTATTTATGCCTGAGCAATGCCTCATGAGCGCGGTATCGGGCAGCTTCATGGCCCGACGTCTCACTCGTCCTTGTGTAGGAAGTCTAATGCAAAAAAATAACATGGAAGTTTGAACAAAGCCACAGGTTTCTGAAAAAGTTTTTTTTTGTGCCGCTTGACTTTTCTTTTCAGTGTACAGATGCCTTGGTCTTAAGCTTGACTCTTAGCGCGGCACACCGTCATCACGTTGCATTATCAGGGTGGTTTACTGACACTTGGAATTGATTCTAATGGGTTTTGTTGTGTTAAGATAAGAGAACAATAGGTTTGTCATGGGCAAAAACTTCCCAAATCTTTGAATAAGCTCTTTGCTTTAGACCGCCTTCACACTGGCGAGAAAATCATGCGAGACGCACAAATATAAATCCCATTCTTTTGAATTGAGTCCTACACATGAAGGATGTTTTCCCGCATGGCACCACAATGCACTGCAGGTAACCAACTGCAGCATGTTCTATCTTGCTGCATAAACTTACATAGCAGCCCCGATGGGGCCGGCGGCAGCATCGCACCACATGCTAGGCGCACACGATGCAATGCGAGGTCTCCCATTGAAAACAATGAGAGAAACTCTGCGATCCTCTGCCATGGCTATTAGCTATCCTCCAGCATGGCTACTTCCCCGAAGTGATGCCAGGCGGTTTTGAGATAAAAATGCCTCACATCCGCGGGGAAATCGCATGTCGGTGAGCGAGTGATTCACGGCCCGATATCGCACTCGTCCGTGTGTTGTTAGCTTTTATAGTCGGGGGATAGTTCTGGTATACACGCTGACTTTTATAGTCGGAGGGATAGTTCTGGTATACACGCTGACTTTTATAGTCGGAGGGATAGTTCTGGTATACACGCTGATTTTGTAGCCTAGATGAGCTGTGAATTGAGGTGAATATATATTTTGGCAAGTAAGTCAATGGACCTAAAAGAGGAGTCAAGGCAGGAATTACCTACTTGGGGCTAATGCCCACGGATGGATTTCTGCCACGTTTCATGAACCCAATAGCTTACTGCCTTTAAATGTTCACGCAGCATGAAAGAAATCGTGGCATGTTCTAATTGCGGAAAAACGCGCAGCCGGCGTCCATTGCAGTCAATGGAAGCCATGCATCACGTGATACTTCCGCTGTGAGCACAGCGGAAGTATCGCATGATTACGCGGTTTGTTTTTTTTTCAGCCTCACTGCGGCTGTAGATCGCTGCGCCTATGTGAGTCCTAAAGAATATTTAACATTAAGCAAAAACTAGTGCCAGATTCTTGACAAGCACACACGCTAGCGCTAATCTCTGCGCCAAAACTATGCCAAATGATTGTGCCCCAATACGTTTACCTTACTTATATTTGTTACTGTATTACTTACTTTCAGCAATTTGTTTTCAGCCTAAAATGGAACAATTTTGAGAAACAGCTGGAAGTGTACGCATCTATTGCCAACTTGTCAAAGGGAGGAAGGATTGGAATAGAAGAGTT
Organism: Eleutherodactylus coqui; assembly: GCF_035609145.1. Classification (NCBI taxonomy): domain Eukaryota; kingdom Metazoa; phylum Chordata; class Amphibia; order Anura; family Eleutherodactylidae; genus Eleutherodactylus; species Eleutherodactylus coqui. The sequence continues at coordinate 280,683 of NW_027102161.1, read as the reverse complement.
TGCCAATCATCTCAAGCTGCCGGTGTCGGATCTACTAAGAGAGCTGTTCGCACTGTTTGACCGGGTAAGTCTTATATTATAAGGCTTACTATAAGATGTCACAACTTGAGACGTGTAACTTTTGGGAACTTGGTAGCATATAGTGTTAGGCTGAAAAATGACTTGTGTCCATCTAGTTCAGCCTGCTATCCTGCAATGTTGATCCAGAGGAAGGAGAAAAACCTAATGAGGCCGAAGCCAATTATATTCACTTTAGGAAAAATATTCCTTCCCAACTCCAATCTGGCAATCAGAATAATCCCCGGGTCACGGACCCTTCTGAAGTAATCAGTGACTATAACATATTATATTGTAACGCCCAAGAAAGGCGTCCAGGCCTCTCTTGTACTCTTATCATGTTCACCATCACTACATGCTCAGGCAGAGAGTTCCATAGTCTCACTGCTCTTACAGTAAAGAACCCCCTTCTATGTCGGTGTAGAAACCTTCTTTCCTCTAGACGTAGAGGGCGCTCTGTTGGCACAGTCCTGGGTATAAACAGATGATGGGAGCGATCTCGGTATTGTCCCCCGATATATTTATACATAATTATTAGGTCGCCACCCCCCCCCCCAACCGTCTTTTTTGCTAAACTAAATAACCCCAATAATAAAACTTCAGTCTTGTGCAAAACTCCACACTGATCATGATCATATTATATCTGTTTAATGGCCGAAGCTCATTTTTCCTGATATAATGCTCCAGTCCCCCTCTATAGACAGACATTGTCCTTGTATTCGGTAATTTCGGTGTGGTCATTGAAATGAATGGAATGCATGCATGTCCTCCATTTCTGTGGGGACAGTCAGGACCGCCATACTCAGGACTCGTGGGAACCCCAGTGGTTACACCCCACTGATCATAGAGTTACTCCCCATCTTCTGGGTAACTTTTGATCTCTTTATATCTTGGTATAACCCCTTAAAGCACATCCTCTGGTACTGGCCAAACAATGATGGCTGGACCGCTTTTTCGACTACCTGATGCATACTGTGTGCATGCAGATCTCACTGGCCAGAGCCGCTCATGTGGGCAGCACTAGTCAATCACAGCAGGCGTAGTGTCTTAGGGATCCACAAGAAGAAAAAGAGTTACAGCAGCACTCCAAAAGTTCAGTCACACCGCTGGTGCAAGGCACTATGCAATAGCCCAGTAAGGGTCCCAACTCCCCGAGTCCACCGTTGATCATAAATGCAGAAAAGGAGAAGAACTAGGCAGCATTCGTTAAAAATCCTCTTCTTTATTAGTATAGCATGAGGAAGCAAGCAGCCACGTATCGACCCTGTGCTCGGGTCTTTATCAAGCTCGATAAAAACCCGAGCACAGGGTCGATACGTGGCTGCTTGCTTCCTCATGCTATACTAATAAAGAAGAGGATTTTTAACGAATGCTGCCTAGTTCTTCTCCTTTTCTGTGTCTTAGGGATCCGGCACACGAGTGTATTAACACGCGTGGATATAATGTACGTGTGCAAAATGCAGAGACGCATGGGTTCGTACACATTTTCCTTTTTGGCGTGAGCAGAAGTCTATGCCGGGTGGACAAATGTACAATGGGATCCGTGAAAGAATGCGCATTTAAATCAGGGCGGGCGTGTGTCTTGTGCCCATGTGAAGATGCCCTGTGCATGCAAACATGCTCACAAATGCCTTGTGCTAGCAAAAACGCATACGCACGTGTGAAGCCACCCTTAGACTCAGGCCTCATTCACGCGGGTGTATTTGCGCTCCAGATTACGCGCTTTATACGGATAGCATAAACGCCATTGATTTGTATTAGGGCAATCAGACTTGTGTTTTTCAAACGTGTATTTTACATGCGTGAAAAAAATAAAAAAACGCAGTACGTCCCGTTATGGTCTGTATTACTGATCGAAATTGTTCATTCAAATCAATTAAATTCAGTAAATCTGTGTGAGATTTTTGCGCTTTTTTTTTTTGTGTGTGTTTAAAAAATTGTAGTTTTATACACCTGCAAAGAAAACCACAAGAAAGACCAAATACAGAGTGAGGGCGGTTCCAGATGAGTGCGGGCACAACTACACTCGGCAGTACGGAGCTGCGGTGCGCCTGAACGAGGGGAATTTCTTCCCATTCGTTGGGTTTTCAAACTCCGCATCCGAGTGCAGGAGTTTGAAAATAACCGCGAGAAGTCTGATGATGGTTTTGTGGTGCGACTAGCTTCCCCCCTCATGTGAAAGCTCCCTAAGGGCTCCTGCACACTGGCGATCGCGATATCGTGGCAAAATCGCTACTTTTTTCCCCGCAATTTTTTTGAGCATCAACGCTGCTGTTTTTTCCAAAAACATGGCTGCCGTTCGCGATTTATGAGTCAATTGGACTTTCTAATGTTAAAAAGTCATCGCATGGAAATCACAAGTTGGTGCTTTGCAATGTGATAAAAAGGAGGCGCCATAGGGAAACATGGGAGATAAACAAAGCGCAGAAAGATAGAACACGCCGCTATTTTTTTTTCTTGCAACATCGAATGAGTGAACACATTGAAAATGTTCTAATTTTGACTTTTATGGGAGACTATGCGAGCCAACCGGCAAAGGGAGGGGGGACGGTGTTTAACATCCCTGTGGGGATAAAGGGAGTCCCTACGGGGATGTTAATCTCTTTCCCCCTTCCTTTGCCGATGAAGGTCGTCCCAAGCTGCAGGGATTCCCTTCATCCCTGCGGGGATTCCTTTCAGTGAGGTAGATGGGAGATGCGATGCGAGAGCTCACCCAAAGATAGGACGTGCCGCGATGCGGGAAAACATCGCTCATGTGTATGAGCCCATTCAAAAGAATGGACTTCACATCCGTGCGTGTTTTGTGCGCATTGCATCACACAGAAATTGCACAAGTTTCTCGTTCGTGTGAATAAAGCCTTAGGCCTCATGTCCACGGGGAAAATCAGGCCCGCTACGGATTCTCCATGTAGAATCTGCAGCGGGTCCCTCCTGCCCCGCGGACATGAGGGCTGAAAATAAGAATAAATGAGAATTAACTCACCTCCCATCCGCTCCGTTTCTTCTCTTCGTTGCGGTGTCATCTTCTCTGCGTCGCGGCCGGATCTTCTTTCTTCGGCTCGGCGGATGCGCATGATGACGTCGGTGACGTGCCCCGCGCATGCGCCATCCCGAAGAAAAAAGATCCGGCCGCGACGGAGAGAAGATGGCGCCGCCGCGAAGAGAAGAAACGGAGGGTGTGAGTAAATTCCGAATTTTGTCTCCCGCGGATCCGGACGGCTTCCATAGGCTTCAATAGAAGACCCGCATGAAAATGGAGCATGGTCCAGATTTTTTCATGCTCCATTTTTTTTTAAATCACTTTTATTGACGATCCGCGGGTATTTATCTACCCCGCGGGTGGTCAATGCATCCCTATGGGGTGCGGATCCGCGGGCAGGAGAAGAGTTAAAATCCGCTGCGGATTTTAATTCTTATTTTGCCCGTGGACATGAGCCCTTAGAGATCAGTGAGGGCTCTTTCACACGAGTGCTTTTGCGCGCAGAGAATCGGCTGTGGGAACTGCAACCACTGGTAAATTTTCACTGCTGGTTGTGTCCCTCTCAGGTGTGAACAGGGCCGGCAGTGCAGAAAAGGACACTTACCTGCGCAGGAACGCTCACAAGACGAAGTGATTGCGCTCCATTTTAGAGTGGAAATGCGTCACACACTCGCGTGATTGCGTCACGCGCGTGTGAAGGAGTGCTAAGGGCTTTACATGGGCGTATGCGTTTTTGCACGCAGTGAACAATTTTTTTTTTACGTGTATTTTACTGTCATTTCTGTGTCACAGGGCCTATTCATTTGCGTGCTGCAAACAAGCCCTCCCCGACTTAAATGGTTATTTACCCTAGTGAGTTCCAGGTGTGTTATTTTTCTCGTGGAATTGAACAGCGTATTGCACGCACATTTGCGCACTCCCTATAGACTTTAAATGCACACAAAAGTAGAGCATGCAGCGGTTTTTTCGCATTTGGGCAAAAAAAAAAAGGAAATGAAAACCAATCCATTGAAATCAATGGGTTTTATTCTCTGCGTATTGTGCTCAGAAATTTTGCGCATGCTAACACACGCGTGTAAATGTCCATGTGCAGGAACTCCTGGCTTCACATGGGTGTGTTTGCGTGTGCATTTATGCAGCGAATAGAACCCTGTAGATTTCAATGTGTTTGTCCACAAGTGCGCATTTTCACAATTCACGCAAAAAAATATGCAACATACTCTATTTTGCGGCATTTTTGCACACCAAAAGTCCCCATAGAAGTCAATGGGGATACACAAATATGCATGTGATATGCCAGGAGGTGCGTGATACGCTGCGTAATTGCGCAGGAAAGGAACGCATCCAGAACTCGTTAGACTAATTTCAATAGCTGGGAGCAGCGGTGGATATTTTTTTGAATGCACAAAAGCCAGCAAAATATCTGCAGATGCGAATACACATACGCGGGCAAGCGCAATATCGCTATTAGAAAATCGGACTGATATCGCACTCATAAAGCTGCTTTCATACAAATGTTTTCTCGCAGATAAACGTCGCCCACAAATCGCCGCCATGTGAAGCATTGGACTCCAATGCATTCATTCACACGGGCGATTATTACCTCCCCTCCTCCCCCTCCCGCACAGCATCAAAATATGGGCCATGACCTATCTTTTGACGAAAATCACAGAGAGGGGGAAGGAGTTTACCGCCGCTTGTTGCAGAAGACGGCTGGTTTCTATTTAGCTATTAAGGCTTAATAGAAGCCATTCTGCCGAGCGCGGCAGCGGAGTCCATTTACGCGATGCAGCCCTGTGAATGGACGAGACAGCGCTAATTCCAAAAGGGATTAGATTGCAGCAATGCTGCGCTGCCTCAATTCTTTCACGCGATGCTTTTGCGTATAAATGCAACCCTTGTGTGAAAGAGGCCTAAAGCTGCGCTTTTTCAGCTATTTTGTATATACTGTGCACGCTACTTTCACGCGAGTGAAAAAAAATCATATATTGCTCCAATATGACAGAAAAAACGCATCGCATATAAATCACTTGCCAAGCCAGTGAGACACAATTTTTCTTTTCATGCACACAGAATTGAAGGCTTATTCACACGGGCGGATTTTTATCAGTATTTTGTGAGCCAAAACCAGAAGTGTAGAGAAAGTCTAATGGGAAGATTTTCATTTCTTCCGTATTTTGGCCCGTTCCAGGTTTGGCTCACAAAATACTGATGTAAAAGGCGTCCTGTGAATAAGGCCTAAGGCTTATTCAGACTGGCACAGGCGAAACTACGCTCGGCAGCACGGACAAATCATGCGTACAAATCACGGGCAGGAAAGGAGGTGCTGAAAACGAAACCACTGAAATCCCATAGAGATCCGCGGTTTCGTTTTTTCCCTTTATATGGTTGTGATTATAAGGGGACTAAAGTACATTCATGTGAAGGAGCCGTCGGCGCAATTTTATGCATATGAGAGTGCATTTGCTTACCCCCCTAGACTCTAATGGAATATCAGGAGCGCAAATGCACGTAAAAATCATTGCGGTTTCTGCGACCGCTTTTCTGCACAGAAAACAGCATGCTAAATCGCCGTGTGAAAGAGGCCCTAGGGCTTCGGCAGACGAATGTACGCGACAAGACGATTGTCGCAGTGGAGCGTATTTGTGCATAAACAAGGTTTACAGTAATCGGGTTGCACTCACAATGCCAGTTCACACGCACGATACCTCCTTTCCGTGGCATACAGTGGCGATGGTCATCTTCTCGCTGCTACGTCCGCTGGGTCACAACCCTTCCCTGTCATGCAGAAAGATGAGGTGAGAAACACGCTTATGAGAATGAACCTATGGAGATCACAGGGAGCCGTGCGGGTGTCATGGCAGCCAGGGGCCTTCTGAAAGGCCCCAGGACTGTCAAAGCAGAATGCCTATCCAGGCATTCTCGTGGGGTGGCTTGGTAGACTGCCTGTCAATTCACAGTATGATGTAACGCTATGGCATTTCATCATTTCTGCCATTAGGGAGTCGGGAAGGAATTTTTTCCCCAAAAGGGCTAATTGGCTTCTGGCCTTAGGGTTTTTTGCCTTCCTCTGGATCAACACAGGAGGATAGACAGGCTGGACTAGATGGACATTGTCTTCATTCAGCCTTACATACTATGTTACTATGATGATCATATTGCAAGAGCGATCAAAGCATCACATGCTCATGTTCACTCTGGGACAAAAAAAAGTGAAAATAAGTTTTAAAAAGTCTTACTAATTATAAAAAAAAAAAAAAACATTTTGCCATATTTATAGTAAAAGACTCTAATTAATAAAACAAAAATACATATTTGGCATCACTGCTTCCGTAAAAGACCAATCTGTCATAGTAACACATTACTTACCCTGCACAGTGAACGTCATAAAAAAAAAAAAAAACACCAGAATTTTACTTTTTGGACACCCCGTCTTTAAGAAAAAAATGTAATGCTCCAGAATGGTACCAACGGAAAACTACAGGACATCCCGCAAAAACTGAGCCCTCACACAGCTACGTCAACGAAAAAATAAAGACGTTATGGCGGCAGAAGATCATTTAAAAAAATTAAATATTTTGGGGAAAAAAATAAAAGTAGTACAGCAAAAAATAAATAAAAATAGTAAACTACTTGATTTGGTATCATAGTAATCACACTGACCCATGGATTAAAGCTATCATGTCATTTCCGTTGCAGTGTGTACACTGTAGAAACAAGATGCACCCAAATATGGCAGAATTTCTTCTTTTTTTTTCCACTTACAATTTTTTTTCGGCCTGCAAAAAACAAGCCCTCAGACAGCGACGGCGATGGAGAAATACAAGTTATGATTTATTAAAACGGGGGAGCAAAAAACAAAAGGGCCTGGAAAAAAAAAGGGCCCGGTTAAGGGCTCATTCACACGAGGACCTACGTGTGCAAAAATCACGCGCGTAAAAAACCTGCAGCTATTGGAACCGACGGTTTTCTATGCGAACGTTCAGATAAAGAAATGTTACATGCGCAAAAAACATCTGAACGATCCCGTAGGAAACCATTCCTCCTAATAGTCGCGTGATTTTTCTGCGATGATTTTTGCACGCATAGCTCCGCATGTGAAAGAGGCCATAGCCTTTATCGCATGATGAAGCCCATTGTTCTCTATGGGCGCATAATTAATGCTATACATACACAATTACACTGCGCATGTGCGGCGTTTATACGCGCCACTGCAAAGCGACAGAGCTTGAAAGTTAAACAAAACCAGGAAGGCTGCGCACGACAGTGTGAGCGAGATACATTGTCATGCGCAGTCCAAAACCGCTGCCATACGCAGCGATAGGCCGGCTCCACAGCGGTAACGCGCAGCGTTTTACGCTTACGGTCGTGTGAGTCGGACTGGTACATCAGTTTATATACAGGCTGATTCCCTTCCTGTGAAACCCAAACGTTTCTTATTTAGGGCTAAGGCCGGCTATACACTTGTGATAAAATCATGCAATGTTTGCGCCGTGTGGGAGCTAGTAAAAATGCAGAATTATGATTTTTAATGTTTACCTTCACATTGGCAATGTTTTTATTCATGCGATGTTGCGTGACGAAAAAAATAAATAACGCGATGCCCTATCTTTTTGCATTTTGCGTTTTTTCCCTATATAGCCTCCCTTTTATCGCATCGCAAAGCACAATCGTGCAATGCATTTTTAACATTACAAAGTCTTATTGACTTTTACGCAAAAATTACTACAAAATTTCGTGAAGAAAAAAAAAATGACGCTCAAAAATTGTGGGAAAAAACAGATATTTTTGGTATAACTTACCGTAAAATCTCTTTCTCGTCGCGTTCATTGGGGGCCACAGCCTAGACCATGGGATATAGCCACTGCCCTAGGAGGCGACACTAAGCAAAAAAGTGTTAACCCCTCCCCTCTGGCTATATCCCCCCTGCAGGCACTCAGCTAATTAGTCTGTCTGCAAGCAGTAGGAAGCCAGTGGGAGTAAAATTATACATATTATGTTTTATAAATAACAGAACACATATCTTTGGCGTAAAAAAAAATTATTTTTATTTTTTTTTGCCAAAAGAATGACCGAAGAACAGAAAGTTCCAGCAACCGCCTAAGTAATAAGGGGTGGGTGCTGTGGCTCCCAATGAACGCGACGAGAAAGAGATTTTATGGTAAGTTATACCAAAAATATCTGTTTCTCGTCCGTATCATTGGGGGCCACAGCCTAGACCATGGGACGTCCACAAGCAGTCCCGAAAAAATATATTGGGTGGGCATTCACAGTTCGGCTGTGCGGTCAAACGACCGCCGCCTGCAAGATCTTCCGTCCAAGAGCGGCGTCAGATGATGCAGCTATGTGGACCTTATAAAATTTTGAGAATGCATGTAAGGAAGTCCAGGTGGCTGCCTTACACACCTGAAGGGCTGAGGCTCCGTGGTGGACTGCCCAGGAAGCCCCTACCGCCCGTGTGGAGTGGGCCGTAACCCGAAATGGTGGCGAGCGTCCCGAGGCGCGATACGCTTCTGTTATCAGGGACCTTATCCATTTCGATAGGGTGACTTTTGAGGCTGCCAAGCCCCTTCGGGTCCCCTCCGGAATAACAAACAGGGAGTTGGTCTTACGAAATTCCTTTGTTCTTTTCACATAGGTTTCCAGCGCCCTTACTACGTCCAGGTGGTGCAGCATTTTTTCCTTTTTGTGTACTGGATTTGGACAAAAAGAAGGCAAGACAATTTCTTCATTAATATGAAACTGCGAGACTACTTTTGGTAGAAACTCGGGTGATGGTCTTAGTACCGCTTTGTCCTGGTGGAAGGTCATATATGGCGTCTGTATAGACAAAGCCGCTAGTTCTGAGACCCTACGGATCGACGTGATAGCGACAAGGAATGCCACCTTCCAGGTCAGTAGCCGCATCGAGATTTCCTTCAGCGGCTCAAAAGGCTGGTCTGTAATAGTGTCCAACATGAGATTAAGTTCCCAAGTTTGGACCGGAGGTTTAAACGGGGGTGTTGTATGGGCGACTCCTTGCAGGAATGTACGTACAGCCATCCTATTTGCGATTGATCTTTGGAACAGTACCGTTAATGCTGACACCTGTCCCCTAAGCGAGCCTACCCTTAATCCTACTTCGAGGCCTGATTGTAGGAATGCAAGAATTCTGGCCACCGAAAATTGCATCGGTTGTAACCGCCTCTCCTCACACTAGATGAAGAAGCGCTTCCAGACTCTATAGTAAATTGCTGATGAGGCTGGTTTCCTGGCTCGTATCATTGTCTGAATAACATTCTCCGAATAACCTTTTCTTCTCAACACCTCGGTCTCAACGGCCAGGCCGTCAAATGTAGAGACTTGGAATCCGGGTGAACGAAAGGTCCCTGGGATAGCAGGTCTCTTCGCTCCGGAAGATGCCACGGTGTGTCGAACAGCATTTCTATGATGGTCGCGTACCAGCTTCTTCTTAGCCGGTTTGGCGCTACTAATATCGCTGGTCGCCCTTCCTGCTTGATTTTCCCTAGGATCCTCGGTATGAGCGGGATTGGCGGGAATACGTATAGAAGTTTGTACTCCCCCCACGGAATGGTCAGCGCATCCGTTGCCGCTGCCTGTGGATCCCGCGCTCGGGACACAAATGGCTGTACTTTGTAGTTTAGCCGGGACGCCATGAGGTCCACGTTTGGTGTGCCCCATTTCCGGCATATCGTCTGAAAGACTTCTGGATGCAGACCCCATTCGCCGGGATCTACTCTTTCCCGGCTTAGGTAATCCGCCACCCAGTTTTCTACTCCGGGGATGTAGACCGCGGATATTGAGCTCAGATGCTTCTCCGCCCATGTTAGTATGCCTGCTACCTCGCTCATTACCGACGCGCTCCGTGTACCCCCTTGCCGGTTGACATAGGCCACCGCTGTGGTGTTGTCCGTCTGGATGCGTACACTTTTTCTCTTGAGACTGGGCCCGAAGTGTCGGAGAGTCAGGTAGATGGCCCGTAATTCTAGGATGTTTATGTGTAGCCTTGTTTCTCTTTGAGACCAAACTCCTTGAACAGACTGGTCCCTCAGTATTCCGCCCCAACCCGAAAGGCTGGCGTCCGTCGTCACTACTGTCCATCGCCTTGGGCCCAAAGGCCGTCCCGCCTGAAGCCTGCCAGGTTTCAGCCACCACTTCAGCGGCCCTTGGACTTGAGGGGTTATCTGGATCCGCTGTTCCAGGGTCAGCCGGGACCCATTCCAGCGCGACAATATCAGGTGTTGTAGCCTCCTTCACCGGAACTGGGCGAAGGGAATCTCCTCGAATGCTGCCACCATCTGGCCCAAGGTAGCCATGCAGTGTCTGATGGTTAGTGGTTTCCCATGCATTAGGGACCGGACACCCTGCCGGAGCTTGTCTGCCTTTGCCTGAGGTAGCAGGACCCGGTGCTGGCTGGTGTCGAATATCATGCCCAAAAACTCCAAGCGTTGTGTCGGTATTAGGCATGACTTTTCGCGTTTCACTATCCAGCCGAATTCTTCTAGAGTTTTTATCGTGACATGTAAGCTCCTGATGTTGTGGTCCCACGATGGTGCTTTTATTAGTATATCGTCCAGGTATGGAATGGTCGATATACCTTCCGCATGGACTAGCGCCATCACTGCTGCTAGTACCTTCGTAAAAACTCTTGGCGAGGTGGACAGGCCGAATGGTAGGGCCGTAAATTGAAAATGCCTTCCCTGTGTTTCGAAACGAAGAAATTTTTGATGTGTTTCCCGAATCGGGATATGGAGATAGGCGTCCTTGATATCTATTGAGGACAGGAATTCCCCCGGCTGCATGGAGGTTATCACGGACTTGATTGACTCCATCCGGAAATGTTTTGTTCTGACGAATCGATTCAACCTTCTTAAATCCAGAACCGGCCTCACTCTGCCGTCCTTTTTGGGTACCAGAAAAAGGTTTGAGTAGAACCCTTGCCTCTCCTGAGCCCCTGGCACCGGTTTTTACAATCCCTTGTGCCAGCAGATTCTGCACTGCCTGCTGTAGGTTGGCTACCCCTTCCGGGGTGGTAGGCACTCTGGACCTACAGAACAAATTCCGTGGGAGAGTCGTGAATTCGATTGCGTACCCGGATGTCACAATCTCCTGTACCCACTTGTCGTTCATGCGCCTCCCCCATGTCTCCCGAAATTGGGAGAGCCTGCCCCCCACCCTGGTGACACTGGGTGGGGGCAGCGTCTCACGCCACGCTCTTTGATCCCGCCGTTTTAGATGTTCCGGGTCGGGATCGCCACGTTTGTTTTGTTTTGAAAGAGGGGCCCCTCTTTGACTCTGTCGGGGTTCTCGTAGACTGGGACCACTGCCCCGACCCTGGGCGGGACAAAAAACGCCGAAAGGATCTAAAAAACGGTTTCCTTTTTAAAGGGACCTTCTCCTTTCTTGCCGGCATTTGCGGTAATGACGTGCTCTTGCCGCCTGTGGCATCCTTTATCATGTCATCCAGTTTAGGCCCAAATAGCCTGTTTCCTTCGAATGGCAACTTTGTTAGAGCCATCTTGGACACTGTATCCGCTGACCAGCTCTTCAGCCAGAGAGTTCTCCTTGCCGCGACCGATGCAGCGGACGCCCGGGCCACAAACTTGGCTGCGTCAAGTTCTGCTGTGCATACAAACTTGTTTGCCTGTATGACATTGTCTGTCAGCTCGAGCAACTCACTTGGTGGAGCGCCTGCTATAATGTCTCTTCGTAGTTGTTTGGCCCAGGCTATAGACGCCTTACTGACCCATGCAGCCGCAAAAATCGGCTGCAAGGCCGTGCCTGTGGCTGAAAACACTGTTTTTGCCAAAGTATCCAGCTTCCTGTCTTGCGGGTTAGCCAGCGTTGCTACTTCGGCTGTTGGCAATGCTGTGCTTCTAGCTAGCCGTGACACTGGTGGGTCGACTACCGGAGGTACCGCCCAACCCTTTTTCAAACCCCCTGGGAATGGGTACGTAATTTCCCAAGTTTTCCCGGGTTGCCTAAATCTTTTGTCCGGGTTCTGCCATTCCTTGTTAAGGACTTCTGAAAAATCCGGATGGTCTGGAAAGACCTGTCGTGATCTCTTCTGCCGTCTAAACGACACCGTGGAAGGTGCCGTCTCTACTGTTTCCTCCGTAACCTGGAGGGTTTCTCTTAAGGATATTACCAGGCTGTCCATTAGACTGGCTAGGCGCGACACTTGCTCCTCGTCTAGCTCCGAAACCGACGAGCCCGCAGAGTGGTCGTAGTCTTCCGACCCACTGCTCTCGCCTGCCGTTTGGGCCGTGTCATGGGACGCCCGTGAGCAAGACGCTCGAGGGGACTCATGGTGAGCCCGGGCCGATCTCGCAGAATAACGGGACCGTGAAGAATGCCTTGATCTGTGGTACGTATGCACGGACTCCCTGGACTCATGAGAGCCATGCGAGTCCCTGGATCGTCTGGACTTGGAGGATCTAGACGACCTCCTGGTGTGGCGCGATCTACGGGGAGTGTCCTCGCTGCTGCGGGACCTCCTTCTTTTGCGTGCCCTCCCTCGTACGTATTCCGAGGAGGACGCGTCTGAGCTGGGCCGCAGAGGATGTGGCCAAGCCAGAAACGGCAGCGGCCAGGGACCTTGCCCATTGGGGTTCGGACCCTGGCTCCACAGGGGCGGCGGGGGGCACCGGGGTCCCTGGAGTTGCGCGTGCCGTGGCACATCTAGCGCAGCGGGGGTCGGCTTGACCGCAAGCAAACTTAACGCTGCAAGTAGAGCAAGCGCAATGCTTCACCCTCCCTTTGGCCGGGCTGGAACCCTCTGATCTAGGGTCAGACATGGCAAGGGGAACAAACTTCCAGGTAGCGGGGAAGCTACGTACTGTTGCAGTAATGCCTGCAGGGGGGATAGGGAGGGCGAGGGGAAACACCGCGAAGTGCTGCCTTGGGCAGGGCTTATCCGGTCTAGCAGCTGTTTCTGCAGTTCCCCCGGTCCAGCTGGAGTCTCTGGTCCTGACGCTTGGATGCTGTCGGAAGTCGACGCGGGTCCACCACAAGATCTAGCAGCGTTGGTGACCCGGCAGGTGTTGTGGCAGGGACTGCTGCGGCGTTGTTATCGCTACTGGTGCCCGAGACAGGAGGTGCTGCTGCTGTCCGGGTGCTTTCTCCGTAGCCGAAGGGAAGACTGCAGGTCTGGATGGCTGAATGCCTGTGTGCCTCTGTATGCTCAGAGAGCTGTGCAGTGCTGGGCTCCGAAGTGCAGGCAGAACTAGGTGTCCAGCTGCTGAGAGCGGTCAGTCCCCTGTCTGCCTGCTCTTTTTAAACTTGCGACCCGGAAGTGACGTTTTCCGGCCGTGCCGACGGCGCCCCGCCCCCCGGAGCGCAGCGCCCGGAAGTGGCTTGCCGGCCGGCGTCCCAGTGTTCTGTAACCTGCCTTGCTTCTGCCCCTGCCCGGGAGAGCTGCTGCTGCTGCTGCCGCTGTCGTCCTGGTGCTCCCAAAGGTACCCTGCATTGCCCGGACGTTGCCGCCGCCGCTGTTTGTACGGAGTCCCAAACGAGGTGTCTTGTCCGGGGGCCACAGCCTGTCCGTGCATCGACCGCTCCAGCAGGGCTGCCCCCTATGCGTCACCGTCAGACAGTGCGCACTCCAGGGAGGGGGAGCCCTATGGCTGGCGGGTAACCGACTCAGATGCGCATTGCATGGTCGGGCCCCTTTTTCTTCCCTGGGTGAGACGCCGCAGTAGTGGAGGAGACACCCCCTGCCTGCTTTTCCCCCGGAGGCAAGTAGAGCCAGGGAAAAGCCCCGACTCCCCGGATTCCCGCGAATAGCCACGTCTGCCTCCTAGCAGACACTAAGCTAAAGACTAATTAGTTGAGTGCCTGCAGGGGGGATATAGCCAGAGGGGAGGCGCTAACACTTTTTTGCTTAGTGTCGCCTCCTAGGGCAGTGGCTATATCCCATGGTCTAGGCTGTGGCCCCCAATGATATGGACGAGAAAGACACTATTTTGCCGCAATAGCCAGTGTAAAGAAGCCCTAAGACCACCTCCACACGACCGTATGTATCGTAACGTTCACCCGAGATGAATGAATCAAGTCCTGATCTATATTCGCTGCAGTTTGAATGTAAAAAAACCACGCAGAACGATGAAACAATCAATCGCTGTAAAATCCTCAGAAAGTCGATAAACACCTAGTTGGGGTGAGCCTCCTTCTTTTCCCTGCGTTGTACGCCAGTAACTCCCTGAAGACCTGTCTTTTCACGCGACATATAAAATGCACGACTGAAAACGGTCGCGTATGTCCTATTTTTCAAGGCGCAATATTTTAAGCGTCAAAAAAATCGTTCCTGGGGTCGCGTTTCATGTTTTTTTTTCTTTTCTAACAGCACTAAAGGTCGTCTAAATAAGCCCGTAAACAGATGAACGCGGTTGTGGAGCTGTTTGCGCACGCACAACATGATGAAGCATAGTTATTGATCTTAATGGTTTAATTCTGACGACCGTGTTTCTCGCGTGCGAGAAAAGATAGGCCTTGCCCCTTTTTTTTTTTATTTAACGCACGCGATTACACGGGTTTAAGCAGTAAACAAGACTTCTAACGTGTTCATGCACCAACACCCTCCATTGCGGTGAGCATATTTGTGCATCCGCTTGTCTGCTTAAGCCCTAACTTTGTACTCTTTTGCCTCATTCCCTCTGAAGAGTGCAGAAAATGGCGCCTGCAGCATCCATGACCTTTTGTATGTGAATCTGCATATAGCCAGCCATCTGCTAGTGTGACACCAGTGATGGCAGCAGCCTCCCGCCATATCACGTCTCTGAGGCTAGTTACACACAGGCGGGCGCAATTTTTGGCTCGATATCCCGCTTATCAACTTTTTACTCCGCGACTGCGAGGTGACTTTTAGGCAAACCGCTTCATAGCGCGATAGCGGATCAGAAGTGTTTCTCATTGATTTCAATCGGAATCATCGCATCGCACGAGAGCCATGCAACGTATTTAAGGTCCCATTGAAATCAATGGGCGAGGCGTACTGAGGAACGCGGGAAAAAAAAAACCTGCTGCGTTTTTTATTTTCCCCCTCACAGCATCGCTCGTGTGTATGGATATAATATATGGTTCATAGTCACACGAGTTTTGCGCGTCTTGCATCCTTCATAGATATATTCTCTGACGTTGATTAAATGAAGCCGTTTGCCACGAGACGCTCACCGGAGTACATGTCTGTGGCGCACACCTGTCTAGCGGATGTGTCACGACGTCACGGGAACGGCCTAGGTTGCTGAGAGTTGATGGTCTGACGAACATGGCGGGAGATTTATGAAGGGGGCTAAAACAAAAACTGTCCTAAACCAGAGCTGAGGGAAAGCGAAAGCTGCTCTGTGATTGGTTGCCGGGGGCAACAGCCTGCGGGCCGCCTCAGGCATCGGCATCTTCCTCATGAAGAACCAGACAAAAATGGAGAAGTTACTGAGGAACATTCAGGTTTCTTAGCGAGAGGAATCCACATCCTCGACCCCTACCCCTCAGCATGGTGGATTACGAATAGAGCAGACACAGACCGCTGTAAATAATTATGGAATTATATGCAAACACTTTCACGCAGAGAGCGGAATCGTAACGCTAACTCCAGGCAGAAAAAAATGGAAGGAAGGCCGCAAACAGGCCCAGCAATGCAATAGTGATGCACCAAAACTCCCACCAGGCACCCAGTAAAATGCAGACTAGCCCAACGAAGGAGCTTTTGGGCGTGTTTTTTTTTTTTAAAGAAGACAGGCTATATACTGTGTAAATCACTTTCTCTCTATAAGTATCTGTGTTGGCCGTACGCTGAGCGTCAAATTCACTGCAGACACAGGCCGGTGTAAATAATCTTGGAATTATATGCGTAGACTTTGTCTCTGAGAGCGGTATAGTAAGGCAAACTCCAGGCAGAAAAAAATAGTCAGGAAGGCCGCAAACAGGCCTAACTGCAATAGTACTGCTTACAGGGGACTGTAATGGCCAAAAGAATCCACAGAAAAGTAATAACAAAAAAGGATTCTTTATTGGGACACACAGGTCCTAAGTGCAACGCGTTTCGTCTAGCAAGACTTTATCAAGCACAAAAAATGACATAAGATATACATAGCAACATCACCATATTATATATATATATATATATATATATATATATATATATATATATATATATATATATATATATATATATATATATATATATACATATATATATATGCCTGTAAGATAAATGTAAAAAGTACCCGCCCATACTGCTATGTGGCGGCCGCCATGATTGGGAGGTCACATGACAACGTGATGGGTCACATGGTTGTGACGTGATGACGGGTAGAGCGTCATCAGAGAGGGGGCGGGGTTACCGTGTTGTGTCTCCAAATAGTAACAACAAGGCGTATTTTTTGTGCCCTATGGGGTTATACTTATCATGTGTGTAAGTAAATGTACGATATGGGTGATCTAAAAAGTAGCGCGGATACTCATGATCGCGGTGACGTGGTCGTCACGTGATTGAGGTAGGGGCGCGGCTTGTAGAAAGCGCCGTCCCGTACTTAAAAATAGGAATGCAGTTATTTAAAAGCGCCGTAAAAGTAGGATGACCAGACGTGCTAGGGCACGTATTACGGGGCGTATAGGTGGTGGGTCACATGACCCTATGTATAGACATATAGGTCACATGACCGGAGTAATAGACTCAGAATAGAATCAGGAAGCACCACCTCTAGGACCATCCGAAGGAGACTGCGATTCCATCACGTGCTCGGCCGGGGAGCCTATGGGGAAGTCGTGCTGGCAGAAGACACCGTTACCTGCCAGCGGTATGCAGTGAAAGTGATCAGGAAGAGAGCCCTGCTAGCGGAAGTGGAGCTGGCAGATGTGATGGTGGAGCACCGTGTGTTGCAGCCGACGTCTGGGAGTCGCTTCCTCGTCCATGCAGAATTTGCATTTCAGACCAAGGTATAGTTGTTATCACACATCTCCAAACTCCACTGCTATGTGCCCCGTAGATGTGGACTTTGTAGTATAACTTCATATTAACCAACCTCCTTATATGTCTCTTCTACATTACAGATGCACGTTCTGCTTGGATTGGAGTACCTAAGCTGCGGGGACCTGGACCAACTCCTCCAGTCAAAGGGACCGCTTGATGTCAACAGCGCCAGATTCTACGCTGCGGAGATGGTGTGCGGCATCCAGCACCTCCACACCATGGAAATCATCCATAGAGACCTGAAGCCCGAGAATATCCTGGCGGCTGAGACGGGCCATGTAAAGATCACCGATTTCGGTCTGGCCTTAGAGAACATGTACGGAGACCGAACGGCCAACGATTATGCTGGAACCGAAGGCTATGTTGCTCCTGAGGTGAGAGGATCAGACTCTTCATACCATTACTTAACATAAATGTATTAATGTTCTTGGGTCATGGATCGTGGAGACAGCAGTCCAGGGATGGTATAGAGGACTGCGGTCTCAGCGCTCGCCTAGAGCAGTACACAGATCCCATGTAATGGCTTTCTATTACGGTCGAAGTTATCAATGATGTAGAACTTATTTACCAGCTAACTGTTTTCTGTTTATGGCAGATGGACGCCAGAGAGGAATATAACGCCGCCGTCGATTGGTTTTCATTTGGAGTCATCATCAATCAAATGATTACTGGTGAGCACAAGTATCATCACAAACTCTTCAATGAGTCCACCTCCGGAGCGAAGAGCATCATCTTACAGGTAAGCAGGTCCCTTTTACTTTTTTGAGTTGCTAATGTTGTAAAAATTATTTGTGATGCTTTTATTGTCTTTTCTAGTCAGATTCTTGTAATTATAGTCAGTAACCACAACTACATTTCTCATTTCAGCTCCTGAAGAGAAACCCGGCCAAGCGTCTAGGAGTTAACAGAGACATCCGAAAACACCGGTTTTTCCAGCAAATCGACTGGATCTCTGTGGAATCCCTGAGGGTGCCCCCACCGCACATCCTTGAGGTAAGTAAATGAACAGAAGTTGTAAAACATCCTGAATGGTGAGGGCGCCATTCCCGATCTACTACTGAGTGTCTATCCAGAGGATGGACCATCAATAGTTCATGATTGGAAAGCCACATTAAATATTGATGACTTATTCTTAGGATAGGCTATCAATATCAGATCAGTGCGGAGGTGAGCACTGCGGGATCTTCCTTGTATACCAGGCACAGTGCCATATATCATTTAGTGGCTGTGCCTGGTATTGCAGGCACAGGTCCGGAGTTTCAAGAAATCAAAGCCTCAAAATGCTATCCCTGTCTACAGCATATATGGTGTATTCACAGAATATGCCATATTAGCCTAATTGTTGGGGATCTGACCTCAGTGACCTCCCCCCCCCCCCCCCCCCCCGCTATTCTTTCTCTCTAGTACAGCCAGAACCGTAGATACGTCATAACTGTCTCACATTGGAAAACTCTTCTCACCATAATCAGAATTGTTTCTCCTTTTTCTTGCAGTCATCTAAGCCTGAACATCTAGAGCCATTCCATCTGGACGCCGTGGAAGCAGCAGAGGCCAAGGACTTCCGCCCGTCACCTAAAGACCAGGCCATGTTCAGAGGGTTTTCATTCTCCAACTTGAAGACCCTCTTAGACACCAGCTCTAAGACCACCGGAGCGAGCAGCCCTACTGAGCCCCCGTGAGAGCACCAGGAGAAAGAACGCCGAGGGACCGCCTAGGAGTGTGCCAGCAGTACCACCCAGCTGGCGGTAAGTACAGGCGCCACAACATCTGCGCCCATAGAATCATAGACATGTGCGCTATACTAAAGACCTTAACAAAAATATTTTTGTTTTCTTACCAGTAGATGGATTTCCCCGAACCAATGACAGCAGCAGCTGATGGTGCTGCCACGGGTGAAGGGGAAACACATTGGTGCGCGATGGCCGGCTATTAAGGGGTGGAAGGAGGCCGGATTTTTTTTTTTTTTTGGTAATGACATTGCAGCACATGTCTATGATTATTTTACATTTACTGGTAATTGCATTTCCTCCCGCCCATCACAGTATTGTAATGAGCGATGGGGAAATGAGGTGAGTGATGGCCGGCTATTAAGGGGTGGAGGAGGCCGGATTTTTTTTTTTCACATGCCAAGCAGATGTGCGCATGGTTTGTATGGAGTGGGCCCGGGAGCGGAGCCTGCTCCATACATGGAGGGGGTCTGCTGTCTATGACATCTCACCTCCAGCCACAACAGCTGTGATTGAAGATAACAATAATAGCAGCTGTAAACGATTTAATTCTGAAAGGGGCATAAAAGAAAAAACACATTTGGTAATGCTGCGCCTGTAAGTCTGATCTATTAAAATATCGGTGAACATCGTCCAAAAAAAATAGTATACAAAACCAGAATTCCACTTTTTGGTTTACCTAGAAAAAATGTAACTAAAAACGGTCAAAAAGTCGTATGTACCCCAAAATAATAGAACTAGAAACCGTCAGTCATCCACAATAAACAAGCCGCCACACAGCTGTATCAACGGAAAAATAAAAAAAACTCACGGTAACCGAAAATAATTCTTAAAGGGGTTGTCCGGCCATAAACATTAGGTCTTAGTACTTCTGTTTGCCCAATACAATGCACTTTGTAATATACATTGTGCATTGTAAATTAGGCAAACAGAAGTTATTCAGTTACCTTTAGGGTTGCCCCCCCCTGTGTTGCTCCTCGGTTGCCATGGTTCCTGGTTCCGACAAGTCTCTTGTCCTCTTCTTGTCGGGACGACCGGGGACGCGCCTCTCCAGCACAGCTCTGCGCATGTGCAGAAGAACTTCAGCCTGGGAAGCTCAGTTCTGCCTGCAAGGGAGGCGTGGCTGCTGGCTCTTCAACTCCAAGGTAAGAATGAGTGGAGGGGCGGGCTCTCGTGGGGGGGGGGGGGGGGGGGATGGATGGATGGATGGATGTGTGCAAGTGGCTGTCAGAAGTCCGGAGACCCGGCTGTCAGAAGTCCCGGGGGGAGGGGGGAGGGGGGGGGGGTGCAGTGATATGTGTGTGTGCAGTGATGTGTGTGTGTGTGTGTGTGTGTGTGTGTGTGCGCGCAATGTCAGGAGACCCGGCTGTCAGAAGTCCTGGGGGGAGGGGGGGTGCTGTTAGTGTACTTGTGTGTGGGCACTGTAAAGGGGGACTCTGTGGGGGAGGTCACAGGGGGGGCACTGTATAGGGACGCTGTGGATGGGGGGCATGTGGAGGGGGGCTACTTTGGAGTGCAGTGGGGGGGGACTCTGGGGGGGTGGCATGTGTAGAGGGGGTACTGCGGAGGGCACTGTGGGGGGGGGGGAATACTGGGGGGCACTGTTGAGGGGGGACTGTGGAGAATGCTGTGGTTGGGGGGAATGAGGGGGGCTACTTTGGAGGGCACTGTAGGGGTGACACTGGGGGGCATGTGTAGGGGGTACTGTAGAGGGCACTGTTTGTGGCACTGTGGGGGATCATTAGGGGGGCACTGTGGGAGAGTGCACTGTGGGGGGGGGGGTCGCTGTGGGAGGGGCACTATGAGGGCATGTGTGTGTGGGGAAATGTTTTGTTTCACTTTAGCAGGGTGGGGGGGCAGAAGGTAGCCTTGCAGTGGGGGGCTGCAGGAGAGTTCTCTCTGGGCTCTCCCCAGCCCCTCTCCATTCACTATACACTGTGCTGCTGTTTACACTCATGCCAGGAATTTATCCTGACATGAGTGTATAACGCAGTCTCCCCTGGCCACACCCCCTCTGATTATAGTATGCAGCAGGGGCGGGGCCTGGGCGGGGAGAGACTGTAGAGCAGTTCAATAGATGTGGGCGTCTCGTGGGCGGGGCTAGGACGTGAGCTGAGGGAGGCCATGAAATCCTGCCTTTTCATGCCTCTTACTGCCATCGGGAGCGCGCACACAGAAGAGGGAGAGCGCAGAGCATGTGAGAAGGCAGCACAGAGGCGCCATCTTTGAAAGCTGCAGTGAAGATCAGATTCTAAGGTAAGAAACTGACATTCCAGCTGATCTGCCGGCCGGTTTGAGCCCCTGCATGCTGTGTGTTACGATCCTTACTGAAAGGAAAGCAGCAGCATTATAAAAATTTTTACCCTGTGTGGCTGGACAACCCCTTTAATTAAAAAGATATTTCATATTTTAAACGTCGCCCAACAAAGAGCTACTTAAATTTGGTATCACAATCGTACCGACCTACAGAATACATTGAGCTCATGTTTGATGTACATTGTACAGTTTTCCCGTACATTATATGGTAAACGAATTAAAAAATTGTCCTGCAAAAAACAAACCCCCAGACATCTAGATAGATGGAAAAATGTCTTGCAACTTAGACCCCAAGCATCAGTTAGATGCTTCCATTTGTCCCTCCTTGAATGTTTTCCCCTCCTCCCACAGTGAGAACTTGAAGGGGTTAGCCCAATAGGCCTAAAGAGAGGTTAGTGTAGTGTAGGTCCCATCTACAAGAGGTCGCCTTGACGTGGCAGATGGGCTCACATGTTTTGATCAAAATGTGTGCTAAGAACCTCACGAGTTTAGGAGTCAGCAAATCTCACAATGCCGCTTATATTTAGATATGAATTGCCTGCAGTAGTGCTGCAGCCGCTTGTATTTGATTGTATCGTCGCAGCCATGGCATAATAATATATTGATTGCCTGCAGTAGTGCTGCAGCTGCTTGTATTAGCTTGTATTTGCTTTATAATATATGTAATAATATATGTAATTAGTTATGTGTAGTTTTCATATTCAAAAATACTATATGTTACAACTATTTATATATATATATATTTTTTTTTTAATCCAATTTTTATTGTATTTTTCACAGAAAGGAAAAAAAAAAAACAGGGTTATCAAACATCAACATCTAAAATGGCAGACATTCCACAGAGTTACAATTCCCAATGAGTAACGACATTCCACTGAGAAACTTTATCAACTCGCATCGGGTTGCACATGACAATCACCTTATCCTGTCTGCACTAAATAGAAACGAAAAAAGAAGAGGACATACACTAAAACTCACAAGAAGGGGAGGGGGGGGGGAAGAGGGGGAGGGAAGATGAATAGAGGCCTACCAAAGCGGGGATTTCAGACGGACCATGTCTCACTCCTCCCAGGACGCCACGGATCTCACTTCACGCCAAGGAGCCCACGTCACAATAAATTTATCATAAGTGTTATTTGACCAGCTGTGCAGTTCCTCCGAGGAATATAAATTGTCGACTCTCTCCCTCCAGAGACCCAGCAATGGAGCCGTACTCTGGAGCCACAAGCGGGGAATCAGGGATTTGGCTGTGTCTATTAGCAAGGCTATCAGTTTATTCTTTTTCGGATGGAAATGTTTACTCGGTCTCCACAGAAAGACTATGTCTGGTGTGAGACGGACATCTGGCGCAATTTTCTCAATGACTTTCCCTACACCCGTCCAGAAGGGGACTATCACCGGGCAGTCCCACCAGATATGCACATATGAGCCAACTTCGCTCTTGCATCTCCAACAGGATTCGTGGGGGGAGAGCTTGTGATCAAAAAGCCATTGTGGCGTACGGTACCACCTGACTAATAATTTATAGTGAGCCTCTTGGGCTAATACACAAGGAGTGAGGCCGAAGGATGTATCAAGAATCGTCCTGGTCTCCTCCTCTGAGAGCCGAATACCCAGCTCCTTCTCCCACGACGTGAGAAAGGCCGGTTTATAGGGCTGATAGGGAGAAATAAAGGATTTGCGTATAAAGGAGATCTTTTTATGAGAAGCCTTGTTATCCGACCAGGACCTCTCAAATATAGTGAGCGGCCTGGTCGACTTGTGCTCGCTGAGAAATTCCTTAAAGACACCCGATAATTGGGCCACCTCCAAGAAGGAGAAGGACTCCGTAGGAAGTCGTTTTTGGGGGATCGTCGGGGGGTCAGGTGCGAAAGATTTTGTAAGTTGGAGATGGAGAGTGTCCCTAGTCTCCTCCACACTGGAGCTAAAGGTCGGTTTCTTTGCAGGTTCATTATTCTAGGCATAACGTTTAGAGGAGAGACAGGCGAAGGAGTCGGCGCAAGCGTCGTTCTGAACTTGTCCCACACCTCGCACGGCCCTCTAAGGAGGGGGTTGAAAGTTTTAGCTCGATAGTGGGCGCTAGTGGGCAGCCATATGACCTCGGACAGGGGGAGGTTGCTATAACCTATCACTAATTTGGTGAGTAGTTCATTGTCCCTTAGCTTGGAGAGGTCCCACCATTGTCCCACGGTGCACCATAGGAGAAGACCTGCGGTCCACCGTGGGTGAAGATCCCGGCGGCCATCTTCGCAAGGTAAGTAAGAAGTCACCGGAGCGCGGGGATTCGGGTAAGTACTATGCGTTTTTTGTTTTTTTTTAAACCCCTGCATCGGGTTTGTCTCGCGCCGAACGGGGGGGGCTATTGAAAAAAAAAAACCCGTTTCGGCGCGGGACAACCCCTTTAAGCAAAAGTATTAGGTCAGCCCTTGCCGCCGCAAGCTCAGACATATTTTGTTTCGCCTGGGAGAGTTTCACAGTTAATTCCAGTCTGGCTATCTGCGAAAGCTTCTCATCAATAGCTTTTTGATTCCTTTTCTTAATACGTGAGCCCAGGGCTATAAATAGGCCTCGCATATAAGCTTTGTGGGCTTCCCAGACCAGGGGAGACTCTGACCTCTCCGTTAAATTGATACGAAAAAATTCTTCTAGAAGTTTTGTTAGGTACTCTCTATCCTCTATTTGATCTAGGAGGGAGGTATTTAGTGACCATCTCCATTCCCTAGCACCTGGTTGAGGGAGGCGTAACGAAGTATGCACCGGGGCGTGATCGGAAATTGTCCTTGTGTCAATATTCGAACCGGTCAGGGATGGAAGTAAGGAGGAGGAGACCAGGACATAATCCAGCCTTTGGAATGTGGAGTGCACCGAGGAAAAAAAGGAAAAATCTTTCGTGGTAGGGTGTAGGGTGCGCCAAGTGTCTATCAAACCCAGTTCCTGAAGCCGTTTGCCTAATTTTTTCAATTTACCTTGGGATATGTGTGAGCGGCCCGAGGAAGAGTCTAAGGTGGGGTTGAGAGTAACGTTAAGGTCACCCGCTAAAATTATTGGACCCTCACTGAAGTTTTTTAGAATCTCCAGCTGCTTGAGCAGCCATGGAATCTGTTCTGTGTTTGGAGTATACAAATTAGCTAGGGTTAGTTTTGTGTTGTTCAGGATGCCCTTAATGAACAGGACTCTGCCCTCGTCGTCCCGAAATTGAGCCTCCTCAACAAAATTAATTGTTCTATGAGGGAAAATAGAGACCCCCTTCGAGGCCGACGAGGGATGAGTGCAGTGAAATGCCCTAGGGAAAGATCTCCCTGGGAGGGAAAAGGATTTGTCTCCTTTATAGTGGGTCTCCTGGAGGAAGAGAATTTTTGTGTCATACCTCCTCAGTAGCAGCTCAAGGCTGTGGCGTTTTGAGGGCGAGTTAAGTCCTCTGGCGTTGAAGGAAGTGAGACGCAGTCCAATCATCGTGAAAACTCTGTACTAAATATGAGAAAAAGCACAAATGAGTAAACAATGCAGATATGGTATTTGCGAAGAGAGAGGAGTCTCCGTTGGGGCTCTCTCTCGCGGTACCCAAACTTAGTAGTGGGGGGTAAGGCGTGGGAGGAGGGGAGGATAAGACAAGCAGGGAAGAAGGATACAAGTAGGTGGGGATAGACGTAGAACTGTTAAGCAAATAAACAAGAAAAGTCGCTGCAGCAGAGCTTCTGCTGGCAGAGAGATTCCTATTTGAATGAGCCTCAGGGGGGGTCCGTTGACTCCCTACCCCCGGCTCACCCTTGGGGCAGTCTGCTGATATCCCACAGAGCAAAAGGCCCTGTCGGGAGGTCAGAGATTTAGTTAAGGCCTGGACAATACAGGCACCCATTAGCCCTCTGAAAAGGGAAACAGAGATTAGGACATGAGAACAGACGGAAAAGGAGAAAGTAAGAGGAAAAACAAGAGGCACAAAGCCCTAAATACTTGCATCAACGATGGTAAACATTCAACTGAAGATAGTCAGCTCAAGGCACTCGTCGTATTCACCGGCCTGAGTCGTATGTTATCAGGAGTTCAAGACCCGGGCCCGAGGAGTCAGGTGACGGGAAAACGCCCGAGCTTCCCGCTTCTCCGAAAACGCTCCAAGACAGTCCGAAGCGCCTCCCATCTCCGGATCCGTAATACGACCCGCAGAAGGAGCCGAAGGTTAGCAGGCGAGAACTGATACGAACAGCTTGTCAGAGGGGAGTCACCCCGGATCCACTCACGGTTAGGAAACCCGAGGGAGGCACCCATCGGTTAGATGCAACATCTGGAGGCACCGCAGGAAAATTCTTACCGCGGATGAGGAACTTCACGAGTCCTGCTTGGGCTTCTTCTTCTTCCCTTTCGGGGATTTTGCGCTGCCCGCTACCAGCCAGTCCCCTGGGTTCTCCAGAAGCGAGAACTGAGGGAGTTCCGGAAGAGGTTGCCAGTTGGAGAGTTCTATTGGATCTATTTCCAGGAGGTTCCACAGCTCACGCATCTCTTCTTGGGTACGTATGTTAACCCTTTTGCCCTTGATGGTCGCACTGATGCCAAATGGGAACAGCCATACATAACGGATCTCTCGGGCTTTCAGGACTTCCAGCAATGGTCGCAGGGCACGGCGCTTTGCTAGGATAGAGGGCGCTAAGTCCTAGAAGATCGAGACAGGCGCCCCCTCAAACCTCAGGTCTTTGTAGGTTCTGGCTGCTCTTAGAACCGCAACTGCATCGGGGAACGCTAATAGCTTACAAATCACATCCCTGGGCGGTTCGGTGGGGTCCGGCGGTGGTCTAAGGGCCCGATGGATCCTTTCAATGCAGATGTTAGGCGATCTCCCCTCCCCCAGCAAGGTGGCAAAAATAACTTTGGCGACTTTATCAAGGCATTCATTAGCATATGATTCGGGAATACCTTTAAAGCGAAGGTTATTGCGCCTGTTCCTGTTTTCTAAGTCTTCCTGGAGCAGAAGAGCTCTATTTAAATACAGGTGCTGCTCCTTTAAGACTTGTTCGGGAGTGGGAGGATATGGCCGCAGCAGAGGACTCAAGCTCTTCAACCCTGTGCCCCAGCTGTTTAAATTCCTCCTTTATCTCTGCTAAGTCCAAGGCAATGGGGCGCAGGGCTTGTGCAATCAGGTTCTTCATAAAGCCCCTGGAGACAGACTCACCATCTTCCTCCTCCGAAAGCTGCTCCTCTTCTTCCTCCTGGCAGAGAGCGGGGACGAGCGCTCAAGCCGGCGCCATCTTAGCTGGGGGGCCGCGGGGAGCGAGCGGGACGGTCTCTGAAGAAACCCCGCATGTCAGCCTGCGTTTTGGTCGGGCGAGGGGTGCCCTGCAGGTCAGTGCTCCTTTCCTTGCCTGTCTTGCCCATCTCTTTTTCGGCTGGTGGTTGCTGTGAGGAGCTGTGGGTGCCCGTTGATGGGAGCGCTGCTTTCAGGCAGCCATTGCGCTTGGCGTCCAGGCTCCGCCCCACAACTATTTATATTTAATGTTTCCCAAATCCGCAACATTTTAACAACCTTATATACATTAGACCAGGGATGGACCATATTAAACACACTGCTTTAATCATTAATGCTGTACAAACAACAACACTACATTTTTTCACTCTCAGGATGGCTACCTAGCTAAGAGATATACACACCCTGCTGGAACGCAGCCTTTGGAGCACATGACACTCCAGGGAGGCCATCCAATGTCCAGTGGAACGGGCGCTGGAATGCAGCGCCCGTTCGGGATAACGTTTCACATAGCTAATATCACTAGTTACATCACAACTACGTGCCGTGACAGCACCCGGGCGAGCGAGCTCAGGGAGACACCACGTTACTATAAAGCTGGCAGTGACGGACGCCAGCGTTACGACGCGTGATGTCATCGATGTGGGCCTTACTGTGAGAACAGCGCCAGTACACTGCTCCTCTATGAAGGGAATACCACCTAGTATAAAAGGAAGTCCTGATACCCTGTTTACTATGCTTTATAAAAGGCCACATACCGTCCTGAAACACGTTGCACCATCTGTTTTATTACCTGTGCCCAGTGATTTGTCTACCTACCTGTATTTATTGCTATTTGGTCAATTAAAATCCCCCCTTTTTGGACGACAACTGTTTTGGATAAACTTACCCGGCCTGAAATCCATTTGGGGAGGTCTCAAGGACATGAGAGCTCCCATCTAAGTAAGTTTTCCATTTAGGGCAGGTTCCAAGGAGTCCGGGGATGTAGTTTTTAAGCTCACCCGGCTCATTCCCACGCCATCACATGTGGAAGCATGCGCAAGTGGACTCATGTCTGCAGGCTGTGCCAACCTCCGTGGGTGACCGCGCGGGAACAGAGAGACGGGTAATCATAATAAAATTCCTGGGCCCCTCAGAACCTGCCCTATGAGCAGTAGAGCTTAGTTTATGGTGCTCTCAGGTGGTGACAGGTTCCCTTTAAAATGCGCCCATACACATTAGATCAACAGCAGCTGAACACACTGATTTTGGTAGGACCAGACTACCATTTCATGTGTACAGGGATGTTCCAACTGTGTCAAAAGGAATAGCTGTCACCCAAATAACCATTTGGCCGACTGCTATCTAAGGTGTGAGACCAGCGATAGACTTTGTTATAAAGACATGCAATGCACATAATTGATTTGCAGACATGAAAAATATGCAAACTTTCCACAAGAAATTAAAGAACTCACCAGCCACCGAAATCCGGGAATCCAGATAGTTCAGCTTGAAGGAACTCAAGGCCATCTGTTTCTTGTCTTCTCAGTCAGTCTCCTGCACCTCCAAGTTCAGTAGCCGTTCTTCTGGTCTTATGACAGTTTTCTTCTTGCTTTCCACAAGTCTAAGACAAAAGGAAGACATCATATACCACATCCATAGAAAGAGTTCCCCAAGTGACTGCTACGGTAAAGCCGTACGTTACAGATCTGACACTAATTTTTTGCAGTGGCAAAATCTGCCCCAAGTGGTGCGAAGGTTACGTGAAGTCGCATCTGCATTGCTTGTACTGTGACACATCGCTGATTTACCGCACACAATTCTGCGGCGGTTGATGCGTATTCTACGTCTGGCCTTACGCTAAAGGTGGTTTCCCACACAGCGCTTTTTGGAATAACTCCACTGCAGTTCTTTGAGCCAAACCCAGGAGTTGATTCCAGCAGAAAGGAGGAGTTTAAAACCTTTGTTTAAAGGAATTGTACCAAGAACTAAAATTATCCCGTATCCACCAGATAGGGAATAACCTTATGATCAGTGGTGATCCAAACGCTGGGACTCCCACCAATCCTGAGAAAAGAGTTCCTGAAAGTGCCTAGATAAATGGAGAGGAGAATGCGCATGTGACCGTCGCTCTATTCATTCAATCACAATGCTGAAATTGTACAAACTCCCAGCAATCTCCAGTGCTGTCATTTAATTGATTTGAGTGGCAGTAGGCATGCGTTATCTCTGCTCCATTCATGTGGGGAGACCATTAGGATCCCCGTTCTTGTGATTAGTGGGGGATAGGGGATAACGTTATATCTTGGTACAATCCCTTTAAGTCTTAAGCAGCGGCAGTATGGAGCGAATAGGCTGTCTAAGTAAATTACCTCCTATACAGCTGCTCATTCAGTAGACCCCCTGTTATATTATTAGGTGCTGTCAGAAGTTATGGGGAACATCTCAGAATATCACTTCACCTACAGTAGTCTACTCGCAAAGGGAGAATTTCAATGAACTTTGTGCAAGGAAAACTGGCACAGTTACCCAAAGCAAATAGATTTCCACTGACCATTTTTCACCTGCACCAGTTTTGATGAATTTTCCTGCCAGCATCAAATCGTCATTACACCTCATATGAACTGACCATAGTGGTAGCTGATATATGGAATCCGAAGGATTAATACACAGGGGGATCTGGAAGGAAAAAGTCCCCCAGCAATAGCTGCACGCTCATTTACATGGTGCACACCACAATGCTAGTCCTATTAAGATGACATTTAGGGCATCCTACATACTACACCAGCTTCTCCGGGTTGTTTTCTTTAGCTTCTTTCTTCTCTTCATTCAGCTTCTTCTTTATGAAATCTGCTCTTTATTGGCCTCAATCTGGAGAGAAATAAGAGAAGACAAAGGGGTTGTCCAGTTATAAACCATTGATAACCTGTCCTTAGAATAGATGATCAATAGGAGATCAGTGGGGTCTGCTTTCCAGGACCCCCAACACTCTGCTGTTCGCTGGGCCGCTGCACTTGCACACTAGCTAATCTCTACAAGAAGCAGACAGCTCTGTTCCCACAGCAGTGGTCCGGTTTCATATTGCAGGGTAACTTCCCATTGTAGTGAATGGCCTGTAATACCAAGCCTCACCAGTGTGGGAACAGAGCTGCGTGCTTCCTGCAGAAGTTATATAAGTGCAGGTGTGCACCGACCGCTGAACAGCTGATCGGTTGTAGTAGTGCAAGTATATTGTTAGGGTTTTATATAAATTAAGCTTCAATTATATAAAACACTAACAAAATACTTGTACTACTACATAAAGTGGTCTGTGATATGTAACTCCCATCACACTGCGGTCACAGAACAGCTGGAGAGCCGTCGGCTGCAAATCACTGATCCACCATCTTATTGGTGACTGCGAGTGACATTATATTTCTTGCCCACCTCTGATCTCATATTAGCCATGGATGATTGAATGTTTAGGGGTTCCTGCTGATGCAAAGTATAGCAACCGCACTGTTAGCTCTGTTATAGGACAGGATCGTACCTGGGCCGTGTCCTCCGCTGGGAAAGAAAAAGCTGAAATTTACAAGTATTCAGAATTAATTAAGGAAAGGAAGTAAACGAAAGGGGGAAGAAGAACCCATCATCTGACAGTACGTCTCCTTGATCACACATATATATAGTCACATGTATGATATACAATATATACGATTCAACAACCTATCTACTATATACTCTCCTTAAGAAGAGCCTCATGTCAGTCAGGCAGTGAATGAGAAGACATTCCTTACTTCAGGTGCTGCAGATCCTCTTTAAGACTCATCACATCCCCCATGTACTGTCTGCTGCTCCTCATCACATCCCCCATATAATGTCCTCTCACCTCATCCCATCGCCATACGCGTCTGGTCCAGAGATGTGTATACCTGGCAAATTTAAAATATGTCTAAATAAAGGAAGATTATACATTTTATTCTGCAAGCAAGCGTGGATGACACTTTTTCCTGCATGGAATTTTCTGCTGTTTAAGCCCAGGACCGGGGGCAGGTGAAACCGCTTGAGCAAGCAGTGGATCGTGAGACATATGAAGTGAGCAAGCTGACAGCACAGCACACTATTTTCAAGTGTCTTTTTCTTTGGAATTACCCGGCCGCTGTTGCTATGAATAACTTGTTCTGAGGAGACTATGCACAGCACCAAATGCAAGTATACAAGGATTGAGGTAAATTCTACCCATATTTATAAGTGCAGTATCTCCATTATTTTTGGACATTTGCTCACGATCCTCACACTATTTGTAAATGAAAATTTAGCCACTAAGGTATACCATCTATTATTAGTACGTTTTATGGGACTCTAATGTACCTATGTTAATTTTTATTGGTGTTTTCAACAAAGTATGATGGCTGAACAAGAAACAGTTGTCCGGGCCAGGATGCAAAAATTATTTCTGTTTCAGGACAATATACAAAGTATGCATCCTGACACAAAGGGGTTAATCCAATCATTAACCAAATATAAGAAATCAGAATTACAGACTTGGTGGGACCAACACTCCCTGAATAAATATTTGGATCTTACAATGATCCCAAGAGGATTGCGTTTGAAAAAATACCAACAACAATTTATGATGATGATTTTCTGTCCAGTTGGAATGATATCTTCTCCGATTGCTCTGATGAGATTGATAGTTGATAATGAGCAATTAAAATTAAATAAATTGCAGAAAGACATACAAGACATTGAACATAAATTGAGAGCAACTTAGAATTCCACAGAATGGGATAATCTACCGTATATACCGGCGTATAAGGCGACGGGGCGTATAAGACGACCCCCCAACTGTCACCTTATACGCCGGTATTCAGTGGAGAAAAAAAAAAAAATTTTATTACTCACCTCCCACGGCGTTCTGTCGCGCTCCGGCAGGATGTCGCTCGCTCCGGCAGGCTGTCGCTCGCTCCTCGTCCCCGGCGCAGCATAGCTTTCTGAATGTGGGGCTTGAAATCCCCGCTTCCAGAAAGCTAATACACACGCCGGCAGCCATGACATCATTGAATGGCTGTGATTGGCTAAAGCACACGTGGCTTCAGCCAATCACACTATTCAATGACATCATTGAATGGGTGTGATTGCTAACACGTGCGCCTTCAGCCAATCACAGCCATTCAATGATGTCATTGAATAGTGTGATTGGCTGAAGCCACGTGTGCTTTAGCCAATCACAGCCATTCAATGCTGTCATGGCTGCCGGCGTGTGTATTAGCTTTCTGGAAGCGGGGATTTCAAGCCCCGCATTCAGAAAGCTATGCTGCGGCGGGGACGAGGAGCGAGCGACAGCCTGCCGGAGCGAGCGACATCCTGCCGGAGCGCGACAGAACGCCGTGGGAGGTGAGTAATAAAATTTTTTTTTTTTACACTTTTTTTTTTTTGTATTACCGGCGCATAAGATGACCCCCGACTGCAGAGCAGATTTTTCGGGGTTCAAAAGTCGTCTTATACGCCGGTATATACGGTAATACAAAAAGAGGATATGGAACTACATAAAATGGAAGAAAAGATAATTCACATTAAAAAAAACAAACTGGAAAGAGACAGACGCGATTACCAAGATGACAAAGTTTACAACTGGAGTTCCAAAAGGATTCAAAAACCCAAATCAATTCTCAAGAAACAATCAATGAGAAGTCATACAGGCAATTTGAATAGTGTCGCATTCTCCTCCTCAGAGTGGGAAGGGGACACATCCCATGTATCATCAGATGTCTCCAGTGGTGACCCTCAGGTATTTGAAGAACCAACACAAAGAATGCAGACTATGGGGAGACTGTCAAAAAACGAGGCACCGAGAGGGGGCCATATGCCAAGAAGGAGATACCCCAGCCGCAGACCAACCATTCGGAATTAGCGGACAATATAATTTTTTTCACACCCCGTATTCTCTCTAACCAGCAATTGGAAATTATCAATAAGGGTAGGAATTTTGTACCTGACTGCACGTTTGACCCTTTCAATACTATGCTGGACCTAAACAAATTTGTTCGGGACCTCATTGTAAAGAAGTATTTCTGCGAACAAACCAGAATCAATGGGGCAAACAGAACAGCTTCTTAGGAGTCTGCAAAACAAGACGACAAACATGGAGACCTAACAACAAGGGACACTGCCTTTCTCTGGGATTTAGAACAACTAGAAAAAGAACAGATGGACACTGATATGGCACCAGATTCAATTCCAATGCCATCAGATATGAGGATTCCCAATCCCTCTTTTTACCCCAAACATCTCAGAACTAGATGGCTGGATGATTTTCAAAACAGTATGGAAAGAGATCTTAATGACCTATATAG
This sequence comes from Eleutherodactylus coqui, assembly GCF_035609145.1. Lineage (NCBI taxonomy): Eukaryota > Metazoa > Chordata > Amphibia > Anura > Eleutherodactylidae > Eleutherodactylus > Eleutherodactylus coqui. The sequence goes on along the minus strand of NW_027102161.1, from coordinate 248,087 downwards.
ATCCAGTCAGAAGAAAGATGCATCCAAATATTAAAATGTTAACATCTCAGTGTCCCAGAGACGTGACTTACAGAATCTCATTAACGATACTGATTTAATAATTCAGCAATCGGACAAAGGGGGCACCATTGCCATAATGGATAATGCATTATACAGTTTATGTGTTGAAAAAATACTCAATGATGATAAAACTTATAGAAAATTAGAGATTGATCCCACCGTAACATTCACCCATTCATTGTCTGATTTGATTACCAGAGGGGGCTCAATGGGGGTATTAAGTGACAAAGAAATGGCTTATCTAGTTCCCAAAAATCATATTCTTGCAAATTTTTATGGGATTCCCAAGTCTCACAAAAATGTATTTCCACCTCCCATGCGCCCAATAGTTTCGGGACGAGGATCCCTATGTGAGAGACTCAGGCTGTAATTTTCTATGTACCCAATTGCTGTGGTAGTTCAAATCCCCGGATATATTCCTAATAGCAATAGTGTCATTCAAATATTAGCAGGACACAAATGGGGGGCAGATAAAACCTGGGTAACTTGCGATGTCAAAGCATTGTATTCCTCTATCCCTCACCATTTGGCGCTACAGGCACTTGCATTTCACCTTAGGTCTCATGCACAATATAATGATTCTCTAAGAGCCTTTTTGATGGAAGCAACATTATAATGAATGCAAACTTGGGACAACCCCTTTTAAGATCAGGCTTCATAGGCAATCTGCAATGGAAGCCCTGGGAGTGTGCAGAAGGCCCCCAGCTGCCATTGTAACCGTTAGGGACCTCCAAACTTCGATCGGAGCATTTAAAGGATTAATATGTTGCAGGCGGGTGTCAGCTATACCAGACAGCATTGTATAGAGTAGGATCGGCCCAGAACCCATTCCATACAAAGCCCAAACCTCCATGACTTAACAGTACATCATGGAGCATTAAGGGGTTAATGTTGTGCATAATTTATATGCGACCTTTATGGTCCCATCCACTTTGCATGTAGTGATGCGACCGCTTTCATCATCATTTGCGATATAACAAGATGGCGGCCTGTGGAGCACTTATTGTGACATCATAGGATGAGAGAATTCTAAACATTGTGACATCACCGCATTCCAAGCTAACCCTGCAGCGTGGAAAGCCTGGAGCTCTGATCACGAGGCGAGGACGAAGAGAGAGGATCCAGCGCAGGTAACACCATCACTTTCCGGAAGTCGCAGAGCTGCTGGCTACCAGGCAATGTGCGTGAGGAACAGGCCAACCTAGACGGACGGGAAGCAAGACCCGAGTTCATGGCATCCAGTGAAAGATTAAGGAAGATACTGAAGAACTACCCAACACCACACGCTACCAACCCGCCAAGCATGGACGATCTGTGAGTAGCCCAGCCCATGCCCAGCCTGCGCGCCACCACACAGCGCCCTCACCCTGCAGGCAGCCTCACAGCGCCCTCACCCTGCAGGCAGCCTCACAGCGCCCTCACCCTGCAGGCAGCCTCACAGCGCCCTCAACCCGCAGGCAGCCTCACAGCGCCCTCACCCCGCAGGCAGCCGCACAGCGCCCTCACCCCGCAGGCAGCCGCACAGCGCCCTCACCCCGCAGGCAACCGCACAGCGCCCTCACCCCGCAGGCAGCCGCACAGCGCCCTCACCCCGCAGGGAGCCGCACAGCTCCCTCACCCCGCACGCAGCCGCACAGCGCCCTCACCCCGCAGGCAGCCGCACAGCGCCCTCACCCCGCACGCAGCCTCACAGCGCCCTCACCCCGCAGGCAGCCGCACAGCGCCCTCACCCCGCAGGGAGCCGCACAGCGCCCTCACCCCGCAGGGAGCCGCACAGCGCCCTCACCCCGCACGCAGCCTCACAGCGCCCTCACCCCGCACGCAGCCGCACAGCGCCCTCACCCCGCAGGCAGCCGCACAGCGCCCTCACCCCGTATGCGGCCACACAGCGCCCCCCCAGCTCTACAGAGAGATGCTGCAATAAAGCAAGCATTATCCTCCATTTGCTGTGACAACAATTCTGAATGAATGAAGGCTGTAATTCTGGAAGTACTGATCATGTGACCATGACCTGACAACCAGGATCGCTCATTCATCCACTGGAAAAGCAAATGATTCTTCCCTTGGACGGGTGCAGTCACACAGCGTCCCACCCTGCGCCCCGTCACACAGCGCCCTCACCCAACAGGCAGCCGCACAGCGCATTCACCCTGCACGCAGCCACACAGCGCCCCCCGGCTCTAAGGAGAGATGCTGCAATGAAGCAAGCATTATCCTCCATTTGCTGTGCCAACAATTCTGAATGAATGAAGGCTGTAATTCTGGAAGTACTGATCATGTGACCATGACCTGACAACCAGGATCGCTCATTCATCCACTGGAACAGCAAATGATTCTTCCCTTGGACGGGTGCAGTCACACAGCGTCCCACCCTGCGCCCCGCCACACAGCGCCCTCACCCAACAGGCAGTCGCACAGCGCATTCATCCTGCACGCAGCCACACAGCGCCCCCCAGCTCTACAGAGAGATGCTGCAATAAAGCAAGCATTATCCTCCATTTGCTGTGACAACAATTCTGAATGAATGAAGGCTGTAATTCTGGAAGTACTGATCATGTGACCATGACCTGACAACCAGGATCGCTCATTCATCCACTGGAACAGCAAATGATTCTTCCCTTGGACGGGTGCAGTCACACAGCGTCCCACCCTGCGCCCCGCCACACAGCGCATTCACCCTGCATGCAGCCACACAGCGCCCCCCAGCTCTACAGAGAGATGCTGCAATGAAGCAAGCATTATCCTCCATTTGCTGTGACAACAATTCTGAATGAATGAAGGCTGTAATTCTGGAAGTACTGATCATGTGACCATGACCTGACAACCAGGATCGCTCATTCATCCACTGGAACAGCAAATGATTCTTCCCTTGGACGGGTGCAGTCACACAGCGTCCCACCCTGCGCCCCGCTACACAGCGCCCTCACCCAACAGGCAGCCGCACAGCGCCCCCCAGCTCTACAGAGAGATGCTGCAATGAAGCAAGCATTATCCTCCATTTGCTGTGACAACAATTCTGAATGAATGAAGGCTGTAATTCTGGAAGTACTGATCATGTGACCATGACCAGACAACCAGGATCGCTCATTCATCCACTGGAACAGCAAATGATTCTTCCCTTGGACGGGTGCAGTCACACAGCGTCCCACCCTGCGCCCCGCCACACAGCGCCCTCACCCAACAGGCAGTCGCACAGCGCATTTACCCTGCACGCAGCCACACAGCGCCCCCCCAGCTCTACAGAGAGATGCTGCAATAAAGCAAGCATTATCCTCCATTTGCTGTGACAACAATTCTGAATGAATGAAGGCTGTAATTCTGGAAGTACTGATCATGTGACCATGACCTGACAACCAGGATCGCTCATTCATCCACTGGAACAGCAAATGATTCTTCCCTTGGACGGGTGCAGTCACACAGCGTCCCACCCTGCGCCCCGCCACACAGCGCCCTCACCCAACAGGCAGCCGCACAGCGCATTCACCCTGCACGCAGCCACACAGCGCCCCCCAGCTCTACAGAGAGATGCAGCAATGAAGCAAGCATTATCCTCCATTTGCTGTGACAACAATTCTGAATGAATGAAGGCTGTAATTCTGGAAGTACTGATCATGTGACCATGACCAGACAACCAGGATCGCTCATTCATCCACTGGAACAGCAAATGATTCTTCCCTTGGATGGGTGCAGTCACACAGCGTCCCACCCTGCGCCCTGCCACACAGCGCCCTCACCCAACAGGCAGTCGCACAGCGCATTCACCCTGCACGCAGCCACACAGCGCCCCCCAGCTCTACAGAGAGATGCTGCAATGAAGCAAGCATTATCCTCCATTTGCTGTGACAACAATTCTGAATGAATGAAGGCTGTAATTCTGGAAGTACTGATCATGTGACCATGACCTGACAACCAGGATCGCTCATTCATCCACTGGAACAGCAAATGATTCTTCCCTTGGACGGGTGCAGTCACACAGCGTCCCACCCTGCGCCCCGCCACACAGCGCCCTCACCCAACAGGCAGCCGCACAGCGCATTCACCCTGCACGCAGCCACACAGCGCCCCCTAGCTCTACAGAGAGATGCTGCAATGAAGCAAGCATTATCCTCCATTTGCTGTGACAACAATTCTGAATGAATGAAGGCTGTAATTCTGGAAGTACTGATCATGTGACCATGACCTGACAACCAGGATCGCTCATTCATCCACTGGAACAGCAAATGATTCTTCCCTTGGACGGGTGCAGTCACACAGCGTCCCACCCTGCGCCCCGCCACACAGCGCCCTCACCCTGCAGGCAGCCGCACAGTGCATTCACCCTGCACGCAGCCACACAGCGCCCCCCAGCTCTACAGAGAGATGCTGCAATAAAGCAAGCATTATCCTCCATTTGCTGTGACAACAATTCTGAATGAATGAAGGCTGTAATTCTGGAAGTACTGATCATGTGACCATGACCTGACAACCAGGATCGCTCATTCATCCACTGGAACAGCAAATGATTCTTCCCTTGGACGGGTGCAGTCACACAGCGTCCCACCCTGCGCCCCGCCACACAGCGCATTCACCCTGCACGCAGCCACACAGCGCCCCCCAGCTCTACAGAGAGATGCTGCAATAAAGCAAGCATTATCCTCCATTTGCTGTGACAACAATTCTGAATGAATGAAGGCTGTAATTCTGGAAGTACTGATCATGTGACCATGACCTGACAACCAGGATCGCTCATTCATCCACTGGAACAGCAAATGATTCTTCCCTTGGACGGGTGCAGTCACACAGCGTCCCACACTGCGCCCCCCCACACAGCGCCCTCACCCAACAGGCAGCTGCACAGCGCATTCACCCTGCACGCAGCGCCCCCCAGCTCTACAGAGAGATGCTGCAATGAAGCAAGCATTATCCTCCATTTGCTGTGACAACAATTCTGAATGAATGAAGGCTGTAATTCTGGAAGTACTGATCATGTGACCATGACCAGACAACCAGGATCGCTCATTCATCCACTGAAACAGCAAATGATTCTTCCCTCGGACTATAAGGGGGGTGCAGTCACACAGCGTCCCACCCTGTACCCTGCTGTACAGCGCCCTCACCCTGCACCCCGCCACACAACACCCTCACCCTGAACCCCGCCATACAGCGCCGTCACCATGCACCCCGCCACACAGCGTCTACTAGCTGTACACCCAGCCAGCAACTTCATTTGGACACCCACACAGCGCCCCACCCCAGCTCTACATGTACAATGCCCACCACCATCACACTATCATCAGCGGCTCTGATCCAGGGTTCTAGGACTGATCGCCTTTTCCCGGGGTCAAGAAGGAATTTTTTCCCTGTGACACAAATTGGCTAAAAGTGTCGAGGGATTTTTCGCTTTCTTCTGGATCTGCAGCCTTAGGGAAGCCATAACACTAAAATGTTGAAAACCTTAAATAAATAAAGTCTTTTATAATTGACACTTCTCTTAAGTTTTTATTTTGGAGCATGCGAGAATTTATTTTCTGGTGTCTAATTTCTGGTGAAGGCTGATTTTAGACAATACTTTCTAAATAAACCATTTCTTAAATTTATGGAATTGAATCCAAATACATATGGGTGAGAAAATGGTTGTTTGCAGCAAAGTTGTAGCTAGACGGAGGTCAGGGAGGGATCAGAGGGGGCATGTGCCCCAGGTGCCGGGGGGGGGGCCTTGGTGAGGTATGTAAATGAGGGATGAGAAAGGGCATGTGCCCCAGGTGCCAGGGGGGCCTTGATGAGGTATGTAAATGACGGATGAGAGGGAGCACGTGCCCCAGGTGCCGGGGGAAGCCTTGGTGAGGTATGTAAATGAGGGATGAGAGGGAGCACGTGCCCCAGGTGCCAGGGGGAGGCCTTGGTAAGGTATGTAAATGCAGGGCAAGTGCAACAAACTGAATATTTGCCCCATGTGAAGGCAATTACAGCTCTGGTTTCCACAAAGATATGAATATTAACACGTAAGCCACAAACTGCAGTGCAGCCTGTACGGCAAGCCCAAGGGAAGATATTGTATGTGTAAACCCAGGATCAGAGACACTTGAGATGATCACAGATCCTGGGCATAACCAGACAACCAACCCATCATGTCCTCCTTCCTGATGTGAAGCGATACACTGATTAGTAACATGTAGGGTGGTGAATCCCAAGTGGTTCCCCATTAAGAAAACAACTGCAACCACATTTAGTGTAAACAATGCAACTTTACTAAATGCAACCGCCAACAAGTGGTACAGAAACCTAAAGAAAAGCTTAAACGTTGCAAGCTTATAATACGAGAAAGACTGTTTGTTCTCCTCTACTCTGTTCCTGCTTACTTCACAGGAGCCCCCGTAGAGCATGTTGCTTCATAGAGGCCTGATTGTCCTATAATCCCCAATAGTGTCCACATCCCTAAATTAGGCCACTCCCACTAGCCAATCAATCCCATGATACAGCTCTTCCCCAGCACGCATGCTCGCTATCTCTGGCAGTTCCATAGGGATGTAGAAGAAGCAATGTGTATGCTTGACCGCCACTCCATTCATCCATGAAAAACAAAGGACCCCAATTCTTTTCATTGGTAGGTGTACTTGCAACTGGACCTTCACTGATTAAACACTTATTCCCTCATCCTGTGTATAGGGGATAAGTTATAATCTTGGTAGAACCCCTTTAAGGCCCTGGGACCAGAACTGAACTTCATGTGTAGCAGTAAGGAGAGCTCTAAGGCCTCATGTCCACTAGCTAAATGGAATTGCGGAATCCGCAGCGGATTTTGCCCATAGGGAATCATTGGCCATCCACGGTCCGTTAAATTGAATTTTGCACCTGCGGATGGCATTTTAAAAGAATTGCATTTTTCATGCGCGGGAGAAAAAAAGCGGCATGCTCGATTCTGCCGCGCATTCCGCGCGGATCGGCAACATTGCTATCACATTGATAGCAATGTGTGCGGATATCTGCATGCAAAAAAAATACCACTTAAAGCAAATCCGCGGCAGATTCTGCGCGGATTGTATTTTTCAAGTGGACATGAGGCCTTAGGCTTTGTCCGACACTTCTATGTACCCAGTTGTGTGTCCGCATGGCCTCAGCTGGGGTGGTAGAGATGGCCATAAACATTATATATAAGACGTTTAGTTCAAATTAGTTTTCCATACTAAAGCATTTCAACCTTTTTAAAAGTTACCTTATCTTAACATTTCTCACCTGAACCCATAAAAACATTAAAAGAAGTGCAGGGTAGTTCTGTTGCTGAACTGGAAATAGCTGAACCCACAGAAGCCCTGTGCAACATATAATCACTTTGGTCAAAACTCCCTAAACCACTTAGGGGCACCTCACAGTGTGAAGTGAAATACATTTGAACCCGTTCTTCTACCCTAAACCACCAGGAAAACTAGGAGATAAATGTACGAGGCTGGGAGACCGACCACCGGGACCTCCAGTAATCACGAGAATGGCAGTACCCTAGCCCCCTTGTGAATGGAGTTATACTGCTAATGTGTGAGCACGGCTCTATTTCCATGGAACTGATAGATAGCCAACCATTTACTACCTTGTTCAAGCTGCAATTGATAAAATATCAATATATATAGAATATATACATCAAAAGTATATGTAAGGAATATGTTGGCAATTAAAGGGTTATTCCGTGCTTTTACCATTGATGACCTATCCCCAGGATAGAGCACCAACAGTCAACCAGCGGGGATCCGCCGCTCAGGATCCCCGCTACATTAGTTTATCCTCTGGCTCACTGTCAGTACAGCGGGGCTGGATATAGTCATTGGTAGTCAAGGCTAGAAATACAATAGATGGCTTCCCCCCTCACCAAAACCAACAGGAGCGATGCCTCCCATTTCACCTTTGGCTCTGACTGCAATGAGAATCCGGAAGTGTAATTGAAAGCATCACTCCCACTGATCTCAATGGGAATGAAGCCACCCACCACACTCCTGACCCAGACCACCAATGACAATGTCCAGCCTGCTGCACTGACAAGCCGGACAATCAGCTGATCGGCGGCGAATCGAAGTGGCGGACCCCAGCTGGTCAACCACTGACAACCCATCCCGGGGACATCACATCCTCAGCATTAGCCTGCAATACCCCCTTATAGTGGAAGGATTGATTTTGGGACCCACTGACACAAGAGAAAGGACAATAAAGCAGACAGAAGTATTAAAAACAAATAAAAAGGTCCCTTCCATTTCTGGTCTATAGCGGTCCCCAAAAACTGCCATCGCTCTAGAGACCCAGAGCCCATTGTAAATGAAGCCCTGGATTTCTATCGAGGCAGGAGTCACGTCAAATCAGGGTAAAGGTCCCAGGCATCTCATCAGATCCATAGGCGAGCCTGCTGCCCATATACTCTCAGCCCGTCTTATATACTATTTACAAAAATGGTCTACACGCTCGTGTGCACATAGACATTTTATTGTTCATCGTGCTGACTCATCTTAATTCACTATTACCACTGGGGCCGCTATGGGGGGTTGGGGGGCACTATTACTACTTGGGCAATTGTGGGGGTCGCAGTTACTGCAGAGGCCACTGTGTGGGGGGTCACTATTACTGCAGAGGCCACTGTGGGTGGGTCACTATTACTGCAGAGGCCACTGTGGGGGGGGGGGGGGTCACTATTACTGCAGAGGCCACTGTGGGGGGGGTCACTATTACTGCAGAGGCCACTGTGGGGGGGGGGGGGGGTCACTATTACAGCAGAGGCCACTGTGGGGGGGGGGGTCACTATTACAGCAGAGGCCACTGTGGGGGGGGGGGGGGTCACTATTACTGCAGAGGCCACTGTGGGGGGGGGGGGGTCACTATTACTGCAGAGGCCACTGTGGGGGGGGGGGACACTATTACTGCAGAGGCCACTGTGGGGGGTCACTAAACTGCAGAGGCCACTGTGGGGGGTCACTAAACTGCAGAGACCACTGTGGGGGGAACACTTACTGCAGAGGCCACTGTGGGGGTCCCTTTGGGGGAACACCATTACTGCAGAGGCCACTGTGGGGAACACTATTACTGCAGAGGCCACGGTGGGGAACACTATTACTGCAGAGGCCACTGTGGGGAACACTATTACTGCAGAGGCCACTGTGGGGAACGCTATTACTGCAGAGGCCACTACGGGGAACACTATTACTGCAGAGGCCACTGCGGGGAACACTATTACTGCAGAGGCCACTGCGGGGAACACTATTACTGCAGAGGCCACTGCGGGGAACACTATTACTACTGGGGCCACTGCGGGGAACACTATTACTACTGGGGCCACTGTGGGGAACACTATTACTACTGGGGCCACTGTGGGGAACACTATTACTACTGGGGCCACTGTGGGCAACACTATTACTACTGGGGCCACTGTGGGCAACACTATTACTACTGGGGCCACTGTGGGGAACACTATTACTACTGGGGCCACTGTGGGGAACACTATTACTACTGGGGCCACTGTGGGGAACACTATTACTACTGGGGCCACTGTGGGCAACACTATTACTACTGGGGCCACTGTGGGGAACACTATTACTACTGGGGCCACTGTGGGGAACACTATTACTACTGGGGCCACTGTGGGGAACACTATTACTACTGGGGCCACTGTGGGGAATACTTACTACTGGGGCCACTGTGGGGAACACTTACTACTGGGGCCACTGTGGGGAACACTTACTACTGGGGCCACTGTGGGGAACACTTACTACTGGGGCCACTGTGGGGAACACTTACTACTGGGGCCACTGTGGGGAACACTTACTACTGGGGCCACTGTGGGGAACACTTACTACTGGGGCCACTGTGGGGAACACTTACTACTGGGGCCACTGTGGGGAACACTTACTACTGGGGCCACTGTGGGGAACACTTACTACTGGGGCCACTGTGGGGAACACTTACTACTGGGGCCACTGTGGGGAACACTTACTACTGGGGCCACTGTGGGGAACACTTACTACTGGGGCCACTGTGGGGAACACTTACTACTGGGGCCACTGTGGGGAACACTTACTACTGGGGCCACTGTGGGGAACACTTACTACTGGGGCCACTGTGGGGAACACTTACTACTGGGGCCACTGTGGGGAACACTTACTACTGGGGCCACTGTGGGGAACACTTACTACTGGGGCCACTGTGGGGAACACTTACTACTGGGGCCACTGTGGGGAACACTTACTACTGGGGCCACTGTGGGGAACACTTACTACTGGGGCCACTGTGGGGAACACTTACTACTGGGGCCACTGTGGGGAACACTTACTACTGGGGCCACTGTGGGGAACACTTACTACTGGGGCCACTGTGGGGAACACGTACTACTGGGGCCACTGTGGGGAACACGTACTACTGGGGCCACTGTGGGGAACACGTACTACTGGGGCCACTGTGGGGAACACGTACTACTGGGGCCACTGTGGGGAACACGTACTACTGGGGCTGACGCCAGGAGCAGCGGCACGAGACGAAGGTACGAGCGGGGGGCTGAAGGGGACAGCGGAGCAGCTCAGCAGCCGATACCAGCGCCGAAGCAGGTGCGGGGGCAGCAAGGAGAAGACCGGAGCGCAGTAGCCGGCGCCAAGAGGCCACCAGGAGTCCAGCGCCAGCAGCAGCGGAGGGGACCAGAACGGAGCAGCTGAGACAGGAGGGCAGAGTGAGCGGCCGCCGGGACAGCGGGTGACGTCACCAGGAGGAGTGGAGGAGCTGATAAGTATCTTCTGTGTGTGTTTGTGAGCTAAGTGTGTGTCTTCTGTGTATCTGGTTATTTGTGTCTTCTGTGTGTGTGTGTGTCTGGGGGTCTAAGTGTTTGTGAGGGGGGTAAAAAAAAAAAAAAATTTTGTGACCGGTTGTGCATAAGTCTCAGCGGGTAAGAGGTTGCGTGAGAGCGGCAGCGTGAGTAGTTGCACAGAGGCAGCAGCGTGTGAGCGGTTGCAGCAGCGGGTGAGCGGTTGCAGCAGCGGGTGAGGGGTTGCAGCAGCGGGTGAGGGGTTGCAGCAGCGGGTCAGCGGTTGCAGCAGCGGGTCAGCGGTTGCAGCAGCGGGTCAGCGGTTGCAGCAGCGGGTCAGCGGTTGCAGCAGCGGGTCAGCGGTTGCAGCAGCGGGTCAGCGGTTGCAGCAGCGGGTCAGCAGTTGAGCGGTTGCAGCAGCGTGTGAGCGGTTGTAGCAGCGTGAGCGGAGTGTGATCAAGTCTATCTTCACTACTTCCACAAGTAAATTGTAGATCCCCATTAGGATGAGCTCCATGTCTGGCAATGTCATCCAGTGTGCTACTTGTGCAATGTATGCGGTCCTTGATCAGCCGATCGAGGGGGGCATACTGTTGCGCAAGATGCGTGCACGTCGCACATTTAGAAGCCCAAATTCTGGATCTAAACGGGCAACTGGCAACACTGAGAGCCATTGACATCATGGAAAGGAGTTTGGTGCTCACTGAGCAGACACTCGCTGGGGTAGAGGCGGGGGCGGATGGTAGTACGGAAGTGCAGGGGGAGCAGGCAGTCAGCTGGGTGTCAGATAGAAGGAGGCGTAGAGGGAATAGATCCAGGGAGGCTGGTCCTGAACTGGCACAACCCAACATGTCTGCAACGTTGGCAGATGAGGGCGATGCCATTACAGAGCCAGCACCGCTGCAGCACGACATGCCCTCTGAACGCCAGGGGGATGACTGCTCCAGTGAGACGGGGATGGGGAGCGCAGGGCAGGCTAGACAGGTTCTAGTGGTGGGGGACTCAATTAGGGGGACAGAGAGGGCAATCTGCCATAAAGACCGGGATCGTCGAACGGTGTGTTGTCTTCCTTGCGCTCGAGTTCGACACATCGCGGATCGGATTGACAGATTACTGGGAGGGGCTGGTGAGGATCCAGCGGTCATGGTGCACGTTGGCACCAATGAACAAGTTAGAGGTCAATGGAGGGCCCTCAAAAATGATTTCAGGGACTTCGGGTCCAAGCTTAGGGCGAGGACCTCCAGGGTACTTTTCTCGGAAATACTACCTGTACCTAAAGCCACACTAGAAAGGCAGCAGGATCTTAGGGAGGTAAACAAGTGGCTCCGGAGTTGGTGTAAGAAGGAGGGATTTGTGTTCCTGGAGAACTGGGCTGACTTTGCTGTCGGCTACAGGCTCTACCGTAGGGACGGGCTGCATCTTAATGGGGAGGGTGCAGCTGTGCTGGGGGATAAGATGGCTAGAAGGCTGGAGGAGTGTTTAAACTAGGGACTGGGGGGGGGGGGTAAAATGAGAAATAGTGGGGTAGCCAGTGTAACTAGCGATCCGGGTCCAAGCAAAGGGAATGGGGGGGGGTCGAGCAGGGGGTGGGGTTAGTACAGATAGAATTGATAGATCAGCCATAAGTACGAATAGCAACAAAACAAATTTAAAAAACAAAAAAAATTATATAAATTGTATGACCACGAATGCAAGAAGTCTGATTGGTAAAGTGGGTGACCTTGAAGCGAGAATGACTGATGAAAACTATGATATAGTCGGAATTACGGAAACATGGCTTGATGATAAGTGCGATTGGGCGGTGAATTTGCAGGGGTACAATCTCTTCAGAAGAGACTGAAGGAACCAGAAAGGGGGAGGGGTATGTCTGTACGTCAAATCGAACTTGAAGCCGAGGCTACGGGAGGATATAGGGGTAGGAGACGAACAGGTGGAATCTCTGTGGGTAGAAATACAGGGAGGAAAAAATAACAAAATCCTGATAGGGGTCTTCTATAGAGCACCAAAAGCAACAGAAGAAACTGAAAACTTACTACTAAGGCAGATAGAAGAGGTGTCAAAGCGAAACAAAGTAATTATCATGGGGGACTTTAATTATCCAGATATAACATGGGAGAACGAAACCTGCAAATCTCACAGGGGTGATAAATTCTTGAGAGTAATTAAAGACAATTACCTGAACCAACTTGTGCAGGAACCAACAAGAAGGAGGGCCATTCTGGACCTAGTACTAACCAACAAACCGGACCGTATAAAGGGGGTGCAGGTTGAGGGGCACTTGGGGAACAGTGACCACAATATAATCAACTTCCAGCTGTCAATCAATAGGAAGCCTTATCAGGGAGTGACAAAGAAACTAAACTTTAGTAAAGCAAAATTTGATGAGCTTAGAACTATCGGTAACATTAATTGGGACAACATCCTCAAAAATATCAGTACGGAGGACAAATGGGAAAAGTTCAAAAGAATCCTAATCGCCTCATGTGAACAGTTCATTCCCTTTAAAAATAAAAGAAACTCAACTAAAAGGAAACCAATGTGGCTCGACAAGACGGTAAGCGGGGCAATAAACGAAAAAAAGAAAGCGTTCAAACTACTAAAGCAACAAGGCAGCGAAGAAGCGCTAAAAACATACAGGGAAAAAAACAAAATATGCAAAGATACGATCAAAACTGCCAAGGAGGAAGCAGAAAGACGGATCGCCAAAGAGAGCAAAAACAACCCGAAGCTATTTTTCAACTACATTAACAGCAAAAGGATTTGCAGGGAGAGCGCTGGCCCTTTAAAAAACAATGCAGGAGAAATCATTGATGATGACGAAGGGAAAGCAAATCTACTAAACAGTTTCTTCTCAAGTGTATTCACAAAAGAAAAGGAAATGCCACACGAGATGCAGGGGAATAAAATGAACCCCTCACAAAAGATCTCATACCTAACGCAGGAGGAGGTGCGGAAGCGGCTAAAGAAAACTAAAATTGATAAATCGCCGGGCCCAGATGGATTACACCCAAGGATACTAAGGGAACTAAGTGACGAGATAGCTAGGCCACTATACCTAATATTTCTAGACACTATCAAGACCGGTGTAGTACCATTGGATTGGCGCATTGCCAACGTGGTTCCAATTTACAAAAAAGGGAGCAAAAGTGAGCCTGGTAACTACAGGCCAGTAAGTCTCACTTCAGTAATGGGAAAAATTTTCTAGGGGATTCTGAGAGACGCCATCGATGAGTACCTCAAGGAGAATAAGGGAATAACTCCTCACCAGCATGGATTCATGAAGGGTCGCTCATGTCAGACAAATCTGATCAGTTTCTACGATGAAGTAAGCTCTTAGCTGTACCAGGGAGAATCTATTGATTTTGTATATCTGGACTTCTCTAAAGCCTTTGACACCGTGCCACATAATAGGCTAATATACAAAATGAGGCAGCTCGGACTAGGCGAAAACGTGTGTAAGTGGGTAAAAAATTGGCTCAATGATAGAAAGCAGAGGGTGGTAATAAATGGTGCGTACTTTGATTGGACCACAGTCGCTAGCGGGGTGCCACAGGGTTCAGTATTAGTCCCCACTCTGTTCAACATATTTATCAATGACCTGATAGAGGGGCTGCACAGCAAAATATCAATATTTGCAGATGACACAAAATTATACAACATAATTAATGCAACGGAGGACAATGTGCGGCTACAAATGGACCTGGATAAGCTAGGGGCTTGGGCAGAAAAATGGCAAATGAAGTTCAATGTTGAAAAATGTAAGACTATGCACATGGGCAGGAGAAACGGATGTCACAAATATTCACTTAATGGGGTACCACTAGGGAAAAGTGATATGGAAAAGGATCTGGGGGTATTAGTGGATAATAGACTAAACTGGAGTAACCAATGCCAGTCAGCTGCTGCAAAGGCAAATAAAGTCTTGGGGTGCATTAAAAGAGGTATAGGGGCGAAGGACGAGAACATTATCCTTCCATTATATAAGGCACTTGTCAGGCCTCACATGGAATACTGCGTACAATTCTGGTCAACGGCGCTCAGGAAAGATGTCACAGTGCTTGAGGGGGTTCAAAGAAGGGCAACTAAACTAATACATGGAATGACGGGACTGGAATACCCAGAGAGGCTATCCAAATTGGGACTATTTACTCTAGAAAAAAGAAGGTTAAGAGGCGACCAAATAACCATGTATAAGTACATGAGGGGACAACACATGGATCTCTCCCGCAATCTGTTTACACCCAGGACCACGACAGTAACAAGAGGACATCCGCTACGATTAGAGGAAAGTAGGTTTCATCACCAACATAGAAGGGGATTCTTTACTGTAAGAGCAGTTAGACTGTGGAACTCTCTACCGGAGGAAGTGGTGATGGCAAAATCCATAGAGGAGTTTAAAAGGGGACTTGATGTCTTTCTGGAGAAGAAGGATATTACAGGATATAAATATTAGGTTAAGTGTCAATCCGGGTATACAGGCAGGTAGGAACTATTAGGCCTCATGTCCACGGGGAAAATAAGAATTAAAATCCGCAGCGGATTTTAACTCTTCTCCCGCGCGCGGATCCGCATCCCATAGGGATTCATTGACCACCCGCGGGTAGATAAATACCCGCGGATCGTCAATAAAAGTGATTTTAAAAAAAATGGAGCATGAAAAAATCTGGACCATGCTCCATTTTCATGCGGGTCTCCCGCGGGGACGGCTCCCGCGGGCTTCTATTGAAGCCTATGGAAGCCGTCCGGATCCGCGGGAGACAAAATTCGGAATTTACTCACACGCTCCGTTTCTTCTCTTCGCGGCGGCGCCATCTTCTCTCCGTCGCGGCCGGATCTTTTTTCTTCGGGACGGCGCATGCGCGGGGCACGTCACCGACGTTATCATGCACATCCGCCGAGCCGAAGAAAGAAGATCCGGCCGCGACGAGAGAAGATGACGCCGCAGCGAAGAGAAGAAACGGAGCGGATGGGAGGTGAGTTTATTCTGATTTATTCTTATTTTCAGCCCTCATGTCCGCGGGGCAGGTGGGACCCGCTATGGATTCTACATGGAGAATCCGTAGCGGGCCTGATTTTCCCCGTGGACATGAGGCCTTAGGGGTTGATCCAGGGAACAGTCTGATTGCCATTAGGGAGTCGGGAAGGAATTTTTTCCCCAAAAGGGCTAATTGGCTTCTGGCCTTGGGGGTTTTTG
This sequence comes from Eleutherodactylus coqui, assembly GCF_035609145.1. Lineage (NCBI taxonomy): Eukaryota > Metazoa > Chordata > Amphibia > Anura > Eleutherodactylidae > Eleutherodactylus > Eleutherodactylus coqui. Next base: position 232,092 of record NW_027102161.1, on the reverse strand, counting down.
CCTTCCTCTGGATCAACACAGTAGGATAGACAGGCTGGACTAGATGGACATTGTCTTCACTCAGCCTTACATACTATGTTACTATGTTACTGTGGAGAACACGGACTACTGGGGCCACTGTGGAGAACACGGACTACTGGGGCCACTGTGGGGAACACTTACTACTGGGGCCACTGTGGGGAACACTTACTACTGGGGCCACTGTGGGGAACACTTACTACTGGGGCCACTGTGGGGAACACTTACTACTGGGGCCACTGTGGGGAACACTTACTACTGGGGCCACTGTGGGGAACACTTACTACTTAGGGCCACTGTGGGGAACACTTACTACTGGGGCCACTGTGGGGAAGGGTCACTATTACTGCAGAAGCCACTATGGGGGGTCATTATTACTGCAGAAGCCACTGGGGGGGGGGGCACTATTACTGCAGAGGCCACTGTGGGGGGACACTATTACTGCAGAGGCCACTGTGGGGGGGTCACTATTACTGCAGAGGCCACTGTGGGGGGGAGGGGGGGGTCACTATTACTGCAGAGGCCACTGTGGGGGGGGGAAGGGGTCACCATTACTGCAGAGGCCACTGTGGGGGGTCACTATTACTGCAGAGGCCACTGTGGGGGGTCACTATTACTGCAGAGGCCACTGTGGGGGGTCACTATTACTGCAGAGGCCACTGTGGGGGTCCCTTTGGGGGAACACTACTACTGCAGAGGCCACTGTGGGGGTCCTTTTGGGGGAACACTTACTACTGAGGCCACTGTGGGGAACACTTAATACTTGGGGCCACTGTGGGGAATACTTACTACTGGGGCCACTGTGGGGAACACTTACTACTGGGGCCACTGTGGGGGGGGGGGGGTTCACTATTACTGCAGAAGCCACTATGGGGGGGTCACTATTACTGCAGAAGCCACTGTGGGGGGTCACTATTACTGCAGAGGCAACAGTGGGGGGACACCATTACTGCAGAGGCCACCTCTTTAAGACTCATCACATCCCCCATGTACTGTCTGCTGCTCCTCATCACATCCCCCATATAATGTCCTCTCACCTTATCCCATCCCCAATATACTGTCCTCTTCCTTCATCACATCCCCCATATACTGTCCTCTCCCCTCATCACAGCCCGCATATACTGTCCTCTCCCCCTCATCACATCCCCCAAATATTGTCCTCTCCCCCTCATCACATCCCTCATATACTGTCCTCTCCCCTCATCACATCCCCCATATACTGTCCTCTCCCCTCATTACAGCCCCCCATATACTGTCCTCTCCTTCATCACATCCCCCATATACTGTTCTCTTCCCCTCATCACATCCCGCATATGCTGCCCTCTCCTCATCACATCCCCCATATAGTGTCCTCTCCCTCATCACATCCCCCATATACTGTCCTCTCCTCCTCAACACATCCGCCATATACTGTCCTCTCTCATCACATCCCCCATATACAGCCCTCTCCTCCATCACAGCCCCCATATACTGTCCTGTCCCCCACATCACATCCCCCATATACTGTCCTCTTCCCCATCACGGCCCTGTGTACTTCCTCCTCCCGCGCTCCACCGCCCTGCGCTCTTGTTCTCTGCGGGCCTGATATGTAACTCCCATCACACCGCGGTCACAGTACAGCTGGAGAGCCGTCGGCTGCAAATCACTGATCCACCACGTTATTGGTGACTGCGAGTGACATTATATTTCTTGCCCACCTCTGATCTCATATTAGCCATGGATGATTGAATGTTCAGGGGTTCCTGCTGATGCAAAGTATAGCAACCGCACTGTTAGCTCTGTTATAGGACAGGATCGTACCTGGGCCGTGTCCTCCGTTGGGGAAGAAAAAGCTGAAATTTACAAGTATTCAGAATTAATTAAGGAAAGGAAGTAAACGAAAGGGGGAAAAAGAACCCATCATCTGACAGTACGTCTCCTTGATCACACATATATATAGTCACATGTATGATATACAATATATACGATTCAACAACCTATCTACTATATACTCTCCTTAAGAAGAGCCTCATGTTAGTCAGGCAGTGAATGAGAAGACATTCCTTACTTCAGGTGCTGCAGATCCTCTTTAAGACTCATCACATCCCCCATGTACTGTCTGCTGCTCCTCATCACATCCCCCATATAATGTCCTCTCACCTTATCCCATCCCCAATATACTGTCCTCTTCCTTCATCACATCCCCCATATACTGTCCTCTCCCCTCATCACAGCCCGCATATACTGTCCTCTCCCCCTCATCACATCCCCCAAATACTGTCCTCTCCCCCTCATCACATCCCTCATATACTGTCCTCTCCCCTCATCACATCCCCCATATACTGTCCTCTCCCCTCATTACAGCCCCCCATATACTGTCCTCTCCTTCATCACATCCCCCATATACTGTCCTCTCTCTCATCACATCCCCATATATTGCCCTCTCTCTCATCACATCCCCCCATATACTGTCCTCTTCCCCTCATCACATCCTGCATATGCTGCCCTTTCCTCATCACATCCCCCATATACTGTGCTCTCCCTGATCACATCCCCCATATACTGTCCTCTCCTCCTCAACACATCCGCCATATACTGTCCCATTCCCCCCATCACATCCCCCCATATACTGTCCTCTTCCCCTCATCACATCCCGCATATGCTGCCCTCTCCTCATCACATCCCCCATATAGTGTCCTCTCCCTCATCACATCCCCCATATACTGTCCTCTCCTCCTCAACACATCCAACACATCCGCCATATACTGTCCTCTCTCATCACATCCCCCATATACAGCCCTCTCCTCCATCACAACCCCCATATACTGTCCTGTCCCCCACATCACATCCCCCATATACTGTCCTCTTCCCCATCACAGCCCTGTGTACTTCCTCCTCCCGCGCTCCACCGCCCTGCGCTCTTGTTCTCTGCGGGCCTGATAAAGAGGGTAAACACCACAAGAACAAGCAATGCACCAATTACAGAGCCTCCAGTCAGCGCTCCCCATGTACTGAAGGAGCTAAGCAGTGATTGGCTAGCCTCCTGTCAGCTCTCCCCCATGTACTGTACGAGCTGTGCAGTGATTGGCCAGCCTCCAGTCAGCGCTCCCCTTGTACTGCAGGAGTTGAGCAGTGATTGGCTACGGCTCGGCCTGTCAGCGCACGGCTTATTTCCCGCTCCTCAGCGGCCAGTGCTCTCCGGGCCTCAGCAGAAGAGAGCCTGCGGAGGAGATAGTTGGCTGCTGTAGGCGGAGCCTCGGGGCTGGACGCCCTGGTGCTTAGTCCCCCTTCTCTGTCCCTGCTGCGTGCTGTGCAGTTACTGAGTGCCCTCTATTCACTGATATACTCATGCTGGGCAGTAATCACACAGGGCAAACAGATCCAGGACCGCCTAAAATGCACCAGATGTCTCCCAGTGAGGGCGGTGTCACATCTGAGCTAAGGGCAGTGGCGTAGCAAGCTGGGTGCAGGATGCCCCTGGTGCTATCAGTGAGGGGGTGACAGCTCAGCCATTTGGCGGGTGAAGGAGCTACTATTGGAGCTGCTGCAGGAGAACCAGCGCCTACTGGCCGTCCTGTCCTCCCTCTGCCCGATGCGACGTGTGACTGACTGGCTACAGATTAGCTTCCCGCACAGCCCAGTCTGCCATAAGCCTCTCACAGAGCCCACACTGCCCCCTAGCGCCGACTAATCTTTTCTATTCAGTCCTGACATGAGGGAAGGGGGGGGGGGGGGCAGAATCATGTGATACCCTGTGTGGGAGGAGTGAGGGATCACATGACCATGGAGATCAGTGGATTCAGGACTATGGTGTGTGTGTTGGAGCTGTGGGGGTCAGGATGGATGGAGTGGGTGGAGCTGTGTGTGTGATGTCTGGGGATCAGGATGGATGTAAGCTGTGTGTGTAATGTCTGGGGATCAGTATGGATGTAGCTGAGCTGTATGTGTGTGATGTCTGGGTATCAGGATGGATGTAGCGGAGCTGTGTGTGTGATGTCTGGGGATCAGGATGGATGCAGCGGAGCTGTGTGTGTGATGTCATTGGACATCACACACACAGCTCTTTCCCCCATGTCACACAGTATGCCCCTAATAGTTCTTCCCCTCTTATCATACAGTGTTCCCTTGACACTCCCCCTTCCTTATCCTACAGTATGCCCCTAATATTGAAAAAGGGCCAATGCTGTCCCTATCTTCAAAAGGGGAAGAAGGTAGATCCAGGAAACTACAGGCTTGTGAGCCTAACATTTATAATTATTACACAGCATGTATGCAAGTACTTGGATAAAAATAGAGTAATTAACCAGAGCCAGCATGGATTTGTAACAAACAAGTCATGCCAGAAAAATCTAATTTCCTTCTATGACAGAATAACCAAGTGGGTTGATCAGGGAAATGCGCTGGATATAGTATATCTTGACTTTAGTAAAGCATTTCTCATACCATACTTATTGAAAAAATGACCAAGTATGGGATTGATAAGGCAACTGGTAGGTGGATTCACAACTGGCTGAGTGATCGTACTCAAAGAGTGGTCATAAATGGCTGCACATCCAAGTGGAAGAATGTATCAAGTGGGGTACCACAAGGCTCTGTCCTAGGCCCAGTGTTGTTCAACATTTTTATAAATGATCTGGAGAAGGGAAATAATGGTAAACTGATCAAATTTGTTGACGACACAAAGCTAGGAGGGATAGCTAACATTGGGGAAGAGAGAGAGAGTATTCAAAAAGATCTAGAATAGCTTGAACAGTGGGTGGCGACTAACACAATGATATTTAATGAGGAGAAATGCAAAGTCCTGCATCTGGGCAAGAAAAATAAAAATAGCACATAAAGAATGGGAGGAATTGGGCTAAGCAGCAGCACATGCCGATATTCACTCAGCTGCGGTGCTAATCCCGGCGCACACTGTGACGTTAATGTGCAGCCGGGATCCTCCTCTCACCTCCCCTGACGTTTCCTCTTAGGTTCCGCGAGAGCAGGGAAAGGAGGCTTCCGGCAGCGTACACTGAGGTCAGACTGTGCACCTGGGATCAGCGCCGCTAGCATTGCCAAGCAGAGGAGCAGCAGCGCTTCATGAGGAGGAAGGGGTAAGTATATGGGTCTCAGGAGGGTGCTATAACTACTGGGGTCGCTGTGGGATGTCACTATTACTTCTTGGGGCGCTGTGGGATGCCACTATTACTACTGTGGGCCGCTGTGGGATGTCACTATTACTACTGAGGACTGCTGTGGAATGTCACTATTACTCTTGGGGCCACTGTGGGGTGTCACTATTACTACTGGGGCCGCTGTGGGGTGTCAATATTACTACTGGGGCTGCTGTGGGGTGTCACTATTACTGCTTGGGGCCGCTGTGCGATGTCACTATTACTACTGGGGCCGCTGTGGGGTGTCAATATTACTACTGGGGCTGCTGTGGGATGTCACTATTACTACTGAGGCCACTGTGGCATATCACTATTACTACTGGGGGCCGCTGTGGGATGTCACTATTACTGCTAGTGGCTGCAGTGGCATGTCACTATTACTACTGGGGGCCACTGTGGGATATCACTACTACTGCTGGGGACTGCTGTGGGATGCCACTATTCCCAATGCCGGACTATCACAAGTCTTTGTGATTGAGCGAGCCCACCGGGTGCCCATGAAGCCGCCCATACCAGGCGCACCACCTAGACCCTTGCTGGTTAAACTACTCAACTCTCGTGATAGAGATATAATTTTACAAGCTGCTAGAAAAAGAGGACCTCTGCGATATGACAACGCCACAGTTTCCATATTCCCAGATTTCTCAGCGGACCTCCAAAAACAGCGAGCTTCGTTCTTGGAAATCAAAAGGCAACTTCGAGACCTGCAGCTCCCGTACTCCATGATGTACCCGGCACAACTATGACTGACAAACGGAGACCGTGCCCGCTTCTTCTCTACCCCATCCGAAGCAGAAGAGTGGCTGGCTACCAGACGTCGTCCAGAAGAGCCGTAATGTATACATAACCCCACTCCTTTCTTCCTCCAGGTGCCAGGACTCCCGTGTAAACACACGAACATACCTTTAAAAGCCACATGACTGCGCATCAGAAACTGTGCCCCAGACATACCGAGACCATATCTGAGACTGAGACACAGGACTGAGACTCCTGCAAACTATTGTGGCTGCTCGACTTGCTCCCCCCCGAAGATGGCGGTGAGCCGTCCTCCCCCTTGGTACCATTAATCCCCCCCCCCTTCCTTCTGACCTATCATATACCTCCTCCCCCCCCCCTTCACCCCCTCCTGTCTTCTGCTCCGGGCATAGCGAAATTTATCATTTATATAGAGAAAGGTAACGTGGAAGTGCCCGAAGAGGAGAGATCCCCCCCCCCCCCCGCAAGGGGGCCCACCTAGATGATGCCCACCAGGCTAAAGTCGGCCTCTATTATTGATCTATATAACAGTATCTCAAGTATAGCCCATATTAAAGCTATGCTAAGTAGGTTCCCCCTAATACCAGTTCGCCACGCATACTATCTCAACAGAAAAAGCATTTAAAGTTTGTTCCAAAATAAGCTGTTTAAGTGTTAAGTTGGTAGTATACTACCGTAATGTTAACAAATTGTACGCATCAAGAGCTCCATGATGATCTTAAAAATGCACTGAAATACTGCTGCATGATGTATAATAAGAATGTAACCGAGTGTCGGGGTGGGACTCCTGACGGTCGGAACAATATAAAGAAATTCATCCGGACCCGATCGACTCTCCCCAGACTATGGCGGGGATAGTTTTTGTGTCCTGGAATGTCAGGGGTATGGGATCAGCCAGAAAGCGATCAGCAATAAATTCTTTAGTACGCTCCTGGCAACCACATGTGCTGTGCCTGCAGGAGACCCACCTGACACCTGAAACTACAAAAGTCCTGTCGAAACCGTGGATACAGTGGTCTGCCCATTCATGCCACACATCCTACTCCAGAGGGGTGTCTCTATTAATAGGAAGGTCGCTCAGATGGGAGATGGAACAACTTAGGAGAGACCCGGAGGGTAGATACGTCTTTGTGAGAGCCAGAATCAATAACGACCCATACGTCCTTTTGTGCTGCTATAACCCACCTCCGGCGACAACAGCCATCTTAGCAGACGGCATCCAATGCGCATCATTCTCGCCAGACGCAACGATCGTCTGTATGGGAGATATGAACATGGTAATGAATCCCACTATTGATAGATTCGAAAGTGGTGCTCGGAGGGAGGGAGACACAATATGACTCGCGTAGCCTCTATTATATCAGTGACGGGCTGGCTAGATCTATGGCGCATATTCCACCCACAACAAAATGAGTTTACTTGCCACGCAGCCCACAACCATGCGCTTAGTCGAATAGACTATATATTTGGGTCCCCCTCACTATTTCCCAAAATTGAATCCATAGAGTTCCTCCCTCGAGGGATCTCAGACCCCTCACAAATCCGCATGGCTCTTAAAAACCCAGGCCCGGCCACAATTACGAGACTAAAGGTGCATCCATTCTGGCTCTCGCTATTTGGCCCCAATGACTGCATACCAGACCAGATCCAGATATACTACGAAGCGCACTAGGCACACACGGATATAATGCTAGTGTGGGAGGCATTCAAACCGTACCTTAGAGGTTGCTTTAGATCCTCAATCTCCTTTATTAAAAAAGCCACCGCAAGGAAAGGAGAACTCCTAGCAGAGCAATGTCAACAACTAGAAAAGGAATTTGTCGCCGACCCTACAGATACCAAAAGAGATAGATGGCTACAGACAGGTAGAGATTACTTAATATATCTAAAAGAAAAAGCCCAGAGAAACCTCGTCTTTACTCGACAATCCCTTTTTGAATTAGGAAACCAGTCCAGCAAATTACTAGCCTACATGGCAAGACAGGAGACCGCCCCACCGTCTGTTCTAAGAATTAAATCAGCTGAAGGAATAACGCTCACAGACCCAAAAGACATCCTAGACAGGTTTCAGCAATTCTATGATGACCTCTACCAATCGCGAACAGACTACTCACCTGCAGAACTAGAGTCTTACCTAGCCGACATAACATTCCCAGTATTGCAAGATACCTCTAAGACCCTATTAGACTCCCCCATTACAGAGGAAGAGATAGAGGAGGCAATAAATGATATGGCAAAAAATAAGACACCGGGTCCAGATGGACTCCCAGTGGAGGTCTACCTACACTACAAAAAGGAAATAATGCCGCACCTGCTCTCCCTATACACATATATATTCGACAAAAACCAACTCCCAGAATCAATGTTAGAAGCCAATATAGTCCTTATTTTAAAACCAGATAAAAACCCAGAAGATTGTGGTTCATATAGACCAATTTCCTTATTAAATACAGACTACAAAATCCTCACTAAAATATTGGCCTCTCATTTAAACCAAGCCATTAAGGAAATTATACACCCTGATCAATCTGGCTTTATCCCAGGAATGTCTACATCAGACAACACCAGAAGGACGCAGGTGATTACACAGGTGGGATGGAGGTGGAGGTCAGATTGGGCCTTGGCCTCACTAGATGCGGCTAAGGCATTCGATTCAGTTGAATGGCCATATTTGATGGAGGTCTTACGGAGGTTTGGATTCGGAGACTCATTCATCAAGTGGATCTCTATTCTATATAAATCTCCGACAGCCAGAGTAGTAGTAAACGGCCTGACCTCCACCTCCTTCTCACTCCACAGAGAAACCCGACAGGGCTGCCCACTTTCCCCCCTCCTGTTTGCAATTGCAATAGAACCGCTGGCTCTGAGAATCCGACAACACACGTCATATAGGGGTATCCAGATAGGACCCAGAGAAGATAGAATAGGATTATATGCAGACGATCTAATACTATACATGTCAGACCCCAAGAATGCCCTGCCGCTGGCTATCTCACTAATAGTTGAATTCGGGAACTTTTCAGGCCTGTGTATCAAATGGCAAAAATCCGCTTTTATGCCCCTAAGACCAGAGGGATGGCAAATGGGAGACGTATTTTGTAAACTACAAGTCACTCCTAAATTCAAATACCTAGGGATACACATCACCAGAGATCACACTCAGAGCCTTGATTTAAACATCACCCCCTTATTGGCAACCCTACAACTAAAATTAAAAAACTAGAGCTCCTTACCACTATCTGTAGCGGGCAGAATGAACCTTATAAAAATGATAATACTCCCCAAGTACCTATACTGCCTAGAGCACGCAGAAACAGCCATACCACAAAAGTTCTTCAAAAAAACTAACTCCCTAATAACATCATTCATTTGGGGGAACTCCAGAGCGAAACTCCGCATGGACACCCTACAGCGACCCAAGGAGATGGCAGGAATGGCGCTACCAGACCTCAAACTTTACTACTTAGCGGGACAGGTGAGATATATCCGTCACTGGTTATCGGGCTCTCTTCTCCCAAACTCCGAGCACCACTTGATGTTCTTTCTCTCGGAGGCATCACTCTGGGTCCTCCTGGAAAAACCAGGACTATTGACTAAGCAGATGCTACCAATCCATAGACTTGCAGTCAACGTATGGCAGACATGCAAAGCACTGACTAAGTAAGACGACACCCCTCTGGAGACCCCCTTATGGGACAATAGAGCATTGCCGCACCTGATGAATCTACCGGATAAACAGTTCTGGATAAATCTAGGAATTACCACACTGGAACATCTATATATCGACCAAGTATTGGCCTCCTTCGAACAACTACAACAATTATATCAAATCCCAAGAGAGGGCTTCTTTAGATACCTGCAACTCAGGCACGCTCTGACAACACAATTCCCAGAGCCCAGACAATCCTTCTCACAATATCCATTAATAGGCATACTTCGCACCCAAGGGCCCAAAGGCCTGATATCGGTGTTGTACACTCACTTACTACAATCCAAGATCCCTGACACGCCGATGGCGGTGGTAGAGAGCTGGAGAGAGCTCATTCCCACTCTCACTAACGAGGACTGGGAGTCTGCAATGTCCGCATACACCACGGTATCACCAGCTGCAAATAATAAACTAACACAATTATACATACTACACCAATGCTATCTAACACCGACCAGACTATATAAAATGAATAGGACACCCACAAACCAGTGCCATCGGTGCAGAGCACCTAACGCAAATTTTAACCACCTAATATGGAGCTGCCCAGATATCTATACGTACTGGGGAGTGATCACAGAATTTCTAACCCAATTGATGGGTATACCAGTACCACACAATCCAGCAGTGTGCCTATTAGGCTTTCTAGATGAAGAACAATGGCAATACCATGACAGGATATTCCTTACCAAAGTATTATTCTTTGCCCGCAAAGCAATAGCCCTACGTTGGATGGACAGACGTCCTCCGACACTCTCGAAATGGCAGAATATTATTAACACCATTTTGCCATACGAAAAATAGTATATAAAAATAGAAAATGCCCTGAAAAATTCAATAAGGTTTGGGAAAGATGGTGCGGATCAACGTACACAGTATTCACGCAAGATCGATTACAGGACCTGCTGAGGGCAACGATACCTAGGAATGCTCGGTAAAACGAACGAATGTTACCGCCTTCCACTGATACCATGAGAAAATGTACTGACGCACTGTATTCAACTACTGCATATATCAATGTAACGTACTCAAGTTTTGATTACATGAGCACAAGGAGCCTATGATGTATTCAAAGTTATTTATTCATGTATTGTACAAAATACATACTGTTCAATAAAACGAGTTTAAAAAAAATATATATATCACAATGCCGCTTATATTTAGATATGAATTGCCTGCAGTAGTGCTGCAGCCGCTTGTATCGTCGCAGCCATGGCATAATAATATATTGATTGCCTGCAGTAGTGCTGCAGCTGCTTTTATTTGCTTAATAATATATGTAATTAGTTGTGTAGTTTTCATATTCAAAAATACTATATGTTACAACTATTTATATTTAATGTTTCCCAAATCCTCAACATTTTAACAACCTTATACATTAGACCAGGGATGGACCATATTAAACACACTGCTTTAATCATTAATGCTGTACAAACAACAACACTACATTTTTTCACTCTCAGGATGGCTACCTAGCTAAGAGATATACACACCCCGCTGGAACGCACCCTTTGGAGCACATGACACTCCAGGGAGGCCATCCAATGTCCAGTGGAACGGGCGCTGGAACGCAGCGCCCGTTCGGGATAACGTTTCACATAGCTAATATCACTAGTTACATCACAACTACGTGCCGTGACAGCACCCGGGCGAGCGAGCTCAGGGAGACACCACGTTACTATAAAGCTGGCAGTGACGGACGCCAGCGTTATGACGTGTGATGTCATCGATGTGGGCCTTACTGTGAGAACAGCGCCAGTACACTGCTCCTCTATGAAGGGAATACCACCTAGTATAAAAGGAAGTCCTGATACCCTGTTTACTATGCTTTATAAAAGGCCACATACCGTCCTGAAACACGTTGCACCATCTGTTTTATTACCTGTGCCCAGTGATTTGTCTACCTACCTGTATTTATTGCTATTTGGTCAATTAAAATCCCCCCTTTTTGGACGACAACTGTTTTGGATAAACTTACCCAGCCTGGAATCCATTTGGGGAGGTCTCAAGGACATGAGAGCTCCCATCTAAGTAAGTTTTCCATTTATCAGATTGTTTTTATGTAATCCTTATGAGCGCAGGACAAAAACCTATTCTTGAATCTGTATAAACTAAATTATAGTGCTCACAGGGCAGGTTCCAAGGAGTCCGGGGATGTAGTTTTTAAGCTCACCCGGCTCATTCCCACGCCATCACATGTGAAAGGATGCGCAAGTGGACTCACGTCTGCAGGCTGTGCAGGAAAATACATATTGCGCTCTATGGAAGCGGACACACAGCTGTAGAGATGAGTCCTCTGCTGCCGACCTCCGTGGGTGACCGCGCGGGAATAGAGAGACAGGTAATCATAATAACATTCCTGAACCCCTCAGAACCTGCCCTATGAGCAGTAGAGCTTAGTTTATGGTGCTCTCAGGTGGTGACAGGTTCCCTTTAAAATGCGCCCATACACATTAGATCAACAGCAGCTGAACACACTGATTTTGGTAGGACCAGATTACCATTTCATGTGTACAGGGATGTTCCAACTGTGTCAAAAGGAATAGCTGTCACCCAAATAACTATTTGGCCGACTGCTATCTAATGTGTGAGACCAGCAATAGACTTTGTTATAAAGACATGCAATGCACATAATTGATTTGCAGACATAAAGAATATGCAAACTTTCCACAAGAAATTAAAGAACTCACCAGCCACCGAAATCCGGGGATCCAGATAGTTCAGCTTGAAGGAACTCAAGGCCATCTGTTTCTTGTCTTCTCAGTCAGTCTCCTGCACCTCCAAGTTCAGTTGCCGTTCTTCTGTTCTTATGACAGCTTTCTTCTTGTCTTCCTTTTGTCTTAGACTTGTGGAAAGCATCATATACCACATCCAAAGAAAGAGTTCCCCAAGTGACTGTTACGGTAAAGCCGTACGTTGTTACAGATCTGACACTAATTTTTTGCAGTGGCAAAATCTGCCCCAAGTGGTGCGAAGGTTACGTGAAGTCGCATCTGCATTGCTTGTACTGTGACACATCGCAGATTTACCGCACACAATTCTGCGGCGGTAGATGCGTATTCTACGTCTGGCCTTACGCTAAAGGTGGTTTCCCACACAGCGCTTTTTGGAATAACTCCACTGCAGTTCTTTGAGCCAAACCCAGGAGTTGATTCCAGCAGAAACGAGGAGTTTAAAACCTTTGTTTAAAGGAATTGTACCAAGAACTAAAATTATCCCGTATCCACCAGATAGGGAATAACCTTATGATCAGTGGTGATCCAAACGCTGGGACTCCCACCAATCCTGAGAAAAGAGTTCCTGAAAGTGCCTAGATAAATGGAGAGGAGAATGCGCATGTGACAGTCGCTCTATTCATTCAATCACAATGCTGAAATTGTACAAACTCCCAGCAATCTCCAGTGCTGTCATTTAATTGATTTGAGTGGCAGTAGGCATGCGTTATCTCTGCTCCATTCATGTGGGAAGACCATCAGGACCCCCGTTCTTGTGATCAGTGGGGGATAGGGGATAACGTTATATCTTGGTACAATCCCTTTAAGTCTTCAGCAGCGATATGCAGCGAATAGGCTGTCTAAGTAAATTACATCCTATACAGCTGCTCATTCAGTAGACCCTCCTGTTATATTATTAGGTGCTGTCAGAAGTTATGGGGAACATCTCAGAATATCACTTCACCTACAGTAGTCTACTCGCAAAGGGAGAATTTCAATGAACTTTGTGCAAGGAAAACTGGCGCAGTTACCCAAAGCAAATAGATTTCCACTGACCATTTTTCACCTGCACCAGTTTTGATGAATTTTCCTGCCAGCATCACATCGTCATTACACCTCATATGAACTGACCATAGTGGTAGCTGATATATGGAATTCGAAGGATTAATACACAGGGGGATCTGGAAGGAAAAAGTCCCCCAGAAATAGCTGCACGCTCATTTACATGGTGCACACCACAATGCTAGTCCTATTAAGATGACATTTAGGGCATCCTACATACTACACCAGCTTCTCCGGGTTGTTTTCTTTAGCTTCTTTCTTCTCTTCATTCAGCTTCTTCTTTATGAAATCTGCTCTTTATTGGCCTCAATCTGGAGAGAAATAAGAGAAGACAAAGGGGTTGTCCAGTTATAAACCATTGATGACCTGTCCTTAGAATAGATGATCAATAGGAGATCAGTGGGGTCTGCTTTCCAGGACCCCCAACACTCTGCTGTTCGCTGGGCCGCTGCACTTGCACACTAGCTAATCTCTACAAGAAGCAGACAGCTCTGTTCCCACAGCAGTGGTCCGGTCTCATATTGCAGGGTAACTTCCCATTGAAGTGAATGGCCTGTAATACCAAGCCTCACCAGTGCGGGAACAGAGCTGCGTGCTTCCTGCAGAAGTTATATAAGTGCAGGTGTGCACCGACCGCTGAACAGCTGATCGGTTGTAGTAGTGCAAGTATAGTGTTAGGGTTTTATATAAATTAAGCTTCAATTATATAAAACACTAACAAAATACTTGTACTACTACATAAAGTGGTCTGTGATATGTAACTCCCATCACACTGCGGTCACAGAACAGCTGGAGAGCCGTCGGCTGCAAATCACTGATCCACCATCTTATTGGTGACTGCGAGTGACATTATATTTCTTGCCCACCTCTGATCTCAGATTAGCCATGGATGATTGAATGTTTAGGGGTTCCTGCTGATGCAAAGTATAGCAACCGCACTGTTAGCTCTGTTATAGGACAGGATCGTACCTGGGCCGTGTCCTCCGCTGGGAAAGAAAAAGCTGAAATTTACAAGTATTCAGAATTAATTAAGGAAAGGAAGTAAACGAAAGGGGGAAGAAGAACCCATCATCTGACAGTACGTCTCCTTGATCACACATATATATAGTCACATGTATGATATACAATATATAAGATTCAACAACCTATCTACTATATACTCTCCTTAAGAAGAGCCTCATGTCAGTCAGGCAGTGAATGAGAAGACATTCCTTACTTCAGGTGCTGCAGATCCTCTTTAAGACTCATCACATCCCCCATGTACTGTCTGCTGCTCCTCATCACATCCCCCATATAATGTCCTCTCACCTCATCCCATCCCCATACGCGTCTGGTCCAGAAATGTGTATACCTGGCAAATTTAAAATATGTCTAAATAAAGGAAGATTATACATTTTATTCTGCAAGCAAGCGTGGATGACACTTTTTCCTGCATGGAATTTTCTGCTGTTTAAGCCCAGGACCGGGGGCAGGTGAAACCGCTTGAGCAAGCAGTGGATCGTGAGACATATGAAGTGAGCAAGCTGACAGCACAGCACACTATTTTCAAGTGTCTTTTTCTTTGGAATTACCCGGCCGCTGTTGCTATGAATAACTTGTTCTGAGGAGACTATGCACAGCACCAAATGCAAGTATACAAGGATTGAGGTAAATTCTACCCATATTTATAAGTGCAGTATCTCCATTATTTTTGGACATTTGCTCACGATCCTCACACTATTTGCAAATGAAAATTTAGCCACTAAGGTATACCATCTATTATTAGTACGTTTTATGGGACTCTAAGGTACCTATGTTAATTTTTATTGGTGTTTTCAACAAAGTATGATGGCTGAACAAGAAACAGTTGTCCGGGCCAGGATGCAAAAATTATCCAGTCTGTTTCAGGACAATATACAAAGTATGCATCCTGACACAAAGGGGTTAATCCAATCATTAACCAAATATAAGAAATCAGAATTACAGACTTGGTGGGACCAACACTCCCTGAATAAATATTTGGATCTTACAATGATCCCAAGAGGATTGTGTTTGAAAAAATACCAACAACAATTTATGATGATGATTTTCTGTCCAGTTGGAATGATATCTTCTCCGATTGCTCTGATGAGATTGATAGTTGATAATGAGCAATTAAAATTAAATAAATTGCAGAAAGACATACAAGACATTGAACATAAATTGAGAGCAACTTAGAATTCCACAGAATGGGATAATCTAATACAAAAAGAGGATATGGAACTACATAAAATGGAAGAAAAGATAATTCACATAAAAAAAACCAAACTGGAAAGAGACAGACGCGATTCCCAAGATGACAAAGTTTACAACTGGAGTTCCAAAAGGATTCAAAAACCCAAATCAATTCTCAAGAAACAATCAATGAGAAGTCATACAGGCAATTTGAATAGTGTCACATTCTCCTCCTCAGAGTGGGAAGGGGACACATCCCATGTATCATCAGATGTCTCCAGTGGTGACCCTCAGGTATTTGAAGAACCAACACAAAGAATGCAGACTATGGGGAGACTGTCAAAAAACAAGGCACCGAGAGGGGGCCATATGCCAAGAAGGAGATACCCCAGCCGCAGACCAACCATTCGGAATTAGCGGACAATATAATTTTTTTCACACCCCGTATTCTCTCTAACCAGCAATTGGAAATTATCAATAAGGGTAGGAATTTTGTACCTGACTGCACGTTTGACCCTTTCAATACTATGCTGGACCTAAACAAATTTGTTCGGGACCTCATTGTAAAGAAGTATTTCTGCGAACAAACCAGAATCAATGGGGCAAACAGAACAGCTTCTTAGGAGTCTGCAAAACAAGACGACAAACATGGAGACCTAACAACAAGGGACACTGCCTTTCTCTGGGATTTAGAACAACTAGAAAAAGAACAGATGGACACTGATATGGCACCAGATTCAATTCCAATGCCATCAGATATGAGGATTCCCAATCCCTCTTTTTACCCCAAACATCTCAGAACTAGATGGCTGGATGATTTTCAAAACAGTATGGAAAGAGATCTTAATGACCTATATAGATCCAGTCAGAAGAAAGATGCATCCAAATATTAAAATGTTAACATCTCAGTGTCCCAGAGACGTGACTTACAGAATCTCATTAACGATACTGATTTAATAATTCAGCAATCGGACAAAGGGGGCACCATTGCCATAATGGATAATGCATTATACAGTTTATGTGTTGAAAAAATACTCAATGATGATAAAACTTATAGAAAATTAGAGATTGATCCCACCGTAACATTCACCCATTCATTGTCTGATTTGATTACCAGAGGGGGCTCAATGGGGGTATTAAGTGACAAAGAAATGGCTTATCTAGTTCCCAAAAATCCTATTCTTGCAAATTTTTATGGGATTCCCAAGTCTCACAAAAATGTATTTCCACCTCCCATGCGCCCAATAGTTTCGGGACGAGGATCCCTATGTGAGAGACTCAGGCTGTAATTTTCTATGTACCCAATTGCTGTGGTAGTTCAAATCCCCGGATATATTCCTAATAGCAATAGTGTCATTCAAATATTAGCAGGACACAAATGGGGGGGCAGATAAAACCTGGGTAACTTGCGATGTCAAAGCATTGTATTCCTCTATCCCTCACCATTTGGCGCTACAGGCACTTGCATTTCACCTTAGGTCTCATGCACAATATAATGATTCTCTAAGAGCCTTTTTGATGGAAGCAACATTGTAATGAATGCAAACTTGGGACAACCCCTTTTAAGATCAGGCTTCATAGGCAATCTGCAATGGAAGCCCTGGGAGTGTGCAGAAGGCCCCCAGCTGCCATTGTAACCGTTAGGGACCTCCAAACTTCGATCGGAGCATTTAAAGGATTAATATGTTGCAGGCGGGTGTCAGCTATACCAGACAGCATTGTATAGAGTAGGATCGGCCCAGAACCCATTCCATACAAAGCCCAAACCTCCATGACTTAACAGTACATCATGGAGCATTAAGGGGTTAATGTTGTGCATAATTTATATGCGACCTTTATGGTCCCATCCACTTTGCATGTAGTGATGCGACCGCTTTCATCATCATTTGCGATATAACAAGATGGCGGCCTGTGGAGCACTTATTGTGACATCATAGGATGAGAGAATTCTAAACATTGTGACATCACCGCATTCCAAGCTAACCCTGCAGCGTGGAAAGCCTGGAGCTCTGATCACGAGGCGAGGACGAAGAGAGAGGATCCAGCGCAGGTAACACCATCACTTTCCGGAAGTCGCAGAGCTGCTGGCTACCAGGCAATGTGCGTGAGGAACGGGCCAACCTAGACGGACGGGAAGCAAGACCCGAGTTCATGGCATCCAGTGAAAGATTAAGGAAGATACTGAGGAACTACCCAACACCACACGCTACCAACCCGCCAAGCATGGACGATCTGTGAGTAGCCCAGCCCATGCCCAGCCTGCGCGCCACCACACAGCGCCCTCACCCTGCAGGCAGCCTCACAGCGCCCTCACCCTGCAGGCAGCCTCACAGCGCCCTCACCCTGCAGGCAGCCTCACAGCGCCCTCAACCCGCAGGCAGCCTCACAGCGCCCTCACCCCGCAGGCAGCCGCACAGCGCCCTCACCCCGCAGGCAGCCGCACAGCGCCCTCACCCCGCAGGCAACCGCACAGCGCCCTCACCCCGCAGGCAGCCGCACAGCGCCCTCACCCCGCAGGGAGCCGCACAGCTCCCTCACCCCGCACGCAGCCGCACAGCGCCCTCACCCCGCAGGCAGCCGCACAGCGCCCTCACCCCGCACGCAGCCTCACAGCGCCCTCACCCCGCAGGCAGCCGCACAGCGCCCTCACCCCGCAGGGAGCCGCACAGCGCCCTCACCCCGCAGGGAGCCGCACAGCGCCCTCACCCCGCAGGGAGCCGCACAGCGCCCTCACCCCGCACGCAGCCTCACAGCGCCCTCACCCCGCACGCAGCCGCACAGCGCCCTCACCCCGCACGCAGCCGCACAGCGCCCTCACCCCGTATGCGGCCACACAGCGCCCCCCCAGCTCTACAGAGAGATGCTGCAATAAAGCAAGCATTATCCTCCATTTGCTGTGACAACAATTCTGAATGAATGAAGGCTGTAATTCTGGAAGTACTGATCATGTGACCATGACCTGACAACCAGGATCGCTCATTCATCCACTGGAACAGCAAATGATTCTTCCCTTGGACGGATGCAGTCACACAGCGTCCCACCCTGCGCCCCGTCACACAGCGCCCTCACCCAACAGGCAGCCGCACAGCGCATTCACCCTGCACGCAGCCACACAGCGCCCCCCGGCTCCAAGGAGAGATGCTGCAATGAAGCAAGCATTATCCTCCATTTGCTGTGACAACAATTCTGAATGAATGAAGGCTGTAATTCTGGAAGTACTGATCATGTGACCATGACCTGACAACCAGGATCGCTCATTCATCCACTGGAACAGCAAATGATTCTTCCCTTGGACGGGTGCAGTCACACAGCGTCCCACCCTGCGCCCCGCCACACAGCGCATTCACCCTGCATGCAGCCACACAGCGCCCCCCAGCTCTACAGAGAGATGCTGCAATGAAGCAAGCATTATCCTCCATTTGCTGTGACAACAATTCTGAATGAATGAAGGCTGTAATTCTGGAAGTACTGATCATGTGACCATGACCTGACAACCAGGATCGCTCATTCATCCACTGGAACAGCAAATGATTCTTCCCTTGGACGGGTGCAGTCACACAGCGTCCCACCCTGCGCCCCGCCACACAGCGCCCTCACCCAACAGGCAGCCGCACAGCGCATTCACCCTGCACGCAGCCACACAGCGCCCCCCAGCTCTACAGAGAGATGCTGCAATGAAGCAAGCATTATCCTCCATTTGCTGTGACAACAATTCTGAATGAATGAAGGCTGTAATTCTGGAAGTACTGATCATGTGACCATGACCAGACAATCAGGATCGCTCATTCATCCACTGGAACAGCAAATGATTCTTCCCTTGGACGGGTGCAGTCACACAGCGTCCCACCCTGCGCCCCGCCACACAGCGCCCTCACCCAACAGGCAGTCGCACAGCGCATTTACCCTGCACGCAGCCGCACAGCTCCCTCACCCCGCACGCAGCCGCACAGCGCCCTCACCCCGCAGGCAGCCGCACAGCGCCCTCACCCCGCACGCAGCCTCACAGCGCCCTCACCCCGCAGGCAGCCGCACAGCGCCCTCACCCCGCAGGGAGCCGCACAGCGCCCTCACCCCGCAGGGAGCCGCACAGCGCCCTCACCCCGCACGCAGCCTCACAGCGCCCTCACCCCGCACGCAGCCGCACAGCGCCCTCACCCCGCACGCAGCCGCACAGCGCCCTCACCCCGTATGCGGCCACACAGCGCCCCCCCAGCTCTACAGAGAGATGCTGCAATAAAGCAAGCATTATCCTCCATTTGCTGTGACAACAATTCTGAATGAATGAAGGCTGTAATTCTGGAAGTACTGATCATGTGACCATGACCTGACAACCAGGATCGCTCATTCATCCACTGGAACAGCAAATGATTCTTCCCTTGGACGGATGCAGTCACACAGCGTCCCACCCTGCGCCCCGTCACACAGCGCCCTCACCCAACAGGCAGCCGCACAGCGCATTCACCCTGCACGCAGCCACACAGCGCCCCCCGGCTCCAAGGAGAGATGCTGCAATGAAGCAAGCATTATCCTCCATTTGCTGTGACAACAATTCTGAATGAATGAAGGCTGTAATTCTGGAAGTACTGATCATGTGACCATGACCTGACAACCAGGATCGCTCATTCATCCACTGGAACAGCAAATGATTCTTCCCTTGGACGGGTGCAGTCACACAGCGTCCCACCCTGCACCCCGCCACACAGCGCATTCACCCTGCATGCAGCCACACAGCGCCCCCCAGCTCTACAGAGAGATGCTGCAATGAAGCAAGCATTATCCTCCATTTGCTGTGACAACAATTCTGAATGAATGAAGGCTGTAATTCTGGAAGTACTGATCATGTGACCATGACCTGACAACCAGGATCGCTCATTCATCCACTGGAACAGCAAATGATTCTTCCCTTGGACGGGTGCAGTCACACAGCGTCCCACCCTGCGCCCCGCCACACAGCGCCCTCACCCAACAGGCAGCCGCACAGCGCATTCACCCTGCACGCAGCCACACAGCGCCCCCCAGCTCTACAGAGAGATGCTGCAATGAAGCAAGCATTATCCTCCATTTGCTGTGACAACAATTCTGAATGAATGAAGGCTGTAATTCTGGAAGTACTGATCATGTGACCATGACCAGACAACCAGGATCGCTCATTCATCCACTGGAACAGCAAATGATTCTTCCCTTGGACGGGTGCAGTCACACAGCGTCCCACCCTGCGCCCCGCCACACAGCGCCCTCACCCAACAGGCAGCCGCACAGCGCATTCATCCTGCACGCAGCCACACAGCGCCCCCCAGCTCTACAGAGAGATGCAGCAATGAAGCAAGCATTATCCTCCATTTGCTGTGACAACAATTCTGAATGAATGAAGGCTGTAATTCTGGAAGTACTGATCATGTGACCATGACCAGACAACCAGGATCGCTCATTCATCCACTGGAACAGCAAATGATTCTTCCCTTGGATGGGTGCAGTCACACAGCGTCCCACCCTGCGCCCTGCCACACAGCGCCCTCACCCAACAGGCAGTCGCACAGCGCATTCACCCTGCACGCAGCCACACAGCGCCCCCCAGCTCTACAGAGAGATGCTGCAATGAAGCAAGCATTATCCTCCATTTGCTGTGACAACAATTCTGAATGAATGAAGGCTGTAATTCTGGAAGTACTGATCATGTGACCATGACCTGACAACCAGGATCGCTCATTCATCCACTGGAACAGCAAATGATTCTTCCCTTGGACGGGTGCAGTCACACAGCGTCCCACCCTGCGCCCCGCCACACAGCGCCCTCACCCAACAGGCAGCCGCACAGCGCATTCACCCTGCACGCAGCCACACAGCGCCCCCTAGCTCTACAGAGAGATGCTGCAATGAAGCAAGCATTATCCTGCATTTGCTGTGACAACAATTCTGAATGAATGAAGGCTGTAATTCTGGAAGTACTGATCATGTGACCATGACCTGACAACCAGGATCGCTCATTCATCCACTGGAACAGCAAATGATTCTTCCCTTGGACGGGTGCAGTCACACAGCGTCCCACCCTGCGCCCCGCCACACAGCGCCCTCACCCTGCAGGCAGCCGCACAGTGCATTCACCCTGCACGCAGCCACACAGCGCCCCCCAGCTCTACAGAGAGATGCTGCAATGAAGCAAGCATTATCCTCCATTTGCTGTGACAACAATTCTGAATGAATGAAGGCTGTAATTCTGGAAGTACTGATCATGTGACCATGACCTGACAACCAGGATCGCTCATTCATCCACTGGAACAGCAAATGATTCTTCCCTTGGACGGGTGCAGTCACACAGCGTCCCACCCTGCGCCCCGCCACACAGCGCATTCACCCTGCACGCAGCCACACAGCGCCCCCCAGCTCTACAGAGAGATGCTGCAATGAAGCAAGCATTATCCTCCATTTGCTGTGACAACAATTCTGAATGAATGAAGGCTGTAATTCTGGAAGTACTGATCATGTGACCATGACCTGACAACCAGGATCGCTCATTCATCCACTGGAACAGCAAATGATTCTTCCCTTGGATGGGTGCAGTCACACAGCGTCCCACCCTGCGCCCCGCCACACAGCGCCCTCACCCAACAGGCAGTCGCACAGCGCATTCACCCTGCACGCAGCCACACAGCGCCCCCCAGCTCTACAGAGAGATGCTGCAATGAAGCAAGCATTATCCTCCATTTGCTGTGACAACAATTCTGAATGAATGAAGGCTGTAATTCTGGAAGTACTGATCATGTGACCATGACCTGACAACCAGGATCGCTCATTCATCCACTGGAACAGCAAATGATTCTTCCCTTGGACGGGTGCAGTCACACAGCGTCCCACCCTGCGCCCCGCCACACAGCGCCCTCACCCAACAGGCAGCCGCACAGCGCATTCACCCTGCACGCAGCCACAAAGCGCCCCCCTAGCTCTACAGAGAGATGCTGCAATGAAGCAAGCATTATCCTCCATTTGCTGTGACAACAATTCTGAATGAATGAAGGCTGTAATTCTGGAAGTACTGATCATGTGACCATGACCTGACAACCAGGATCGCTCATTCATCCACTGGAACAGCAAATGATTCTTCCCTTGGACGGGTGCAGTCACACAGCGTCCCACACTGCGCCCCCCCACACAGCGCCCTCACCCAACAGGCAGCTGCACAGCGCATTCACCCTGCACGCAGCGCCCCCCAGCTCTACAGAGAGATGCTGCAATGAAGCAAGCATTATCCTCCATTTGCTGTGACAACAATTCTGAATGAATGAAGGCTGTAATTCTGGAAGTACTGATCATGTGACCATGACCTGACAACCAGGATCGCTCATTCATCCACTGAAACAGCAAATGATTCTTCCCTCGGACTATAAGGGGGGTGCAGTCACACAGCGTCCCACCCTGTACCCTGCTGTACAGCGCCCTCACCCTGCACCCCGCCACACAACACCCTCACCCTGAACCCCGCCATACAGCGCCGTCACCATGCACCCCGCCACACAGCGTCTACTAGCTGTACACCCAGCCAGCAACTTCATTTGGACACCCACACAGCGCCCCACCCCAGCTCTACATGTACAATGCCCACCACCATCACACTATCATCAGCGGCTCTGATCCAGGGTTCTAGGACTGATCGCCTTTTCCCGGGGTCAAGAAGGAATTTTTTCCCTGTGACACAAATTGGCTAAAAGTGTCGAGGGATTTTTCGCTTTCTTCTGGATCTGCAGCCTTAGGGAAGCCATAACACTAAAATGTTGAAAACCTTAAATAAATAAAGTCTTTTATAATTGACACTTCTCTTAAGTTTTTATTTTGGAGCATGCGAGAATTTATTTTCTGGTGTCTAATTTCTGGTGAAGGCTGATTTTAGACAATACTTTCTAAATAAACCATTTCTTAAATTTATGGAATTGAATCCAAATACATATGGGTGAGAAAATGGTTGTTTGCAGCAAAGTTGTAGCTAGACGGAGGTCAGGGAGGGATCAGAGGGGGCATGTGCCCCAGGTGCCAGGGGGGGGGGCCTTGGTGAGGTATGTAAATGAGGGATGAGAAAGGGCATGTGCCCCAGGTGCCAGGGGGGCCTTGATGAGGTATGTAAATGACGGATGAGAGGGAGCACGTGCCCCAGGTGCCGGGGGAAGCCTTGGTGAGGTATGTAAATGAGGGATGAGAGGGAGCACGTGCCCCAGGTGCCAGGGGGAGGCCTTGGTAAGGTATGTAAATGCAGGGCAAGTGCAACAAACTGAATATTTGCCCCATGTGAAGGCAATTACAGCTCTGGTTTCCACAAAGATATGAATATTAACACGTAAGCCACAAACTGCAGTGCAGCCTGTACGGCAAGCCCAAGGGAAGATATTGTATGTGTAAACCCAGGATCAGAGACACTTGAGATGATCACAGATCCTGGGCATAACCAGACAACCAACCCATCATGTCCTCCTTCCTGATGTGAAGCGATACACTGATTAGTAACATGTAGGGTGGTGAATCCCAAGTGGTTCCCCATTAAGAAAACAACTGCAACCACATTTAGTGTAAACAATGCAACTTTACTAAATGCAACCGCCAACAAGTGGTACAGAAACCTAAAGAAAAGCTTAAACGTTGCAAGCTTATAATACGAGAAAGACTGTTTGTTCTCCTCTACTCTGTTCCTGCTTACTTCACAGGAGCCCCCGTAGAGCATGTTGCTTCATAGAGGCCTGATTGTCCTATAATCCCCAATAGTGTCCACATCCCTAAATTAGGCCACTCCCACTAGCCAATCAATCCCATGATACAGCTCTTCCCCAGCACGCATGCTCGCTATCTCTGGCAGTTCCATAGGGATGTAGAAGAAGCAATGTGTATGCTTGACCGCCACTCCATTCATCCATGAAAAACAAAGGACCCCAATTCTTTTCATTGGTAGGTGTACTTGCAACTGGACCTTCACTGATTAAACACTTATTCCCTCATCCTGTGTATAGGGGATAAGTTATAATCTTGGTAGAACCCCTTTAAGGCCCTGGGACCAGAACTGAACTTCATGTGTAGCAGTAAGGAGAGCTCTAAGGCCTCATGTCCACTAGCTAAATGGAATTGCGGAATCCGCAGCGGATTTTGCCCATAGGGAATCATTGGCCATCCACGGTCCGTTAAATTGAATTTTGCACCTGCGGATGGCATTTTAAAAGAATTGCATTTTTCATGCGCGGGAGAAAAAAAGCGGCATGCTCGATTCTGCCGCGCATTCCGCGCGGATCGGCAACATTGCTATCACATTGATAGCAATGTGTGCGGATATCTGCATGCAAAAAAAATACCACTTAAAGCAAATCCGCGGCAGATTCTGCGCGGATTGTATTTTTCAAGTGGACATGAGGCCTTAGGCTTTGTCCGACACTTCTATGTACCCAGTTGTGTGTCCGCATGGCCTCAGCTGGGGTGGTAGAGATGGCCATAAACATTATATATAAGACGTTTAGTTCAAATTAGTTTTCCATACTAAAGCATTTCAACCTTTTTAAAAGTTACCTTATCTTAACATTTCTCACCTGAACCCATAAAAACATTAAAAGAAGTGCAGGGTAATTCTGTTGCTGAACTGGAAATAGCTGAACCCACAGAAGCCCTGTGCAACATATAATCACTTTGGTCAAAACTCCCTAAACCACTTAGGGGCACCTCACAGTGTGAAGTGAAATACATTTGAACCCGTTCTTCTACCCTAAACCACCAGGAAAACTAGGAGATAAATGTACGAGGCTGGGAGACCGACCACCGGGACCTCCAGTGATCACGAGAATGGCAGTACCCTAGCCCCCTTGTGAATGGAGTTATACTGCTAATGTGTGAGCACGGCTCTATTTCCATGGAACTGATAGCCAACCATTTACTACCTTGTTCAAGCTGCAATTGATAAAATATCAATATATATAGAATATATACATCAAAAGTATATGTAAGGAATATGTTGGCAATTAAATCGTTATTCCGTGCTTTTACCATTGATGACCTATCCCCAGGATAGAGCACCAACAGTCAACCAGCGGGGATCCGCCGCTCAGGATCCCCGCTACATTAGTTTATCCTCTGGCTCACTGTCAGTACAGCGGGGCTGGATATAGTCATTGGTAGTCAAGGCTAGAAATACAATAGATGGCTTCCCCCCTCACCAAAACCAACAGGAGCGATGCCTCCCATTTCACCTTTGGCTCTGACTGCAATGAGAATCCGGAAGTGTAATTGAAAGCATCACTCCCACTGATCTCAATGGGAATGAAGCCACCCACCACACTCCTGACCCAGACCACCAATGACAATGTCCAGCCTGCTGCACTGACAAGCCGGACAATCAGCTGATCGGCGGCGAATCGAAGTGGCGGACCCCAGCTGGTCAACCACTGACAACCCATCCCGGGGACATCACATCCTCAGCATTAGCCTGCAATACCCCCTTATAGTGGAAGGATTGATTTTGGGACCCACTGACACAAGAGAAAGGACAATAAAGCAGACAGAAGTATTAAAAACAAATAAAAAGGTCCCTTCCATTTCTGGTCTATAGCGGTCCCCAAAAACTGCCATCGCTCTAGAGACCCAGAGCCCATTGTAAATGAAGCCCTGGATTTCTATCGAGGCAGGAGTCACGTCAAATCAGGGTAAAGGTCCCAGGCATCTCATCAGATCCATAGGCGAGCCTGCTGCCCATATACTCTCAGCCCGTCTTATATACTATTTACAAAAATGGTCTACACGCTCGTGTGCACATAGACATTTTATTGTTCATCGTGCTGACTCATCTTAATTCACTATTACCACTGGGGCCGCTATGGGGGGTTGGGGGGCACTATTACTACTTGGGCAATTGTGGGGGTCGCAGTTACTGCAGAGGCCACTGTGTGGGGGGTCACTATTACTGCAGAGGCCACTGTGGGTGGGTCACTATTACTGCAGAGGCCACTGTGGGGGGGGGGGGGGGGTCACTATTACTGCAGAGGCCACTGTGGGGGGGGTCACTATTACTGCAGAGGCCACTGTGGGGGGGGGGGGGTCACTATTACAGCAGAGGCCACTGTGGGGGGGGGGGGGGGTCACTATTACAGCAGAGGCCACTGTGGGGGGGGGGGGGGTCACTATTACTGCAGAGGCCACTGTGGGGGGGGGGGGTCACTATTACTGCAGAGGCCACTGTGGGGGGGGGGACACTATTACTGCAGAGGCCACTGTGGGGGGTCACTAAACTGCAGAGGCCACTGTGGGGGGTCACTAAACTGCAGAGACCACTGTGGGGGGAACACTTACTGCAGAGGCCACTGTGGGGGTCCCTTTGGGGGAACACCATTACTGCAGAGGCCACTGTGGGGAACACTATTACTGCAGAGGCCACGGTGGGGAACACTATTACTGCAGAGGCCACTGTGGGGAACACTATTACTGCAGAGGCCACTGTGGGGAACGCTATTACTGCAGAGGCCACTGTGGGGAACGCTATTACTGCAGAGGCCACTACGGGGAACACTATTACTGCAGAGGCCACTGCGGGGAACACTATTACTGCAGAGGCCACTGCGGGGAACACTATTACTGCAGAGGCCACTGCGGGGAACACTATTACTGCAGAGGCCACTGCGGGGAACACTATTACTACTGGGGCCACTGCGGGGAACACTATTACTACTGGGGCCACTGTGGGGAACACTATTACTACTGGGGCCACTGTGGGGAACACTATTACTACTGGGGCCACTGTGGGCAACACTATTACTACTGGGGCCACTGTGGGCAACAATATTACTACTGGGGCCACTGTGGGGAACACTATTACTACTGGGGCCACTGTGGGGAACACTATTACTACTGGGGCCACTGTGGGCAACACTATTACTACTGGGGCCACTGTGGGGAACACTATTACTACTGGGGCCACTGTGGGGAACACTATTACTACTGGGGCCACTGTGGGGAACACTATTACTACTGGGGCCACTGTGGGGAATACTTACTACTGGGGCCACTGTGGGGAACACTTACTACTGGGGCCACTGTGGGGAACACTTACTACTGGGGCCACTGTGGGGAACACTTACTACTGGGGCCACTGTGGGGAACACTTACTACTGGGGCCACTGTGGGGAACACTTACTACTGGGGCCACTGTGGGGAACACTTACTACTGGGGCCACTGTGGGGAACACTTACTACTGGGGCCACTGTGGGGAACACTTACTACTGGGGCCACTGTGGGGAACACTTACTACTGGGGCCACTGTGGGGAACACTTACTACTGGGGCCACTGTGGGGAACACTTACTACTGGGGCCACTGTGGGGAACACTTACTACTGGGGCCACTGTGGGGAACACTTACTACTGGGGCCACTGTGGGGAACACTTACTACTGGGGCCACTGTGGGGAACACTTACTACTGGGGCCACTGTGGGGAACACTTACTACTGGGGCCACTGTGGGGAACACTTACTACTGGGGCCACTGTGGGGAACACTTACTACTGGGGCCACTGTGGGGAACACTTACTACTGGGGCCACTGTGGGGAACACTTACTACTGGGGCCACTGTGGGGAACACTTACTACTGGGGCCACTGTGGGGAACACTTACTACTGGGGCCACTGTGGGGAACACTTACTACTGGGGCCACTGTGGGGAACACTTACTACTGGGGCCACTGTGGGGAACACGTACTACTGGGGCCACTGTGGGGAACACGTACTACTGGGGCCACTGTGGGGAACACGTACTACTGGGGCCACTGTGGGGAACACGTACTACTGGGGCCACTGTGGGGAACACGTACTACTGGGGCTGACGCCAGGAGCAGCGGCACGAGACGAAGGTACGAGCGGGGGGCTGAAGGGGACAGCGGAGCAGCTCAGCAGCCGATACCAGCGCCGAAGCAGGTGCGGGGGCAGCAAGGAGAAGACCGGAGCGCAGTAGCCGGCGCCAAGAGGCCACCAGGAGTCCAGCGCCAGCAGCAGCGGAGGGGACCAGAACGGAGCAGCTGAGACAGGAGGGCAGAGTGAGCGGCCGCCGGGACAGCGGGTGACGTCACCAGGAGGAGTGGAGGAGCTGATAAGTATCTTCTGTGTGTGTTTGTGAGCTAAGTGTGTGTCTTCTGTGTATCTGGTTATTTGTGTCTTCTGTGTGTGTCTGGGGGTCTAAGTGTTTGTGAGGGGGGTAAAAAAAAAAAAAAATTTTGTGACCGGTTGTGCATAAGTCTCAGCGGGTAAGAGGTTGCGTGAGAGCGGCAGCGTGAGTAGTTGCACAGAGGCAGCAGCGTGTGAGCGGTTGCAGCAGCGGGTGAGCGGTTGCAGCAGCGGGTGAGCGGTTGCAGCAGCGGGTGAGGGGTTGCAGCAGCGGGTGAGGGGTTGCAGCAGCGGGTCAGCAGTTGCAGCAGCGGGTCAGCGGTTGCAGCAGCGGGTCAGCGGTTGCAGCAGCGGGTCAGCAGTTGAGCGGTTGCAGCAGCGTGTGAGCGGTTGTAGCAGCGTGAGCGGAGTGTGATCAAGTCTATCTTCACTACTTCCACAAGTAAATTGTAGATCCCCATTAGGATGAGCTCCATGTCTGGCAATGTCATCCAGTGTGCTACTTGTGCAATGTATGCGGTCCTTGATCAGCCGATCGAGGGGGGCATACTGTTGCGCAAGATGCGTGCACGTCGCACATTTAGAAGCCCAAATTCTGGATCTAAACGGGCAACTGGCAACACTGAGAGCCATTGACATCATGGAAAGGAGTTTGGTGCTCACTGAGCAGACACTCGCTGGGGTAGAGGCGGGGGCGGATGGTAGTACGGAAGTGCAGGGGGAGCAGGCAGTCAGCTGGGTGTCAGATAGAAGGAGGCGTAGAGGGAATAGATCCAGGGAGGCTGGTCCTGAACTGGCACAACCCAACATGTCTGCAACGTTGGCAGATGAGGGCGATGCCATTACAGAGCCAGCACCGCTGCAGCACGACATGCCCTCTGAACGCCAGGGGGATGACTGCTCCAGTGAGACGGGGATGGGGAGCGCAGGGCAGGCTAGACAGGTTCTAGTGGTGGGGGACTCAATTAGGGGGACAGAGAGGGCAATCTGCCATAAAGACCGGGATCGTCGAACGGTGTGTTGTCTTCCTTGCGCTCGAGTTCGACACATCGCGGATCGGATTGACAGATTACTGGGAGGGGCTGGTGAGGATCCAGCGGTCATGGTGCACGTTGGCACCAATGAACAAGTTAGAGGTCAATGGAGGGCCCTCAAAAATGATTTCAGGGACTTCGGGTCCAAGCTTAGGGCGAGGACCTCCAGGGTACTTTTCTCGGAAATACTACCTGTACCTAAAGCCACACTAGAAAGGCAGCAGGATCTTAGGGAGGTAAACAAGTGGCTCCGGAGTTGGTGTAAGAAGGAGGGATTTGTGTTCCTGGAGAACTGGGCTGACTTTGCTGTCGGCTACAGGCTCTACCGTAGGGACGGGCTGCATCTTAATGGGGAGGGTGCAGCTGTGCTGGGGGATAAGATGGCTAGAAGGCTGGAGGAGTGTTTAAACTAGGGACTGGGGGGGGGGGGGGTAAAATGAGAAATAGTGGGGTAGCCAGTGTAACTAGCGATCCGGGTCCAAGCAAAGGGAATGGGGGGGGTCGAGCAGGGGGTGGGGTTAGTACAGATAGAATTGATAGATCAGCCATAAGTACGAATAGCAACAAAACAAATTTAAAAAACAAAAAAAATTATATAAATTGTATGACCACGAATGCAAGAAGTCTGATTGGTAAAGTGGGTGAGCTTGAAGCGAGAATGACTGATGAAAACTATGATATAGTCGGAATTACGGAAACATGGCTTGATGATAAGTGCGATTGGGCGGTGAATTTGCAGGGGTACAATCTCTTCAGAAGAGACTGAAGGAACCAGAAAGGGGGAGGGGTATGTCTGTACGTCAAATCGAACTTGAAGCCGAGGCTACGGGAGGATATAGGGGTAGGAGACGAACAGGTGGAATCTCTGTGGGTAGAAATACAGGGAGGAAAAAATAACAAAATCCTGATAGGGGTCTTCTATAGAGCACCAAAAGCAACAGAAGAAACTGAAAACTTACTACTAAGGCAGATAGAAGAGGTGTCAAAGCGAAACAAAGTAATTATCATGGGGGACTTTAATTATCCAGATATAACATGGGAGAACGAAACCTGCAAATCTCACAGGGGTGATAAATTCTTGAGAGTAATTAAAGACAATTACCTGAACCAACTTGTGCAGGAACCAACAAGAAGGAGGGCCATTCTGGACCTAGTACTAACCAACAAACCGGACCGTATAAAGGGGGTGCAGGTTGAGGGGCACTTGGGGAACAGTGACCACAATATAATCAACTTCCAGCTGTCAATCAATAGGAAGCCTTATCAGGGAGTGACAAAGAAACTAAACTTTAGTAAAGCAAAATTTGATGAGCTTAGAACTATCGGTAACATTAATTGGGACAACATCCTCAAAAATATCAGTACGGAGGACAAATGGGAAAAGTTCAAAAGAATCCTAATCGCCTCATGTGAACAGTTCATTCCCTTTAAAAATAAAAGAAACTCAACTAAAAGGAAACCAATGTGGCTCGACAAGACGGTAAGCGGGGCAATAAACGAAAAAAAGAAAGCGTTCAAACTACTAAAGCAACAAGGCAGCGAAGAAGCGCTAAAAACATACAGGGAAAAAAACAAAATATGCAAAGATACGATCAAAACTGCCAAGGAGGAAGCAGAAAGACGGATCGCCAAAGAGAGCAAAAACAACCCGAAGCTATTTTTCAACTACATTAACAGCAAAAGGATTTGCAGGGAGAGCGCTGGCCCTTTAAAAAACAATGCAGGAGAAATCATTGATGATGACGAAGGGAAAGCAAATCTACTAAACAGTTTCTTCTCAAGTGTATTCACAAAAGAAAAGGAAATGCCACACGAGATGCAGGGGAATAAAATGAACCCCTCACAAAAGATCTCATACCTAACGCAGGAGGAGGTGCGGAAGCGGCTAAAGAAAACTAAAATTGATAAATCGCCGGGCCCAGATGGATTACACCCAAGGATACTAAGGGAACTAAGTGACGAGATAGCTAGGCCACTATACCTAATATTTCTAGACACTATCAAGACCGGTGTAGTACCATTGGATTGGCGCATTGCCAACGTGGTTCCAATTTACAAAAAAGGGAGCAAAAGTGAGCCTGGTAACTACAGGCCAGTAAGTCTCACTTCAGTAATGGGAAAAATTTTCTAGGGGATTCTGAGAGACGCCATCGATGAGTACCTCAAGGAGAATAAGGGAATAACTCCTCACCAGCATGGATTCATGAAGGGTCGCTCATGTCAGACAAATCTGATCAGTTTCTACGATGAAGTAAGCTCTTAGCTGTACCAGGGAGAATCTATTGATTTTGTATATCTGGACTTCTCTAAAGCCTTTGACACCGTGCCACATAATAGGCTAATATACAAAATGAGGCAGCTCGGACTAGGCGAAAACGTGTGTAAGTGGGTAAAAAATTGGCTCAATGATAGAAAGCAGAGGGTGGTAATAAATGGTGCGTACTTTGATTGGACCACAGTCGCTAGCGGGGTGCCACAGGGTTCAGTATTAGTCCCCACTCTGTTCAACATATTTATCAATGACCTGATAGAGGGGCTGCACAGCAAAATATCAATATTTGCAGATGACACAAAATTATACAACATAATTAATGCAACGGAGGACAATGTGCGGCTACAAATGGACCTGGATAAGCTAGGGGCTTGGGCAGAAAAATGGCAAATGAAGTTCAATGTTGAAAAATGTAAGACTATGCACATGGGCAGGAGAAACGGATGTCACAAATATTCACTTAATGGGGTACCACTAGGGAAAAGTGATATGGAAAAGGATCTGGGGGTATTAGTGGATAATAGACTAAACTGGAGTAACCAATGCCAGTCAGCTGCTGCAAAGGCAAATAAAGTCTTGGGGTGCATTAAAAGAGGTATAGGGGCGAAGGACGAGAACATTATCCTTCCATTATATAAGGCACTTGTCAGGCCTCACATGGAATACTGCGTACAATTCTGGTCAACGGCGCTCAGGAAAGATGTCACAGTGCTTGAGGGGGTTCAAAGAAGGGCAACTAAACTAATACATGGAATGACGGGACTGGAATACCCAGAGAGGCTATCCAAATTGGGACTATTTACTCTAGAAAAAAGAAGGTTAAGAGGCGACCAAATAACCATGTATAAGTACATGAGGGGACAACACATGGATCTCTCCCGCAATCTGTTTACACCCAGGACCACGACAGTAACAAGAGGACATCCGCTACGATTAGAGGAAAGTAGGTTTCATCACCAACATAGAAGGGGATTCTTTACTGTAAGAGCAGTTAGACTGTGGAACTCTCTACCGGAGGAAGTGGTGATGGCAAAATCCATAGAGGAGTTTAAAAGGGGACTTGATGTCTTTCTGGAGAAGAAGGATATTACAGGATATAAATATTAGGTTAAGTGTCAATCCGGGTATACAGGCAGGTAGGAACTATTAGGCCTCATGTCCACGGGGAAAATAAGAATTAAAATCCGCAGCGGATTTTAACTCTTCTCCCGCGCGCGGATCCGCATCCCATAGGGATTCATTGACCACCCGCGGGTAGATAAATACCCGCGGATCGTCAATAAAAGTGATTTTAAAAAAAATGGAGCATGAAAAAATCTGGACCATGCTCCATTTTCATGCGGGTCTCCCGCGGGGACGGCTCCCGCGGGCTTCTATTGAAGCCTATGGAAGCCGTCCGGATCCGCGGGAGACAAAATTCGGAATTTACTCACACGCTCCGTTTCTTCTCTTCGCGGCGGCGCCATCTTCTCTCCGTCGCGGCCGGATCTTTTTTCTTCGGGACGGCGCATGCGCGGGGCACGTCACCGACGTTATCATGCACATCCGCCGAGCCGAAGAAAGAAGATCCGGCCGCGACGAGAGAAGATGACGCCGCAGCGAAGAGAAGAAACGGAGCGGATGGGAGGTGAGTTTATTCTGATTTATTCTTATTTTCAGCCCTCATGTCCGCGGGGCAGGTGGGACCCGCTATGGATTCTACATGGAGAATCCGTAGCGGGCCTGATTTTCCCCGTGGACATGAGGCCTTAGGGGTTGATCCAGGGAACAGTCTGATTGCCATTAGGGAGTCGGGAAGGAATTTTTTCCCCAAAAGGGCTAATTGGCTTCTGGCCTTGGGGGTTTTTGCCTTCCTCTGGATCAACACAGTAGGATAGACAGGCTGGACTAGATGGACATTGTCTTCACTCAGCCTTACATACTATGTTACTATGTTACTGCGGAGAACACGGACTACTGGGGCCACTGTGGAGAACACAGACTACTGGGGCCACTGTGGGGAACACTTACTACTGGGGCCACTGTGGGGAACACTTACTACTGGGGCCACTGTGGGGAACACTTACTACTAGGGCCACTGTGGGGAACACTTACTACTGGGGCCACTGTGGGGAACACTTACTACTGGGGCCACTGTGGGGAACACTTACTACTTAGGGCCACTGTGGGGAACACTTACTACTGGGGCCACTGTGGGGAAGGGTCACTATTACTGCAGAAGCCACTATGGGGGGTCATTATTACTGCAGAAGCCACTGGGGGGGGGCACTATTACTGCAGAGGCCACTGTGGGGGGACACTATTACTGCAGAGGCCACTGTGGGGGGGTCACTATTACTGCAGAGGCCACTGTGGGGGGGAGGGGGGGGGTCACTATTACTGCAGAGGCCACTGTGGGGGGGGGAAGGGGTCACCATTACTGCAGAGGCCACTGTGGGGGGGTCACTATTACTGCAGAGGCCACTGTGGGGGGTCACTATTACTGCAGAGGCCACTGTGGGGGGTCACTATTACTGCAGAGGCCACTGTGGGGGTCCCTTTGGGGGAACACTACTACTGCAGAGGCCACTGTGGGGGTCCTTTTGGGGGAACACTTACTACTGAGGCCACTGTGGGGAACACTTAATACTTGGGGCCACTGTGGGGAATACTTACTACTGGGGCCACTGTGGGGAACACTTACTACTGGGGCCACTGTGGGGGGGGGGGGGGTTCACTATTACTGCAGAAGCCACTATGGGGGGGTCACTATTACTGCAGAAGCCACTGTGGGGGGTCACTATTACTGCAGAGGCAACAGTGGGGGGACACCATTACTGCAGAGGCCACCTCTTTAAGACTCATCACATCCCCCATGTACTGTCTGCTGCTCCTCATCACATCCCCCATATAATGTCCTCTCACCTTATCCCATCCCCAATATACTGTCCTCTTCCTTCATCACATCCCCCATATACTGTCCTCTCCCCTCATCACAGCCCGCATATACTGTCCTCTCCCCCTCATCACATCCCCCAAATACTGTCCTCTCCCCCTCATCACATCCCTCATATACTGTCCTCTCCCCTCATCACATCCCCCATATACTGTCCTCTCCCCTCATTACAGCCCCCCATATACTGTCCTCTCCTTCATCACATCCCCCATATACTGTTCTCTTCCCCTCATCACATCCCGCATATGCTGCCCTCTCCTCATCACATCCCCCATATAGTGTCCTCTCCCTCATCACATCCCCCATATACTGTCCTCTCCTCCTCAACACATCCGCCATATACTGTCCTCTCTCATCACATCCCCCATATACAGCCCTCTCCTCCATCACAGCCCCCATATACTGTCCTGTCCCCCACATCACATCCCCCATATACTGTCCTCTTCCCCATCACGGCCCTGTGTACTTCCTCCTCCCGCGCTCCACCGCCCTGCGCTCTTGTTCTCTGCGGGCCTGATATGTAACTCCCATCACACCGCGGTCACAGTACAGCTGGAGAGCCGTCGGCTGCAAATCACTGATCCACCATGTTATTGGTGACTGCGAGTGACATTATATTTCTTGCCCACCTCTGATCTCATATTAGCCATGGATGATTGAATGTTCAGGGGTTCCTGCTGATGCAAAGTATAGCAACCGCACTGTTAGCTCTGTTATAGGACAGGATCGTACCTGGGCCGTGTCCTCCGTTGGGGAAGAAAAAGCTGAAATTTACAAGTATTCAGAATTAATTAAGGAAAGGAAGTAAACGAAAGGGGGAAAAAGAACCCATCATCTGACAGTACGTCTCCTTGATCACACATATATATAGTCACATGTATGATATACAATATATACGATTCAACAACCTATCTACTATATACTCTCCTTAAGAAGAGCCTCATGTTAGTCAGGCAGTGAATGAGAAGACATTCCTTACTTCAGGTGCTGCAGATCCTCTTTAAGACTCATCACATCCCCCATGTACTGTCTGCTGCTCCTCATCACATCCCCCATATAATGTCCTCTCACCTTATCCCATCCCCAATATACTGTCCTCTTCCTTCATCACATCCCCCATATACTGTCCTCTCCCCTCATCACAGCCCGCATATACTGTCCTCTCCCCCTCATCACATCCCCCAAATACTGTCCTCTCCCCCTCATCACATCCCTCATATACTGTCCTCTCCCCTCATCACATCCCCCATATACTGTCCTCTCCCCTCATTACAGCCCCCCATATACTGTCCTCTCCTTCATCACATCCCCCATATACTGTCCTCTCTCTCATCACATCCCCATATATTGCCCTCTCTCTCATCACATCCCCCCATATACTGTCCTCTTCCCCTCATCACATCCTGCATATGCTGCCCTTTCCTCATCACATCCCCCATATACTGTGCTCTCCCTGATCACATCCCCCATATACTGTCCTCTCCTCCTCAACACATCCGCCATATACTGTCCCATTCCCCCCATCACATCCCCCCATATACTGTCCTCTTCCCCTCATCACATCCCGCATATGCTGCCCTCTCCTCATCACATCCCCCATATAGTGTCCTCTCCCTCATCACATCCCCCATATACTGTCCTCTCCTCCTCAACACATCCAACACATCCGCCATATACTGTCCTCTCTCATCACATCCCCCATATACAGCCCTCTCCTCCATCACAACCCCCATATACTGTCCTGTCCCCCACATCACATCCCCCATATACTGTCCTCTTCCCCATCACAGCCCTGTGTACTTCCTCCTCCCGCGCTCCACCGCCCTGCGCTCTTGTTCTCTGCGGGCCTGATAAAGAGGGTAAACACCACAAGAACAAGCAATGCACCAATTACAGAGCCTCCAGTCAGCGCTCCCCATGTACTGAAGGAGCTAAGCAGTGATTGGCTAGCCTCCTGTCAGCTCTCCCCCATGTACTGTACGAGCTGTTCAGTGATTGGCCAGCCTCCAGTCAGCGCTCCCCTTGTACTGCAGGAGTTGAGCAGTGATTGGCTACGGCTCGGCCTGTCAGCGCACGGCTTATTTCCCGCTCCTCAGCGGC
The DNA here is from genome assembly GCF_035609145.1 of Eleutherodactylus coqui. Taxonomy (NCBI): domain Eukaryota; kingdom Metazoa; phylum Chordata; class Amphibia; order Anura; family Eleutherodactylidae; genus Eleutherodactylus; species Eleutherodactylus coqui. The sequence goes on along the minus strand of NW_027102161.1, from coordinate 195,061 downwards.
CAGTGCTCTCCGGGCCTCAGCAGAAGAGAGCCTGCGGAGGAGATAGTTGGCTGCTGTAGGCGGAGCCTCGGGGCTGGACGCCCTGGTGCTTAGTCCCCCTTCTCTGTCCCTGCTGCGTGCTGTGCAGTTACTGAGTGCCCTCTATTCACTGATATACTCATGCTGGGCAGTAATCACACAGGGCAAACAGATCCAGGACCGCCTAAAATGCACCAGATGTCTCCCAGTGAGGGCGGTGTCACATCTGAGCTAAGGGCAGTGGCGTAGCAAGCTGGGTGCAGGATGCCCCTGGTGCTATCAGTGAGGGGGTGACAGCTCAGCCATTTGGCGGGTGAAGGAGCTACTATTGGAGCTGCTGCAGGAGAACCAGCGCCTACTGGCCGTCCTGTCCTCCCTCTGCCCGATGCGACGTGTGACTGACTGGCTACAGATTAGCTTCCCGCACAGCCCAGTCTGCCATAAGCCTCTCACAGAGCCCACACTGCCCCCTAGCGCCGACTAATCTTTTCTATTCAGTCCTGACATGAGGGAAGGGGGGGGGGGGGGCAGAATCATGTGATACCCTGTGTGGGAGGAGTGAGGGATCACATGACCATGGAGATCAGTGGATTCAGGACTATGGTGTGTGTGTTGGAGCTGTGGGGGTCGGGATGGATGGAGTGGGTGGAGCTGTGTGTGTGATGTCTGGGGATCAGGATGGATGTAAGCTGTGTGTGTAATGTCTGGGGATCAGTATGGATGTAGCTGAGCTGTATGTGTGTGATGTCTGGGTATCAGGATGGATGTAGCGGAGCTGTGTGTGTGATGTCTGGGGATCAGTATGGATGTAGCTGAGCTGTATGTGTGTGATGTCTGGGTATCAGGATGGATGTAGCGGAGCTGTGTGTGTGATGTCTGGGGATCAGGATGGATGCAGCGGAGCTGTGTGTGTGATGTCATTGGACATCACACACACAGCTCTTTCCCCCATGTCACACAGTATGCCCCTAATAGTTCTTCCCCTCTTATCATACAGTGTTCCCTTGACACTCCCCCTTCCTTATCCTACAGTATGCCCCTAATATTGAAAAAGGGCCAATGCTGTCCCTATCTTCAAAAGGGGAAGAAGGTAGATCCAGGAAACTACAGGCTTGTGAGCCTAACATTTATAATTATTACACAGCATGTATGCAAGTACTTGGATAAAAATAGAGTAATTAACCAGAGCCAGCATGGATTTGTAACAAACAAGTCATGCCAGAAAAATCTAATTTCCTTCTATGACAGAATAACCAAGTGGGTTGATCAGGGAAATGCGCTGGATATAGTATATCTTGACTTTAGTAAAGCATTTCTCATACCATACTTATTGAAAAAATGACCAAGTATGGGATTGATAAGGCAACTGGTAGGTGGATTCACAACTGGCTGAGTGATCGTACTCAAAGAGTGGTCATAAATGGCTGCACATCCAAGTGGAAGAATGTATCAAGTGGGGTACCACAAGGCTCTGTCCTAGGCCCAGTGTTGTTCAACATTTTTATAAATGATCTGGAGAAGGGAAATAATGGTAAACTGATCAAATTTGTTGACGACACAAAGCTAGGAGGGATAGCTAACATTGGGGAAGAGAGAGAGAGTATTCAAAAAGATCTAGAATAGCTTGAACAGTGGGTGGCGACTAACACAATGATATTTAACGAGGAGAAATGCAAAGTCCTGCATCTGGGCAAGAAAAATAAAAATAGCACATAAAGAATGGGAGGAATTGGGCTAAGCAGCAGCACATGCCGATATTCACTCAGCTGCGGTGCTAATCCCGGCGCACACTGTGACGTTAATGTGCAGCCGGGATCCTCCTCTCACCTCCCCTGACGTTTCCTCTTAGGTTCCGCGAGAGCAGGGAAAGGAGGCTTCCGGCAGCGTACACTGAGGTCAGACTGTGCACCTGGGATCAGCGCCGCTAGCATTGCCAAGCAGAGGAGCAGCAGCGCTTCATGAGGAGGAAGGGGTAAGTATATGGGTCTCAGGAGGGTGCTATAACTACTGGGGTCGCTGTGGGATGTCACTATTACTTCTTGGGGCGCTGTGGGATGCCACTATTACTACTGTGGGCCGCTGTGGGATGTCACTATTACTACTGAGGACTGCTGTGGAATGTCACTATTACTCTTGGGGCCACTGTGGGGTGTCACTATTACTACTGGGGCCGCTGTGGGGTGTCAATATTACTACTGGGGCTGCTGTGGGGTGTCACTATTACTGCTTGGGGCCGCTGTGCGATGTCACTATTACTACTGGGGCCGCTGTGGGGTGTCAATATTACTACTGGGGCTGCTGTGGGATGTCACTATTACTACTGAGGCCACTGTGGCATATCACTATTACTACTGGGGGCCGCTGTGGGATGTCACTATTACTGCTAGTGGCTGCAGTGGCATGTCACTATTACTACTGGGGGCCACTGTGGGATATCACTACTACTGCTGGGGACTGCTGTGGGATGCCACTATTCCCAATGCCGGACTATCACAAGTCTTTGTGATTGAGCGAGCCCACCGGGTGCCCATGAAGCCGCCCATACCAGGCGCACCACCTAGACCCTTGCTGGTTAAACTACTCAACTCTCGTGATAGAGATATAATTTTACAAGCTGCTAGAAAAAGAGGACCTCTGCGATATGACAACGCCACAGTTTCCATATTCCCAGATTTCTCAGCGGACCTCCAAAAACAGCGAGCTTCGTTCTTGGGAATCAAAAGGCAACTTCGAGACCTGCAGCTCCCGTACTCCATGATGTACCCGGCACAACTATGACTGACAAACGGAGACCGTGCCCGCTTCTTCTCTACCCCATCCGAAGCAGAAGAGTGGCTGGCTACCAGACGTCGTCCAGAAGAGCCGTAATGTATACATAACCCCACTCCTTTCTTCCTCCAGGTGCCAGGACTCCCGTGTAAACACACGAACATACCTTTAAAAGCCACATGACTGCGCATCAGAAACTGTGCCCCAGACATACCGAGACCATATCTGAGACTGAGACACAGGACTGAGACTCCTGCAAACTATTGTGGCTGCTCGACTTGCTCCCCCCCGAAGATGGCGGTGAGCCGTCCTCCCCCTTGGTACCATTAATCCCCCCCCCCCTTCCTTCTGACCTATCATATACCTCCTCCCCCCCCCCCCCCCTTCACCCCCTCCTGTCTTCTGCTCCGGGCATAGCGAAATTTATCATTTATATAGAGAAAGGTAACGTGGAAGTGCCCGAAGAGGAGAGATCCCCCCCCCCCCCCCGCAAGGGGGCCCACCTAGATGATGCCCACCAGGCTAAAGTCGGCCTCTATTATTGATCTATATAACAGTATCTCAAGTATAGCCCATATTAAAGCTATGCTAAGTAGGTTCCCCCTAATACCAGTTCGCCACGCATACTATCTCAACAGAAAAAGCATTTAAAGTTTGTTCCAAAATAAGCTGTTTAAGTGTTAAGTTGGTAGTATACTACCGTAATGTTAACAAATTGTACGCATCAAGAGCTCCATGATGATCTTAAAAATGCACTGAAATACTGCTGCATGATGTATAATAAGAATGTAACCGAGTGTCGGGGTGGGACTCCTGACGGTCGGAACAATATAAAGAAATTCATCCGGACCCGATCGACTCTCCCCAGACTATGGCGGGGATAGTTTTTGTGTCCTGGAATGTCAGGGGTATGGGATCAGCCAGAAAGCGATCAGCAATAAATTCTTTAGTACGCTCCTGGCAACCACATGTGCTGTGCCTGCAGGAGACCCACCTGACACCTGAAACTACAAAAGTCCTGTCGAAACCGTGGATACAGTGGTCTGCCCATTCATGCCACACATCCTACTCCAGAGGGGTGTCTCTATTAATAGGAAGGTCGCTCAGATGGGAGATGGAACAACTTAGGAGAGACCCGGAGGGTAGATACGTCTTTGTGAGAGCCAGAATCAATAACGACCCATACGTCCTTTTGTGCTGCTATAACCCACCTCCGGCGACAACAGCCATCTTAGCAGATGGCATCCAATGCGCATCATTCTCGCCAGACGCAACGATCGTCTGTATGGGAGATATGAACATGGTAATGAATCCCACTATTGATAGATTCGAAAGTGGTGCTCGGAGGGAGGGAGACACAATATGACCCGCGTAGCCTCTATTATATCAGTGACGGGCTGGCTAGATCTATGGCGCATATTCCACCCACAACAAAATGAGTTTACTTGCCACGCAGCCCACAACCATGCGCTTAGTCGAATAGACTATATATTTGGGTCCCCCTCACTATTTCCCAAAATTGAATCCATAGAGTTCCTCCCTCGAGGGATCTCAGACCCCTCACAAATCCGCATGGCTCTTAAAAACCCAGGCCCGGCCACAATTACGAGACTAAAGGTGCATCCATTCTGGCTCTCGCTATTTGGCCCCAATGACCGCATACCAGACCAGATCCAGATATACTACGAAGCGCACTAGGCACACACGGATATAATGCTAGTGTGGGAGGCATTCAAACCGTACCTTAGAGGTTGCTTTAGATCCTCAATCTCCTTTATTAAAAAAGCCACCGCAAGGAAAGGAGAACTCCTAGCAGAGCAATGTCAACAACTAGAAAAGGAATTTGTCGCCGACCCTACAGATACCAAAAGAGATAGATGGCTACAGACAGGTAGAGATTACTTAATATATCTAAAAGAAAAAGCCCAGAGAAACCTCGTCTTTACTCGACAATCCCTTTTTGAATTAGGAAACCAGTCCAGCAAATTACTAGCCTACATGGCAAGACAGGAGACCGCCCCACCGTCTGTTCTAAGAATTAAATCAGCTGAAGGAATAACGCTCACAGACCCAAAAGACATCCTAGACAGGTTTCAGCAATTCTATGATGACCTCTACCAATCGCGAACAGACTACTCACCTGCAGAACTAGAGTCTTACCTAGCCGACATAACATTCCCAGTATTGCAAGATACCTCTAAGACCCTATTAGACTCCCCCATTACAGAGGAAGAGATAGAGGAGGCAATAAATGATATGGCAAAAAATAAGACACCGGGTCCAGATGGACTCCCAGTGGAGGTCTACCTACACTACAAAAAGGAAATAATGCCGCACCTGCTCTCCCTATACACATATATATTCGACAAAAACCAACTCCCAGAATCAATGTTAGAAGCCAATATAGTCCTTATTTTAAAACCAGATAAAAACCCAGAAGATTGTGGTTCATATAGACCAATTTCCTTATTAAATACAGACTACAAAATCCTCACTAAAATATTGGCCTCTCATTTAAACCAAGCCATTAAGGAAATTATACACCCTGATCAATCTGGCTTTATCCCAGGAATGTCTACATCAGACAACATCAGAAGGACGCAGGTGATTACACAGGTGGGATGGAGGTGGAGGTCAGATTGGGCCTTGGCCTCACTAGATGCGGCTAAGGCATTCGATTCAGTTGAATGGCCATATTTGATGGAGGTCTTACGGAGGTTTGGATTCGGAGACTCATTCATCAAGTGGATCTCTATTCTATATAAATCTCCGACAGCCAGAGTAGTAGTAAACGGCCTGACCTCCACCTCCTTCTCACTCCACAGAGAAACCCGACAGGGCTGCCCACTTTCCCCCCTCCTGTTTGCAATTGCAATAGAACCGCTGGCTCTGAGAATCCGACAACACACGTCATATAGGGGTATCCAGATAGGACCCAGAGAAGATAGAATAGGATTATATGCAGACGATCTAATACTATACATGTCAGACCCCAAGAATGCCCTGCCGCTGGCTATCTCACTAATAGTTGAATTCGGGAACTTTTCAGGCCTGTGTATCAAATGGCAAAAATCCGCTTTTATGCCCCTAAGACCAGAGGGATGGCAAATGGGAGACGTATTTTGTAAACTACAAGTCACTCCTAAATTCAAATACCTAGGGATACACATCACCAGAGATCACACTCAGAGCCTTGATTTAAACATCACCCCCTTATTGGCAACCCTACAACTAAAATTAAAAAACTAGAGCTCCTTACCACTATCTGTAGCGGGCAGAATGAACCTTATAAAAATGATAATACTCCCCAAGTACCTATACTGCCTAGAGCACGCAGAAACAGCCATACCACAAAAGTTCTTCAAAAAAACTAACTCCCTAATAACATCATTCATTTGGGGGAACTCCAGAGCGAAACTCCGCATGGACACCCTACAGCGACCCAAGGAGATGGCAGGAATGGCGCTACCAGACCTCAAACTTTACTACTTAGCGGGACAGGTGAGATATATCCGTCACTGGTTATCGGGCTCTCTTCTCCCAAACTCCGAGCACCACTTGATGTTCTTTCTCTCGGAGGCATCACTCTGGGTCCTCCTGGAAAAACCAGGACTATTGACTAAGCAGATGCTACCAATCCATAGACTTGCAGTCAACGTATGGCAGACATGCAAAGCACTGACTAAGTAAGACGACACCCCTCTGGAGACCCCCTTATGGGACAATAGAGCATTGCCGCACCTGATGAATCTACCGGATAAACAGTTCTGGATAAATCTAGGAATTACCACACTGGAACATCTATATATCGACCAAGTATTGGCCTCCTTCGAACAACTACAACAATTATATCAAATCCCAAGAGAGGGCTTCTTTAGATACCTGCAACTCAGGCACGCTCTGACAACACAATTCCCAGAGCCCAGACAATCCTTCTCACAATATCCATTAATAGGCATACTTCGCACCCAAGGGCCCAAAGGCCTGATATCGGTGTTGTACACTCACTTACTACAATCCAAGATCCCTGACACGCCGATGGCGGTGGTAGAGAGCTGGAGAGAGCTCATTCCCACTCTCACTAACGAGGACTGGGAGTCTGCAATGTCCGCATACACCACGGTATCACCAGCTGCAAATAATAAACTAACACAATTATACATACTACACCAATGCTATCTAACACCGACCAGACTATATAAAATGAATAGGACACCCACAAACCAGTGCCATCGGTGCAGAGCACCTAACGCAAATTTTAACCACCTAATATGGAGCTGCCCAGATATCTATACGTACTGGGGAGTGATCACAGAATTTCTAACCCAATTGATGGGTATACCAGTACCACACAATCCAGCAGTGTGCCTATTAGGCTTTCTAGATGAAGAACAATGGCAATACCATGACAGGATATTCCTTACCAAAGTATTATTCTTTGCCCGCAAAGCAATAGCCCTACGTTGGATGGACAGACGTCCTCCGACACTCTCGAAATGGCAGAATATTATTAACACCATTTTGCCATACGAAAAATAGTATATAAAAATAGAAAATGCCCTGAAAAATTCAATAAGGTTTGGGAAAGATGGTGCGGATCAACGTACACAGTATTCACGCAAGATCGATTACAGGACCTGCTGAGGGCAACGATACCTAGGAATGCTCGGTAAAACGAACGAATGTTACCGCCTTCCACTGATACCATGAGAAAATGTACTGACGCACTGTATTCAACTACTGCATATATCAATGTAACGTACTCAAGTTTTGATTACATGAGCACAAGGAGCCTATGATGTATTCAAAGTTATTTATTCATGTATTGTACAAAATACATACTGTTCAATAAAACGAGTTTAAAAAATATATATATCACAATGCCGCTTATATTTAGATATGAATTGCCTGCAGTAGTGCTGCAGCCGCTTGTATCGTCGCAGCCATGGCATAATAATATATTGATTGCCTGCAGTAGTGCTGCAGCTGCTTTTATTTGCTTAATAATATATGTAATTAGTTGTGTAGTTTTCATATTCAAAAATACTATATGTTACAACTATTTATATTTAATGTTTCCCAAATCCGCAACATTTTAACAACCTTATACATTAGACCAGGGATGGACCATATTAAACACACTGCTTTAATCATTAATGCTGTACAAACAACAACACTACATTTTTTCACTCTCAGGATGGCTACCTAGCTAAGAGATATACACACCCCGCTGGAACGCACCCTTTGGAGCACATGACACTCCAGGGAGGCCATCCAATGTCCAGTGGAACGGGCGCTGGAACGCAGCGCCCGTTCGGGATAACGTTTCACATAGCTAATATCACTAGTTACATCACAACTACGTGCCGTGACAGCACCCGGGCGAGCGAGCTCAGGGAGACACCACGTTACTATAAAGCTGGCAGTGACGGACGCCAGCGTTATGACGTGTGATGTCATCGATGTGGGCCTTACTGTGAGAACAGCGCCAGTACACTGCTCCTCTATGAAGGGAATACCACCTAGTATAAAAGGAAGTCCTGATACCCTGTTTACTATGCTTTATAAAAGGCCACATACCGTCCTGAAACACGTTGCACCATCTGTTTTATTACCTGTGCCCAGTGATTTGTCTACCTACCTGTATTTATTGCTATTTGGTCAATTAAAATCCCCCCTTTTTGGACGACAACTGTTTTGGATAAACTTACCCAGCCTGGAATCCATTTGGGGAGGTCTCAAGGACATGAGAGCTCCCATCTAAGTATGTTTTCCATTTATCAGATTGTTTTTATGTAATCCTTATGAGTGCAGGACAAAAACCTATTCTTGAATCTGTATAAACTAAATTATAGTGCGCACAGGGCAGGTTCCAAGGAGTCCGGGGATGTAGTTTTTAAGCTCACCCGGCTCATTCCCACGCCATCACATGTGAAAGGATGCGCAAGTGGACTCACGTCTGCAGGCTGTGCAGGAAAATACATATTGCGCTCTATGGAAGCGGACACACAGCTGTAGAGATGAGTCCTCTGCTGCCGACCTCCGTGGGTGACCGCGCGGGAACAGAGAGACAGGTAATCATAATAACATTCCTGAACCCCTCAGAACCTGCCCTATGAGCAGTAGAGCTTAGTTTATGGTGCTCTCAGGTGGTGACAGGTTCCCTTTAAAATGCGCCCATACACATTAGATCAACAGCAGCTGAACACACTGATTTTGGTAGGACCAGATTACCATTTCATGTGTACAGGGATGTTCCAACTGTGTCAAAAGGAATAGCTGTCACCCAAATAACTATTTGGCCGACTGCTATCTAATGTGTGAGACCAGCAATAGACTTTGTTATAAAGACATGCAATGCACATAATTGATTTGCAGACATAAAGAATATGCAAACTTTCCACAAGAAATTAAAGAACTCACCAGCCACCGAAATCCGGGGATCCAGATAGTTCAGCTTGAAGGAACTCAAGGCCATCTGTTTCTTGTCTTCTCAGTCAGTCTCCTGCACCTCCAAGTTCAGTTGCCGTTCTTCTGTTCTTATGACAGCTTTCTTCTTGTCTTCCTTTTGTCTTAGACTTGTGGAAAGCATCATATACCACATCCAAAGAAAGAGTTCCCCAAGTGACTGTTACGGTAAAGCCGTACGTTGTTACAGATCTGACACTAATTTTTTGCAGTGGCAAAATCTGCCCCAAGTGGTGCGAAGGTTACGTGAAGTCGCATCTGCATTGCTTGTACTGTGACACATCGCAGATTTACCGCACACAATTCTGCGGCGGTAGATGCGTATTCTACGTCTGGCCTTACGCTAAAGGTGGTTTCCCACACAGCGCTTTTTGGAATAACTCCACTGCAGTTCTTTGAGCCAAACCCAGGAGTTGATTCCAGCAGAAACGAGGAGTTTAAAACCTTTGTTTAAAGGAATTGTACCAAGAACTAAAATTATCCCGTATCCACCAGATAGGGAATAACCTTATGATCAGTGGTGATCCAAACGCTGGGACTCCCACCAATCCTGAGAAAAGAGTTCCTGAAAGTGCCTAGATAAATGGAGAGGAGAATGCGCATGTGACAGTCGCTCTATTCATTCAATCACAATGCTGAAATTGTACAAACTCCCAGCAATCTCCAGTGCTGTCATTTAATTGATTTGAGTGGCAGTAGGCATGCGTTATCTCTGCTCCATTCATGTGGGAAGACCATCAGGACCCCCGTTCTTGTGATCAGTGGGGGATAGGGGATAACGTTATATCTTGGTACAATCCCTTTAAGTCTTCAGCAGCGATATGCAGCGAATAGGCTGTCTAAGTAAATTACATCCTATACAGCTGCTCATTCAGTAGACCCTCCTGTTATATTATTAGGTGCTGTCAGAAGTTATGGGGAACATCTCAGAATATCACTTCACCTACAGTAGTCTACTCGCAAAGGGAGAATTTCAATGAACTTTGTGCAAGGAAAACTGGCGCAGTTACCCAAAGCAAATAGATTTCCACTGACCATTTTTCACCTGCACCAGTTTTGATGAATTTTCCTGCCAGCATCACATCGTCATTACACCTCATATGAACTGACCATAGTGGTAGCTGATATATGGAATTCGAAGGATTAATACACAGGGGGATCTGGAAGGAAAAAGTCCCCCAGAAATAGCTGCACGCTCATTTACATGGTGCACACCACAATGCTAGTCCTATTAAGATGACATTTAGGGCATCCTACATACTACACCAGCTTCTCCGGGTTGTTTTCTTTAGCTTCTTTCTTCTCTTCATTCAGCTTCTTCTTTATGAAATCTGCTCTTTATTGGCCTCAATCTGGAGAGAAATAAGAGAAGACAAAGGGGTTGTCCAGTTATAAACCATTGATGACCTGTCCTTAGAATAGATGATCAATAGGAGATCAGTGGGGTCTGCTTTCCAGGACCCCCAACACTCTGCTGTTCGCTGGGCCGCTGCACTTGCACACTAGCTAATCTCTACAAGAAGCAGACAGCTCTGTTCCCACAGCAGTGGTCCGGTCTCATATTGCAGGGTAACTTCCCATTGAAGTGAATGGCCTGTAATACCAAGCCTCACCAGTGCGGGAACAGAGCTGCGTGCTTCCTGCAGAAGTTATATAAGTGCAGGTGTGCACCGACCGCTGAACAGCTGATCGGTTGTAGTAGTGCAAGTATAGTGTTAGGGTTTTATATAAATTAAGCTTCAATTATATAAAACACTAACAAAATACTTGTACTACTACATAAAGTGGTCTGTGATATGTAACTCCCATCACACTGCGGTCACAGAACAGCTGGAGAGCCGTCGGCTGCAAATCACTGATCCACCATCTTATTGGTGACTGCGAGTGACATTATATTTCTTGCCCACCTCTGATCTCAGATTAGCCATGGATGATTGAATGTTTAGGGGTTCCTGCTGATGCAAAGTATAGCAACCGCACTGTTAGCTCTGTTATAGGACAGGATCGTACCTGGGCCGTGTCCTCCGCTGGGAAAGAAAAAGCTGAAATTTACAAGTATTCAGAATTAATTAAGGAAAGGAAGTAAACGAAAGGGGGAAGAAGAACCCATCATCTGACAGTACGTCTCCTTGATCACACATATATATAGTCACATGTATGATATACAATATATAAGATTCAACAACCTATCTACTATATACTCTCCTTAAGAAGAGCCTCATGTCAGTCAGGCAGTGAATGAGAAGACATTCCTTACTTCAGGTGCTGCAGATCCTCTTTAAGACTCATCACATCCCCCATGTACTGTCTGCTGCTCCTCATCACATCCCCCATATAATGTCCTCTCACCTCATCCCATCCCCATACGCGTCTGGTCCAGAAATGTGTATACCTGGCAAATTTAAAATATGTCTAAATAAAGGAAGATTATACATTTTATTCTGCAAGCAAGCGTGGATGACACTTTTTCCTGCATGGAATTTTCTGCTGTTTAAGCCCAGGACCGGGGGCAGGTGAAACCGCTTGAGCAAGCAGTGGATCGTGAGACATATGAAGTGAGCAAGCTGACAGCACAGCACACTATTTTCAAGTGTCTTTTTCTTTGGAATTACCCGGCCGCTGTTGCTATGAATAACTTGTTCTGAGGAGACTATGCACAGCACCAAATGCAAGTATACAAGGATTGAGGTAAATTCTACCCATATTTATAAGTGCAGTATCTCCATTATTTTTGGACATTTGCTCACGATCCTCACACTATTTGCAAATGAAAATTTAGCCACTAAGGTATACCATCTATTATTAGTACGTTTTATGGGACTCTAAGGTACCTATGTTAATTTTTATTGGTGTTTTCAACAAAGTATGATGGCTGAACAAGAAACAGTTGTCCGGGCCAGGATGCAAAAATTATCCAGTCTGTTTCAGGACAATATACAAAGTATGCATCCTGACACAAAGGGGTTAATCCAATCATTAACCAAATATAAGAAATCAGAATTACAGACTTGGTGGGACCAACACTCCCTGAATAAATATTTGGATCTTACAATGATCCCAAGAGGATTGTGTTTGAAAAAATACCAACAACAATTTATGATGATGATTTTCTGTCCAGTTGGAATGATATCTTCTCCGATTGCTCTGATGAGATTGATAGTTGATAATGAGCAATTAAAATTAAATAAATTGCAGAAAGACATACAAGACATTGAACATAAATTGAGAGCAACTTAGAATTCCACAGAATGGGATAATCTAATACAAAAAGAGGATATGGAACTACATAAAATGGAAGAAAAGATAATTCACATAAAAAAAACCAAACTGGAAAGAGACAGACGCGATTCCCAAGATGACAAAGTTTACAACTGGAGTTCCAAAAGGATTCAAAAACCCAAATCAATTCTCAAGAAACAATCAATGAGAAGTCATACAGGCAATTTGAATAGTGTCACATTCTCCTCCTCAGAGTGGGAAGGGGACACATCCCATGTATCATCAGATGTCTCCAGTGGTGACCCTCAGGTATTTGAAGAACCAACACAAAGAATGCAGACTATGGGGAGACTGTCAAAAAACAAGGCACCGAGAGGGGGCCATATGCCAAGAAGGAGATACCCCAGCCGCAGACCAACCATTCGGAATTAGCGGACAATATAATTTTTTTCACACCCCGTATTCTCTCTAACCAGCAATTGGAAATTATCAATAAGGGTAGGAATTTTGTACCTGACTGCACGTTTGACCCTTTCAATACTATGCTGGACCTAAACAAATTTGTTCGGGACCTCATTGTAAAGAAGTATTTCTGCGAACAAACCAGAATCAATGGGGCAAACAGAACAGCTTCTTAGGAGTCTGCAAAACAAGACGACAAACATGGAGACCTAACAACAAGGGACACTGCCTTTCTCTGGGATTTAGAACAACTAGAAAAAGAACAGATGGACACTGATATGGCACCAGATTCAATTCCAATGCCATCAGATATGAGGATTCCCAATCCCTCTTTTTACCCCAAACATCTCAGAACTAGATGGCTGGATGATTTTCAAAACAGTATGGAAAGAGATCTTAATGACCTATATAGATCCAGTCAGAAGAAAGATGCATCCAAATATTAAAATGTTAACATCTCAGTGTCCCAGAGACGTGACTTACAGAATCTCATTAACGATACTGATTTAATAATTCAGCAATCGGACAAAGGGGGCACCATTGCCATAATGGATAATGCATTATACAGTTTATGTGTTGAAAAAATACTCAATGATGATAAAACTTATAGAAAATTAGAGATTGATCCCACCGTAACATTCACCCATTCATTGTCTGATTTGATTACCAGAGGGGGCTCAATGGGGGTATTAAGTGACAAAGAAATGGCTTATCTAGTTCCCAAAAATCCTATTCTTGCAAATTTTTATGGGATTCCCAAGTCTCACAAAAATGTATTTCCACCTCCCATGCGCCCAATAGTTTCGGGACGAGGATCCCTATGTGAGAGACTCAGGCTGTAATTTTCTATGTACCCAATTGCTGTGGTAGTTCAAATCCCCGGATATATTCCTAATAGCAATAGTGTCATTCAAATATTAGCAGGACACAAATGGGGGGGCAGATAAAACCTGGGTAACTTGCGATGTCAAAGCATTGTATTCCTCTATCCCTCACCATTTGGCGCTACAGGCACTTGCATTTCACCTTAGGTCTCATGCACAATATAATGATTCTCTAAGAGCCTTTTTGATGGAAGCAACATTATAATGAATGCAAACTTGGGACAACCCCTTTTAAGATCAGGCTTCATAGGCAATCTGCAATGGAAGCCCTGGGAGTGTGCAGAAGGCCCCCAGCTGCCATTGTAACCGTTAGGGACCTCCAAACTTCGATCGGAGCATTTAAAGGATTAATATGTTGCAGGCGGGTGTCAGCTATACCAGACAGCATTGTATAGAGTAGGATCGGCCCAGAACCCATTCCATACAAAGCCCAAACCTCCATGACTTAACAGTACATCATGGAGCATTAAGGGGTTAATGTTGTGCATAATTTATATGCGACCTTTATGGTCCCATCCACTTTGCATGTAGTGATGCGACCGCTTTCATCATCATTTGCGATATAACAAGATGGCGGCCTGTGGAGCACTTATTGTGACATCATAGGATGAGAGAATTCTAAACATTGTGACATCACCGCATTCCAAGATAACCCTGCAGCGTGGAAAGCCTGGAGCTCTGATCACGAGGCGAGGACGAAGAGAGAGGATCCAGCGCAGGTAACACCATCACTTTCCGGAAGTCGCAGAGCTGCTGGCTACCAGGCAATGTGCGTGAGGAACGGGCCAACCTAGACGGACGGGAAGCAAGACCCGAGTTCATGGCATCCAGTGAAAGATTAAGGAAGATACTGAGGAACTACCCAACACCACACGCTACCAACCCGCCAAGCATGGACGAACTGTGAGTAGCCCAGCCCATGCCCAGCCTGCGCGCCACCACACAGCGCCCTCACCCTGCAGGCAGCCTCACAGCGCCCTCACCCTGCAGGCAGCCTCACAGCGCCCTCACCCTGCAGGCAGCCTCACAGCGCCCTCACCCCGCAGGCAGCCGCACAGCGCCCTCACCCCGCAGGCAGCCGCACAGCGCCCTCACCCCGCAGGCAGCCGCACAGCGCCCTCACCCCGCAGGCAGCCGCACAGCGCCCTCACCCCGCAGGCAACCGCACAGCGCCCTCACCCCGCAGGCAGCCGCACAGCGCCCTCACCCCGCAGGGAGCCGCACAGCTCCCTCACCCCGCACGCAGCCGCACAGCGCCCTCACCCCGCAGGCAGCCGCACAGCGCCCTCACCCCGCACGCAGCCTCACAGCGCCCTCACCCCGCAGGCAGCCGCACAGCGCCCTCACCCCGCAGGGAGCCGCACAGCGCCCTCACCCCGCAGGGAGCCGCACAGCGCCCTCACCCCGCACGCAGCCTCACAGCGCCCTCACCCCGCACGCAGCCGCACAGCGCCCTCACCCCGCACGCAGCCGCACAGCGCCCTCACCCCGCACGCAGCCGCACAGCGCCCTCACCCCGTATGCGGCCACACAGCGCCCCCCCAGCTTTACAGAGAGATGCTGCAATAAAGCAAGCATTATCCTCCATTTGCTGTGACAACAATTCTGAATGAATGAAGGCTGTAATTCTGGAAGTACTGATCATGTGACCATGACCTGACAACCAGGATCGCTCATTCATCCACTGGAACAGCAAATGATTCTTCCCTTGGACGGATGCAGTCACACAGCGTCCCACCCTGCGCCCCGTCACACAGCGCCCTCACCCAACAGGCAGCCGCACAGCGCATTCACCCTGCACGCAGCCACACAGCGCCCCCCGGCTCCAAGGAGAGATGCTGCAATGAAGCAAGCATTATCCTCCATTTGCTGTGACAACAATTCTGAATGAATGAAGGCTGTAATTCTGGAAGTACTGATCATGTGACCATGACCTGACAACCAGGATCGCTCATTCATCCACTGGAACAGCAAATGATTCTTCCCTTGGACGGGTGCAGTCACACAGCGTCCCACCCTGCGCCCCGCCACACAGCGCATTCACCCTGCATGCAGCCACACAGCGCCCCCCAGCTCTACAGAGAGATGCTGCAATGAAGCAAGCATTATCCTCCATTTGCTGTGACAACAATTCTGAATGAATGAAGGCTGTAATTCTGGAAGTACTGATCATGTGACCATGACCTGACAACCAGGATCGCTCATTCATCCACTGGAACAGCAAATGATTCTTCCCTTGGACGGGTGCAGTCACACAGCGTCCCACCCTGCGCCCCGCCACACAGCGCCCTCACCCAACAGGCAGCCGCACAGCGCATTCACCCTGCACGCAGCCACACAGCGCCCCCCAGCTCTACAGAGAGATGCTGCAATGAAGCAAGCATTATCCTCCATTTGCTGTGACAACAATTCTGAATGAATGAAGGCTGTAATTCTGGAAGTACTGATCATGTGACCATGACCAGACAACCAGGATCGCTCATTCATCCACTGGAACAGCAAATGATTCTTCCCTTGGACGGGTGCAGTCACACAGCGTCCCACCCTGCGCCCCGCCACACAGCGCCCTCACCCAACAGGCAGTCGCACAGCGCATTTACCCTGCACGCAGCCACACAGCGCCCCCCAGCTCTACATAGAGATGCTGCAATAAAGCAAGCATTATCCTCCATTTGCTGTGACAACAATTCTGAATGAATGAAGGCTGTAATTCTGGAAGTACTGATCATGTGACCATGACCTGACAACCAGGATCGCTCATTCATCCACTGGAACAGCAAATGATTCTTCCCTTGGACGGGTACAGTCACACAGCGTCCCACCCTGCGCCCCGCCACACAGCTCCCTCACCCAACAGGCAGCCGCACAGCGCATTCATCCTGCACGCAGCCACACAGCGCCCCCCAGCTCTACAGAGAGATGCAGCAATGAAGCAAGCATTATCCTCCATTTGCTGTGACAACAATTCTGAATGAATGAAGGCTGTAATTCTGGAAGTACTGATCATGTGACCATGACCTGACAACCAGGATCGCTCATTCATCCACTGGAACAGCAAATGATTCTTCCCTTGGACGGGTGCAGTCACACAGCGTCCCACCCTGCGCCCCGCCACACAGCGCCCTCACCCAACAGGCAGCCGCACAGCGCATTCACCCTGCACGCAGCCACACAGCGCCCCCTAGCTCTACAGAGAGATGCTGCAATGAAGCAAGCATTATCCTCCATTTGCTGTGACAACAATTCTGAATGAATGAAGGCTGTAATTCTGGAAGTACTGATCATGTGACCATGACCTGACAACCAGGATCGCTCATTCATCCACTGGAACAGCAAATGATTCTTCCCTTGGACGGGTGCAGTCACACAGCGTCCCACCCTGCGCCCCGCCACACAGCGCCCTCACCCTGCAGGCAGCCGCACAGTGCATTCACCCTGCACGCAGCCACACAGCGCCCCCCAGCTCTACAGAGAGATGCTGCAATGAAGCAAGCATTATCCTCCATTTGCTGTGACAACAATTCTGAATGAATGAAGGCTGTAATTCTGGAAGTACTGATCATGTGACCATGACCTGACAACCAGGATCGCTCATTCATCCACTGGAACAGCAAATGATTCTTCCCTTGGACGGGTGCAGTCACACAGCGTCCCACCCTGCGCCCCGCCACACAGCGCATTCACCCTGCACGCAGCCACACAGCGCCCCCCAGCTCTACAGAGAGATGCTGCAATAAAGCAAGCATTATCCTCCATTTGCTGTGACAACAATTCTGAATGAATGAAGGCTGTAATTCTGGAAGTACTGATCATGTGACCATGACCTGACAACCAGGATCGCTCATTCATCCACTGGAACAGCAAATGATTCTTCTCTTGGACGGGTGCAGTCACACAGCGTCCCACCCTGCGCCCCGCCACACAGCGCATTCACCCTGCACGCAGCCACACAGCGCCCCCCAGCTCTACAGAGAGATGCTGCAATGAAGCAAGCATTATCCTCCATTTGCTGTGACAACAATTCTGAATGAATGAAGGCTGTAATTCTGGAAGTACTGATCATGTGACCATGACCAGACAACCAGGATCGCTCATTCATCCACTGGAACAGCAAATGATTCTTCCCTTGGATGGGTGCAGTCACACAGCGTCCCACCCTGCGCCCTGCCACACAGCGCCCTCACCCAACAGGCAGTCGCACAGCGCATTCACCCTGCACGCAGCCACACAGCGCCCCCCAGCTCTACAGAGAGATGCTGCAATGAAGCAAGCATTATCCTCCATTTGCTGTGACAACAATTCTGAATGAATGAAGGCTGTAATTCTGGAAGTACTGATCATGTGACCATGACCTGACAACCAGGATCGCTCATTCATCCACTGGAACAGCAAATGATTCTTCCCTTGGACGGGTGCAGTCACACAGCGTCCCACCCTGCGCCCCGCCACACAGCGCCCTCACCCAACAGGCAGCCGCACAGCGCATTCACCCTGCACGCAGCCACACAGCGCCCCCTAGCTCTACAGAGAGATGCTGCAATGAAGCAAGCATTATCCTCCATTTGCTGTGACAACAATTCTGAATGAATGAAGGCTGTAATTCTGGAAGTACTGATCATGTGACCATGACCTGACAACCAGGATCGCTCATTCATCCACTGGAACAGCAAATGATTCTTCCCTTGGACGGGTGCAGTCACACAGCGTCCCACACTGCGCCCCCCCACACAGCGCCCTCACCCAACAGGCAGCTGCACAGCGCATTCACCCTGCACGCAGCGCCCCCCAGCTCTACAGAGAGATGCTGCAATGAAGCAAGCATTATCCTCCATTTGCTGTGACAACAATTCTGAATGAATGAAGGCTGTAATTCTGGAAGTACTGATCATGTGACCATGACCTGACAACCAGGATCGCTCATTCATCCACTGAAACAGCAAATGATTCTTCCCTCGGACTATAAGGGGGGTGCAGTTACACAGCGTCCCACCCTGTACCCTGCTGTACAGCGCCCTCACCCTGCACCCCGCCACACAACACCCTCACCCTGAACCCCGCCATACAGCGCCGTCACCATGCACCCCGCCACACAGCGTCTACTAGCTGTACACCCAGCCAGCAACTTCATTTGGACACCCACACAGCGCCCCACCCCAGCTCTACATGTACAATGCCCACCACCATCACACTATCATCAGCGGCTCTGATCCAGGGTTCTAGGACTGATCGCCTTTTCCCGGGGTCAAGAAGGAATTTTTTCCCTGTGACACAAATTGGCTAAAAGTGTCGAGGGATTTTTCGCTTTCTTCTGGATCTGCAGCCTTAGGGAAGTCATAACACTAAAATGTTGAAAACCTTAAATAAATAAAGTCTTTTATAATTGACACTTCTCTTAAGTTTTTATTTTGGAGCATGCGAGAATTTATTTTCTGGTGTCTAATTTCTGGTGAAGGCTGATTTTAGACAATACTTTCTAAATAAACCATTTCTTAAATTTATGGAATTGAATCCAAATACATATGGGTGAGAAAATGGTTGTTTGCAGCAAAGTTGTAGCTAGACGGAGGTCAGGGAGGGATCAGAGGGGGCATGTGCCCCAGGTGCCAGGGGGGGGGGGCCTTGGTGAGGTATGTAAATGAGGGATGAGAAAGGGCATGTGCCCCAGGTGCCAGGGGGGCCTTGATGAGGTATGTAAATGACGGATGAGAGGGAGCACGTGCCCCAGGTGCCGGGGGAAGCCTTGGTGAGGTATGTAAATGAGGGATGAGAGGGAGCACGTGCCCCAGGTGCCAGGGGGAGGCCTTGGTAAGGTATGTAAATGCAGGGCAAGTGCAACAAACTGAATATTTGCCCCATGTGAAGGCAATTACAGCTCTGGTTTCCACAAAGATATGAATATTAACACGTAAGCCACAAACTGCAGTGCAGCCTGTACGGCAAGCCCAAGGGAAGATATTGTATGTGTAAACCCAGGATCAGAGACACTTGAGATGATCACAGATCCTGGGCATAACTAGACAACCAACCCATCATGTCCTCCTTCCTGATGTGAAGCGATACACTGATTAGTAACATGTAGGGTGGTGAATCCCAAGTGGTTCCCCATTAAGAAAACAACTGCAACCACATTTAGTGTAAACAACGCAACTTTACTAAATGCAACCGCCAACAAGTGGTACAGAAACCTAAAGAAAAGCTTAAACGTTGCAAGCTTATAATACGAGAAAGACTGTTTGTTCTCCTCTACTCTGTTCCTGCTTACTTCACAGGAGCCCCCGTAGAGCATGTTGCTTCATAGAGGCCTGATTGTCCTATAATCCCCAATAGTGTCCACATCCCTAAATTAGGCCACTCCCACTAGCCAATCAATCCCATGATACAGCTCTTCCCCAGCACGCATGCTCGCTATCTCTGGCAGTTCCATAGGGATGTAGAAGAAGCAATGTGTATGCTTGACCGCCACTCCATTCATCCATGAAAAACAAAGGACCCCAATTCTTTTCATTGGTAGGTGTACTTGCAACTGGACCTTCACTGATTAAACACTTATTCCCTCATCCTGTGTATAGGGGATAAGTTATAATCTTGGTAGAACCCCTTTAAGGCCCTGGGACCAGAACTGAACTTCATGTGTAGCAGTAAGGAGAGCTCTAAGGCCTCATGTCCACTAGCTAAATGGAATTGCGGAATCCGCAGCGGATTTTGCCCATAGGGAATCATTGGCCATCCACGGTCCGTTAAATTGAATTTTGCACCTGCGGATGGCATTTTAAAAGAATTGCATTTTTCATGCGCGGGAGAAAAAAAGCGGCATGCTCGATTCTGCCGCGCATTCCGCGCGGATCGGCAACATTGCTATCACATTGATAGCAATGTGTGCGGATATCTGCATGCAAAAAAAATACCACTTAAAGCAAATCCGCGGCAGATTCTGCGCGGATTGTATTTTTCAAGTGGACATGAGGCCTTAGGCTTTGTCCGACACTTCTATGTACCCAGTTGTGTGTCCGCATGGCCTCAGCTGGGGTGGTAGAGATGGCCATAAACATTATATATAAGACGTTTAGTTCAAATTAGTTTTCCATACTAAAGCATTTCAACCTTTTTAAAAGTTACCTTATCTTAACATTTCTCACCTGAACCCATAAAAACATTAAAAGAAGTGCAGGGTAATTCTGTTGCTGAACTGGAAATAGCTGAACCCACAGAAGCCCTGTGCAACATATAATCACTTTGGTCAAAACTCCCTAAACCACTTAGGGGCACCTCACAGTGTGAAGTGAAATACATTTGAACCCGTTCTTCTACCCTAAACCACCAGGAAAACTAGGAGATAAATGTACGAGGCTGGGAGACCGACCACCGGGACCTCCAGTGATCACGAGAATGGCAGTACCCTAGCCCCCTTGTGAATGGAGTTATACTGCTAATGTGTGAGCACGGCTCTATTTCCATGGAACTGATAGATAGCCAACCATTTACTACCTTGTTCAAGCTGCAATTGATAAAATATCAATATATATAGAATATATACATCAAAAGTATATGTAAGGAATATGTTGGCAATTAAATCGTTATTCCGTGCTTTTACCATTGATGACCTATCCCCAGGATAGAGCACCAACAGTCAACCAGCGGGGATCCGCCGCTCAGGATCCCCGCTACATTAGTTTATCCTCTGGCTCACTGTCAGTACAGCGGGGCTGGATATAGTCATTGGTAGTCAAGGCTAGAAATGCAATAGATGGCTTCCCCCCTCACCAAAACCAACAGGAGCGATGCCTCCCATTTCACCTTTGGCTCTGACTGCAATGAGAATCCGGAAGTGTAATTGAAAGCATCACTCCCACTGATCTCAATGGGAATGAAGCCACCCACCACACTCCTGACCCAGACCACCAATGACAATGTCCAGCCTGCTGCACTGACAAGCCGGACAATCAGCTGATCGGCGGCGAATCGAAGTGGCGGACCCCAGCTGGTCAACCACTGACAACCCATCCCGGGGACATCACATCCTCAGCATTAGCCTGCAATACCCCCTTATAGTGGAAGGATTGATTTTGGGACCCACTGACACAAGAGAAAGGACAATAAAGCAGACAGAAGTATTAAAAACAAATAAAAAGGTCCCTTCCATTTCTGGTCTATAGCGGTCCCCAAAAACTGCCATCGCTCTAGAGACCCAGAGCCCATTGTAAATGAAGCCCTGGATTTCTATCGAGGCAGGAGTCACGTCAAATCAGGGTAAAGGTCCCAGGCATCTCATCAGATCCATAGGCGAGCCTGCTGCCCATATACTCTCAGCCCGTCTTATATACTATTTACAAAAATGGTCTACACGCTCGTGTGCACATAGACATTTTATTGTTCATCGTGCTGACTCATCTTAATTCACTATTACCACTGGGGCCGCTATGGGGGGTTGGGGGGCACTATTACTACTTGGGCAATTGTGGGGGTCGCAGTTACTGCAGAGGCCACTGTGTGGGGGGTCACTATTACTGCAGAGGCCACTGTGGGGGGGTCACTATTACTGCAGAGGCCACTGTGGGGGGGGGGGGGTCACTATTACTGCAGAGGCCACTGTGGGGGGGGTCACTATTACTGCAGAGGCCACTGTGGGGGGGGGGGGGGGTCACTATTACAGCAGAGGCCACTGTGGGGGGGGGGGTCACTATTACTGCAGAGGCCACTGTGGGGGGGGGGGGTCACTATGACTGCAGAGGCCACTGTGGGGGGGGGGGGGGGGACACTATTACTGCAGAGGCCACTGTGGGGGGTCACTAAACTGCAGAGACCACTGTGGGGGGAACACTTACTGCAGAGGCCACTGTGGGGGTCCCTTTGGGGGAACACCATTACTGCAGAGGCCACTGTGGGGAACACTATTACTGCAGAGGCCACGGTGGGGAACACTATTACTGCAGAGGCCACTGTGGGGAACACTATTACTGCAGAGGCCACTGTGGGGAACGCTATTACTGCAGAGGCCACTGTGGGGAACGCTATTACTGCAGAGGCCACTGCGGGGAACGCTATTACTGCAGAGGCCACTGCGGGGAACGCTATTACTGCAGAGGCCACTACGGGGAACACTATTACTGCAGAGGCCACTGCAGGGAACACTATTACTGCAGAGGCCACTGCGGGGAACACTATTACTACTGGGGCCACTGTGGGGAACACTATTACTACTGGGGCCACTGTGGGGAACACTATTACTACTGGGGCCACTGTGGGGAACACTATTACTACTGGGGCCACTGTGGGGAACACTATTACTACTGGGGCCACTGTGGGCAACACTATTACTACTGGGGCCACTGTGGGCAACACTATTACTACTGGGGCCACTGTGGGGAACACTATTACTACTGGGGCCACTGTGGGGAACACTATTACTACTGGGGCCACTGTGGGCAACACTATTACTACTGGGGCCACTGTGGGGAACACTATTACTACTGGGGCCACTGTGGGGAACACTATTACTACTGGGGCCACTGTGGGGAACACTATTACTACTGGGGCCACTGTGGGGAACACTATTACTACTGGGGCCACTGTGGGGAACACTATTACTACTGGGGCCACTGTGGGGAACACTTACTACTGGGGCCACTGTGGGGAACACTTACTACTGGGGCCACTGTGGGGAACACTTACTACTGGGGCCACTGTGGGGAACACTTACTACTGGGGCCACTGTGGGGAACACTTACTACTGGGGCCACTGTGGGGAACACTTACTATTGGGGCCACTGTGGGGAACACTTACTACTGGGGCCACTGTGGGGAACACTTACTACTGGGGCCACTGTGGGGAACACTTACTACTGGGGCCACTGTGGGGAACACTTACTACTGGGGCCACTGTGGGGAACACTTACTACTGGGGCCACTGTGGGGAACACTTACTACTGGGGCCACTGTGGGGAACACTTACTACTGGGGCCACTGTGGGGAACACTTACTACTGGGGCCACTGTGGGGAACACTTACTACTGGGGCCACTGTGGGGAACACTTACTACTGGGGCCACTGTGGGGAACACTTACTACTGGGGCCACTGTGGGGAACACGTACTACTGGGGCCACTGTGGGGAACACGTACTACTGGGGCCACTGTGGGGAACACGTACTACTGGGGCTGACGCCAGGAGCAGCGGCACGAGACGAAGGTACGAGCGGGGGGCTGAAGGGGACAGCGGAGCAGCTCAGCAGCCGATACCAGCGCCGAAGCAGGTGCGGGGGCAGCAAGGAGAAGACCGGAGCGCAGTAGCCGGCGCCAAGAGGCCACCAGGAGTCCAGCGCCAGCAGCAGCGGAGGGGACCAGAACGGAGCAGCTGAGACAGGAGGGCAGAGTGAGCGGCCGCCGGGACAGCGGGTGACGTCACCAGGTGGAGTGGAGGAGCTGATAAGTATCTTCTGTGTGTGTTTGTGAGCTAAGTGTGTGTCTTCTGTGTATCTGGTTATTTGTGTCTTCTGTGTGTGTGTGTGTCTGGGGGTCTAAGTGTTTGTGAGGGGGGTAAAAAAAAAAAAAATTTTGTGACCGGTTGTGCATAAGTCTCAGCGGGTAAGAGGTTGCGTGAGAGCGGCAGCGTGAGTAGTTGCACAGAGGCAGCAGCGTGTGAGCGGTTGCAGCAGCGGGTGAGCGGTTGCAGCAGCGGGTGAGGGGTTGCAGCAGCGGGTGAGGGGTTGCAGCAGCGGGTGAGGGGTTGCAGCAGCGGGTGAGGGGTTGCAGCAGCGGGTGAGGGGTTGCAGCAGCGGGTCAGCGGTTGCAGCAGCGGGTCAGCGGTTGCAGCAGCGGGTCAGCGGTTGAGCGGTTGCAGCAGCGTGTGAGCGGTTGTAGCAGCGTGTGAGCGGAGTGTGATCAAGTCTATCTTCACTACTTCCACAAGTAAATTGTAGATCCCCATTAGGATGAGCTCCATGTCTGGCAATGTCATCCAGTGTGCTACTTGTGCAATGTATGCGGTCCTTGATCAGCCGATCGAGGGGGGCATACTGTTGCGCAAGATGCGTGCACGTCGCACATTTAGAAGCCCAAATTCTGGATCTAAACGGGCAACTGGCAACACTGAGAGCCATTGACATCATGGAAAGGAGTTTGGTGCTCACTGAGCAGACACTCGCTGGGGTAGAGGCGGGGGCGGATGGTAGTACGGAAGTGCAGGGGGAGCAGGCAGTCAGCTGGGTGTCAGATAGAAGGAGGCGTAGAGGGAATAGATCCAGGGAGGCTGGTCCTGAACTGGCACAACCCAACATGTCTGCAACGTTGGCAGATGAGGGCGATGCCATTACAGAGCCAGCACCGCTGCAGCACGACATGCCCTCTGAACGCCAGGGGGATGACTGCTCCAGTGAGACGGGGATGGGGAGCGCAGGGCAGGCTAGACAGGTTCTAGTGGTGGGGGACTCAATTAGGGGGACAGAGAGGGCAATCTGCCAAAAAAAACCGGGATCGTCGAACGGTGTGTTGTCTTCCTTGCGCTCGAGTTCGACACATCGCGGATCGGATTGACAGATTACTGGGAGGGGCTGGTGAGGATCCAGCGGTCATGGTGCACGTTGGCACCAATGAACAAGTTAGAGGTCAATGGAGGGCCCTCAAAAATGATTTCAGGGACTTCGGGTCCAAGCTTAGGGCGAGGACCTCCAGGGTACTTTTCTCGGAAATACTACCTGTACCTAAAGCCACACTAGAAAGGCAGCAGGATCTTAGGGAGGTAAACAAGTGGCTCCGGAGTTGGTGTAAGAAGGAGGGATTTGTGTTCCTGGAGAACTGGGCTGACTTTGCTGTCGGCTACAGGCTCTACCGTAGGGACGGGCTGCATCTTAATGGGGAGGGTGCAGCTGTGCTGGGGGATAAGATGGCTAGAAGGCTGGAGGAGTGTTTAAACTAGGGACTGGGGGGGGGGGGGGGGTAAAATGAGAAATAGTGGGGTAGCCAGTGTAACTAGCGATCCGGGTCCAAGCAAAGGGAATGGGGGGGGTCGAGCAGGGGGTGGGGTTAGTACAGATAGAATTGATAGATCAGCCATAAGTACGAATAGCAACAAAACAAATTTAAAAAACAAAAAAAATTATATAAATTGTATGACCACGAATGCAAGAAGTCTGATTGGTAAAGTGGGTGAGCTTGAAGCGAGAATGACTGATGAAAACTATGATATAGTCGGAATTACGGAAACATGGCTTGATGATAAGTGCGATTGGGCGGTGAATTTGCAGGGGTACAATCTCTTCAGAAGAGACTGAAGGAACCAGAAAGGGGGAGGGGTATGTCTGTACGTCAAATCGAACTTGAAGCCGAGGCTACGGGAGGATATAGGGGTAGGAGACGAACAGGTGGAATCTCTGTGGGTAGAAATACAGGGAGGAAAAAATAACAAAATCCTGATAGGGGTCTTCTATAGAGCACCAAAAGCAACAGAAGAAACTGAAAACTTACTACTAAGGCAGATAGAAGAGGTGTCAAAGCGAAACAAAGTAATTATCATGGGGGACTTTAATTATCCAGATATAACATGGGAGAACGAAACCTGCAAATCTCACAGGGGTGATAAATTCTTGAGAGTAATTAAAGACAATTACCTGAACCAACTTGTGCAGGAACCAACAAGAAGGAGGGCCATTCTGGACCTAGTACTAACCAACAAACCGGACCGTATAAAGGGGGTGCAGGTTGAGGGGCACTTGGGGAACAGTGACCACAATATAATCAACTTCCAGCTGTCAATCAATAGGAAGCCTTATCAGGGAGTGACAAAGAAACTAAACTTTAGTAAAGCAAAATTTGATGAGCTTAGAACTATCGGTAACATTAATTGGGACAACATCCTCAAAAATATCAGTACGAGGACAAATGGGAAAAGTTCAAAAGAATCCTAATCGCCTCATGTGAACAGTTCATTCCCTTTAAAAATAAAAGAAACTCAACTAAAAGGAAACCAATGTGGCTCGACAAGACGGTAAGCGGGGCAATAAACGAAAAAAAGAAAGCGTTCAAACTACTAAAGCAACAAGGCAGCGAAGAAGCGCTAAAAACATACAGGGAAAAAAACAAAATATGCAAAGATACGATCAAAACTGCCAAGGAAGAAGCAGAAAGACGGATCGCCAAAGAGAGCAAAAACAACCCGAAGCTATTTTTCAACTACATTAACAGCAAAAGGATTTGCAGGGAGAGCGCTGGCCCTTTAAAAAACAATGCAGGAGAAATCATTGATGATGACGAAGGGAAAGCAAATCTACTAAACAGTTTCTTCTCAAGTGTATTCACAAAAGAAAAGGAAATGCCACACGAGATGCAGGGGAATAAAATGAACCCCTCACAAAAGATCTCATACCTAACGCAGGAGGAGGTGCGGAAGCGGCTAAAGAAAACTAAAATTGATAAATCGCCGGGCCCAGATGGATTACACCCAAGGATACTAAGGGAACTAAGTGACGAGATAGCTAGGCCACTATACCTAATATTTCTAGACACTATCAAGACCGGTGTAGTACCATTGGATTGGCGCATTGCCAACGTGGTTCCAATTTACAAAAAAGGGAGCAAAAGTGAGCCTGGTAACTACAGGCCAGTAAGTCTCACTTCAGTAATGGGAAAAATTTTCTAGGGGATTCTGAGAGACGCCATCGATGAGTACCTCAAGGAGAATAAGGGAATAACTCCTCACCAGCATGGATTCATGAAGGGTCGCTCATGTCAGACAAATCTGATCAGTTTCTATGATGAAGTAAGCTCTTAGCTGTACCAGGGAGAATCTATTGATCTTGTATATCTGGACTTCTCTAAAGCCTTTGACACCGTGCCACATAATAGGCTAATATACAAAATGAGGCAGCTCGGACTAGGCGAAAACGTGTGTAAGTGGGTAAAAAATTGGCTCAATGATAGAAAGCAGAGGGTGTAATAAATGGTGCGTACTTTGATTGGACCACAGTCGCTAGCGGGGTGCCACAGGGTTCAGTATTAGTCCCCACTCTGTTCAACATATTTATCAATGACCTGATAGAGGGGCTGCACAGCAAAATATCAATATTTGCAGATGACACAAAATTATACAACATAATTAATGCAACGGAGGACAATGTGCGGCTACAAATGGACCTGGATAAGCTAGGGGCTTGGGCAGAAAAATGGCAAATGAAGTTCAATGTTGAAAAATGTAAGACTATGCACATGGGCAGGAGAAACGGATGTCACAAATATTCACTTAATGGGGTACCACTAGGGAAAAGTGATATGGAAAAGGATCTGGGGGTATTAGTGGATAATAAACTAAACTGGAGTAACCAATGCCAGTCAGCTGCTGCAAAGGCAAATAAAGTCTTGGGGTGCATTAAAAGAGGTATAGGGGCGAAGGACGAGAACATTATCCTTCCATTATATAAGGCACTTGTCAGGCCTCACATGGAATACTGCGTACAATTCTGGTCAACGGCGCTCAGGAAAGATGTCACAGTGCTTGAGGGGGTTCAAAGAAGGGCAACTAAACTAATACATGGAATGACGGGACTGGAATACCCAGAGAGGCTATCCAAATTGGGACTATTTACTCTAGAAAAAAGAAGGTTAAGAGGCGACCAAATAACCATGTATAAGTACATGAGGGGACAACACATGGATCTCTCCCGCAATCTGTTTACACCCAGGACCACGACGGTAAGAAGAGGACATCCGCTACGATTAGAGGAAAGTAGGTTTCATCACCAACATAGAAGGGGATTCTTTACTGTAAGAGCAGTTAGACTGTGGAACTCTCTACCGGAGGAAGTGGTGATGGCAAAATCCATAGAGGAGTTTAAAAGGGGACTTGATGTCTTTCTGGAGAAGAAGGATATTACAGGATATAAATATTAGGTTAAGTGTCAATCCGGGTATACAGGCAGGTAGGAACTATTAGGCCTCATGTCCACGGGGAAAATAAGAATTAAAATCCGCAGCGGATTTTAACTCTTCTCCCGCGCGCGGATCCGCATCCCATAGGGATTCATTGACCACCCGCGGGTAGATAAATACCCGCGGATCGTCAATAAAAGTGATTTTTAAAAAAATGGAGCATGAAAAAATCTGGACCATGCTCCATTTTCATGCGGGTCTCCCGCGGGGACGGCTCCCGCGGGCTTCTATTGAAGCCTATGGAAGCCGTCCGGATCCGCGGGAGACAAAATTCGGAATTTACTCACACGCTCCGTTTCTTCTCTTCGCGGCGGCGCCATCTTCTCTCCGTCGCGGCCGGATCTTTTTTCTTCGGGACGGCGCATGCGCGGGGCACGTCACCGACGTTATCATGCACATCCGCCGAGCCGAAGAAAGAAGATCCGGCCGCGACGAGAGAAGATGACGCCGCAGCGAAGAGAAGAAACGGAGCGGATGGGAGGTGAGTTTATTCTGATTTATTATTTTCAGCCCTCATGTCCGCGGGGCAGGAGGGACCCGCTACGGATTCTACATGGAGAATCCGTAGCGGGCCTGATTTTCCCCGTGGACATGAGGCTTAGGGGTTGATCCAGGGAACAGTCTGATTGCCATTAGGGAGTCGGGAAGGAATTTTTTCCCCAAAAGGGCTAATTGGCTTCTGGCCTTGGGGGTTTTTGCCTTCCTCTGGATCAACACAGTAGGATAGACAGGCTGGACTAGATGGACATTGTCTTCACTCAGCCTTACATACTATGTTACTATGTTACTGTGGAGAACACGGACTACTGGGGCCACTGTGGAGAACACGGACTACTGGGGCCACTGTGGGGAACACTTACTACTGGGGCCACTGTGGGGAACACTTACTACTGGGGCCACTGTGGGGAACACTTACTACTGGGGCCACTGTGGGGAACACTTACTACTGGGGCCACTGTGGGGAACACTTACTACTGGGGCCACTGTGGGGAACACTTACTACTTAGGGCCACTGTGGGGAACACTTACTACTGGGGCCACTGTGGGGAAGGGTCACTATTACTGCAGAAGCCACTATGGGGGGTCACTATTACTGCAGAAGCCACTGTGGGGGGGGGGGCACTATTACTGCAGAGGCCACTGTGGGGGGACACTATTACTGCAGAGGCCACTGTGGGGGGGGGTCACTATTACTGCAGAGGCCACTGTGGGGGGGAGGGGGGGGTCACTATTACTGCAGAGGCCACTGTGGGGGGGGGGAAGGGGTCACCATTACTGCAGAGGCCACTGTGGGGGGTCACTATTACTGCAGAGGCCACTGTGGGGGTCCCTTTGGGGGAATACTACTACTGCAGAGGCCACTGTGGGGGTCCTTTTGGGGGAACACTTACTACTGGGGCCACTGTGGGGAACACTTACTACTGGGGCCACTGTGGGGAACACTTACTACTGGGGCCACTGTGGGGAACACTTACTACTGGGGCCACTGTGGGGAACACTTACTACTTAGGGCCACTGTGGGGAACACTTACTACTGGGGCCACTGTGGGGAAGGGTCACTATTACTGCAGAAGCCACTATGGGGGGTCACTATTACTGCAGAAGCCACTGTGGGGGGGGGGGCACTATTACTGCAGAGGCCACTGTGGGGGGACACTATTACTGCAGAGGCCACTATGGGGGGGGGGGTCACTATTACTGCAGAGGCCACTGTGGGGGGGAGGGGGGGGTTACTATTACTGCAGAGGCCACTGTGGGGGGGGGGAAGGGGTCACCATTACTGCAGAGGCCACTGTGGGGGGACACTATTACTGCAGAGGCCACTGTGGGGGGGGGGTCACTATTACTGCAGAGGCCACTGTGGGGGGGAGGGGGGGGTCACTATTACTGCAGAGGCCACTGTGGGGGGGGGAAGGGGTCACCATTACTGCAGAGGCCACTGTGGGGGGTCACTATTACTGCAGAGGCCACTGTGGGGGTCCCTTTGGGGGAATACTACTACTGCAGAGGCCACTGTGGGGGTCCTTTTGGGGGAACACTTACTACTGGGGCCACTGTGGGGAACACTTACTACTGGGGCCACTGTGGGGAACACTTACTACTGGGGCCACTGTGGGGAACACTTACTACTTGGGGCCACTGTGGGGAACACTTACTACTTGGGGCCACTGTGGGGAACACTTACTACTGGGGCCACTGTGGGGAACACTTACTACTGGGGCCACTGTGGGGGGGGGGGTGTCACTATTACTGCAGAAGCCACTATGGGGGGTCACTATTACTGCAGAAGCCACTGTGGGGGGTCACTATTACTGCAGAGGCAACAGTGGGGGGACACTATTACTGCAGAGGCCACCTCTTTAAGACTCATCACATCCCCCATGTACTGTCTGCTGCTACTCATCACATCCCCCATATAATGTCCTCTCACCTTATCCCATCCCCAATATACTGTCCTCTTCCTTCATCACATCCCCCATATACTGTCCTCTCCCCTCATCACAGCCCACATATACTGTCCTCTCCCCCTCATCACATCCCCCAAATACTGTCCTCTCCCCCTCATCACATCCCTCATATACTGTCCTCTCCCCTCATCACATCCCCCATATACTGTCCTCTCCCCTCATCACATCCCCCATATACTGTCCTCTCCCCTCATCACATCCCCCATAACCTGTCCTCTCCCCTCATCACATACCCGATATACTGTCCTCTCTCTCATCACATCCCCATATATTGCCCTCTCCCTCATCCCATCCCCCCATATACTGTCCCATTCCCCCCATCACATCCCCCCATATACTGTTCTCTTCCCCTCATCACATCCCGCATATGCTGCCCTCTCCTCATCACATCCCCCATATAGTGTCCTCTCCCTCATCACATCCCCCATATACTGTCCTCTCCTCCTCAACACATCCGCCATATACTGTCCTCTCTCATCACATCCCCCATATACAGCCCTCTCCTCCATCACAGCCCCCATATACTGTCCTGTCCCCCACATCACATCCCCCATATACTGTCCTCTTCCCCATCACGGCCCTGTGTACTTCCTCCTCCCGCGCTCCACCGCCCTGCGCTCTTGTTCTCTGCGGGCCTGATATGTAACTCCCATCACACCGCGGTCACAGTACAGCTGGAGAGCCGTCGGCTGCAAATCACTGATCCACCATGTTATTGGTGACTGCGAGTGACATTATATTTCTTGCCCACCTCTGATCTCATATTAGCCATGGATGATTGAATGTTCAGGGGTTCCTGCTGATGCAAAGTATAGCAACCGCACTGTTAGCTCTGTTATAGGACAGGATCGTACCTGGGCCGTGTCCTCCGTTGGGGAAGAAAAAGCTGAAATTTACAAGTATTCAGGATTAATTAAGGAAAGGAAGTAAACGAAAGGGGGAAAAAGAACCCATCATCTGACAGTACGTCTCCTTGATCACACATATATATAGTCACATGTATGATATACAATATATACGATTCAACAACCTATCTACTATATACTCTCCTTAAGAAGAGCCTCATGTTAGTCAGGCAGTGAATGAGAAGACATTCCTTACTTCAGGTGCTGCAGATCCTCTTTAAGACTCATCACATCCCCCATGTACTGTCTGCTGCTCCTCATCACATCCCCCATATAATGTCCTCTCACCTTATCCCATCCCCAATATACTGTCCTCTTCCTTCATCACATCCCCCATATACTGTCCTCTCCCCTCATCACAGCCCGCATATACTGTCCTCTCCCCCTCATCACATCCCCCAAATACTGTCCTCTCCCCCTCATCACATCCCTCATATACTGTCCTCTCCCCTCATCACATCCCCCATATACTGTCCTCTCCCCTCATCACATCCCCCATATACTGTCCTCTCCCCTCATTACAGCCCCCCATATACTGTCCTCTCCTTCATCACATCCCCCATATACTGTCCTCTCTCTCATCACATCCCCATATATTGCCCTCTCTCTCATCACATCCCCCCATATACTGTCCTCTTCCCCTCATCACATCCCGCATATGCTGCCCTTTCCTCATCACATCCCCCATATACTGTGCTCTCCCTGATCACATCCCCCATATACTGTCCTCTCCTCCTCAACACATCCGCCATATACTGTCCCATTCCCCCCATCACATCCCCCCATATACTGTCCTCTTCCCCTCATCACATCCCGCATATGCTGCCCTCTCCTCATCACATCCCCCATATAGTGTCCTCTCCCTCATCACATCCCCCATATACTGTCCTCTCCTCCTCAACACATCCAACACATCCGCCATATACTGTCCTCTCTCATCACATCCCCCATATACAGCCCTCTCCTCCATCACAACCCCCATATACTGTCCTGTCCCCCACATCACATCCCCCATATACTGTCCTCTTCCCCATCACAGCCCTGTGTACTTCCTCCTCCCGCGCTCCACCGCCCTGCGCTCTTGTTCTCCGCGGGCCTGATAAAGAGGGTAAACACCACAAGAACAAGCAATGCACCAATTACAGAGCCTCCAGTCAGCGCTCCCCATGTACTGAAGGAGCTAAGCAGTGATTGGCTAGCCTCCTGTCAGCTCTCCCCCATGTACTGTACGAGCTGTTCAGTGATTGGCCAGCCTCCAGTCAGCGCTCCCCTTGTACTGCAGGAGTTGAGCAGTGATTGGCTACGGCTCGGCCTGTCAGCGCACGGCTTATTTCCCGCTCCTCAGCGGCCAGTGCTCTCCGGGCCTCAGCAGAAGAGAGCCTGCGGAGGAGATAGTTGGCTGCTGTAGGCGGAGCCTCGGGGCTGGACGCCCTGGTGCTTAGTCCCCCTTCTCTGTCCCTGCTGCGTGCTGTGCAGTTACTGAGTGCCCTCTATTCACTGATATACTCATGCTGGGCAGTAATCACACAGGGCAAACAGATCCAGGACCGCCTAAAATGCACCAGATGTCTCCCAGTGAGGGCGGTGTCACATCTGAGCTAAGGGCAGTGGCGTAGCAAGCTGGGTGCAGGATGCCCCTGGTGCTATCAGTGAGGGGGTGACAGCTCAGCCATTTGGCGGGTGAAGGAGCTACTATTGGAGCTGCTGCAGGAGAACCAGCGCCTACTGGCCGTCCTGTCCTCCCTCTGCCCGATGCGACGTGTGACTGACTGGCTACAGATTAGCTTCCCGCACAGCCCAGTCTGCCATAAGCCTCTCACAGAGCCCACACTGCCCCCTAGCGCCGACTAATCTTTTCTATTCAGTCCTGACATGAGGGAAGGGGGGGGGGGGCAGAATCATGTGATACCCTGTGTGGGAGGAGTGAGGGATCACATGACCATGGAGATCAGTGGATTCAGGACTATGGTGTGTGTGTTGGAGCTGTGGAGGTCGGGATGGATGGAGTGGGTGGAGCTGTGTGTGTGATGTCTGGGGATCAGGATGGATGTAAGCTGTGTGTGTAATGTCTGGGGATCAGTATGGATGTAGCTGAGCTGTATGTGTGTGATGTCTGGGTATCAGGATGGATGTAGCGGAGCTGTGTGTGTGATGTCTGGGGATCAGTATGGATGTAGCTGAGCTGTATGTGTGTGATGTCTGGGTATCAGGATGGATGTAGCGGAGCTGTGTGTGTGATGTCTGGGGATCAGGATGGATGCAGCGGAGCTGTGTGTGTGATGTCATTGGACATCACACACACAGCTCTTTCCCCCATGTCACACAGTATGCCCCTAATAGTTCTTCCCCTCTTATCATACAGTGTTCCCTTGACACTCCCCCTTCCTTATCCTACAGTATGCCCCTAATATTGAAAAAGGGCCAATGCTGTCCCTATCTTCAAAAGGGGAAGAAGGTAGATCCAGGAAACTACAGGCTTGTGAGCCTAACATTTATAATTATTACACAGCATGTATGCAAGTACTTGGATAAAAATAGAGTAATTAACCAGAGCCAGCATGGATTTGTAACAAACAAGTCATGCCAGAAAAATCTAATTTCCTTCTATGACAGAATAACCAAGTGGGTTGATCAGGGAAATGCGCTGGATATAGTATATCTTGACTTTAGTAAAGCATTTCTCATACCATACTTATTGAAAAAATGACCAAGTATGGGATTGATAAGGCAACTGGTAGGTGGATTCACAACTGGCTGAGTGATCGTACTCAAAGAGTGGTCATAAATGGCTGCACATCCAAGTGGAAGAATGTATCAAGTGGGGTACCACAAGGCTCTGTCCTAGGCCCAGTGTTGTTCAACATTTTTATAAATGATCTGGAGAAGGGAAATAATGGTAAACTGATCAAATTTGTTGACGACACAAAGCTAGGAGGGATAGCTAACATTGGGGAAGAGAGAGAGAGTATTCAAAAAGATCTAGAATAGCTTGAACAGTGGGTGGCGACTAACACAATGATATTTAACGAGGAGAAATGCAAAGTCCTGCATCTGGGCAAGAAAAATAAAAATAGCACATAAAGAATGGGAGGAATTGGGCTAAGCAGCAGCACATGCCGATATTCACTCAGCTGCGGTGCTAATCCCGGCGCACACTGTGACGTTAATGTGCAGCCGGGATCCTCCTCTCACCTCCCCTGACGTTTCCTCTTAGGTTCCGCGAGAGCAGGGAAAGGAGGCTTCCGGCAGCGTACACTGAGGTCAGACTGTGCACCTGGGATCAGCGCCGCTAGCATTGCCAAGCAGAGGAGCAGCAGCGCTTCATGAGGAGGAAGGGGTAAGTATATGGGTCTCAGGAGGGTGCTATAACTACTGGGGTCGCTGTGGGATGTCACTATTACTTCTTGGGGCGCTGTGGGATGCCACTATTACTACTGTGGGCCGCTGTGGGATGTCACTATTACTACTGAGGACTGCTGTGGAATGTCACTATTACTCTTGGGGCCACTGTGGGGTGTCACTATTACTACTGGGGCCGCTGTGGGGTGTCAATATTACTACTGGGGCTGCTGTGGGGTGTCACTATTACTGCTTGGGGCCGCTGTGCGATGTCACTATTACTACTGGGGCCGCTGTGGGGTGTCAATATTACTACTGGGGCTGCTGTGGGATGTCACTATTACTACTGAGGCCACTGTGGCATATCACTATTACTACTGGGGGCCGCTGTGGGATGTCACTATTACTGCTAGTGGCTGCAGTGGCATGTCACTATTACTACTGGGGGCCACTGTGGGATATCACTACTACTGCTGGGGACTGCTGTGGGATGCCACTATTCCCAATGCCGGACTATCACAAGTCTTTGTGATTGAGCGAGCCCACCGGGTGCCCATGAAGCCGCCCATACCAGGCGCACCACCTAGACCCTTGCTGGTTAAACTACTCAACTCTCGTGATAGAGATATAATTTTACAAGCTGCTAGAAAAAGAGGACCTCTGCGATATGACAACGCCACAGTTTCCATATTCCCAGATTTCTCAGCGGACCTCCAAAAACAGCGAGCATCGTTCTTGGGAATCAAAAGGCAACTTCGAGACCTGCAGCTCCCGTACTCCATGATGTACCCGGCACAACTATGAGTGACAAACGGAGACCGTGCCCGCTTCTTCTCTACCCCATCCGAAGCAGAAGAGTGGCTGGCTACCAGACGTCGTCCAGAAGAGCCGTAATGTATACATAACCCCACTCCTTTCTTCCTCCAGGTGCCAGGACTCCCGTGTAAACACACGAACATACCTTTAAAAGCCACATGACTGCGCATCAGAAACTGCGCCCCAGACATACCGAGACCATATCTGAGACTGAGACACAGGACTGAGACTCCTGCAAACTATTGTGGCTGCTCGACTTGCTCCCCCCCGAAGATGGCGGTGAGCCGTCCTCCCCCTTGGTACCATTAATCCCCCCCCCCTTCCTTCTGACCTATCATATACCTCCTCCCCCCCCCCTTCACCCCCTCCTGTCTTCTGCTCCGGGCATAGCGAAATTTATCATTTATATAGAGAAAGGTAACGTGGAAGTGCCCGAAGAGGAGAGATCCCCCCCCCCCCCCGCAAGGGGGCCCACCTAGATGATGCCCACCAGGCTAAAGTCGGCCTCTATTATTGATCTATATAACAGTATCTCAAGTATAGCCCATATTAAAGCTATGCTAAGTAGGTTCCCCCTAATACCAGTTCGCCACGCATACTATCTCAACAGAAAAAGCATTTAAAGTTTGTTCCAAAATAAGCTGTTTAAGTGTTAAGTTGGTAGTATACTACCGTAATGTTAACAAATTGTACGCATCAAGAGCTCCATGATGATCTTAAAAATGCACTGAAATACTGTTGCATGATGTATAATAAGAATGTAACCGAGTGTCGGGGTGGGACTCCTGACGGTCGGAACAATATAAAGAAATTCATCCGGACCCGATCGACTCTCCCCAGACTATGGCGGGGATAGTTTTTGTGTCCTGGAATGTCAGGGGCATGGGATCAGCCAGAAAGCGATCAGCAATAAATTCTTTAGTACGCTCCTGGCAACCACATGTGCTGTGCCTGCAGGAGACCCACCTGACACCTGAAACTACAAAAGTCCTGTCGAAACCGTGGATACAGTGGTCTGCCCATTCATGCCACACATCCTACTCCAGAGGGGTGTCTCTATTAATAGGAAGGTCGCTCAGATGGGAGATGGAACAACTTAGGAGAGACCCGGAGGGTAGATACGTCTTTGTGAGAGCCAGAATCAATAACGACCCATACGTCCTTTTGTGCTGCTATAACCCACCTCCGGCGACAACAGCCATCTTAGCAGACGGCATCCAATGCGCATCATTCTCGCCAGACGCAACGATCGTCTGTATGGGAGATATGAACATGGTAATGAATCCCACTATTGATAGATTCGAAAGTGGTGCTCGGAGGGAGGGAGACACAATATGACCCGCGTAGCCTCTATTATATCAGTGACGGGCTGGCTAGATCTATGGCGCATATTCCACCCACAACAAAAAGAGTTTACTTGCCATGCAGCCCACAACCATGCGCTTAGTCGAATAGACTATATATTTGGGTCCCCCTCACTATTTCCCAAAATTGAATCCATAGAGTTCCTCCCTCGAGGGATCTCAGACCCCTCACCAATCCGCATGGCTCTTAAAAACCCAGGCCCGGCCACAATTAAGAGACTAAAGGTGCATCCATTCTGGCTCTCGCTATTTGGCCCCAATGACTGCATACCGGACCAGATCCAGATATACTACGAAGCGCACTAGGCACACACGGATATAATGCTAGTGTGGGAGGCA
Organism: Eleutherodactylus coqui; assembly: GCF_035609145.1. Lineage (NCBI taxonomy): Eukaryota > Metazoa > Chordata > Amphibia > Anura > Eleutherodactylidae > Eleutherodactylus > Eleutherodactylus coqui. The sequence continues at coordinate 157,096 of NW_027102161.1, read as the reverse complement.
TTCAAACCGTACCTTAGAGGTTGCTTTAGATCCTCAATCTCCTTTATTAAAAAAGCCACCGCAAGGAAAGGAGAACTCCTAGCAGAGCAATGTCAACAACTAGAAAAGGAATTTGTCGCCGACCCTACAGATACCAAAAGAGGTAGATGGCTACAGACAGGTAGAGATTACTTAATATATCTTAAAGAAAAAGCCCAGAGAAACCTCTTCTTTACTCGACAATCCCTTTTTGAATTAGGAAACCAGTCCAGCAAATTACTAGCCTACATGGCAAGACAGGAGACCGCCCCACCGTCTGTTCTAAGAATTAAATCAGCTGAAGGAATAACGCTCACAGACCCAAAAGACATCCTAGACAGGTTTCAGCAATTCTATGATGACCTCTACCAATCGCGAACAGACTACTCACCTGCAGAACTAGAGTCTTACCTAGCCGACATAACATTCCCAGTATTGCAAGATACCTCTAAGACCCTATTAGACTCCCCCATTACAGAGGAAGAGATAGAGGAGGCAATAAATGATATGGCAAAAAATAAGACACCGGGTCCAGATGGACTCCCAGTGGAGGTCTACCTACACTACAAAAAGGAAATAATGCCGCACCTGCTCTCCCTATACACATATATATTCGACAAAAACCAACTCCCAGAATCAATGTTAGAAGCCAATATAGTCCTTATTTTAAAACCAGATAAAAACCCAGAAGATTGTGGTTCATATAGACCAATTTCCTTATTAAATACAGACTACAAAATCCTCACTAAAATATTGGCCTCTCATTTAAACCAAGCCATTAAGGAAATTATACACCCTGATCAATCTGGCTTTATCCCAGGAATGTCTACATCAGACAACATCAGAAGGACGCAGGTGATTACACAGGTGGGATGGAGGTGGAGGTCAGATTGGGCCTTGGCCTCACTAGATGCGGCTAAGGCATTCGATTCAGTTGAATGGCCATATTTGATGGAGGTCTTACGGAGGTTTGGATTCGGAGACTCATTCATCAAGTGGATCTCTATTCTATATAAATCTCCGACAGCCAGAGTAGTAGTAAACGGCCTGACCTCCACCTGCTTCTCACTCCACAGAGAAACCCGACAGGGCTGCCCACTTTCCCCCCTCCTGTTTGCAATTGCAATAGAACCGCTGGCTCTGAGAATCCGACAACACACGTCATATAGGGGTATCCAGATAGGACCCAGAGAAGATAGAATAGGATTATATGCAGACGATCTAATACTATACATGTCAGACCCCAAGAATGCCCTGCCGCTGGCTATCTCACTAATAGTTGAATTCGGGAACTTTTCAGGCCTGTGTATCAAATGGCAAAAATCCGCTTTTATGCCCCTAAGACCAGAGGGATGGCAAATGGGAGATGTATTTTGTAAACTACAAGTCACTCCTAAATTCAAATACCTAGGGATACACATCACCAGAGATCACACTCAGAGCCTTGATTTAAACATCACCCCCTTATTGGCAACCCTACAACTAAAATTAAAAAACTAGAGCTCCTTACCACTATCTGTAGCGGGCAGAATGAACCTTATAAAAATGATAATACTCCCCAAGTACCTATACTGCCTAGAGCACGCAGAAACAGCCATACCACAAAAGTTCTTCAAAAAAACGAACTCCCTAATAACATCATTCATTTGGGGGAACTCCAGAGCGAAACTCCGCATGGACACCCTACAGCGACCCAAGGAGATGGCAGGAATGGCGCTACCAGACCTCAAACTTTACTACTTAGCGGGACAGGTGAGATATATCCGTCACTGGTTATCGGGCTCTCTTCTCCCAAACTCCGAGCACCACTTGATGTTCTTTCTCTCGGAGGCATCACTCTGGGTCCTCCTGGAAAAACCAGGACTATTGACTAAGCAGATGCTACCAATCCATAGACTTGCAGTCAACGTATGGCAGACATGCAAAGCACTGACTAAGTAAGACGACACCCCTCTGGAGACCCCCTTATGGGACAATAGAGCATTGCCGCACCTGATGAATCTACCGGATAAACAGTTCTGGATAAATCTAGGAATTACCACACTGGAACATCTATATATCGACCAAGTATTGGCCTCCTTCGAACAACTACAACAATTATATCAAATCCCAAGAGAGGGCTTCTTTAGATACCTGCAACTCAGGCACGCTCTGACAACACAATTCCCAGAGCCCAGACAATCCTTCTCACAATATCCATTAATAGGCATACTTCGCACCCAAGGGCCCAAAGGCCTGATATCGGTGTTGTACACTCACTTACTACAATCCAAGATCCCTGACACGCCGATGGCGGTGGTAGAGAGATGGAGAGAGCTCATTCCCACTCTCACTAACGAGGACTGGGAGTCTGCAATGTCCGCATACACCACGGTATCACCAGCTGCAAATAATAAACTAACACAATTATACATACTACACCAATGCTATCTAACACCGACCAGACTATATAAAATGAATAGGACACCCACAAACCAGTGCCATCGGTGCAGAGCACCTAACGCAAATTTTAACCACCTAATATGGAGCTGCCCAGATATCTATACGTACTGGGGAGTGATCACAGAATTTCTAACCCAATTGATGGGTATACCAGTACCACACAATCCAGCAGTGTGCCTATTAGGCTTTCTAGATGAAGAACAATGGCAATACCATGACAGGATATTCCTTACCAAAGTATTATTCTTTGCCCGCAAAGCAATAGCCCTACGTTGGATGGACAGACGTCCTCCGACACTCTCGAAATGGCAGAATATTATTAACACCATTTTGCCATATGAAAAATAGTATATAAAAATAGAAAATGCCCTGAAAAATTCAATAAGGTTTGGGAAAGATGGTGCGGATCAACGTACACAGTATTCACGCAAGATCGATTACAGGACCTGCTGAGGGCAACGATACCTAGGAATGCTCGGTAAAACGAACGAATGTTACCGCCTTCCACTGATACCATGAGAAAATGTACTGACGCACTGTATTCAACTACTGCATATATCAATGTAACGTACTCAAGTTTTGATTACATGAGCACAAGGAGCCTATGATGTATTCAAAGTTATTTATTCATGTATTGTACAAAATACATACTGTTCAATAAAACGAGTTTAAAAAAAATATATATATCACAATGCCGCTTATATTTAGATATGAATTGCCTGCAGTAGTGCTGCAGCCGCTTGTATCGTCGCAGCCATGGCATAATAATATATTGATTGCCTGCAGTAGTGCTGCAGCTGCTTTTATTTGCTTAATAATATATGTAATTAGTTGTGTAGTTTTCATATTCAAAAATACTATATGTTACAACTATTTATATTTAATGTTTCCCAAATCCGCAACATTTTAACAACCTTATACATTAGACCAGGGATGGACCATATTAAACACACTGCTTTAATCATTAATGCTGTACAAACAACAACACTACATTTTTTCACTCTCAGGATGGCTACCTAGCTAAGAGATATACACACCCCGCTGGAACGCACCCTTTGGAGCACATGACACTCCAGGGAGGCCATCCAATGTCCAGTGGAACGGGCGCTGGAACGCAGCGCCCGTTCGGGATAACGTTTCACATAGCTAATATCACTAGTTACATCACAACTACGTGCCGTGACAGCACCCGGGCGAGCGAGCTCAGGGAGACACCACGTTACTATAAAGCTGGCAGTGACGGACGCCAGCGTTATGACGTGTGATGTCATCGATGTGGGCCTTACTGTGAGAACAGCGCCAGTACACTGCTCCTCTATGAAGGGAATACCACCTAGTATAAAAGGAACTCCTGATACCCTGTTTACTATGCTTTATAAAAGGCCACATACCGTCCTGAAACACGTTGCACCATCTGTTTTATTACCTGTGCCCAGTGATTTGTCTACCTACCTGTATTTATTGCTATTTGGTCAATTAAAATCCCCCCTTTTTGGACGACAACTGTTTTGGATAAACTTACCCAGCCTGGAATCCATTTGGGGAGGTCTCAAGGACATGAGAGCTCCCATCTAAGTATGTTTTCCATTTATCAGATTGTTTTTATGTAATCCTTATGAGTGCAGGACAAAAACCTATTCTTGAATCTGTATAAACTAAATTATAGTGCGCACAGGGCAGGTTCCAAGGAGTCCGGGGATGTAGTTTTTAAGCTCACCCGGCTCATTCCCACGCCATCACATGTGAAAGGATGCGCAAGTGGACTCACGTCTGCAGGCTGTGCAGGAAAATACATATTGCGCTCTATGGAAGCGGACACACAGCTGTAGAGATGAGTCCTCTGCTGCCGACCTCCGTGGGTGACCGCGCGGGAACAGAGAGACAGGTAATCATAATAACATTCCTGAACCCCTCAGAACCTGCCCTATGAGCAGTAGAGCTTAGTTTATGGTGCTCTCAGGTGGTGACAGGTTCCCTTTAAAATGCGCCCATACACATTAGATCAACAGCAGCTGAACACACTGATTTTGGTAGGACCAGATTACCATTTCATGTGTACAGGGATGTTCCAACTGTGTCAAAAGGAATAGCTGTCACCCAAATAACTATTTGGCCGACTGCTATCTAATGTGTGAGACCAGCAATAGACTTTGTTATAAAGACATGCAATGCACATAATTGATTTGCAGACATAAAGAATATGCAAACTTTCCACAAGAAATTAAAGAACTCACCAGCCACCGAAATCCGGGGATCCAGATAGTTCAGCTTGAAGGAACTCAAGGCCATCTGTTTCTTGTCTTCTCAGTCAGTCTCCTGCACCTCCAAGTTCAGTTGCCGTTCTTCTGTTCTTATGACAGCTTTCTTCTTGTCTTCCTTTTGTCTTAGACTTGTGGAAAGCATCATATACCACATCCAAAGAAAGAGTTCCCCAAGTGACTGTTACGGTAAAGCCGTACGTTGTTACAGATCTGACACTAATTTTTTGCAGTGGCAAAATCTGCCCCAAGTGGTGCGAAGGTTACGTGAAGTCGCATCTGCATTGCTTGTACTGTGACACATCGCAGATTTACCGCACACAATTCTGCGGCGGTAGATGCGTATTCTACGTCTGGCCTTACGCTAAAGGTGGTTTCCCACACAGCGCTTTTTGGAATAACTCCACTGCAGTTCTTTGAGCCAAACCCAGGAGTTGATTCCAGCAGAAACGAGGAGTTTAAAACCTTTGTTTAAAGGAATTGTACCAAGAACTAAAATTATCCCGTATCCACCAGATAGGGAATAACCTTATGATCAGTGGTGATCCAAACGCTGGGACTCCCACCAATCCTGAGAAAAGAGTTCCTGAAAGTGCCTAGATAAATGGAGAGGAGAATGCGCATGTGACAGTCGCTCTATTCATTCAATCACAATGCTGAAATTGTACAAACTCCCAGCAATCTCCAGTGCTGTCATTTAATTGATTTGAGTGGCAGTAGGCATGCGTTATCTCTGCTCCATTCATGTGGGAAGACCATCAGGACCCCCGTTCTTGTGATCAGTGGGGGATAGGGGATAACGTTATATCTTGGTACAATCCCTTTAAGTCTTCAGCAGCGATATGCAGCGAATAGGCTGTCTAAGTAAATTACATCCTATACAGCTGCTCATTCAGTAGACCCTCCTGTTATATTATTAGGTGCTGTCAGAAGTTATGGGGAACATCTCAGAATATCACTTCACCTACAGTAGTCTACTCGCAAAGGGAGAATTTCAATGAACTTTGTGCAAGGAAAACTGGCGCAGTTACCCAAAGCAAATAGATTTCCACTGACCATTTTTCACCTGCACCAGTTTTGATGAATTTTCCTGCCAGCATCACATCGTCATTACACCTCATATGAACTGACCATAGTGGTAGCTGATATATGGAATCCGAAGGATTAATACACAGGGGGATCTGGAAGGAAAAAGTCCCCCAGAAATAGCTGCACGCTCATTTACATGGTGCACACCACAATGCTAGTCCTATTAAGATGACATTTAGGGCATCCTACATACTACACCAGCTTCTCCGGGTTGTTTTCTTTAGCTTCTTTCTTCTCTTCATTCAGCTTCTTCTTTATGAAATCTGCTCTTTATTGGCCTCAATCTGGAGAGAAATAAGAGAAGACAAAGGGGTTGTCCAGTTATAAACCATTGATGACCTGTCCTTAGAATAGATGATCAATAGGAGATCAGTGGGGTCTGCTTTCCAGGACCCCCAACACTCTGCTGTTCGCTGGGCCGCTGCACTTGCACACTAGCTAATCTCTACAAGAAGCAGACAGCTCTGTTCCCACAGCAGTGGTCCGGTCTCATATTGCAGGGTAACTTCCCATTGAAGTGAATGGCCTGTAATACCAAGCCTCACCAGTGCGGGAACAGAGCTGCGTGCTTCCTGCAGAAGTTATATAAGTGCAGGTGTGCACCGACCGCTGAACAGCTGATCGGTTGTAGTAGTGCAAGTATATTGTTAGGGTTTTATATAAATTAAGCTTCAATTATATAAAACACTAACAAAATACTTGTACTACTACATAAAGTGGTCTGTGATATGTAACAGAACAGAACAGCTGGAGCTTATTGGTGACTGCGAGTGACATTATATTTCTTGCCCACCTCTGATCTCAGATTAGCCATGGATGATTGAATGTTTAGGGGTTCCTGCTGATGCAAAGTATAGCAACCGCACTGTTAGCTCTGTTATAGGACAGGATCGTACCTGGGCCGTGTCCTCCGTTGGGAAAGAAAAAGCTGAAATTTACAAGTATTCAGAATTAATTAAGGAAAGGAAGTAAACGAAAGGGGGAAGAAGAACCCATCATCTGACAGTACGTCTCCTTGATCACACATATATATATAGTCACATGTATGATATACAATATATAAGATTCAACAACCTATCTACTATATACTCTCCTTAAGAAGAGCCTCATGTCAGTCAGGCAGTGAATGAGAAGACATTCCTTACTTCAGGTGCTGCAGATCCTCTTTAAGACTCATCACATCCCCCATGTACTGTCTGCTGCTCCTCATCACATCCCCCATATAATGTCCTCTCACCTCATCCCATCCCCATACGCGTCTGGTCCAGAGATGTGTATACCTGGCAAATTTAAAATATGTCTAAATAAAGGAAGATTATACATTTTATTCTGCAAGCAAGCGTGGATGACACTTTTTCCTGCATGGAATTTTCTGCTGTTTAAGCCCAGGACCGGGGGCAGGTGAAACCGCTTGAGCAAGCAGTGGATCGTGAGACATATGAAGTGAGCAAGCTGACAGCACAGCACACTATTTTCAAGTGTCTTTTTCTTTGGAATTACCCGGCCGCTGTTGCTATGAATAACTTGTTCTGAGGAGACTATGCACAGCACCAAATGCAAGTATACAAGGATTGAGGTAAATTCTACCCATATTTATAAGTGCAGTATCTCCATTATTTTTGGACATTTGCTCACGATCCTCACACTATTTGTAAATGAAAATTTAGCCACTAAGGTATACCATCTATTATTAGTACGTTTTATGGGACTCTAATGTACCTATGTTAATTTTTATTGGTGTTTTCAACAAAGTATGATGGCTGAACAAGAAACAGTTGTCCGGGCCAGGATGCAAAAATTATCCAGTCTGTTTCAGGACAATATACAAAGTATGCATCCTGACACAAAGGGGTTAATCCAATCATTAACCAAATATAAGAAATCAGAATTACAGACTTGGTGGGACCAACACTCCCTGAATAAATATTTGGATCTTACAATGATCCCAAGAGGATTGCGTTTGAAAAAATACCAACAACAATTTATGATGATGATTTTCTGTCCAGTTGGAATGATATCTTCTCCGATTGCTCTGATGAGATTGATAGTTGATAATGAGCAATTAAAATTAAATAAATTGCAGAAAGACATACAAGACATTGAACATAAATTGAGAGCAACTTAGAATTCCACAGAATGGGATAATCTAATACAAAAAGAGGATATGGAACTACATAAAATGGAAGAAAAGATAATTCACATTAAAAAAAACAAACTGGAAAGAGACAGACGCGATTACCAAGATGACAAAGTTTACAACTGGAGTTCCAAAAGGATTCAAAAACCCAAATCAATTCTCAAGAAACAATCAATGAGAAGTCATACAGGCAATTTGAATAGTGTCACATTCTCCTCCTCAGAGTGGGAAGGGGACACATCCCATGTATCATCAGATGTCTCCAGTGGTGACCCTCAGGTATTTGAAGAACCAACACAAAGAATGCAGACTATGGGGAGACTGTCAAAAAACAAGGCACCGAGAGGGGGCCATATGCCAAGAAGGAGATACCCCAGCCGCAGACCAACCATTCGGAATTAGCGGACAATATAATTTTTTTCACACCCCGTATTCTCTCTAACCAGCAATTGGAAATTATCAATAAGGGTAGGAATTTTGTACCTGACTGCACGTTTGACCCTTTCAATACTATGCTGGACCTAAACAAATTTGTTCGGGACCTCATTGTAAAGAAGTATTTCTGTGAACAAACCAGAATCAATGGGGCAAACAGAACAGCTTCTTAGGAGTCTGCAAAACAAGACGACAAACATGGAGACCTAACAACAAGGGACACTGCCTTTCTCTGGGATTTAGAACAACTAGAAAAAGAACAGATGGACACTGATATGGCACCAGATTCAATTCCAATGCCATCAGATATGAGGATTCCCAATCCCTCTTTTTACCCCAAACATCTCAGAACTAGATGGCTGGATGATTTTCAAAACAGTATGGAAAGAGATCTTAATGACCTATATAGATCCAGTCAGAAGAAAGATGCATCCAAATATTAAAATGTTAACATCTCAGTGTCCCAGAGACGTGACTTACAGAATCTCATTAACGATACTGATTTAATAATTCAGCAATCGGACAAAGGGGGCACCATTGCCATAATGGACAATGCATTATACAGTTTATGTGTTGAAAAAATACTCAATGATGATAAAACTTATAGAAAATTAGAGATTGATCCCACCGTAACATTCACCCATTCATTGTCTGATTTGATTACCAGAGGGGGCTCAATGGGGGTATTAAGTGACAAAGAAATGGCTTATCTAGTTCCCAAAAATCCTATTCTTGCAAATTTTTATGGGATTCCCAAGTCTCACAAAAATGTATTTCCACCTCCCATGCGCCCAATAGTTTCGGGACGAGGATCCCTATGTGAGAGACTCAGGCTGTAATTTTCTATGTACCCAATTGCTGTGGTAGTTCAAATCCCCGGATATATTCCTAATAGCAATAGTGTCATTCAAATATTAGCAGGACACAAATGGGGGGCAGATAAAACCTGGGTAACTTGCGATGTCAAAGCATTGTATTCCTCTATCCCTCACCATTTGGCGCTACAGGCACTTGCATTTCACCTTAGGTCTCATGCACAATATAATGATTCTCTAAGAGCCTTTTTGATGGAAGCAACATTATAATGAATGCAAACTTGGGACAACCCCTTTTAAGATCAGGCTTCATAGGCAATCTGCAATGGAAGCCCTGGGAGTGTGCAGAAGGCCCCCAGCTGCCATTGTAACCGTTAGGGACCTCCAAACTTCGATCGGAGCATTTAAAGGGTTAATATGTTGCAGGCGGGTGTCAGCTATACCAGACAGCATTGTATAGAGTAGGATCGGCCCAGAACCCATTCCATACAAAGCCCAAACCTCCATGACTTAACAGTACATCATGGAGCATTAAGGGGTTAATGTTGTGCATAATTTATATGCGACCTTTATGGTCCCATCCACTTTGCATGTAGTGATGCGACCGCTTTCATCATCATTTGCGATATAACAAGATGGCGGCCTGTGGAGCACTTATTGTGACATCATAGGATGAGAGAATTCTAAACATTGTGACATCACCGCATTCCAAGCTAACCCTGCAGCGTGGAAAGCCTGGAGCTCTGATCACGAGGCGAGGACGAAGAGAGAGGATCCAGCGCAGGTAACACCATCACTTTCCGGAAGTCGCAGAGCTGCTGGCTACCAGGCAATGTGCGTGAGGAACGGGCCAACCTAGACGGACGGGAAGCAAGACCCGAGTTCATGGCATCCAGTGAAAGATTAAGGAAGATACTGAAGAACTACCCAACACCACACGCTACCAACCCGCCAAGCATGGACGATCTGTGAGTAGCCCAGCCCATGCCCAGCCTGCGCGCCACCACACAGCGCCCTCACCCTGCAGGCAGCCTCACAGCGCCCTCACCCTGCAGGCAGCCTCACAGCGCCCTCACCCTGCAGGCAGCCTCACAGCGCCCTCACCCTGCAGGCAGCCTCACAGCGCCCTCACCCCGCAGGCAGCCGCACAGCGCCCTCACCCCGCAGGCAGCCGCACAGCGCCCTCACCCCGCAGGGATCCGCACAGCTCCCTCACCCCGCAGGCAGCCGCACAGCGCCCTCACCCTGCAGGCAGCCGCACAGCGCCCTCACCCCGCACGCAGCCTCACAGCGCCCTCACCCCGCAGGCAGCCGCACAGCGCCCTCACCCCGCAGGGAGCCGCACAGCGCCCTCACCCCGCAGGGAGCCGCACAGCGCCCTCACCCCGCACGCAGCCTCACAGCGCCCTCACCCCGCACGCAGCCGCACAGCGCCCTCACCCCGCACGCAGCCGCACAGCGCCCTCACCCCGCACATCGCCCTCACCCCGCACGCAGCCGCACAGCGCACTCACCCCGTATGCGGCCACGCAGCGCCCCCCCAGCTCTACAGCAAGCATTATCCTCCATTTGCTGTGACAACAATTCTGAATGAATGAAGGCTGTAATTCTGGAAGTACTGATCATGTGACCATGACCTGACAACCAGGATCGCTCATTCATCCACTGGAACAGCAAATGATTCTTCCCTTGGACGGGTGCAGTCACACAGCGTCCCACCCTGCGCCCCATCACACAGCGCCCTCACCCAACAGGCAGCCGCACAGCGCATTCACCCTGCACGCAGCCACACAGCGCCCCCCGGCTCTAAGGAGAGATGCTGCAATGAAGCAAGCATTATCCTCCATTTGCTGTGACAACAATTCTGAATGAATGAAGGCTGTAATTCTGGAAGTACTGATCATGTGACCATGACCTGACAACCAGGATCGCTCATTCATCCACTGGAACAGCAAATGATTCTTCCCTTGGACGGGTGCAGTCACACAGCGTCCCACCCTGCGCCCCGCCACACAGCGCCCTCACCCAACAGGCAGTCGCACAGCGCATTCACCCTGCACGCAGCCACACAGCGCCCCCCAGCTCTACAGAGAGATGCTGCAATGAAGCAAGCATTATCCTCCATTTGCTGTGACAACAATTCTGAATGAATGAAGGCTGTAATTCTGGAAGTACTGATCATGTGACCATGACCTGACAACCAGGATCGCTCATTCATCCACTGGAACAGCAAATGATTCTTCCCTTGGACGGGTGCAGTCACACAGCGTCCCACCCTGCGCCTCGCCACACAGCGCATTCACCCTGCATACAGCCACACAGCGCCCCCCAGCTCTACAGAGAGATGCTGCAATGAAGCAAGCATTATCCTCCATTTGCTGTGACAACAATTCTGAATGAATGAAGGCTGTAATTCTGGAAGTACTGATCATGTGACCATGACCAGACAACCAGGATCGCTCATTCATCCACTGGAACAGCAAATGATTCTTCCCTTGGACGGGTGCAGTCACACAGCATCCCACCCTGCGCCCCGCCACACAGCGCCCTCACCCAACAGGCAGTCGCACATCGCATTTACCCTGCACGCAGCCACATAGCGCCCCCCAGCTCTACAGAGAGATGCTGCAATAAAGCAAGCATTATCCTCCATTTGCTGTGACAACAATTCTGAATGAATGAAGGCTGTAATTCTGGAAGTACTGATCATGTGACCATGACCTGACAACCAGGATCGCTCATTCATCCACTGGAACAGCAAATGATTCTTCCCTTGGACGGGTGCAGTCACACAGCGTCCCACACAGCGTCCCACCCTGCGCCCCGCCACACAGCGCCCTCACCCAACAGGCAGCCGCACAGCGCATTCACCCTGCACGCAGCCACACAGCGCCCCCCAGCTCTACAGAGAGATGCTGCAATGAAGCAAGCATTATCCTCCATTTGCTGTGACAACAATTCTGAATGAATAAAGGCTGTAATTCTGGAAGTACTGATCATGTGACCATGACCAGACAACCAGGATCGCTCATTCATCCACTGGAACAGCAAATGATTCTTCCCTTGGATGGGTGCAGTCACACAGCGTCCCACCCTGCGCCCTGCCACACAGCGCCCTCACCCAACAGGCAGTCGCACAGCGCATTCACCCTGCACGCAGCCACACAGCGCCCCCCAGCTCTACAGAGAGATGCTGCAATGAAGCAAGCATTATCCTCCATTTGCTGTGACAACAATTCTGAATGAATGAAGGCTGTAATTCTGGAAGTACTGATCATGTGACCATGACCTGACAACCAGGATCGCTCATTCATCCACTGGAACAGCAAATGATTCTTCCCTTGGACGGGTGCAGTCACACAGCGTCCCACCCTGCGCCCCGCCACACAGCGCCCTCACCCTGCAGGCAGCCGCACAGTGCATTCACCCTGCACGCAGCCACACAGCGCCCCCCAGCTCTACAGAGAGATGCTGCAATAAAGCAAGCATTATCCTCCATTTGCTGTGACAACAATTCTGAATGAATGAAGGCTGTAATTCTGGAAGTACTGATCATGTGACCATGACCTGACAACCAGGATCGCTCATTCATCCACTGGAACAGCAAATGATTCTTCCCTTGGACGGGTGCAGTCACACAGCGTCCCACCCTGCGCCCCGCCACACAGCGCATTCACCCTGCACGCAGCCACACAGCGCCCCCCAGCTCTACAGAGAGATGCTGCAATGAAGCAAGCATTATCCTCCATTTGCTGTGACAACAATTCTGAATGAATGAAGGCTGTAATTCTGGAAGTACTGATCATGTGACCATGACCTGACAACCAGGATCGCTCATTCATCCACTGGAACAGCAAATGATTCTTCTCTTGGACGAGTGCAGTCACACAGCGTCCCACCCTGCGCCCCGCCACACAGCGCCCTCACCCAACAGGCAGCCGCACAGCGCATTCACCCTGCACGCAGCCACACAGCGCCCCCCAGCTCTACAGAGAGATGCTGCAATGAAGCAAGCATTATCCTCCATTTGCTGTGACAACAATTCTGAATGAATGAAGGCTGTAATTCTGGAAGTACTGATCATGTGACCATGACCTGACAACCAGGATCGCTCATTCATCCACTGGAACAGCAAATGATTCTTCCCTTGGATGGGTGCAGTCACACAGCGTCCCACCCTGCGCCCCGCCACACAGCGCACTCACCCAACAGGCAGTCGCACAGCGCATTCACCCTGCACGCAGCCACACAGCGCCCCCTAGCTCTACAGAGAGATGCTGCAATGAAGCAAGCATTATCCTCCATTTGCTGTGACAACAATTCTGAATGAATGAAGGCTGTAATTCTGGAAGTACTGATCATGTGACCATGACCTGACAACCAGGATCGCTCATTCATCCACTGGAACAGCAAATGATTCTTCCCTTAGACGGGTGCAGTCACACAGCGTCCCACCCTGCGCCCCGCCACACAGCGCATTCACCCTGCACGCAGCCACACAGCGTCCCCCAGCTCTACAGAGAGATGCTGCAATGAAGCAAGCATTATCCTCCATTTGCTGTGACAACAATTCTGAATGAATGAAGGCTGTAATTCTGGAAGTACTAATCATGTGACCATGACCTGACAACCAGGATCGCTCATTCATCCACTGGAACAGCAAATGATTCTTCCCTTGGATGGGTGCAGTCACACAGCGTCCCACCCTGCGCCCTGCCACACAGCGCCCTCACCCAACAGGCAGTCGCACAGCGCATTCACCCTGCACGCAGCCACACAGCGCCCCCCAGCTCTACAGAGAGATGCTGCAATGAAGCAAGCATTATCCTCCATTTGCTGTGACAACAATTCTGAATGAATGAAGGCTGTAATTCTGGAAGTACTGATCATGTGACCATGACCTGACAACCAGGATCGCTCATTCATCCACTGGAACAGCAAATGATTCTTCCCTTGGACGGGTGCAGTCACACAGCGTCCCACCCTGCGCCCCGCCACACAGCGCCCTCACCCAACAGGCAGTCGCACAGCGCATTCACCCTGCACGCAGCCACACAGCGCCCCCCAGCTCTACAGAGAGATGCTGCAATGAAGCAAGCATTATCCTCCATTTGCTGTGACAACAATTCTGAATGAATGAAGGCTGTAATTCTGGAAGTACTGATCATGTGACCATGACCTGACAACCAGGATCGCTCATTCATCCACTGGAACAGCAAATGATTCTTCTCTTGGACGAGTGCAGTCACACAGCGTCCCACCCTGCGCCCCGCCACACAGCGCCCTCACCCAACAGGCAGCCGCACAGCGCATTCACCCTGCACGCAGCCACACAGCGCCCCCCAGCTCTACAGAGAGATGCTGCAATGAAGCAAGCATTATCCTCCATTTGCTGTGACAACAATTCTGAATGAATGAAGGCTGTAATTCTGGAAGTACTGATCATGTGACCATGACCTGACAACCAGGATCGCTCATTCATCCACTGGAACAGCAAATGATTCTTCCCTTGGATGGGTGCAGTCACACAGCGTCCCACCCTGCGCCCCGCCACACAGCGCACTCACCCAACAGGCAGTCGCACAGCGCATTCACCCTGCACGCAGCCACACAGCGCCCCCTAGCTCTACAGAGAGATGCTGCAATGAAGCAAGCATTATCCTCCATTTGCTGTGACAACAATTCTGAATGAATGAAGGCTGTAATTCTGGAAGTACTGATCATGTGACCATGACCTGACAACCAGGATCGCTCATTCATCCACTGGAACAGCAAATGATTCTTCCCTTAGACGGGTGCAGTCACACAGCGTCCCACCCTGCGCCCCGCCACACAGCGCATTCACCCTGCACGCAGCCACACAGCGTCCCCCAGCTCTACAGAGAGATGCTGCAATGAAGCAAGCATTATCCTCCATTTGCTGTGACAACAATTCTGAATGAATGAAGGCTGTAATTCTGGAAGTACTAATCATGTGACCATGACCTGACAACCAGGATCGCTCATTCATCCACTGGAACAGCAAATGATTCTTCCCTTGGATGGGTGCAGTCACACAGCGTCCCACCCTGCGCCCTGCCACACAGCGCCCTCACCCAACAGGCAGTCGCACAGCGCATTCACCCTGCACGCAGCCACACAGCGCCCCCCAGCTCTACAGAGAGATGCTGCAATGAAGCAAGCATTATCCTCCATTTGCTGTGACAACAATTCTGAATGAATGAAGGCTGTAATTCTGGAAGTACTGATCATGTGACCATGACCTGACAACCAGGATCGCTCATTCATCCACTGGAACAGCAAATGATTCTTCCCTTGGACGGGTGCAGTCACACAGCGTCCCACCCTGCGCCCCGCCACACAGCGCCCTCACCCAACAGGCAGTCGCACAGCGCATTCACCCTGCACGCAGCCACACAGCGCCCCCCAGCTCTACAGAGAGATGCTGCAATGAAGCAAGCATTATCCTCCATTTGCTGTGACAACAATTCTGAATGAATGAAGGCTGTAATTCTGGAAGTACTGATCATGTGACCATGACCTGACAACCAGGATCGCTCATTCATCCACTGGAACAGCAAATGATTCTTCCCTTGGACGGGTGCAGTCACACAGCGTCCCACCCTGCGCCCCGCCACACAGCGCCCTCACCCAACAGGCAGCCGCACAGCGCATTCACCCTGCACGCAGCCACACAGCGCCCCCTAGCTCTACAGAGAGATGCTGCAATGAAGCAAGCATTATCCTCCATTTGCTGTGACAACAATTCTGAATGAATGAAGGCTATAATTCTGGAAGTACTGATCATGTGACCATGACCTGACAACCAGGATCGCTCATTCATCCACTGGAACAGCAAATGATTCTTCCCTTGGACGGGTGCAGTCACACAGCGTCCCACCCTGCGCCCCGCCACACAGCGCCCTCACCCTGCAGGCAGCCGCACAGTGCATTCACCCTGCACGCAGCCACACAGCGCCCCCCAGCTCTACAGAGAGATGCTGCAATAAAGCAAGCATTATCCTCCATTTGCTGTGACAACAATTCTGAATGAATGAAGGCTGTAATTCTGGAAGTACTGATCATGTGACCATGACCTGACAACCAGGATCGCTCATTCATCCACTGGAACAGCAAATGATTCTTCCCTTGGACGGGTGCAGTCACACAGCGTCCCACCCTGCGCCCCGCCACACAGCGCATTCACCCTGCACGCAGCCACACAGCGCCCCCCAGCTCTACAGAGAGATGCTGCAATGAAGCAAGCATTATCCTCCATTTGCTGTGACAACAATTCTGAATGAATGAAGGCTGTAATTCTGGAAGTACTGATCATGTGACCATGACCTGACAACCAGGATCGCTCATTCATCCACTGGAACAGCAAATGATTCTTCCCTTGGATGGGTGCAGTCACACAGCGTCCCACCCTGCGCCCCGCCACACAGCGCACTCACCCAACAGGCAGTCGCACAGCGCATTCACCCAACAGGCAGCCACACAGCGCCCCCTAGCTCTACAGAGAGATGCTGCAATGAAGCAAGCATTATCCTCCATTTGCTGTGACAACAATTCTGAATGAATGAAGGCTGTAATTCTGGAAGTACTGATCATGTGACCATGACCTGACAACCAGGATCGCTCATTCATCCACTGGAACAGCAAATGATTCTTCCCTTAGACGGGTGCAGTCACACAGCGTCCCACCCTGCGCCCCGCCACACAGCGCATTCACCCTGCACGCAGCCACACAGCGTCCCCCAGCTCTACAGAGAGATGCTGCAATGAAGCAAGCATTATCCTCCATTTGCTGTGACAACAATTCTGAATGAATGAAGGCTGTAATTCTGGAAGTACTGATCATGTGACCATGACCTGACAACCAGGATCGCTCATTCATCCACTGGAACAGCAAATGATTCTTCCCTTGGACGGGTGCAGTCACACAGCGTCCCACCCTGCGCCCCGCCACACAGCGCCCTCACCCAACAGGCAGCCGCACAGCGCATTCACCCTGCACGCAGCCACACAGCGCCCCCTAGCTCTACAGAGAGATGCTGCAATGAAGCAAGCATTATCCTCCATTTGCTGTGACAACAATTCTGAATGAATGAAGGCTGTAATTCTGGAAGTACTGATCATGTGACCATGACCTGACAACCAGGATCGCTCATTCATCCACTGGAACAGCAAATGATTCTTCCCTTGGACGGGTGCAGTCACACAGCGTCCCACACTGCGCCCCCCCACACAGCGCCCTCACCCAACAGGCAGCCGCACAGCGCATTCACCCTGCACGCAGCCACAGAGCGCCCCCCAGCTCTACAGAGAGATGCTGCAATGAAGCAAGCATTATCCTCCATTTGCTGTGACAACAATTCTGAATGAATGAAGGCTGTAATTCTGGAAGTACTGATCATGTGACCATGACCTGACAACCAGGATCGCTCATTTATCCACTGGAACAGCAAATGATTCTTCCCTTGCACGGTGCAGTCACACAGCGTCCCACCCTGCGCCCCGCCACACAGCGCCCTCATCCAACAGGCAGTCGCACAGCGCATTCACCCTGCACGCAGCCACACAGCGCCCCCCAGCTCTACAGAGAGATGCTGCAATGAAGCAAGCATTATCCTCCATTTGCTGTGACAACAATTCTGAATGAATGAAGGCTGTAATTCTGGAAGTACTGATCATGTGACCATGACCTGACAACCAGGATCGCTCATTCATCCACTGGAACAGCAAATGATTCTTCCCTTGGATGGGTGCAGTCACACAGCGTCCCACCCTGCGCCCCGCCACACAGCGCCCTCACCCAACAGGCAGTCGCACAGCGCATTCACCCTGCACGCAGCCACACAGCGCCCCCCAGCTCTACAGAGAGATGCTGCAATGAAGCAAGCATTATCCTCCATTTGCTGTGACAACAATTCTGAATGAATGAAGGCTGTAATTCTGGAAGTACTGATCATGTGACCATGACCTGACAACCAGGATCGCTCATTCATCCACTGGAACAGCAAATGATTCTTCCCTTGAACGGGTGCAGTCACACAGCGTCCCACCCTGCGCCCCGCCACACAGCGCCCTCACCCAACAGGCAGCCGCACAGCGCATTTACCCTGCACGCAGCCACACAGCGCCCCCCAGCTCTACAGAGAGATGCTGCAATGAAGCAAGCATTATCCTCCATTTGCTGTGACAACAATTCTGAATGAATGAAGGCTGTAATTCTGGAAGTACTGATCATGTGACCATGACCTGACAACCAGGATCGCTCATTCGTCCACTGGAACAGCAAATGATTCTTCTCTTGGACGGGTGCAGTCACACAGCGTCCCACCCTGCGCCCCGCCACACAGCGCCCTCACCCAACAGGCAGCCGCACAGCGCATTCACCCTGCACGCAGCCACACAGTGCCCCCCAGCTCTACAGAGAGATGCTGCAATGAAGCAAGCATTATCCTCCATTTGCTGTGACAACAATTCTGAATGAATGAAGGCTGTAATTCTGGAAGTACTGATCATGTGACCATGACCTGACAACCAGGATCGCTCATTCATCCACTGAAACAGCAAATGATTCTTCCCTCGGACTATAAGGGGGGTGCAGTCACACAGCGTCCCACCCTGTACCCTGCTGTACAGCGCCCTCACCCTGCACCCCGCCACACAACACCCTCACCCTGAACCCCGCCATACAGCGCCGTCACCATGCACCCCGCCACACAGCGTCTACTAGCTGTACACCCAGCCAGCAACTTCATTTGGACACCCACACAGCGCCCCACCCCAGCTCTACATGTACAATGCCCACCACCATCACACTATCATCAGCGGCTCTGATCCAGGGTTCTAGGACTGATCGCCTTTTCCCGGGGTCAAGAAGGAATTTTTTCCCTGTGACACAAATTGGCTAAAAGTGTCGAGGGATTTTTCGCTTTCTTCTGGATCTGCAGCCTTAGGGAAGCCATAACACTAAAATGTTGAAAACCTTAAATAAATAAAGTCTTTTATAATTGACACTTCTCTTAAGTTTTTATTTTGGAGCATGCGAGAATTTATTTTCTGGTGTCTAATTTCTGGTGAAGGCTGATTTTAGACAATACTTTCTAAATAAACCATTTCTTAAATTTATGGAATTGAATCCAAATACATATGGGTGAGAAAATGGTTGTTTGCAGCAAAGTTGTAGCTAGACGGAGGTCAGGGAGGGATCAGAGGGGGCATGTGCCCCAGGTGCCAGGGGGGGGGGCCTTGGTGAGGTATGTAAATGAGGGATGAGAAAGGGCATGTGCCCCAGGTGCCAGGGGGGCCTTGATGAGGTATGTAAATGACGGATGAGAGGGAGCACGTGCCCCAGGTGCCGGGGGAAGCCTTGGTGAGGTATGTAAATGAGGGATGAGAGGGAGCACGTGCCCCAGGTGCCAGGGGGAGGCCTTGGTAAGGTATGTAAATGCAGGGCAAGTGCAACAAACTGAATATTTGCCCCATGTGAAGGCAATTACAGCTCTGGTTTCCACAAAGATATGAATATTAACACGTAAGCCACAAACTGCAGTGCAGCCTGTACGGCAAGCCCAAGGGAAGATATTGTATGTGTAAACCCAGGATCAGAGACACTTGAGATGATCACAGATCCTGGGCATAACTAGACAACCAACCCATCATGTCCTCCTTCCTGATGTGAAGCGATACACTGATTAGTAACATGTAGGGTGGTGAATCCCAAGTGGTTCCCCATTAAGAAAACAACTGCAACCACATTTAGTGTAAACAACGCAACTTTACTAAATGCAACCGCCAACAAGTGGTACAGAAACCTAAAGAAAAGCTTAAACGTTGCAAGCTTATAATACGAGAAAGACTGTTTGTTCTCCTCTACTCTGTTCCTGCTTACTTCACAGGAGCCCCCGTAGAGCATGTTGCTTCATAGAGGCCTGATTGTCCTATAATCCCCAATAGTGTCCACATCCCTAAATTAGGCCACTCCCACTAGCCAATCAATCCCATGATACAGCTCTTCCCCAGCACGCATGCTCGCTATCTCTGGCAGTTCCATAGGGATGTAGAAGAAGCAATGTGTATGCTTGACCGCCACTCCATTCATCCATGAAAAACAAAGGACCCCAATTCTTTTCATTGGTAGGTGTACTAGCAACTGGACCTTCACTGATTAAACACTTATTCCCTCATCCTGTGTATAGGGGATAAGTTATAATCTTGGTAGAACCCCTTTAAGGCCCTGGGACCAGAACTGAACTTCATGTGTAGCAGTAAGGAGAGCTCTAAGGCCTCATGTCCACTAGCTAAATGGAATTGCGGAATCCGCAGCGGATTTTGCCCATAGGGAATCATTGGCCATCCACGGTCCGTTAAATTGAATTTTGCACCTGCGGATGGCATTTTAAAAGAATTGCATTTTTCATGCGCGGGAGAAAAAAAGCGGCATGCTCGATTCTGCCGCGCATTCCGCGCGGATCGGCAACATTGCTATCACATTGATAGCAATGTGTGCGGATATCTGCATGCAAAAAAAATACCACTTAAAGCAAATCCGCGGCAGATTCTGCGCGGATTGTATTTTTCAAGTGGACATGAGGCCTTAGGGCTCATGTCCACGGGCAAAATGTGATTTAAAATCCGCAGCGGATCTCCCGCGCGCGGATCCGCACCCCATAGGGATGCATTGACCACCCGCGGGTAGATAAATACCCGCGGATCGTCAATAAAAGGCATTTAAAAAAAAATGGAGCATGAAAAAATCTGGACCATGCTCCATTTTCATGCGGGTCTCCCGCGGGGACGGCTCCCGCGGGCTTCTATTGAAGCCTATGGAAGCCGTCCGGATCTGCGGGAGACCTAAAATAGGAATTATAAGCATTTACTCACCCGCAGCGGGCCGCGAAGCTCTGCTCTTCCTCACGGCCGCATCTCCCTTGCTTCGGCTCGGCGGATGTGCCCGGCGCATGCGCGCGGCACGTCGACGACGTGCCGGCGACGTGCCGCCGGCGTCAGGAATTCATCCGCCGGCCGAAAATGAAGATCCGGCCGTGAGGAACAGCTGACCTTCGCCGCCCGCTACGGATAGGTAAATGCTTTTAAATTTCTATTTTCAGCGCTCATGTCCGCGGGGCAGGAGGGACCCGCTGCAGATTCTCCATGTAGAATCTGCAGCGGATCTGATTTTCCCCGTGGACATGAGGCCTTAGGCTTTGTCCGACACTTCTATGTACCCAGTTGTGTGTCCGCATGGCCTCAGCTGGGGTGGTAGAGATGGCCATAAACATTATATATAAGACGTTTAGTTCAAATTAGTTTTCCATACTAAAGCATTTCAACCTTTTTAAAAGTTACCTTATCTTAACATTTCTCACCTGAACCCATAAAAACATTAAAAGAAGTGCAGGGTAGTTCTGTTGCTGAACTGGAAATAGCTGAACCCACAGAAGCCCTGTGCAACATATAATCACTTTGGTCAAAACTCCCTAAACCACTTAGGGGCACCTCACAGTGTGAAGTGAAATACATTTGAACCCGTTCTTCTACCCTAAACCACCAGGAAAACTAGGAGATAAATGTACGAGGCTGGGAGACCGACCACCGGGACCTCCAGTGATCACGAGAATGGCAGTACCCTAGCCCCCTTGTGAATGGAGTTATACTGCTAATGTGTGAGCACGGCTCTATTTCCATGGAACTGATAGATAGCCAACCATTTACTACCTTGTTCAAGCTGCAATTGATAAAATATCAATATATATAGAATATATACATCAAAAGTATATGTAAGGAATATGTTGGCAATTAAAGGGTTATTCCGTGCTTTTACCATTGATGACCTATCCCCAGGATAGAGCACCAACAGTCAACCAGCGGGGATCCGCCGCTCAGGATCCCCGCTACATTAGTTTATCCTCTGGCTCACTGTCAGTACAGCGGGGCTGGATATAGTCATTGGTAGTCAAGGCTAGAAATGCAATAGATGGCTTCCCCCCTCACCAAAACCAACAGGAGCGATGCCTCCCATTTCACCTTTGGCTCTGACTGCAATGAGAATCCGGAAGTGTAATTGAAAGCATCACTCCCACTGATCTCAATGGGAATGAAGCCACCCACCACACTCCTGACCCAGACCACCAATGACAATGTCCAGCCTGCTGCACTGACAAGCCGGACAATCAGCTGATCGGCGGCGAATCAAAGTGGCGGACCCCAGCTGGTCAACCACTGACAACCCATCCCGAGGACATCACATCCTCAGCATTAGCCTGCAATACCCCCTTATAGTGGAAGGATTGATTTTGGGACCCACTGACACAAGAGAAAGGACAATAAAGCAGACAGAAGTATTAAAAACAAATAAAAAGGTCCCTTCCATTTCTGGTCTATAGCGGTCCCCAAAAACTGCCATCGCTCTAGAGACCCAGAGCCCATTGTAAATGAAGCCCTGGATTTCTATCGAGGCAGGAGTCTTGTCAAATCAGGGTAAAAGTCCCAGGCATCTCATCAGATCCATAGGCGAGCCTGCTGCCCATATACTCTCAGCCCGTCTTATATACTATTTACAAAAATGGTCTACACGCTCGTGTGCACATAGACATTTTATTGTTCATCGTGCTGACTCATCTTAATTCACTATTACCACTGGGGCCGCTATGGGGGGTTGGGGGGCACTATTACTACTTGGGCAATTGTGGGGGTCGCAGTTACTGCAGAGGCCACTGTGTGGGGGGTCACTATTACTGCAGAGGCCACTGTGGGGGGGGTCACTATTACTGCAGAGGCCACTGTGGGGGGGGGGGGGGGTCACTATTACTGCAGAGGCCACTGTGGGGGGGGGGGGGGGGTCACTATTACAGCAGAGGCCACTGTGGGGGGGGGGGGTCACTATTACTGCAGAGGCCACTGTGGGGGGGGGGTCACTATTACTGCAGAGGCCACTGTGGGGGGGGGGACACTATTACTGCAGAGGCCACTGTGGGGGGTCACTAAACTGCAGAGGCCACTGTGGGGGGTCACTAAACTGCAGAGACCACTGTGGGGGGAACACTTACTGCAGAGGCCACTGTGGTGGTCCCTTTGGGGGAACACCATTACTGCAGAGGCCACTGTGGGGAACACTATTACAGCAGAGGCCACGGTGGGGAACACTATTACTGCAGAGGCCACTGTGGGGAACACTATTACTGCAGAGGCCACTGTGGGGAACACTATTACTGCAGAGGCCACTGTGGGGAACACTATTACTGCAGAGGCCACTGTGGGGAACACTATTACTGCAGAGGCCACTGTGGGGAACACTATTACTGCAGAGGCCACTGTGGGGAACACTATTACTGCAGAGGCCACTGTGGGGAACACTATTACTGCTGGGGCCACTGTGGGGAACACTATTACTACTGGGGCCACTGTGGGGAACACTATTACTACTGGGGCCACTGTGGGGAACACTATTACTACTGGGGCCACTGTGGGGAACACTATTACTACTGGGGCCACTGTGGGGAACACTATTACTACTGGGGCCACTGTGGGGAACACTTACTACTGGGGCCACTGTGGGGAACACTATTACTACTGGGGCCACTGTGGGGAACACTTACTACTGGGGCCACTGTGGGGAACACTTACTACTGGGGCCACTGTGGGGAACACGTACTACTGGGGCCACTGTGGGGAACACGTACTACTGGGGCCACTGTGGGGAACACTTACTACTGGGGCCACTGTGGGGAACACTTACTACTGGGGCCACTGTGGGGAACACTTACTACTGGGGCCACTGTGGGGAACACTTACTACTGGGGCCACTGTGGGGAACACTTACTACTGGGGCCACTGTGGGGAACACTTACTACTGGGGCCACTGTGGGGAACACTTACTACTGGGGCCACTGTGGGGAACACTTACTACTGGGGCCACTGTGGGAAACACTTACTACTGGGGCCACTGTGGGGAACACTTACTACTGGGGCCACTGTGGGGAACACTTACTACTGGGGCCACTGTGGGGAACACTTACTACTGGGGCCACTGTGGGGAACACTTACTACTGGGGCCACTGTGGGGAACACTTACTACTGGGGCCACTGTGGGGAACACGTACTACTGGGGCCACTGTGGGGAACACGTACTACTGGGGCCACTGTGGGGAACACGTACTACTGGGGCCACTGTGGGGAACACGTACTACTAGGGCCACTGTGGGGAACACGTACTACTGGGGCTGACGCCAGGAGCAGCGGCACGAGACGGAGGCACGAGCGGGGGGCTGAAGGGGACAGCGGAGCAGCTCAGCAGCCGATACCAGCGCCGAAGCAGGTGCGGGGGCAGCAAGGAGAAGACCGGAGCGCAGTAGCCGGCGCCAAGAGGCCACCAGGAGTCCAGCGCCAGCAGCAGCGGAGGGGACCAGAACAGAGCAGCTGAGACAGGAGGGCAGAGTGAGCGGCCGCCGGGACAGCGGGTGACGTCACCAGGAGGAGTGGAGGAGCTGATAAGTATCTTCTGTGTGTGCTTGTGAGCTAAGTGTGTGTCTTCTGTGTATCTGGTTATTTGTGTCTTCTGTGTGTGTGTGTGTGTGTGTGTGTGTGTCTGGGGGTCTAAGTGTTTGTGAGGGGGATAAAAAAAATAAATAAATTTGTGACCAGTTGTACATAAGTCTCAGCGGGTAAGAGGTTGCGTGAGAGCGGCAGCGTGAGTAGTTGCACAGAGGCAGCAGCGTGTGAGCGGTTGCAGCAGCGGGTCAGCGGTTGCAGCAGCGGGTCAGCGGTTGCAGCAGCGGGTCAGCGGTTGCAGCAGCGGGTCAGCGGTTGCAGCAGCGGGTCAGCGGTTGCAGCAGCGGGTCAGCGGTTGCAGCAGCGGGTCAGCGGTTGCAGCAGCGGGTCAGCGGTTGAGCGGTTGCAGCAGCGTGTGAGCGGTTGTAGCAGCGTGTGAGCGGAGTGTGATCAAGTCTATCTTCACTACTTCCACAAGTAAATTGTAGATCCCCATTAGGATGAGCTCCATGTCTGGCAATGTCATCCAGTGTGCTACTTGTGCAATGTATGCGGTCCTTGATCAGCCGATCGAGGGTGCATACTGTTGCGCAAGATGCGTGCACGTCGCACATTTAGAAGCCCAAATTCTGGATCTAAATGGGCAACTGGCAACACTGAGAGCCATTGACATCATGGAAAGGAGTTTGGTGCTCACTGAGCAGACACTCGCTGGGGTAGAGGCGGGGGCGGATGGTAGTACGGAAGTGCAGGAGGAGCAGGCAGTCAGCTGGGTGTCAGATAGAAGGAGGCGTAGAGGGAATAGATCCAGGGAGGCTGGTCCTGAACTGGCACAACCCAACATGTCTGCAACGTTGGCAGATGAGGGCGATGCCATTACAGAGCCAGCACCGCTGCAGCACGACATGCCCTCTGAACGCCAGGGGGATGACTGCTCCAGTGAGACGGGGACGGGGAGCGCAGGGCAGGCTAGACAGGTTCTAGTGGTGGGGGACTCAATTAGGGGGACAGAGAGGGCAATCTGCCATAAAGACCGGGATCGTCGAACGGTGTGTTGTCTTCCTTGCGCTCGAGTTCGACACATCGCGGATCAGATTGACAGATTACTAAGAGGGGCTGGTGAGGATCCAGCGGTCATGGTGCACGTTGGCACCAATGAACAAGTTAGAGGTCAATGGAGGGCCCTCAAAAATGATTTCAGGGACTTAGGGTCCAAGCTCAGGGCGCGGACCTCCAGGGTAGTTTTCTCGAAAATACTACCTGTACCTAAAGCCACACTAGAAAGGCAGCAGGATCTTAGGGAGGTAAACAAGTGGCTCCGGAGTTGGTGTAAGAAGGAGGGATTTGGGTTCCTGCAGAACTGGGCTGACTTTGCTGTCGGCTACAGGCTCTACCGTAGGGACGGGCTGCACCTTAATGGGGAGGGTGCAGCTGTGCTGGGGGATAAGATGGCTAGAAGGCTGGAGGAGTGTTTAAACTAGGGACTGGGGGGGGGGGGGTAAAATGAGAAATAGTGGGGTAGCCAGTGTAACTAGCGATCCGGGTCCAAGCAAAGGGAATGGGGGTCGAGCAGGGGGTGGGGTTAGTACAGATAGAACTGATAGATCAGCCATAAGTACGAATAGCAACAAAACAAATTTAAAAAACAAAAAAAATGCTATAAATTGTATGACCACAAATGCAAGAAGTCTGATTAGTAAAGTGGGCGAGCTTGAAGCGAGAATGACTGATGAAAACTATGATATAGTCGGAATTACGGAAACATGGCTTGATGATAAGTGCGATTGGGTGGTGAATTTGCAGGGGTACAATCTCTTCAGAAGAGACCGAAGGAACCAGAAAGGGGGAGGGGTATGTCTGTACGTCAAATTGAACTTGAAGCCGAGGCTACGGGAGGATATACAGGTAGGAGACGAACAGGTGGAATCTCTGTGGGTAGAAATACAGGGAGGAAAAAATAACAAAATCCTGATAGGGGTCTTCTATAGACCACCAAAAGCAACAGAAGAAACTGAAAACTTACTACTAAGGCAGATAGAAGAGGTGTCAAAGCGAAACAAAGTAATTATCATGGGGGCCTTTAATTTTCCAGATAAAACATGGGAGAACGAAACCTGCAAATCTCACAGGGGTGATAAATTCTTGAGAGTAATTAAAGACAATTACCTGAACCAACTTGTGCAGGAACCGACAAGAAGGAGGGCCATTCTGGACCTAGTACTAACCAACAAACCGGAACGTATAAAGGGGGTGCAGGTTGAGGGGCACTTGGGGAACAGTGACCACAATATAATCAACTTCCAGCTGTCAATCAATAGGAAGCCTTATCAGGGAGTGACAAAGAAATTAAACTTTAGTAAAGCAAAATTTGATGAGCTTAGAACTATCGGTAACATTAATTGGGACAACATCCTGAAAAATATCAGTACGGAGGACAAATGGGAAAAGTTCAAAAGAATCCTAATCGCCTCATGTGAACAGTTCATTCCCTTTAAAAATAAAAGAAACTCAACTAAAAGGAAACCAATGTGGCTCGACAAGACGGTAAGCGGGGCAATAAACGAAAAAAAGAAAGCGTTCAAACTACTAAAGCAACAAGGCAGCAAAGAAGCGCTAAAAACATACAGGGAAAAAAAACGAAATATGCAAAGATACGATCAAAACTGCCAAGGAGGAAGCAGATAGACGGATCGCCAAAGAGAGCAAAAACAACCCAAAGCTATTTTTCAACTACATTAACAGCCAAAGGATTTGCAGGGAGAGCGCTGGCCCTTTAAAAAACAATGCAGGAGAAATCATTGATGATGACGACGGGAAAGCAAATCTACTAAACAGTTTCTTCTCAAGTGTATTCACAAAAGAAAAGGAAATGCCACACGAGATGCAGGGGAATAAAACGAACCCCTCACAAAAGATCTCATACCTAACGCAGGAGGAGGTGCGGAAGCGTCTAAAGAAAACTAAAATTGATAAATCGCCGGGCCCAGATGGATTACACCCAAGGATACTAAGGGAACTAAGTGACGAGATAGCTAGGCCACTATACCTAATATTTCTAGACACTATCAAGACCGGTGTAGTACCATTGGATTGGTGCATTGCCAACGTGGTTCCAATTTACAAAAAAGGGAGCAAAAGTGAGCCTGGTAACTACAGGCCAGTAAGTCTCACTTCAGTAACGGAAAATTTTTTCGAGGGGATTCTGAGAGACGCCATCGATGAGTACCTCAAGGAGAATAAGGGAATAACTCCTCACCAGCATGGATTCATGAAGGGTCGCTCATGTCAGACAAATCTGATCAGTTTCTACGATGAAGTAAGCTCTAAGCTGGACCAGGGAGAATCTATTGATCTTGTATATCTGGACTTCTCTAAAGCCTTTGACACCGTGCCACATAATAGGCTAATATACAAAATGAGGAAGCTCGGACTAGACGAAAACGTGTGTAAGTGGGTAAAAAATTGGCTCAATGATAGAAAGCAGAGGGTGGTAATAAATGGTGCGTATTCTGATTGGACCACAGTCTGATTGGACCACAGCTAGCGGGGTGCCACAGGGTTCAGTATTACGCCCCACTCTGTTCAACATATTTATCAATGACCTGATAGAGGGGCTGCACAGCAAAATATCCATATTTGCAGATGACACAAAATTATACAACATAATTAATGCAACGGAGGACAATGTGCGGCTACAAATGGACCTGGATAAGCTGGGGGCTTGGGCAGAAAAATGGCAAATGAAGTTCAATGTTGAAAAATGTAAGACTATGCACATGGGCAGGAGAAACGGATGTCACAAATATTCACTTAATGGGGTACCACTAGGGAAAAGTGATATGGAAAAGGATCTGGGGGTATTAGTGGATAATAGACTAAACTGCAGTAACCAATGCCAGTCAGCTGCTGCAAAGGCAAATAAAGTCTTGGGGTGCATTAAAAGAGGTATAGGGGCGAAGGACGAGAACATTATCCTTCCATTATATAAGGCACTTGTCAGGCCTCACATGGAATACTGCGTACAATTCTGGTCACCGGTGCTCAGAAAAGATGTCACAGTGCTTGAGGGGGTTCAAAGAAGGGCAACTAAACTAATACATGAAATGACGGGACTGGAATACCCAGAGAGGCTATCCAAATTGGGACTATTTACTCTATAAAAAAGAAGGTTAAGAGGCGACCAAATAACCATGTATAAGTACATGAGGGGACAACACATGGATCTCTCCCGCAATCTGTTTACACCCAGGACCACGACGGTAAGAAGAGGACATCCGCTACGATTAGAGGAAAGTAGGTTTCATCACCAACATAGAAGGGGATTCTTTACTGTAAGAGCAGTTAGACTGTGGAACTCTCTACCGGAGGAAGTGGTGATGGCAAAATCCATAGAGGAGTTTAAAAGGGGACTTGATGTCTTTCTGGAGAAGAAGGATATTACAGGATATAAATATTAGGTTAAGTGTCAATCCGGGTATACAGGCAGGTAGGAACTATTAGGGGTTGATCCAGGGAACAGTCTGATTGCCATTAGGGAGTCGGGAAGGAATTTTTTCCCCAAAAGGGCTAATTGGCTTCTGGCCTTGGGTTTTTTTGCCTTCCTCTGGATCAACACAGTAGGATAGACAGGCTGGACTAGATGGACATTGTCTTCATTCAGCCTTACATACTATGTTACTATGTTACTGTGGAGAACACGGACTACTGGGGCCACTGTGGAGAACACGGACTACTGGGGCCACTGTGGAGAACACTTACTACTGGGGCCACTGTGGAGAACACTTACTACTGGGGCCACTGTGGAGAACACTTACTACTGGGGCCACTGTGGAAAACACTTACTACTGGGGCCACTGTGGAAAACACTTACTACTGGGGCCACTGTGGGGAACACTTACTACTGGGGCCACTGTGGGGAACACTTACTACTGGGGCCACTGTGGGGAACACTTACTACTGGGGCCACTGTGGGGAACACTTACTACTGGGGCCACTGTGGGGAACACTTACTACTGGGGCCACTGTGGGGAACACTTACTACTGGGGCCACTGTGGGGAACACTTACTACTGGGGCCACTGTGGGGAACACTTACTACTGCGGCCACTGTGGAAAACACTTACTACTGCGGCCACTGTGGAAAACACTTACTACTGCGGCCACTGTGGAAAACACTTACTACTGCGGCCACTGTGGAAAACACTTACTACTGCGGCCACTGTGGAAAACACTTACTACTGCGGCCACTGTGGAAAACACTTACTACTGCGGCCACTGTGGAAAACACTTACTACTGCGGCCACTGTGGAAAACACTTACTACTGCGGCCACTGTGGAAAACACTTACTACTGCGGCCACTGTGGAAAACACTTACTACTGCGGCCACTGTGGAAAACACTTACTACTGCGGCCACTGTGGAAAACACTTACTACTGCGGCCACTGTGGAAAACACTTACTACTGCGGCCACTGTGGAAAACACTTACTACTGCGGCCACTGTGGAAAACACTTACTACTGCGGCCACTGTGGAAAACACTTACTACTGCGGCCACTGTGGAAAACACTTACTACTGGGGCCACTGTGGAAAACACTTACTACTGGGGCCACTGTGGGGAACACTTACTACTGGGGCCACTGTGGGGAACACTTACTACTGGGGCCACTGTGGGGAACACTTACTACTGGGGCCACTGTGGGGAACACTTACTACTGGGGCCACTGTGGGGAACACTTACTACTGGGGCCACTGTGGGGAACACTTACTACTGGGGCCACTGTGGGGAACACTTACTACTGGGGCCACTGTGGGGAACACTTACTACTGGGGCCACTGTGGGGAACACTTACTACTGGGGCCACTGTGGGGAACACTTACTACTGGGGCCACTGTGGGGAACACTTACTACTGGGGCCACTGTGGGGAACACTTACTACTGGGGCCACTGTGGGGAACACTTACTACTGGGGCCACTGTGGGGAACACTTACTACTGGGGCCACTGTGGGGAACACTTACTACTGGGGCCACTGTGGGGAACACTTACTACTGGGGCCACTGTGGGGAACACTTACTACTGGGGCCACTGTGGGGAACACTTACTACTGGGGCCACTGTGGGGAACACTTACTACTGGGGCCACTGTGGGGAACACTTACTACTGGGGCCACTGTGGGGAACACTTACTACTGGGGCCACTGTGGGGAACACTTACTACTGGGGCCACTGTGGGGAACACTTACTACTGGGGCCACTGTGGGGAACACTTACTACTGGGGCCACTGTGGGGAACACTTACTACTGGGGCCACTGTGAGGAACACTTACTACTGGGGCCACTGTGGGGAACACTTACTACTGGGGCCACTGTGGGGAACACTTACTACTGGGGCCA
Organism: Eleutherodactylus coqui; assembly: GCF_035609145.1. NCBI lineage: Eukaryota > Metazoa > Chordata > Amphibia > Anura > Eleutherodactylidae > Eleutherodactylus > Eleutherodactylus coqui. The sequence goes on along the minus strand of NW_027102161.1, from coordinate 126,008 downwards.
CTGTGGGGAACACTTACTACTGGGGCCACTGTGGGGAACACTTACTACTGGGGCCACTGTGGGGAACACTTACTACTGGGGCCACTGTGGGGAACACTTACTACTGGGGCCACTGTGGGGAACACTTACTACTGGGGCCACTGTGGGGAACACTTACTACTGGGGCCACTGTGGGGAACACTTACTACTGGGGCCACTGTGGGGAACACTTACTACTGGGGCCACTGTGGGGAACACTTACTACTGGGGCCACTGTGGGGAACACTTACTACTGGGGCCACTGTGGGGAACACTTACTACTGGGGCCACTGTGGGGAACACTTACTACTGGGGCCACTGTGGGAAACACTTACTACTGGGGCCACTGTGGGGAACACTTACTACTGGGGCCACTGTGGGGAACACTTACTACTGGGGCCACTGTGGGGAACACTTACTACTGGGGCCACTGTGGGGAACACTTACTACTGGGGCCACTGTGGGGAACACTTACTACTGGGGCCACTGTGGGGAACACTTACTACTGGGGCCACTGTGGGGAACACTTACTACTGGGGCCACTGTGGGGAACACTTACTACTGGGGCCACTGTGGGGAACACTTACTACTGGGGCCACTGTGGGGAACACTTACTACTGGGGCCACTGTGGGGAACACTTACTACTGGGGCCACTGTGGGGAACACTTACTACTGGGGCCACTGTGGGGAACACTTACTACTGGGGCCACTGTGGGGAACACTTACTACTGCGGCCACTGTGGGGAACACTTACTACTGCGGCCACTGTGGGGAACACTTACTACTGCGGCCACTGTGGGGAACACTTACTACTGCGGCCACTGTGGGGAACACTTACTACTGCGGCCACTGTGGGGAACACTTACTACTGCGGCCACTGTGGGGAACACTTACTACTGCGGCCACTGTGGGGAACACTTACTACTGCGGCCACTGTGGGGAACACTTACTACTGCGGCCACTGTGGGGAACACTTACTACTGCGGCCACTGTGGGGAACACTTACTACTGCGGCCACTGTGGGGAACACTTACTACTGCGGCCACTGTGGGGAACACTTACTACTGCGGCCACTGTGGGGAACACTTACTACTGCGGCCACTGTGGGGAACACTTACTACTGCGGCCACTGTGGGGAACACTTACTACTGCGGCCACTGTGGGGAACACTTACTACTGCGGCCACTGTGGGGAACACTTACTACTGCGGCCACTGTGGGGAACACTTACTACTGCGGCCACTGTGGGGAACACTTACTACTGCGGCCACTGTGGGGAACACTTACTACTGGGGCCACTGTGGGGAACACTTACTACTGCGGCCACTGTGGGGAACACTTACTACTGCGGCCACTGTGGGGAACACTTACTACTGCGGCCACTGTGGGGAACACTTACTACTGCGGCCACTGTGGGGAACACTTACTACTGCGGCCACTGTGGGGAACACTTACTACTGCGGCCACTGTGGGGAACACTTACTACTGCGGCCACTGTGGGGAACACTTACTACTGCGGCCACTGTGGGGAACACTTACTACTGCGGCCACTGTGGGGAACACTTACTACTTGGGGCCACTGTGGGGAACACTTACTACTTGGGGCCACTGTGGGGAACACTTACTACTTGGGGCCACTGTGGGGAACACTTACTACTTGGGGCCACTGTGGGGAACACTTACTACTTGGGGCCACTGTGGGGAACACTTACTACTTGGGGCCACTGTGGGGAACACTTACTACTTGGGGCCACTGTGGGGAACACTTACTACTTGGGGCCACTGTGGGGAACACTTACTACTTGGGGCCACTGTGGGGAACACTTACTACTGGGGCCACTGTGGGGAACACTTACTACTGGGGCCACTGTGGGGAACACTTACTACTGGGGCCACTGTGGGGAACACTTACTACTGGGGCCACTGTGGGGAACACTTACTACTGGGGCCACTGTGGGGAACACTTACTACTGGGGCAACTGTGGGGAACACCTACTACTGGGGCCACTGTGGGGGGGGGTCACTATTACTGCAGAAGCCACTATGGAGGGGTCACTATTACAGCAGAAGCCACTGTGGGGGGGTCACTATTACTGCAGAAGCCACAGTGGGGGGGGGGTCACTATTACTGTAGAGGCCACTGTGGGGGGACACTATTACTGCAGAGGCCACTGTGGGGGGGTCACTATTACTGCAGAGGCCACTGTGGGGGGTCACTATTACTGCAGAGGCCACTGCGGGGGGGGGGTCACTATTACTGCAGAGGCCACTGTGGGGGGTCACTATTACTGCAGAGGCCACTGTGGGGGGTCACTATTACTGCAGAGGCCACTGTGGGGGGCCACTATTACTACAGAAGCCACTGTGGGGGTCCTTTTGGGGGAACACTATTACTGCAGAGGCCACTGTGGGGGTCCCTTTGGGGGAACACTATTACTGCAGAGGCCACTGTGGGGGTCCTTTTGGGGGAACACTTACTACTTGGGGCCACTGTGGGGAACACTTACTACTGGGGCCACTGTGGGGAACACTTACTACTGGGGCCACTGTGGGGGGGGGGGGGGTCACTATTACTGCAGAAGCCACTATGGGGGGTCACTACTACTGCAGAAGCCACTGTGGGGGGTCACTATTACTGCAGAGGCCACTGTGGGGGGACACTATTACTGCAGAGGCCACCTCTTTAAGACTCATCACATCCCCCATGTACTGTCTGCTGCTCCTCATCACATCCCCCATATAATGTCCTCTCACCTTATCCCATCCCCAATATACTGTCCTCTTCCTTCATCACATTCCCCATATACTGTCCTCTCCCCTCATCACAGCCCGCATATACTGTCCTCTCCCCCTCATCACATCCCCCAAATACTGTCCTCTCCTCCTCATCACATCCCTCATATACTGTCCTCTCCCTCATCACATCCCCCATATACTGTCCTCTCCCCTCATCACATCCCCCATAACCTGTCCTCTCCCCTCATCACATACCCCATATACTGTCCTCTCTCTCATCACATCCCCATATATTGCCCTCTCCCTCATCCCATCCCCCCATATACTGTCTTCTTCCCCTCATCACATCCCGCATATGCTGCCCTCTCCTCATCACATCCCCCATATACTGTGCTCTCCTTCATCACATCCCCCATATACTGTCCTCTCCTCAACACATCCGCCATATACTGTCCCATTCCCCCAATCACATCCCCCCATATACTGTCCTCTTCCCCTCATCACATCCCGCATATGCTGCCCTCTCCTCATCACATCCCCCATATAGTGTCCTCTCCCTCATCACATCCCCCATATACTGTCCTCTTCCCCTCATCACATACCCCATATACTGTCCTCTCCCCCTCATCACATCTCCCATATACTGTCCTCTCCCCTCATCACATCCTTCAAATACTGTCCTCTCCCCCTCATCACATCCCCCATATACTGTCCTCTCCCCTCATCACATCCCCCATATACTGTCCTCTCCCCTCATCCCATCCCCCATATACTGTCCTCTCCCTTCATCCCATCCCCCATATACTGTCCTCTCCCCTCATCACATCCCCCATATACTGTCCTCTCCCTTCATCCCATCCCCCATATACTGTCCTCTCCCCTCATCAACCCCCCTATATACTGTCCTCTCCCCTCATCACATCCTTCAAATACTGTCCTCTCCCCCTCATCCCATCCCCCATATACCTTCCTCTCCCCTCATCACATCCCCCATATACTGTACTCTTCCCTCATCACATCCTTCAAATACTGTCCTCTCCCCCTCATCACATCCCCCATATACTGTCCTCTCCCCTCATCACATCCCCCATATACTGTCCTCTCCCCTCATCACATCCCCCATATACTGTCCTCTCCCCTCATCACATTCCCCATATACTGTGCTCTCCCCTCATCACACCCCCTATATACTGTCCTTTCCCCTCATCACATCCTTCAAATACTGTCTGCTCCCCCTCACCACATCCCCCATATACTGTCCTCTCCCCTCATCACATCCCCATATACGTCCTCTCCCCTCATAACATCCCCCATATACTGTCCCCTCCCGAATCACATCCCCCATATACTGTCCCCTCCCCTCAGCACATCCCCAATATACTGCCCCCTCTCATAACAACCCCCATATATTGTTCTGTCTCCCCCTCATAACATCCTTCATATACTGCCCTCTCCCTCCTCATCATAGCCCTCATATACTGTCCTCTCCCTCCTTATCATAGCCCCCATGTACTGTCCTCTCCGCTCATTAGAGACCCCATATACTGTCCTCTCCCCCCTTATCACATTCCCCATAATCTGTCCTCACTCTCATCACATTCCTCATATACTGTCCTCTCCCCCTCATCACATCCCCCATATGCTGTCCTCTCCCCTCATCACATCCCCCATATACTGTCCCCTCCCCTCATCACATCCCCCATATACTGTTCCCTCCCCTCATCCCATCCCCCATATGCTGTCCTCTCCCTCATAACATCCTCCATAGACCGTCCTCCCCCTCATCACATCCCCCAACTACTGTCCTCACCCCCCTCATCACATCCCCCATACACTGTCCTCTCCTACCCTTATCACAACCCCCATATACTGTTCTCTCTCACCTTATCACATCCGCCATATACTATAATCTCAACTCATAATATCCCCTATACTGTCCTCTCTCCCCTTATCACATCCCCCATATACTTTACTTTCTTTCTTATCACATCCCCACATACTAACCTCTTCCTTCATCACATCCCCCATATAGTATGCTCTCTCCCCTTATCACATCCCCTATATACTGTCCCCTCCCCTTATCACATCCCCCATATACTATCCTCTCCCCTCATCATATCCCTTATAAATCACAATTATCATATACTGTCTTTTCCTTTCTCATCACATTTCGCATATACTGTCCTCTCCCCTCAATTACAGACCCCATGTTGTCCTCTCTCCCCTTATCACATCCTGCATATACTTTCTGGTACTGATTTACTTTGAGCCACTGGAAGTGGTGGATGTACACCACTGCTAGGCTGCTTGACAGCCTCATCACATCTCCCATATACTGTCGTCTCCCCTCATCACAGCCCCCATATACTGTCCTCTCCCCCTCATCACATCCCCCAAATACTGTCCTCTCCCCCTCATCACATCCCCCATATACTGTCCTCTCCCCCTTATCACATCCCCCATATACTGTCCTCTCCCCTCATCATATCCCCCATATACTCTCCTCTCCCATCATCACATTCCCCATATACCGTCCTCTCCCCTCATCACATCCCCCATATACTGTCCTCTCCCCTCATCACATCCCCCATATACTGTCCTCTCCCATCATCACATCGCTCATATACCTTCCTCTCCCTCATCACATCCCCCATATACTGTCCTCCCTCATCACATCCCCCCCATATACTGTCCTCCCTCATCACATCCCCCCATATACTGTCCTGCCTCATCACATCCCCCATATACTGTCCTCTTCCTTTATCACATCCCCCATATACTGTCCTCTCCACTCATAATATCCCTTATACTGTCCTCTCTCCCCTTATCACATCCCCCATATACTTTACTTTCTTTCTCATCACATCCCCACATACTAACCTTTTCCTTCATCACATCCCCCATATAGTATCCTCTCTCCCCTTATCACATCCCCTATATGCTGTCCCCTCCCCTTATCATATCCCCCGTATACTATCCTATTCGCTCATCATATCCCCTATACATCACAATTATCATATACTGTCTTCTCCTTTCTCATCACATTTCACATATACTGTCCTCTCCCCCCAATCACAGACCCCATGTTGTCCTCTCTCCCTTTATCACATCCTGCATATACTGTCTGGTAATGATTTACCTTGACGCCACTGGAAGTGGTGAATTTACACCACTGCTAGGCTGCTTGACAGCCTCATCACATCTCCCATATACTGTCCTCTCCCATCATCACAGCCCCCATATACTGTCCTCTCCCCGTCATCACATCCCCCAAATACTGTTTTCTCCCCCTCATCACATCCCCCATATACTGTCCTCTCCCCTCATTACATCCCCCATATTCTGTCCTCTCCCCTCATCAGTGAACAACTGGACGATTCTGATCCAGTCGTTCATTTTCTGCTTGCTTTTACATGGAACGATTATCGTTCAAAACCCCGCGGGAGAAAGCAAGCTACTTCCTAGTTGTAAGAGGCACAAGCTACTTACTATTGACATCGTGTGACATTAGGCCAGTCTGTTGGTTGAACGCAGATCTTAGGAGCGAAAATGTCCAAGTCACCTAAAAATAAAAATAAAAAGTGTTAGAATGGGAGTACACAGCTTTATTTTTGTGTATTGGATGTGGATTTGGAGCCTTCCTTAGCAGCTCCTACCATTAACAATGGTTTACTGTCTTTTGCAGGTCACTTGGAATACCATTCACTGATCATACCTATGAAGACTGCAGACTAATGCTAACAGCTAGAGACCTGACTTTACCCATGGAGGCTGGGCTTGTGGAGTTCACAAAAATCAGCCGGAAGTTAAAGTGAGAAGCAGTTGTTCCCTTTTTTTTGTATAAAAGTTGAATTTGAGTTCTCATTACTTGACTCAATTTGAGCTAGATGATGAGCGCAGGTCATCAAGATCTGCGCTCATTTAAATAGTCTTTACACAGGCCAATGCAGATTGTATGGGAGATGAGTAATCCTTAATACTACCATTCGACCCAAACACACTTTCATCATTGTCGCCACCTATTGATGCATGGAGGTGTGTTGCTGATTGATTTTTGTTAAAGGCTTCTGCAGGCGAGCGCAAGCGCAAATATGCATGCTCCTGCGCAACGTATTTGGGCAATGAAAGGCTTACATATATTTTTTTTGTTCATGCGCTAGCAATACTTCATGCTGTCATCAGTCACCCAGCCCCCAGTAATCATCCATAAATAGTCCATATGTGTGGCCAACAAAATTGCACGACATCTGTGCACTGCGAGATACACCAATCTCACAAGAATATGAATTGCAGTGTGGGAAAAAAATCGTGGCATGCTCTAACTCCTCACACTCCTCAGAATGCATCGCCACAGCTTTAATGCCTCGCATTGCTCTTGCATTACATGCAATGTGCATGCGAGTGCGATGCAAGGTTGCCATTTAAATCAATGGAAAACGCTTCCGATCCTCTATCGCACCTGAAATTCGTGCAAGAGGATCGGAACTTCACCAATGTATTTTTGCCTGAGCAATGCCTCATGAGCGCGGTATCGGGCAGCTTCATGGCCCGACGTCTCACTCGTCCTTGTGTAGGAAGTCTAATGCAAAAAAATAACATGGAAGTTTAAACAAAGCCACAGGTTTCTGAAAAAGTTTTTTTTTGTGCCGCTTGACTTTTCTTTTCAGTGTACAGATGCCTTGGTCTTAAGCTTGACTCTTAGCGCGGCACACCGTCATCACGTTGCATTATCAGGGTGGTTTACTGACACTTGGAATTGATTCTAATGGGTTTTGTTGTGTTAAGATAAGAGAACAATAGGTTTGTCATGGGCAAAAACTTCCCAAATCTTTGAATAAGCTCTTTGCTTTAGACCGCCTTCACACTGGCGAGAAAATCATGCGAGACGCACAAATATAAATCCCGTTCTTTTGAATTGAGTCCTACACATGAAGGATGTTTTCCCGCATGGCACCACAATGCACTGCAGGTAACCAACTGCAGCATGTTCTATCTTGCTGCATAAACTTACATAGCAGTCCCATTGTTTTCTATGGGGCCGGCAGCAGCATCGCACCACATGCTAGGCGCACACGATGCAATGCGAGGTCTCCCATTGAAAACAATGAGAGAAACTCTGCGATCCTCTGCCACGGCTATTAGCTATCCTCCGGCACGGCTACTTACCCGAAGTGATGCGAGGCGGTTTTGAGATAAAAATGCCTCACATCCGCGGGGAAATCGCATGTCGGTGAGCGAGTGATTCACGGCCCGATATCGCACTCGTCCGTGTGTTGTTAGCTTTTTTTTTTTTTTTAAACTTTGTCTTTATTAAGCGGGTCTGGACAAACATGTAACATTACAGTATTTTTGCAGGTTCTTTTTTCCGTATCAGTCTTGGTTGTCCCAGCCTGCATTTTTTATATTATTTATATTAAACTAAACAAAATAAAACAAAACATTGAAACAGACAGATTATATACATGAAATCTAACCTTTGACCCATTTTGACCACGGATATTTTTGGTCTACTGACCTGTATGTTGAGGATCTTCAAAGTTTTCGGAGGCCCAGCAGGCTATGGCACGATTTGTAGATCACCCTAAATTAGTGTGTCTCCCATTGCTATCTGTTCCTGGAACCAGCAGGTGTAGTAGAAGCAGTTTCTTAATTTGTCTTTTACCCTTTGTGGTAATAATTGAATGAAGCTCCCCCAGGTTTCAAAGAAGGTTTGTACCTTCTTTTCTTTGAAAAGTGAAGTTTCCGCCCAATCCATCTGGAACAGGAACGCTAGCTTGTCCAGGAACAGTCTGAATGGGGGCCCTGATGGTTGTATCCATGTTTGTAAAATGGCTTTTAATCCCGCTGCTGCTATGAAGTGCAGTAGTTTTCTAACGCCTCTCGAGCAGTGGTAGACTTCAGAGTCTAAGTAGCCAAATATTGCCCATGTTGGTTCTTGTGGGCAGAAGTTCGTCAGGTGTGTTTTTGTGTACTCTCCTATCCGTGTCCAGAAGTCCTGTATTGGGGGGCATGTCCATAGGTTGTGATATAAGTTTGCATATGGCGCCTGGCATTTGAGGCAATTTGGGGTGTCGTAAGTTCCTATTTGAAATCCCCTACTTGGGGTTATGTATGATCTGTGGGCAATTTGCAGTCTCATCTCCAGAAATCTGGCTGATGGTAAGTATCTGTGTGCTGAGGTCAGAGACTTCATTATCAATGTTGGTGTGAAATCAGGATTGTCCCTGGCCCACTTACCAACCCCCGAGTCAATGTCATCTTGCTCCCTCATATTTCTTATTATCCTGTACAGCTTGGAGATCATTCCCTGTGGGCCTGTTTTCCTAGCCGTCCATATGTCATTTGCTTGTACCCAGTCAGGTTCTCGAAGTCGTGGTATGAGTTCTGTGATATAGTGTCTGACTTGAAGGTATGAAAATAGTGGGATTTGGATCTCAGGGTATTTTTGTTTCGTTTCGTCATATGTTAGGATTCGTTTTTCCTCTGTGTGCAGCAGTCTGTCTATTGTGTGTATTCCTTTGGTCTCCCATTCCGCGAATATATTATGGGGATTACCGTCTTGAAAGTTGGGGTTGTTCATTATCGACAGGTATGGCGATACTTGGGGTGATGTTTGGTTATCTTTGCGCAGTTTATTCCATGTTTTCCAGGCCGTTAATATCAGGGGGTTCTTTTTGATTTTTCCTGGGAGTTCTGCGTATGAGCAGTGGAGGATATTCTGGAGTCGTGTTGGGCCGGCCATTTCTTGTTCGAGTGGTTTGTTTGTGAAGTGTGACTTGGAATGAATCCAGTCATGAATGATTCGTGTTTGTGCCGCTAGGTTGTAGTCTCGTATGCTGGGTAAGTTGGTTCCTCCGTTCTCTCTGTGCTTATGTAATATTTTGAGCGCGATGCGTGGTCTTTTCCCTCCCCATATGAATCTCCTGTACAGATAGTTTATTTTCTTTATGTCTTTTAATTTTAGGAATATGGGTAGTGAGTGTAGGATGTATAATAGACGTGGAAATTCTATCATTTTTAATAGGCTCACCCTTCCCAGAAAAGAAATCGTGAAGTTTTTCCATGTGCTTAGGGTCGCTTCTAATTTTTTGATATGGGGATCTATGTTTGTGTTATATAATTTGGAAGGGTTTCTTGTGAGTTGTACTCCCAAGTATTGTATTGCGTGTTTTTCCCACTTAAATGGATACTGCATTGCCCATGGGGGTTTGGCCTGTCCCCTAAGAAGTAAAGCCTCTGTTTTGTCTAGGTTTAAAGTGTAACCCGAGAGTTTGCCGATTTTTTCCACGTCCTGTAATAGGGGTGTTAGTGTTTCCCTAGGGTTGTCTATCACCAGTAAAAGATCGTCTGCAAATGCTTCTACTTTTATCTTTGTCCCTCCGCATGTGGCTCCTGTAAATAGCGTTGTTTGTGTCAAGTATCTAAGCAGTGGATCTATTGATAGATTAAACAACAGTGGTGAAAGGGGGCAGCCTTGTCTAGCCCCTCTAAATAAGTCTATGTTGGGAGTATTAAGGCCGTTGACTGTGAGAGTCGTGGTGGCCCTTGTGTGCATTGTGTCTATATAGTTCATAAAAATCTGTCCAAAGCCTCTTTTTTCCAGCAGTCTGTTTAAATATGGCCAGGCCATTTTATCAAAAGCTTTTTCTGCGTCCAGACTCAGCAGCATTGTAGTCTGGCTCTCGGGGTTTTGTGCTATGACCGTCGCCGCTATGGCGGCTCTGATGTTTTTTAAAGCACTTCTCCCTTGTGTAAAGCCTTTCTGTGCTGGATCTAGTATGGACGGGAGGATTAGCTGGAGTCTGTCGGCTAGTATTTTGGACAGGAATTTATAATCGCAGTTTAACAGCGCTATTGGTCTGTAGGATTTTGGTTCTGTCTGGTCTTTGCCCGGTTTGGGGAGTAGTATCGTTCTTGATACTCCAAAGTCCTCTGCTTGTGTGTCGTTTTTGTATATTGTGTTGTACAGTTGGGTCAGTACTGGCACCATATCTGTTATTAGTATTTTATAATATTCCGTCGAGAATCCGTCGGGGCCTGGTGTTTTTCCCCCTAGTGCCCTCGAGATCGCCCCTCTTACTTCTTCCTCCCGTATGTCAGCGTCTAGTAAAGATGTTTGTTCTTCTGTTAGTTTTGGTAGGTTCACAGATTCTAGGAAACTGTTTATGTCCTGCATGTTTGTTGGTTCTGCCCTGTATAGGTTTTCAAAGTATTCGTGTAGTATTTGAGTCACTTCTTCTTGTTTTGTTGTGAGGTTATCTCCATTGGCGTGTCTTAGTGCCAATATTGGTTTGTGTGGTTGTTTTTGTTTAGCCAGGTTGGCTAGCAAGCGACCTGTCTTGTTGCCCCACCTGTAGAACTTGTTTTTTGTTAGTTGTGTTTGCCAGTGTGCGTGTGTATGTACGAATGTGTTTAGTAAATGTTTTGCTGTGAGGAAAGTTTGATATGAATTATCGTCATGGGAGTTCATATGTTCTTTTTGTGCCTCCAGGAGGGAGTGATGTAATGTCTCGAATTCTGTTTGGAATTTTTTCCTCCTATGGGACAGGTAGCTTATGATATGGCCCCTCATCACTGCCTTCGAAGCTTGCCAAAATAGGTTTATGTCCTCTATATGGGCCCTATTGTCGTCTGCGTAATTATTCCAGTTTATTTTCAGGTATGCCCTGAAATCCTCTGATTCCCACAAAAATGAGGGGAATCTCCATATTTTGGTTAGCCTTCGCGGGGCTATCAGTTGTAGTTTCATTGTTATCGGTGCATGGTCACTGAGGGATATTGGGTGGATTATTGATTGGTGGTGATATTCAAAAGTGCTGTTTGATATCAGGAGAAAGTCTATGCGTGAAAATGAATGGTGTGCATTGGAGCAGCACGTGTATTCTTTATTGGTGGGGTTCAGGAGTCGCCACGGATCACATAAGCTGAGTTGTTCTTTTAGCGTTAGTAATGCATGTGTGATTGAGGTTGTTTGGGTGGATGGCCCTGTTCTGTCCAGTATTTCGTCTTGTACGCTGTTAAAGTCTCCTCCCATGATTATTCTATCGTTTAGATACGGTTGTAGTTTTTCTATTAGCGTGGCACAGAATGCCGGTTGATTTGTGTTGGGGGCATATACGTTCACCAAGGTATATATTTGTTCTTCCATTTTGATTCTCATTATTAGATATCTGCCCTGCGGGTCGGCTATATTTTGTAGTATTACATGTGGTGTGTTTTTCCTAATCAAAATGGCTACTCCTCGTGATGCTGATGTATGGGAGGCTGTATAACATGCGTCTATCCATGGTGCTTTTAGTTCCCCTTTTCCCTCTTTTTTCCAGTGTGTTTCCTGTAAAAACACTATATCTGGTTTATATCTTTTTAAATGTGTGAGTACTTTTTTTCGTTTAATGGGTGTGTTTAGTCCGTCTACATTCCAGGACAGTATTTGTATCGTGGAGGGTGTTTGATATTCAGTTGTCTCTAAGTCTGTGGGCATATTGGTATGTGTCGGTTATAATTACCGTGGTTTTTGCCTCTTTGTTGTCGTCACATCCTTCGGTCCCAGCGAGCCGTGGATGCAACTGGGTGTTGATTGTGCCATGCCTGCGGGGCTCTCCGATCCTCCTTTCGGTCCGTTTTCTAAAGGTCAAATGGGTCAGAAAAAAAATAGAAAACATAAAAAACATGAAAAACATAGTTATAAACATATAAACTTTCAGTATTGAATTCTTTTTCTTTTGCATAACGGGTGCCACATCCACGATGTTTCGAACAGGGTCATAATAAAGAGCAACTATGCAGTTCCTTTTTTCCCCATCTTTCTCATCCCTGTTCTCCGTCTTCTTCCATGCGCAGATGTCTTCTGGCTTCCTCCGGGGTGTTGAATATTAGAGATTTATTGCCATCTTGGATTCGGAGCTTTGCCGGATATAGCAATTGGAAGCGTGTGTTTTGTTCATGTAAGGCCTGGCAGATTGGGGTAAATAGTTTGCGTTTTTGTGATACTGCCACTGAAAAGTCCTGGAACAGTAAGATCTTTGATCCTTGTATTATTAGTTCTCCTTGTCGTCTGTAAGCTTGTAAGATTGTTTCTTTTGTTGCCCAATGCATGTATTTTGCTATCAGTGGGCGAGGTCTATTTCTGTTGTTACGCCCCTCCCCCGGGGGGCCAATTCTGTGAGCTCTTTCTATTGTTAGAGGGTCTTTAGGTATGTCGAGCTGGAGTACTTGTGGTAGCTCAGTAGTTAGGTAGGTTATAAGCTGGTTATTGGTTACTGTCTCAGGTATTCTCACAAAGCGAAGATTATTACGGCGATGTCTATTTTCTAGGTCGTCGATTTTCTCCCGAAGCATTTCGGTTTCTGACTGATTTCTTTGTAGCGAGGCTTCCAAGCTTGCTATGGTTTGTTCTGTATTCTGGGTTTTCGCTTCTAATTCCGTCAGCCTTTGGGTGTTGTCCGTGATTTGGGATAATGCTGAATTTATGGATTTATGCAATGCCTCTAATCTGTTATCAAATAGGGGGAGAAGCATTTTTGACACCTCTTGTGCCACCAGTGTTGCCTGGGTTATGTCCATGTTGTTATTCATTGGTTGGTCATTAGTTTGTATGGCGGAAGTGTCCATTGTCTCGTGGTCGGTGTCTGGTAACACCGTGGTACATGGTGGGGGGTTCTTCGAAGGGGATGTAGGTTGGTGTGTGCTTTTGCTTTCTCTTTCTTTGATGTTTTTGGCAGCTTTGTTCTTTTGTTGTCCTCCCATAGATGTTTTGTCTGTGTTTGGCTGGCGTGTTGCCCTTGTTGAGGTGCCCGCGTTTTTTTCGTTTAGATATTTGTCCATGTTTTTTTTTTTTGTTTTTTTTTAAGTCGAGTGGTTATGCGGGTTGATTTGCTGAGATGTCTTCCCTGTTCTTGAGGTTTTTCTGGTTTTATTGCAGTTTAATTTTGTTGTGGATGTGGCTTATCTTTCATTATCTATTGCTCCATCTCTGTTTGTCTGGGGTCTTTGGTTCGCTCCGCGACTAATGTTCCTGCTGGTTTCGTTTTGTCGCTTTTATCTCCCCCACTCCTGTTTTTGGTGTACTTTAATTATTCTGTTTTGTGCTGTCTGTGCTTTCTCTCCCCTCTTTTCCTTATTCCCCCCCCCCCCCTGTTGCTGTTTTGTTCTTTAGGGATTTGTCAGGGGTTAAATTCGAATGATAGTCCCTTGGGATCTTTTCTGTGGTATGTACTGGGTTTTGTGTTTTTCTTGAGGTTGGGATGGGGCTCGTGTGGTAGTTATGGTTGCCCACTGTTCTTGGGCTGTTTCCCCCCCCCCTCTCTCTCTTTGAAGGGGATCTCTGTGCCTCTGTTGCGTTCTGGGGCCCTCTCTGCAGCGTTGGTGTGGCTGTGTGGTGTCTTCACACTTCTTTGCTGCCTCTCGGCTCCTTCCCCTGCCTGGTGTAATGGGCGGGGCTTATTGTGGGCGTCGCTGTCGAAATTTAGGCTGTGGCTTCTGCTGCCGCTAGGCCGCTGCGTCCCCACAGGTTTTCGGGGGGGTCGCCGGTTCAGGGGGGGGTTTCTCCGGTTGTCCGGGTGCTCTCCCGGGCTATTCTCCCCGTGCGGAGCTGGGCTATGTCTGTCACGGCCCGGGTGTTGTGGCGCGATGCCCGCTGCTGCCCGCTTTGGTGTTCCGGTGGGGTATCTACTCTCGGGGGGTCTCCCCTAGTCCTCTATGGCTTCCCGAGGTCTTCCCCCGTCTCGCGGCTCTTACCGGGCTTGGTCGCGGTTCTCGCGGCCGGAAATTTAGTCCGCGGCTTTGGGCGCGTCCAGGCCGCAGTGTCCCCGGCGCTCCCGGTATGTCTTGGGCGGGGGCCGATGGGTCTGCAGACCTTACCGGAGATCTTCGGCGGAGGTAAGGTCCCGGCTGGCTATGGGTTGGGCGTCCCGTTTCCTCGCCTCTGTGCCCCGGTTCTCCTTTCCCGCGGTCCGCGTTTGGAGGTTCACGGAGGATCTTCCGGGCCCCTTGCCGGTGTTGGGACTTCTGCCTAGCAAGCAGGGGAGATGTCCGTCCCTGCAGCTGCTTTTTTGTGGGTCACTAGAGGGTCCCGGTGTCTCTGGGAGTTGTGTCACGCAGGAGCTCTGAGAGACACGTCCTGCTTCCTCTGTGTCCTGGGCGGAAGTCCGTGTTGTTAGCTTTTATAGTCGGGGGATAGTTCAGGTATACACGCTGACTTTTATAGTCGGAGGGATAGTTCTGGTATACACGCTGACTTTTATAGTCGGAGGGATAGTTCTGGTATACACGCTGACTTTTATAGTCGGAGGGATAGTTCTGGTATACACACTGACTTTTATAGTCGGGGGATAGTTCAGGTATACACGCTGACTTTTATAGTCGGAGGGATAGTTCTGGTATACACGCTGACTTTTATAGTCGGAGGGATAGTTCTGGTATACACGCTGACTTTTATAGTCGGAGGGATAGTTCTGGTATACACGCTGACTTTTATACTCGGAGGGATAGTTCTGGTATACACGCTGACTTTTATACTCGGAGGGATAGTTCTGGTATACACGCTGACTTTTATAGTCGGAGGGATAGTTCTGGTATACACGCTGGCTTTTATAGTCAGGGGATAGTTCTGGTATACACGCTGACTTTTATAGTCGGAGGGATAGTTCTGGTATACACGCTGATTTTGTAGCCTAGATGAGCTGTGAATTGAGGTGAATATATATTTTGGCAAGTAAGTCAATGGACCTAAAAGAGGAGTCAAGGCAGGAATTACCTACTTGGGGCTAATGCCCACGGATGGATTTCTGCCGCGTTTCATGAACCCAATAGCTTACTGCCTTTAAATGTTCACGCAGCATGAAATAAATCGTGGCATGTTCTAATTGCGGAAAAACGCGCAGCCGGCGTCCATTGCAGTCAATGGAAGCCATGCATCACGTGATACTTCCGCTGTGAGCACAGCGGAAGTATCGCATGATTACGCGGGTTTTTTTCAGCCTCACTGCGGCTGTAGATCGCTGCGCCTATGTGAGTCCTAAAGAATATTTAACATTAAGCAAAAACTAGTGCCAGATTCTTGACAAGCACACACGCTAGCGCTAATCTCTGCGCCAAAACTATGCCAAATGATTGTGCCCCAATACCTTTACCTTACTTATATTTGTTACTGTATTACTTACTTTCAACAATTTGTTTTCAGCCTAAAATGGAACAATTTTGAGAAACAGCTGGAAGTGTACGCATCTATTGCCAACTTGTCAAAGGGAGGAAGGATTGGAATAGAAGAGTTTGCCAATCATCTCAAGCTGCCGGTGTCGGATCTACTAAGAGAGCTGTTCGCACTGTTTGACCGGGTAAGTCTTATATTATAAGGCTTACTATAAGATGTCACAACTTGAGACGTGTAACTTTTGGGAACTTGGTAGCATATAGTGTTAGGCTGAAAAATGACTTGTGTCCATCTAGTTCAGCCTGCTATCCTGCAATGTTGATCCAGAGGAAGGAGAAAAACCTAATGAGGCCGAAGCCAATTATACTCACTTTAGGAAAAATATTCCTTCCCAACTCCAATCTGGCAATCAGAATAATCCCCGGGTCACCGACCCTTCTGAAGTAATCAGTGACTATAACATATTATATTGTAACACCCAAGAAAGGCGTCCAGGCCTCTCTTGTACGCTTATCATGTTCACCATCACTACATGCTCAGGCAGAGAGTTCCATAGTCTCACTGCTCTTACAGTAAAGAACCCCCTTCTATGTCGGTGTAGAAACCTTCTTTCCTCTAGACGTAGAGGGCGCTCTGTTGGCACAGTCCTGGGTATAAACAGATGATGGAAGCGATCTCGGTATTGTCCCCCGATATATTTATACATAATTATTAGGTCGCCACCCCCCCCCCCCCCAACCGTCTTTTTTGCTAAACTAAATAACCCCAATAATAAAACTTCAGTCTTGTGCAAAACTCCACACTGATCATGATCATATTATATCTGTTTAATGGCCGAAGCTCATTTTTCCTGATATAATGCTCCAGTCCCCCTCTATAGACAGACATTGTCCTTGTATTCGGTAATTTCGGTGTTGTCATTGAAATAAATGGAATGCATGCATGTCCTCCATTTCTGTGGGGACAGTCAGGACCGCCATACTCAGGACTCGTGGGAACCCCAGTGGTTACACCCCACTGATCATAGAGTTACTCCCCATCTTCTGAGTAACTTTAGATCTCTTTATATCTTGGTACAACCCCTTAAAGCACATCCTCTGGTACTGGCCAAACAATGATGGCTGGACCGCTTTTTCGACTACCTGATGCATACTGTGTGCATGCAGATCTCACTGGCCAGAGCCGCTCATGTGGGCAGCACTAGTCAATCACAGCAGGCGTAGTGTCTTAGGGATCCGGCACACGGACGTATTAACACGTGTGGATAAAATGTACATGTGCAAAATGCAGAGACGCATGGGTTCGTACACATTATCCTTTTTTGCGTGAGCAGAAGTCTATGCGGGGTGGACAAATGTACAATGGGATCCGTGAAAGAATGCGCATTTAAATCAGGGCGGGCGTGTGTCTTGTGCCCATGTGAAGATGCTCTGTGCATGCAAACACGCTCACAAATGCCTTGTGCTAGCAAAAACGCATACGCCCGTGTGAAGCCACCCTTAGACTCAGGCCTCATTCACACGGGTGTATTTGCGCTCCAGATTACGCGCTTAAGGGTGCCCACCCACTAGCGTTTTTTTACTGCGAAATTCGCAGCGTTTTTTTTTTCTGCAGGGGTCTTTGGGCTATGGGACATGCAAAGCTAAAATCGCAATCGCGATATCGCGGTAAATCGCGATTTTTACATTACAAGTCCCATAGACCCCCTGCAGAAAAAAAAACCCTGCGAATTTCGCAGTGAAAAAAAACGCCAGTGGGTGGGCACCCTTATACGGATAGCATAAACGCCATTGATTTGTATTAGGGCAATCAGACTTGTGTTTTTCACACGTGTATTTTACATGCGTGAAAAAAAAAAAACGCAGTACGTCCGGTTATGGTCTGTATTACTGATCGAAATTGTTCATTCAAATCAATTAAATTCAGTGAATCTGTGTGAGATTTTTGCGCTTTTTTTTTTTTTGTGTGTGTGTGAAAAATTGTAGTTTTATACACCTGCAAAGAAAACCACAAGAAAGACCAAATACAGAGTGAGGGCGGTTCCAGATGAGTGCGGGCACAACTACACTCGGCAGTACGGAGCTGCGGTGCGCCTGAACGAGGGGAATTTCTTCCCATTCGTTGGGTTTTCAAACTCCGCATCCGAGTGCAGGAGTTTGAAAATAATCACGAGAAGTCTGATGATGGTTTTGTGGTGCGACTAGCTTCCCCCCTCATGTGAAAGCTCCCTAAGGGCTCCTGCACACTGGCGATCGCGATATCGTGGCAAAATCGCTACTTTTTTCCCCGCAATTTTTTTGAGCATCAGCGCTGCTTTTTTTCCCAAAAACATGGCTGCCGTTCGCGATTTATGAGTCAATTGGACTTTCTAATGTTAAAAAGTCATCGCATGGAAATCACAAGTTGGTGCTTTGCAATGTGATAAAAAGGAGGCGCCATAGGGAAACATGGGAGATAAACAAAGCGCAGAAAGATAGAACACGCCGCTATTTTTTTTTCTTGCAACATCGAATGAGTGAAAACATTGAAAATGTTCTAATTTTGACGCCACATAGACTTTTATGGGAGACTATGCGAGCCAACCGGCAAAGGGAGGGGGGACGGTGTTTAACATCCCTGTGGGGATAAAGGGAGTCCCTACGGGGATGTTAATCTCTTTCCCCCTTCCTTTGCCGATGAAGGTCGTCCCAAGCTGCAGGGATTCCCTTCATCCCTGCGGGGATTCCTTTCAGTGAGGTAGATGGGAGATGCGATGCGAGAGCTCACCCAAAGATAGGACGTGCCGCGATGCGGGAAAACATCGCTCATGTGTATGAGCCCATTCAAAAGAATGGACTTCACATCCGTGCGTGTTTTGTGCGCATTGCATCACACAGAAATTGCACAAGTTTCTCGTTCGTGTGAATAAAGCCTTAGGCCTCATGTCCACGGGGAAAATCAGGCCCGCTACGGATTCTCCATGTAGAATCTGCAGCGGGTCCCTCCTGCCCCGCGGACATGAGGGCTGAAAATAAGAATAAATGAGAATTAACTCACCTCCCATCCGCTCCGTTTCTTCTCTTCGCCGCGGTGTCATCTTCTCTGCGTCGCGGCCAGATCTTCTTTCTTCGGCTCGGCGGATGCGCATGATGACGTCGGTGACGTGCCCCGCGCATGCGCCGTCCCGAAGAAAAAAGATCCGGCCGCGACGGAGAGAAGATGGCGCCGCCGAGAAGAGAAGAAACGGAGGGTGTGAGTAAATTCCGAATTTTGTCTCCCGCGGATCCGGACGGCTTCCATAGGCTTCAATAGAAGACCCGCATGAAAATGGAGCATGGTCCAGATTTTTTCATGCTCCATTTTTTTTTAAATCACTTTTATTGACGATCCGCGGGTATTTATCTACCCCGCGGGTGGTCAATGCATCCCTATGGGGTGCGGATCCGCGGGCAGGAGAAGAGTTAAAATCCGCTGCGGATTTTAATTCTTATTTTGCCCGTGGACATGAGCCCTTAGAGATCAGTGAGGGCTCTTTCACACGAGTGCTTTTGCGCGCTGAGAATCGGCCGTGGGAACTGCAACCACTGGTCAATTTTCACTGCTGGTTGTGTCCCTCTCAGGTGTGAACAGGGCCGCCAGTGCAGAAAAGGACACTTACCTGCGCAGGAACGCTCACAAGACGAAGTGATTGCGCTCCATTTTAGAGTGAAAATGCGTCACACACTCGCGTGATTGCGTCATGCGCGTGTGAAGGAGTGCTAAGGGCTTTACATGGGCGTATGCGTTTTTGCACGCAGTGAACAATTTTTTTTTTACGTGTATTTTACTGTCATTTCTGTGTCACAGGGCCTATTCATTTGCGTGCTGCAAACGAGCCCTCCCCGACTTAAATGGTTATTTACCCTAGTGAGTTCCAGGTGTGTTATTTTTCTCGTGGAATTCAACAGCGTATTGCACGCACATTTGCGCACTCCCTATAGACTTTAAATGCACACAAAAGTAGAGCATGCAGCGGTTTTTTCGCATTTGGGCAAAAAAAAAAGGAAATGAAAACCAATCCATTGAAATCAATGGGTTTTATTCTCTGCGTATTGTGCTCAGAAATTTTGCGCATGCTAACACACGCGTGTAAATGTCCATGTGCAGGAACTCCTGGCTTCACATGGGTGTGTTTGCGTGTGCATTTATGCAGCGAATAGAACCCTGTAGATTTCAATGTGTTTGTCCACAAGTGCGCATTTTCACAATTCACGCAAAAAAATATGCAACATACTCTATTTTGCGGCATTTTTGCACACCAAAAGTCCCCATAGAAGTCAATGGGGATACACAAATATGCATGTGATATGCCAGGAGGTGCGTGATACGCTGCGTAATTGCGCAGGAAAGGAACGCATCCAGAACTCGTTAGACTAATTTCAATAGCTGGGAGCAGCGGTGGGTATTTTTCTGAATGCACAAAAGCCAGCAAAATATCTGCAGATGCGAATACACATACGCGGGCAAGCGCAATATCGCTATTAGAAAATCGGACTGATATCGCACTCATAAAGCTGCTTTCATACAAATGTTTTCTCGCAGATAAACGTCGCCCACAAATCGCCGCCATGTGAAGCATTGGACTGCAATGCATTCATTCACACGGGCGATTATTACCTCCCCTCCTCCCCCTCCCGCACAGCATCAAAATATGGGCCATGACCTATCTTTTGCCGAAAATCGCAGAGAGGGGGAAGGAGTTTACCGCCGCTTGTTGCAGAAGACGGCTGGTTTCTATTTAGCTATTAAGGCTTAATAGAAGCCATTCTGCCGAGCGTGGCAGCGGAGTCCATTTACGCGATGCAGCCCTGTGAATGGACGAGACAGCGCTAATTCCAAAAGGGATTAGATTGCAGCAATGCTGCGCTGCCGCAATTCTTCCACGCGATGCTTTTGCGTATAAATGCAACGCTTGTGTGAAAGAGGCCTAAAGCTGCGCTTTTTCAGCTATTTTGTATATACTGTGCACGCTACTTTCACGCGAGTGAAAAAAAATCATATATTGCTCCAATATGACAGAAAAAACGCATCGCATATAAATCACTTGCCAAGCCAGTGAGACACAATTTTTCTTTTCATGCACACAGAATTGAAGGCTTATTCACACGGGCGGATTTTTTATCAGTATTTTGTGAGCCAAAACCAGAAGTGGAGAGAAAGTCTAATTGGGAAGATTTTCATTTCTTCCGTATTTTGGGCCGCTCCTGGTTTGGCTCACAAAATACTGATGTAAAAGGCGTCCTGTGAATAAGGCCTAAGGCTTATTCAGACTGGCACAGGCGAAACTACGCTCGGCAGCACGGGCAAATCATGCGTACAAATCACGGGCAGGAAAGGAGGTGGTGAAAACAAAACCACTGAAATCCCATAGAGATCCGCAGTTTCGTTTTTTCCCTTTATACGGTTGTGATTATAAGGGGACTAAAGTACATTCGTGTGAAGGAGCCGTCGGCGCAATTTTATGCATATGAGAGCGCATTTGCTTACCCCCCTAGACTCTAATGGAATATCAGGAGCGCAAATGCACGTAAAAATCATTGCGGTTTCTGTGACCGCTTTTCTGCACAGAAATCAGCGTGCTAAATCGCCGTGTGAAAGAGGCCCTAGGGCTTCGGCAGACGAATGTACGCGACAAGACGATTGTCGCAGTGGAGCGTATTTGTGCATAAACAAGGTTTACAGTAATCGGGTTGCACTCACAATGCCAGTTCACACGCGCGTTCACCCCTCTCCGTGGCATACAGTGCCGATGTAAAGCTTAATAAGGGCCGGCGGTCATCTTCTCCCTGCGACGTCCGCTGGGTCACAACCCTTCCCTGTCATGCAGAAAGATGAGGTGAGAAACACGCTTATGAGAATGAACCTATGGAGATCACAGGGAGCCGTGCGGGTGTGATGGCAGCCAGGGGCCTTCTGAAAGGCCCCAGGACTGTCAAAGCAGAATGCTTATCCAGGCATTCTCGTGGGGTGGCTTGGTAGACTGCCTGTCAATTCGCAGTATGATGTAAGGCTATGGCATTTCATCATATTGCAAGAGCGATCAGAGCATCACACGCTCATGTTCACTCTGGGACAAAAAAAAGTGAAAATAAGTTTTAAAAAGTCTTACTAATTATATAAAAAAATAAAAGGTTATTTTAATTATTAAATAGAAAAAAAAAAACTGTGCTTCCGTAAATGACCAACCTATCAAAGTAGCACATTATTTACCCCGCACAGTGAACGTCATCAGGAAAGAAAAAAAAACACCAGAATTTTGCTTTTTGGACACCCCGTCTTTAAGAAAAAAATGTAATAAAAAGGGATGAAAAAGTCACATGTGCTCCAGAATGGTACCAACGGAAAACTACAGGATATCCTGCAAAAACAGAGCCCTCACACAGCTGCGTCAACGAAAAAATAAAGAAGTTATGGCCGTCAGAAAATGGCGGCAGAAGATAATTAAAAAAAATTAAATATCTTGGAAAAAATAAAAGTAGTACGGCGAAAAAAGAAAAAAAACTACATAAATTTGGTAACATAGTATTCGTACTGACCCATAGATTAAAGCTATCATGTCATTTCCGTTGCAGTGTGTACACCGTAGAAACAAGACGCACCAAAAGATGGCGGAATTTCATTTTTTTTTCCACTTACAATTTTTTTTCAGCCTGCAAAAAACGAGCCCTCAGACAGCGACGGCGACGGAGAAATACAAGTTATGATTTATTAGAACGGGGGAGCAAAAAACAAAAGGGCCCGGTTAAGGGCTCATTCACACGAGGACCTACGTGTGCAAAAATCACGCACGTAAAAAAACCTGCAGCTATTGGAACCGACGGTTTTCTATGCGAACGTTCAGATAAAGAAATGTTACATGCGCAAAAAACATCTGAACGATCCCGTAGGAAACCATTCCTCCTAATAGTCGCGTGATTTTTCTGCGGTGATTTTTGCACGCGTAGGTCCGCATGTGAAAGAGGCCGTAGCCTTTACTGTGTCATGAAGCCCATTGTTCTCTATGGCCACGTAATTTACGCTATAAATACACAATTACACTGCGCATGTGCGGCGTTTATACGCGCCATTGCAAAGCGACAGAGCTTGAAAATTAAACAAAACCAGGAAGTCTGCGCACGACAGTGTGAGCGAGATACATCGTCATGCGCAGTGCAAAACCGCTGCCATACGCAGCGATAGGCCGGCTCCACAGCGGCAACGTGCAGCGTTTTACGTTTACGGTCGTGTGCGCCGGACTTATAAATCAGATCATATACAGGCCGATTCCCTTCCTGCAAAACCCACACGTGATAAAATCATGCAATTTTTGCGCCATGCAGGAGCTAGTAAAAATGCAGAATTATGATTTTTAATGCTTTCCTTCACATCTGCAATGTTTTTACTCATGCGATGTTGCGTGAAAAAAAAAAATCACGGGATGCCCTATCTTTCTGCGTTTTGCGTTTTTTCCCTATACTGGCTCCCTTTTACCGCATCGCAAAGCACGACCGTGCAATGCATTTTTAACATTACAAAGTCTTATTGACTTTTACGCAAAAATTACTACAAAATTGCGTGAAGAAAAAAAAAAATAAAATCACACGAGAAAATCTTAAGCGACATTGATCTTTTTGTGAGAGAAAGCAGCACTGACGCTCAAATTGTGAGAAAAAAGACGCGATTTTGCCGCAATTGCCAGTGTAAAGAAGCCCTAAGACCACCTTCACACGACCGTATGTGTTTAACGGTCGCCCCAGATGAATGAATCAAGTCCTGATCTGTATTCGCTGCCGTTTGAATGTAAAAAAAGCACGCAGAAGCGATGAAACCAGCGATCGCTGTAGAATCCTCAGAAGGTCGATGAACGCCTAGTTGGGGTGAGCCTACTTCTTTTCCCTGCGTTGTACGCCAGTAACTCCCTGAAGACCTGTCTTTTCACGTGACATATAAAATGCACGACTGAAAACGGGCGCGTATGTCCTATTTTTCAAGGCGCAATATTTTAAGCGTCAAAAAATTGTTCGTCAGACCGAACACCTTGGAATCCAGCGCTTCGCGGGGTCGCGTTTCATGTTTTTTTTTCTTTTCTAACAGCACTAAAGGTCGTCTAAATAAGCCCGTAAACAGATGAACGCGGTTGTGGAGCTTTTTGCGCACGCACAACATGAAGAAGCATAGTTATTGATCTTAATGGTTTAATTCTGACGACCGTGTTTCTCGCGTGCGAGAAAAGATAGGCCTTGCCCGCTTTTTTTTTTTTTTTTACACGGGTTTGAACAGTAAACAAGACTTCTAACGTGTTCATGCACCAACACCCTCCATTGCGGTGAGCATATTTGTGCATCCGCTTGTCTGTTTAAGCCCTAACTTTGTACTCTTTTGCCTCATTCCCTCTGAAGAGTGCAGAAAATGGCGCCTGCAGCATCCATGACCTTTTGTATGTGAATCTGCATATAGCCGGCCATCTGCTAGTGTGACACCAGTGATGGCGGCAGCCTCCCGCCATATCACGTCTCTGAGGCTAGTTACACACAGGCGGGCGCAATTTTTGGCCCGATATCACGCTTATCAACTTTTTACTCCGCGGCTGCGAGGCGACTTTCAGCCAAAAACGCTTCATATTGCTTCTGTGAAATTCCGATCCTCTGGTGCGAGTCTCACACATAAGAGCGGATCAGAAGTGTTTCTGGTTGATTCCAATGGGAATCATCGCATCGCACGAGAGCCATGCAACGTATTTAAGGTCCCATTGAAATCAATGGGCGAGGCAGACTGAGGAACGCGGGAAAAAAATACGACCTGCTGCGTTTTTGTTTTGTTTTTTCCCCCTCACAGCATCGCTCGTGTGTATGGACATAATACATAATTCATATTCACACAAGTTTTGCGCGTCTCGCAGCCTTCATAGATATATTCTGACACTGATTAAATGGAGCCGTTTGCCACGAGATGCTCACCGGAGTACATGTCTGTGGCGCACACCTGTCTAGCGGTCGTGTCACGACGTCAGGGGAATGGCGCACGTTGCTGAGAGTTGATGGTCTGACAGACATGGCGGGAGATTTATGAAGGGGGCTAAAACAAAAACTGTCCTAAACCAGAGCTGAGGGAAAGCGAAAGCTGCTCTGTGATTGGTTGCCGGGGGCAACAGCCTGCGGGCCGCCTCAGGCATCAGCATCTTCCTCATGAGGAGCCAGACAAAAATGGAGAAGTTACTGAGGAACATTCGGGTTTCCTAGCGAGTGAATCGCTCTGTAGTTCTTAATAGTTCACAGTACAGAAGGCCGGCAGACGCCATCTTGTTATATAGACCCTTCTATTCCACTGATTATGGCGATCGGCGGCCATTGTCTGACAACAGGGGAGAAGCAGTGTTAGGGCCGCTCCCTCACAAGCGGTTTTATACCATGTATTACGCACGTTTTTCATGCCCGCGTACTACTCTGCACTGAAGCTCTACATATTTCATGGGGCCTCACATTAGCGTTTTTGCACCATATTTTACACGCAGCGTGTCCCATTTTCGGCGTTTCGGCACATATTTCGCCCACTAAATCGCCCTTTGAAATGAATAGGGGGCGTAAAAAACGTGGCGACAACATCCTATTGTTACTGTACAAAATGCGTCGTAAAAACGCGGGCAAACGCGCACAAAAACAAAATGCATAAAAACGCAGCTCTGCGAGCAAAACACTTGATAAAAGACGCTCCGTTTTTACAGACACTTGTGTGCGCCCCCGAGGGCTCCGTCACATAACGTGTTCACGCCTGCGAGAGCTTGACGTCATTGCGCTCTGAATAGAGTGCTACCACATCCTCTCGCGAGTGTAACCGCGCTCCTATCCGATACTGTTGTGTGAATGGCATGAAATACGCAAATAACGTCCGAGTCTCAATCGTGGCAAATCTGCGATAATACGGTGCGTACGGGCGAACGTAAAAATGCATACGGTCGCGTGAAGGCGGCCTAATTAGACATTTCAATAAGTGTGAATTTTTTTGCAGATGGGGGGGGAAGCATAATTTGTTCCACAAATACACGGCGCTAATGCGTGCACAAATACGATCCGTAAACGATGTGGGCTGTTGTGCGAAAATGTGCACATTCTAATGTACTTTCCACATTGCCTTTCCAGTTCACATTGGCGCGGGATACACCCGTGATGGTATTGAGCCGGCTGGGCAGCCTAATTAGTCTCCGATGTTCTCGTATAACACCGCAAAAATCGCACGATTTTCGCATGAGGCATTAATAAAAAAGCACATTTTGAAACCAGTGAGCCAGTGAGCCTGCGTTTTATCGTGTTGCGATGCGATTTTAACATTAGAAAGTCCCATTGACTTTTGCGATAAAACGTTGCGTCATTTTATCGCACGCGGCGGCAATTCAATGCGGGATTTCTCTCTAGAAAAAAATGTACACGCGATTTTGTAGCGCCAATAGTGCTATCACCAGTGTGAAAGGGGCCTAAGGGTGCCATACATTGCCTCGCCAACTATATTGCCCAGCATGCTTCCTATGTCTCTACACACCAAGCGGCTCTGTAACAACACAAGGATAACGTTTGATTTCTTAAACCCTGTCACACTGAAGGGGTAGTCCGGCTTCAGAAAATAAAGGTTATTTTCTGTATAACAAAAGAGTTATGCAATTTTCCAATATTTTTTTCTGTTTCTCACATATGTCAAGATCTCTGCTTGCTGTCACTCAATTGAAACTTTTTTAGGGGGTAAAAATCTGGTTATGTGGTGGTGGGCACACAAGTGTATGGCAGATACAAGACACATAACTGTACGGACGTTCATCACATGACCTGGAATGTTTCTTATTAAAATGACAGCAAGCTGAGTTCTTAAAATCTCTGAAGATCTGATACAGAAAGTATATTGTGAAGTTGCACAACTTTTCACTATGCAAAGAATAGCATTCATTTTCTTAACCAGAACACCCTTTTACAATAGTAAACATGGATGTGAAGTGTTGAAAATGTCAAACCGTTTCATTTAACCCCTTCCCACCCCATGATATATATATATATATGTATATATATATATATATATATGTATGTCACGGTAGGGATGGGGTTCGCACGAAATGCCGTACGTGTACCATAATGAGATGGCGAGAGCTCAGGACTGAGTCAGCGCCAACTGCAGGGCAGTAACGGATAGCGGAAATACCTCTATCATAGGAATTACAGAGAACTTTGATTTCAGCTGTTAACTAGAGATAAGCAAGCATACTCGCTAACGGCAATTGCTCGAGTGAGCATTGCCCTTAGCAAGTACCTGCCCGCTCGAGACACAAGGTTCGGGTGCCAGCGCGGGGGAGCGGTGAGTAGCGGCAGTCAGCAGGGGGAAGCGGGGGGAAGAGAGGGAGAGAGAGATCTTCCCTCCATTCCTCCCCGCTCTCCCCCGCAGCTCCCTGCCCGCCGCCGGCACCCGAACCTTTTGTCTCGAGCGGGCAGGTACTCACTTAGGGCAATGCTCGCTCGAGCAATTGACCTTAGCGAGTATGCTCGCTCATCACTACTGTTAACCCTTTACAGGCCGCAATGTAAGCTACCAACAAAAGAAGTGAGCTCCCTCTTTAATGTCATTGGCCCTCTACCATCCGGTTGCAGAGGGCCGATGGGTCGTCATAGCGTGTTATCTTTTTTTCCTATAATCTGAGCAATCATTGAATCATAGGTTAAAGTACCCTACCTAGAAAAGAAGCAAAATAAAAATTTAAATCCATGTAAAACAAGTATTTTGTGTGCTTTCCCTTTTTTTTGTAAAGGAACGAAAAAAAGATGGAGTCAAAAATGTTTTTGTTTATTTCGCCCCCCAAAAAGATGTAATAAAAGTGATTAACCCCTTGCCACGACATGGTACTTAGCTCCACAGGGCGTACAGTTACACTGTGAGGATAGCGTGAGATCCCGCGCTATCGCACTCTGTAAGGCTGGGGTCACACGGGACGTATTCCCGGCAGAAATTTCTCGGTTTTGCTGTATTGAAAAAACATGACATTTCTGCTGGATAAGCATAGCTCCAAAACCAGCTGCACTAAGCCGCGGGTTTTGGAGCAGCTTCGCCGCACGCTTTTCTGTTGCGACGAGCTTTTCCATAGAGGAGCGGGGTCACAATGGAAGACAAAAAATTGACATGCTGCGTCCCGGGAATGACCTGCAACTCTGCCCTCATCTATGTCCTGATCAACGGAACTACCTCAGGATAGGAAATAAATTAACTCATCAAACCCCTTCACAGCCGAGTCCCTTGCACTCAAGGCTAGGTTCACAAAGGACTGATTTGGCGCGGAAATTTTGTCCAGAATTTTTCTGTGGCAAGTCCGCCTGCGGCCGCTAATCCTGGTATTAGCCAGCCATGTGGACGAGATTTGTCAAAAATCTTGTCCACACAGGAGAGCCAATCAGTTGCGGCAAAGCCGGCAGAAGCTGGCGCTGCGGCGCAGATTTCCCGGGCGCAGCATGTCAATATTTTTTTCTGTTGCAGCTGCGCTCTCCTCTATAACGGAAAAGCATGCGGCTAAGTGCCGCGGGTCTTGAAGCAGCACTTTCCCAGCGGAAATCTTGCAGTTTTTCGCTGCGGCCAATCCACGAGGTTTCCGCTGGGAATACGTCCCGCGTGACCCCTGCCTAAGATGTACTGAGAGCCTTCTTAAATGAGCCGGGCCTACTTCCAACATGAGAGCCTGATTGGAGTCTTGCCTTTTTGCAGGACATTCTCTATTTCCTGGATGCAAGGAATTTGTACTGATTTCTGACTAAAACAACAATCTGTGGATGAGAGCGGCACCATATGAGCCCTCATGTCGGTACCCACACCGCTCCCTTTACTTTGATTCCCATTAAATGTAAAACCCACCCCCCTTCTCGCATCCCAGATACTGCGGTGCCCCGATTTATAAAAAATGTTTGTTTCCTCTGGTTATCATCATTCTATTCTGATTCTTTATATGAAAGTAACAGTTATAAAATAACAAGTAATTATAAAACCGATCTGATTAACAGCAGCAGCCGCCTCAACCACAGACCCCGTGCCGTGGTTACCTCAGAGGTGACAGACCCCGTGCCGTGGTTACCACAGAGGTGAGGGACCCCTGTGCCGTGGTTACCTCAGAGGGTGACAGACCCCGTGCCGTGGTTACCTCAGAGGGTGACAGACCCCGTGCCGTGGTTACCACAGAGGTGAGGGACCCCCGTGCCGTGGTTACCTCAGAGGTGAGGGACCCCCGTGCCGTGGTTACCTCAGAGGTGAGGGACCCCCGTGCCGTGGTTACCTCAGAGGTGAGGGACCCCCGTGCCGTGGTTACCTCAGAGGTGAGGGACCCCCGTGCCGTGGTTACCTCAGAGGTGAGGGACCCCCGTGCCGTGGTTACCTCAGAGGTGAGGGACCCCCGTGCCGTGGTTACCTCAGAGGGAACGGACCCCCATGCCGTGGTTACCTCAGAGGGAACGGACCCCCGTGCCGTGGTTACCTCAGAGGGGACGGACCCCCGTGCCGTGGTTACCTCAGAGGGGACGGACCCCCGTGCCGTGGTTACCTCAGAGGGGACGGACCCCCGTGCCGTGGTTACCTCAGAGGGGACGGACCCCCGTGCCGTGGTTACCTCAGAGGGGACGGACCCCAGTGCCGTGGTTACCTCAGAGGGGACGGACCACCGTGCCGTGGCTACCTCAGAGGGGATGGACCCTCGTGCCGTGGCTACCTCAGAGGGGACGGACCCTCGTGCCGTGGTTACCTCAGAGGGGACGGACCCTCGTGCCGTGGCTACCTCAGAGGGGACGGACCCCGTGCCACTCCTGGTTCTGGCCCACAAAAAAACAAACACAAAAAGCGGCGAGCGGATCGCCCCCAACTGGTTAAACAAGTCCTTATATGCACACGTACCAGGTATACCACCTGGGTACCAGAGATCTCACCAACTTGTAGAGCTTCACCTGTACGCTGTGCCTGCAGCAGCACAGGACTTGGTTTGTCATCTAGTGGGCACTGTTCCCGCTGGTGTTGTCATCTGGCGGGCACTATTCCCGCTGGTGTTGTCATCTGGCGGGCACTGTTCCCGCTGGTGTTGGCATCTGGTGGGCACTGTTCCCGCTGGTGTTGGCATCTAGTGGGCACTGTTCCTGCTGCTATGTCTCAGTTGCCTCCGATCGGATGAAGGTAAAAGATGTCTCTCTCCTTCCACATTCGTTTCGCTGGTGGTATTCTACTGACAAGTCCTCCTCAGATACAAGCGTTCACACAATGTCCTCTGCCTGTTCTGCTCCTCCTGGCCGGCGCTGCTGACAAGTCCTAAGCTGAAGCGCAGGGAATTCCAGACATCTGTGAAACTATTCCTCCCCATCCAAACAGGGAACTGTTACTTGGGTGCTGCTTCCTTTCCAGATCATGGCCCCACATCTCTGCACCTCCATATCTCACTGCTGCTCCTCTGTTTGTTCCTCTGGGCCAATCACCAGCCACGGTCAGGCCACCTGATTCTGCCTGACAACCACAGCCATTTCCCGCCATTTTTCTTCAGCCAATCATCTGCCGCTGCCAACCAGTCCATCACTGGGCAGAACTCACTCTCTTCCATCTCATCTGACCCAGTAATGACCTTTGTAACATATCTTGGTTAACCAGAAAACCTCCTCCATGGAGGGTGACATATCATCCATCCATCATGTACATAAAGCTCCCAGATCCCATGAGGCTTTCCCTCCTAACTGTCCCTTAAGCCTTACAATATAGTCTATGTACCGAAAAAAATGGCACTAATAAAAACTAAAGTGCGCCACGCGAAGAACAAGCCCTTATACGGCCGCGTCGCCGAAAAAATAAAAAGCTACGGCTTTTGAAGAATGGAGGTGAAAATCAGCCAAAAATCGTTACGTCCTTAAAGCTCCATCCATGGGAAAAGGTTTTCATTGTGAAAAACCCTAAAAAAAATTATAATTTTGATATTGTGGTAATTGTATCGACCTGCAGAAAAAAAAGCTGTGTTAGGCTAACTTCACACGGGCGAGTGCGATATTGGGCTGTGAATCATGGTCCAATATCGTACTCGCCAACATGCAACTTTTTCGCAGATTTGAAGCGTTTTTATATCAAGACCGCGGCGATGGATTGCGGAGTGTCTACCATTGTTCTTAATGGGGAGACCACACATCGCCCTGCGTGCACCTAGTACGTGGTGTGTTGCTGCCGCCGGCCCCATGTGATGAGAGGGCACGCCCAAAGATAGGACGTGCCGCGATTTGTTTCCCGGGATCTCATCGCGGTGCAATGCGATGCACGATAAAATCGCTTTTGGTTATGACCCCATTCAAAAGAATGGGGTTCATATTTTTGTGCCCCGCACTGCACAAGTCTTTGCTTGATTCTCTTGGCCATGTGAAAATGGCCTAATTTATACTAGATAGTGAATGCCATAAAAAAGGCTGATGTGTTCTTTTACTCTATCCCCTACCAAAAAAATTAATAAATTATAGAATACGTAAGTACCCCAAAATGGTACCAATAAAAAAAAAAAACTACAGCTTGCCATACAATAAACAGGCCCTCAGGGCTTTTACCCACTAGCGGTTTCTTTTTCCCACTGCAATTTCGCTGCATTTTTTTTCCAAATATCAATGGGAGTTTCCAATGTTAAAATCGCAAGTTTGCGTTGTTGCGATTTTTGTGCGATTGTGATTTTAACATTAGAAAGTCCCATTGACATTTGGAGAAAAAAAACGCTAGTCTGTAAAAGCCCTCATACTGCTATATGCCGACAGAAGAAAAAAAATATGGCTTTTAAAATAGAAAATCCCAAAGAACCGTTGTGTCTTTAAGTATCGAACAAGGCTGCGTCCTTTACGGGGTTAACTCAACTGTATTTAATTTCTTCTTTTCTCTGTTACAGAACAAAGATGGCACCATAGACTTCAGAGAGTATGTGATCGGCATAGCAATCCTCTGCCATCCTGCCAATTCTGAGCATACTATCCAAATGGCATTTAAGGTACGTTATTTTATCTTGTGCAACGGTAAAAATGATTTCTATTTTTCAGTACTTTAAATAATGTATTAAAGCTAGAAAAGATATTATTGAAGAATCTTCTACTTTCACCACAGTCTGAGTCTTTTTGCCCTTCAATGAAATATTTGGAAAACTCTTGAATTCATTTGCATTCTTGGGCTTTCCTTCATCTGAGGATAGGGGTCATCGTCTTATGTACTCAGTAAGCATAAAATGTGACTATGAGAGTGTTGTGGTGGGCCAGGCATTGGTTCAGGATGGGCACAGTCCCTGGGAGGAGGGTTGCCCAGTTGGAGTAGTGTTTGTTCAGACTCAGCCTTGGCTTGACATCCGCGTCTCCATCCTTTCTGGGGAATCCGAATCTCCCAAACCCAAAACTCAGAAGTAAGGAAAGTCACTCTATTTTGGCCGGTCCCACACGGATGGGTCGGATTTCGCATGCGGGTGCCTGCTGCGGAATCCGGCCCTGACCGCAGCCAGCATCCGCGAATACCTTTTCTTATCGTCGTTTATCTGTACTGCAGGTGGCTGCCGCGAGCTGCCGTCGGTCATGTGCAGCACAATTTTTTTTTCAAATGTTTGTTCTTCCCGCGCCGTCACTAGGCGATGACGCGGGTACCAGTGACCTATTCGCAATATCTATTCGGATGGGCTGTGGGTCGGACGTCTTCCATTGACTTCAATGGAAGCCATCCGTGTGGAATTCACACAAGAATGGATCGTACTTCGATTTTATTTACGCTCATGTGAATGGACATGCTACTGCTCTATTCTTGTTAATGGATGCGGAATACCGCAGATCATCTGCGTGGGTGAGTATTGCGCATTCCGCAATCTAAATCCGGTCATGTGAGACCGACCTTAGGATGCCTGAGGCTCGATACAGGAATTCCGGTTCTCCAAACCTTCCTTTCTTATAGCTGGCTCAGCGATATTTAGTTTACCACCAGCCCTTTTGAGAATAACCGTTGTCGCTGGGTATGGGTAATGCCTTCCAGAGGAGAGGCGTACAGCATGTCCACCATGTCTCACTCTTTTTGTCTACTTTTGCCCAAAGATAGTGCAACTTCTCCTTCCTGTGCGCTACCAAAATGACTTCCCTCCCTTTTGAGGCCTCCTTCAAATGACTGTATTTGCGAAGGCATTTCCGCACACAAAAGTCGCACAAATAACGCGAGTAAGCAATGCATTTGCGTTCAGAGGAACGTCTTTTTTCCGCGCAAAATATTTACGTGAGAAAAAATAAGACGTCCTCCATCTTTCACGGCCGTATATTTTATACTTTCGCTGTGTAACACAGCAAGCTGCCATAGATGGAAAAGGGGGGGGGGGGGCAGTTACCCTGCGTACAACGCTTGGAAAAGACAGCTCGCCCTAATTAGGCATTTCATTACCATTCCGAGCATTTCTTCCAAATGTTGCCAGCAATTGCTTCAGCGTGTTTTTTACATGCGTGCTGCAGTGTCCGGGGTGAATATCTTTAAAAATGCCAATAACAGTCGGGAGTCCATTGTGTCAAAAATTCATTCATGCAAATATACGTTGCGTACAGGCGAACGTGTATACGCATACGCTCGTTTGACTAACCCCATAAAGTCATAAACCCATCACAGGAAACATCATAAAAGGAGGTGAGAATCACACTTCTAAAAGGGTAACTTGGAGGGAAAACCCCCTCGGGCTAGTTCCACACGGGCGAGTGAGATATCGCCACGAAAATATCGCGGCAATATTGCATACGTGCCCATGAGATGATTAAGCATCAGCGATGCTTTTCCTGACAAATAATCTCACATTGCATCGCTGCCGCTTGCAATTTTCTCTTGCGGTAGACAACAGAAGTGTCTAATGTTAAAAACGTATTGCATCACACAAAAATCACAAGTTCGTATGTTGCAATGCGATAAAACGAAAGCTCCATTGGGAAAAAAAAGATAGGGCAGGCAGCAAATTCTAAATCTTGCAACATCGCATGAGAGAAAACATCACAGATGTGAATGAAACCATTGAAAAGCATGGGTTTCCTAATTCTGCGTTTTCACTCGCATTGCGCAATTTTATCGCCCATGTGAAAATAACCTTTAAAAAAGTGTAGTGGAGAGGGGAGATGGAGCAGGACAGTGGTTTGTATGCGGCCAGTGACTTGAGTAACACAGGGACTCGTCTCCAAAGCATTTAAAATGGTCGACTGTGGTTGTATCTTTCTTATCACACTTAGGGCTCATTCACACGGGTGTATTGTCACTGTGTATTACGCACGCATATTTCCTGTATGTAACACACGGTGAACGGAGGCAATAAAAATCTATGGACTTTCACTCTTCCATTCACACCTGCGTGTGGTCACTGCGTATTGACACGCAGGAGAAATTGCAACTTGTTCTATTTCTCCGCGTATCAAACGCAGTCCTTGAATTGGGTGCATATGAAACGCTGTCAATACAGAACAGGGCGGGTATTTCAAAAGGAAAAATAAAAACCACACTGTACATGTCCGTGACATCAGATTCGCAGCCCTACACAATCTCTGCCAGCAGAGTGTATGGGCGTACAATTTTGGAGTATACTTACAGTGTTGTACGCATATGCCCATGTGAATTAGCCCTAATAGCGCGATGACAGCTCTGGAAAAAAACTACTAAGAATCTACATAGATTCAGGCCTTGTTCACACGAGCGTGGTTTTAGTGCAGAATAGGCGCGTGGAAAAAAAACCTCATGTAATAGAATCAATGGTTTCCTATAGAAGCATTTAGCTGAAGGAAATCTAGACACGCAACAAACCTTTAAAAATAGGAGATGCACCGTTGCAATACACGCATCTAAGGTCTGTAGTGCGTGAAAAGATAGGACTTGACCTATCTTTGGTGCGTGATGTATGGGAGTTTCCATAGACTCCTGTGGTAGCTGGATAACACGCAACACGCAGCTCCAATCGTGTGAATGGGCAATTTCA
Organism: Eleutherodactylus coqui; assembly: GCF_035609145.1. NCBI lineage: Eukaryota > Metazoa > Chordata > Amphibia > Anura > Eleutherodactylidae > Eleutherodactylus > Eleutherodactylus coqui. The sequence goes on along the minus strand of NW_027102161.1, from coordinate 91,137 downwards.
CTGCTAATTAAGCTGGAGACTTGATAGCTGGAAATCGCCCGTTCATGCTATTTTTTGAGCAGTTAGTCGCAATTTTTTTACGCGCCTTATCTGCACTAAAACCACGCTCGTGTGAACGAGGCCTAAGAACAACATTGCCTTTGTTATTTTAGCAGGGATGAGTGGGTCTAAGTATACATCAGGGTCATCAGTAATACCTACCGCGTTTCCCTGAAAAGAAGACCTACCCCAATAATAAACCCTACCCAGATTTAATTTTTGGGAGGCAAGGGGGTTGTTTGAAGTATAATCCCTCCCTCGAAAATTAATCCTAGCTACAATACATGGGGGGAAAAAAAGCAATATTCACCTAGTAGACGGCATTTGGGTCCCTCTTGCTGGGCTGCAGCGCTGTTGCAGGCTTTCGTGTAGTCCTGAACGCCGCCAGAGCATTTCTTCCTGGTAGCAGGGCTTGAATACTCCGCCTCCAGCCAGTGATTGCTCTGATTGGTTCATTGAGCACCGCATCAAGCAATCAGAGCCGGCGTTCGATTAACCAATCACAGCCATTCAATGATGTCATTCAATGAATGGCTGTGATTGGCTATAATCAAGTGCCAGCTCTGATTGGCCGACGTGGTGCTCGATGAACCAATTAGAGCAATTGCTTGCTAGAGGCGGGGTATTTAAGCTCCGCTACCAGGAAGTAATGCTCTATCAGTGTCCAGGAGTCCACGGAGGCCTGCAGCAGGGCCAGAGACCAGCGTGAGGGACCCGAACACAATCTACTAGGTGAGTATTATAAGACACCCCCTGGAAATAGTGTGTCTTTTGGGGCAAAAATTATATAAGACAGTGTCTTATTTTGGGGGAAACACGGTACATATTCTGTTTTATACAGTTGCATCATCACTAATGTAAAGATATAAAAAGTCAATCTAGTATGACCAATTATCATGGAGTGTTTGTAATGTCAGAGAAGAAGGCAAAAATGTTATTCTGTGAGTATTAGGGTGTTCAAGATGCTCGTTACTCGTAACGAGTACCACGCGGTGTTCGGGTTACTTTCATTTTCTTCCCTGAGAAAGTTGCGCGCTTTTCTGGCCAATAGAAAGACAGGGAAGGCATTACAACTTCCCCCTGCAACGTTCAAGCCCTATACCACCCCCCTGCAGTGAGTGGCTGGCGAGATTAGGTGTCACCCGAGTATTAAAATCTGCCCTCCCGCGGCTCGCCACAGATGCCTTCTGACATAAATCAGGGAAAGTGCTGCTGCTATATGGAGACCGTTAGGAGTTATTTTAGGCTTCAAGAACCCCAACGGTCCTTCTTAGGCCATAGAAATCGCAGATCGCACCTATGTGCGATCTGCGATTCCTGTTCTCTTCTCTATATGCGCTTAATGGGGCCGGCGGCAGCAGCGCCGACCCCATTGAGAACATATAGAAGACAAATCATTCTTCTCTGCCACAGCTGTAACAGCTGTGGCAGAGAAGAACGATGTTTGCCCATTGAATTCAATGGAGCCGGCAATACAGCAGGTTCCACTGAAAGCAATGGGCTGCCGGCGATCGCGGGATGAATTGTCGGGAAGGGCTTAAATATATAAGCCCTTCCCTGCAATTCATCCAGAAATGTGTTACAATAAAAATATATACCGGCGTATAAGGCGACGGGGCGTATAAGACGACCCCCCAACTGTCACCTTATACGCCGGGAATACAGCAGAGCAAAGAATAAAAATCATTACTCACTTCACCGGTGCTTCTGCGGTGCTGCTGCAGGCTGTCGCTCCCTCCTGGTCCCCGGCAGAGCATTGCTTTCTCTACGAAGGGCTTTAAATCCCCGCCTCCAGAAACACACGTGCCTTCAGCCAATCACAGCCAATGACAATGATGTCATTGAATGGCTGTGATTGGCTGAAGGCCCGTGTGTTTCTGGAGGCGGGGATTTCAACCACTGCGTCCAGAAAGCAATGCTCTGCCGGGGACCAGGAGGGAGCGACAGCCTGCAGCAGCACCGCAGAAGCATCGGTGAAGTGAGTAATGATTTTTATTCTTTGCTCCGCTGTATTCCCGGCGTATAAGCTGACAGTTGGGGGGCCGTCTTATACGCCCCGTCGCCTTATACGCCGGTATATATTTTTATTGTAACACATTTCTGGATGAATGAAAACCTTAGTGAGCATCGGCGATATACAAAAATGCTCGGGTCGCCCATTGTCTTCAATGGGGTTCGTTACTCGAAACGAACCCTCGAGCATCGCGAAACGTTCGTCCCGAGTAACGAGCACCCGAGCATTTTGGTGCTCGCTCATCTCTATTACCTACGCAAAGTATTGCGGATAATGTATTACTAAGACAAAGAAAGGTAAAACTATGCTCTCATTACTAGGCCTGTTTAGTACATCCCATGACTTTTATTTTGCTTGGCAGAAGCCGCCTGGCATTGGTTGCTTCAGTTCAGCTATTTTCTACTTTCACAAAGCAATTTCCATGTTTTTTTATTAATAATAATTTATATAGCGCCAACTTCTACTGCAGCACTTCACAAGCTGTAAAACTAAATCAAAATTGAATAATGACTGAGGGCGCTGCTCTCAAGACTTACAATCTATAAGAAAATTGGGGTGACACGAGGAAAAAGTGTTTGTTCTGTACAATTGTCCATGTTCTTCCAAATAGTGTAGTATAAATAAAGCTGTATGGGCCGATCACCAGCCGGTATCTGCATATCCATGTGGCAGCAATAATGCATTGGCACACTGTTTTTTTTTTTCTATCACTGAGAAAAAAACTATTCATATATACAAATCTAAATTGTCCACGGTGTTGCGGTATCCTGTGGCGAAGCCCTGCCGCGGGAGCCGCCGCCCGAGAGCAGGGGCTGCTGCCGAATCTCCGCCGGTCAGCCCTATCTGATAGATAGGCTGACTGCGGAGAATCGAGCCAATTCACAGCATGCTACGAATTGCCCGCCGCGAGCAGAGAATCGCAATGATTCTCCGCTCGTGGACAGGGGGCCGGCGCTTTCCATAGCAGTGGCTATGGAAAGCTTCAGAGGACGTGATTCACCGGCAAATCACGCCCGTGGACAGGCACCCTAAATCTCATTAAAATATTGTAGTCCGAGCCAGTGTTGAATGCTAACACAAGGATGGATGGACACTGATAACAAAAACATTAGAAACAATTGGCTGAAGGGAGAGAAAGTACTCGTACTCAACAAAAATAGGAACTCTTCCTCTTCTAACCCAATCGTCACTAGCAAAAGTCCAAAAACCCAACAGATCACATTGCATTCTCATTCACACCACATGGCATGTGAGTGTAAGACCATTTTTTTAACGATCTCATAGAAACTAATTGGTGATTCCATGTGAGGAATTGTCCAAAGATTTCTCAATCTCGCAGCATCGCTGAGAGAAAAACACATTGAAACCAATGCGCACATTGAATAATACACATGAAAATAGAACATGCTGTATATTTTTTTAGGGGGAAAATGAAATGCGCACGCAAAATACACTTGTGAGCGAACCCATTAAAATCAATGGGTTCTATTCACTGCGTGTTGCATACACTGCGCAAATGTGCTTGTGTGAATAAGCCCTTAGTTTGAGGAACTAAATATACTGTAGACAGAGGGGACAGGACTGAAACCTTTAATTACATTAAACAGGTTGTGTTGCCGTGACAACATCCTTTAAAATGAAAATGGCGCAGTGATCCGGTTTGCCTTCTGAAACCCCCAGTGATCCACAGTTAGCTCTAGGGGAAGTTGTGGCCAGCCATATAGGTCCTTCTGTAGTATTACGACCAGCGTAGTTCGTACCGCTCTGCTTTGGCCCATTAGTGAGGGCTGTCACAAGTGGAAGGTCCCCATTTTATGATGTCCCGTAGGACATACGGGAAGGCTCCAACCAAACCCTTGAAGGGATTGAATGATAGTTGGTTCTCTTTCTACAGCTGGTAAACCAAAAATAAGGGGGGGGCACAAGGTAACTTTAGAAGATCAGAGAAAATTGTTTTACACTGAAAAAAACAGCTTCCTCCCCATGTGATAAGCACTTTACCAAGGGTGTAAAAACATCAATGACAAACCCATCAAAAAGGACAGAAACCAAATCACAGGACTGATGGGGAAAACGGGGCAGACTAGTTGGATTCTGCAGCTGTATTTCTCTTCTGGCTAATCTGTGTGTTGGAGTATTTTCTGTATATTTCATGGCTACGGTTTCATGTCTATTAAAAAGTCCATGTTTAGCCTTTTTACCCAATCACCTTGCTTTAATCCATTCGACTTTTAGTTTTATTTAGAGCGATATAGCTTTCTATTTATGGAGAGTCCGGCTGCTTTTTCCATATAATATACCTAATGATAACCTGAAGGTTTGGGTGACCTTTGTTTCTAATGTGGTAATACCTGTTTAATCTGGACCTTCCATCTGTTGTCTGGGCAACCTTCACACATTGCTTTAGGCCTTCAGGCAGGTAGGTTTTTTTCCTTCTAGGTAATGTGCATTTCCTTTTCTTCAAGCATTAGAGACATACCGAGTCGCGCACTGAAGTATCAGGCGGGCATAAATTCCATAGTGCAAAAAGAATCCTAGACTGTGGTGCACAAGGTAGGACTGACACCTTTACATAAGGCACACGGCTGAAAGTGTCTGTATGTAACTCATGGGTACGCCCATCCTATGCACAGGCCCTATTGGAGTGTAATGGGGGTCTGACCATGTAGAGTGGGTGGTGGATGGAACCGGGTCCAGAAGTAGGAATATTCTAGAGGTGGATAAAACATACCTGCAGATGGCAGGGGCTCACTGAGCAAACTTTAATTGCTGCAGGCAGGTAATCACGTTTCGGTCAGGCTGACAGCCAGGGAAACGCTTTCATCTACCTCGGTAGGATGAAGATACAATCACCTGGTACACTTAATAAGGCCGGCTGCACAACCGTATTTGAATCGCGGAATCCGGAGCAGGCATCAGCAGCAAATAACTTCCATAGCATGTTATGGAAAAGCGCTTTTTCTGCACACGAGCGGAAATCAATCGTGATTTGTTTCCGCTTGCGGTGGAAAATTTGCAACATTCTCTATTTTTAAACAGATTGTGCGCGAACGGCTTCCATTGAAGAAGGCGAGCCATGCAGGCCATCCGCTGTACAGAAGAGAAGAAGAAATGAGAGGTACGTGTGAACGCTGGCCGGGAACAGGGTGCCCGCAGTGGAATCCGCAGTACAGAAGAGAAGAAATGAGGTACGCGTGGATGCCAGCTGAGAACAGTGTGCCCACAGAGGAATCCGAACTGCAGAAGAGAAGAAATGAGGTACGTGTGGATGCCAGCTGGGAACAGGGTCTCGGCAGCGGAATTCGCACTACAGAAGAGAAGAAATGAGAGATACCCGTGAATACTGGCCGGGAACAGGATGCTCGCAGCGGAATCTGCTGTACAGAAGACAAGAAAAAAAAGAGACTTGCGTGTGGGTGCCAGCCAGGAACAGGGTGCCCGCAGCAAAATCCACAGTACAGAAGAAAAGAAGGAATGATGGGTACCCGCAGATGCCGGCTGGGAACAAGGTGCCTGCAGCGGAATCCGAGGTACAGAAGAGAAGAAGAAATGAGACGTATGCGTGGATGCCAGATGGGTAAAGGTTGCCCACAGCAGAATCTGCAGTACAGAAGAGAAGAAGGAATGATGGGTACCTTTAACCCTTTCCAATCCACTGTCTGACATCTGAAGACATTATGATTTAAGGCTATACAGCTCCGATGTTGAAAGACGTCAGTCGGGGTTGTCTTACTGTATATTGCCAGCCCTTTCTGCTGTCGGAGCCTATCCAACATGTCAACTAATTCAGTACTAGCTTTAGCCAGCAGATAGCGCCGTTTATATAACGGCAGAAAAAGAGTAAGCAACCTAGGAAAACCAGGATACAAATTGGATTGAAAAGGGTTAAATGCCAGCTGGGAACAGGGTGCCCGCAGCAGAATCTGACCCGCTCGTGTGCAACCAGGCTAAGTCATGACTCTGCGAAGCGACACATAAAGAGGTCAGGTCTGCTGGACTTCACGCCGGACTACTGCAAACAGCAGTGCGTCTTCTCTATTTACACTACTGCATACTTTGCGAAAAGCTTCACTCCTAGAAACTCAGTACCCCATGCTGTGACGTCCGCCCCACTGATATACCTGGGCAACGCCAAGTCTCTTAAGTCCTGGACTCTTCTCAGCTACATGTAAAGAGGTCTGCTGGACTTCACGCCGGTCAACCACAGGCAGCAGTGTGTCTTGTCCTCCATGTACATTACTTTGTACTTCGCTAAAAGCTTCACCGAAAGAAACTCCCCATGCTGTGATGTACATCTTCCTTATATACCCCACCGGGCAACAAATTCAACTTCCTTTTCACTTACAGCAGGGTCTCGCCAGCCTGCAATATTACATTACCACATAACAAAACTTATTAACAGGATTGTCAAACCTTTTGGCATCTCTGGGGCAGAGAAGAGGAGTTGTCTTCGGGCGAACAGTAAATACACAATCACTAACAAAATCTGATAAACAAAACAGATCTGTGCATAATTTTCGTGATATCTGCCATCACAGATAAGTAAAAAAATCCTCCCATAATAATCCTAATCTTCAGTCATCCTAACAACCCCCATCATCCTCCACATAACTCCCATAGTCCTCCACAGTACTCCATACAGCTTCCATCAACCTCCACACAACCCCAATCATCCTGCAAATAACCCCCGCTGCTGCAAGGCCATGCATGCAAGCCTAGACACAGAAGCCTGTGCAGACTCGCATGCAGTTTACAGCCATGGGCCCATTTCTGACAACAGGGAACACAGCGTTGGCCGTCCACTATGAGACCACGTCTCTCGTCCTCACCTTATTACTGGATTGGCAGCAGTCAAGACTTGGAAGGACAAGGAGAATCACACTGGACCTGGAGTGATTCAGTCACAGCAAATGCCAGGTACCGCAATGCCACTGCCAGGTACCACCTGCGGCCTCGCCTCCTCCAGATGCAGCCTCCCCTTTGTGTGCCACATTAATAGCCATCCTGGGCCACAGATTCTACACCCCTGCCTTATAACCTAATGCTACTGATAAACACCAGACTTTATAGTAGTCATGCACTTACCTTGAAAGGTAGCAATGCCACCTGTTAGATTTGTTTGCACAATCATAAGGAAAACAGTAGATCTTAAAATGGTTATCCAGGGTTAGAAAAGATGTTGTGTCCCCCCCCCCCCCCCCCCAAACAAAGCAAAACAAAAACAAAACAGCCCATTCATTGTCTATGACCCTGCACTATGACTGATACTGTAGATTAGGCCCATGAACTTGAATGGGAATGCACTGCAAAACAGACAAGAGTGGTGCTGATTGGAAATAAAGTGGCCTTCTTTCTCTAAGGGTGCGTTCACACAAGCGCATAAACGGCGCGTTTTTGCGAACAAACGTATATACGTGACCATCTGAGGCAATGGTTTCGAATGTATTCGTTCACATGGGCGATTTTACGGCGCGTAAAAACGGCAACCCGAAAAAAAAAACGGAACATATGCGACCGAAATACGCGCCAACGCATATTCGATGGCCGAAAAGATAGTTTGCAAAGTAGGAACAACCGAAAATACGCTTTCTAGCTCTGGTCGTGATCGGTGAAAAACGTTCTCTCGGGTGATTATACGTTGCGCTCGTGCGAACGTAAATACGCCTACGCTCGTCTGCCCGCACCCTAACCCTTGCTAGCCTTAGGTCCTGTACACATTCTCCAGTCCCCGGACTTGGATGTGACTGCAAGAGGCTGATCTATCCCTCAATCTTGCACTCGCCTTACATTCAGGATGCAAACTGAGCATAAAATGCCCCTCAACACACCCCAAGATTCTTGCTGCCATCATTTCTGATGCCAGCACACATGACTCTCCAGCAGACAGGGGCTTAACACATCAAAGGCGATAGATTTAGAGCCACGAGGACTAAGCTTATTCAAGTTATCACATGGGCACGAGTGCAATTATGTGCGCATTTACGCCACATATTTGCAGAATTTATGTTGCATACTTGTATGTGCAAATGCATGTCTTACTTTACTACTTGTGTGCACAAATTGTGTGCATTTGCGCAGCAAAACCAACATGCAACCATACTCCTATTCATTGAAATGGGTAATTAAGTCTAATAGTTCTATATCTGCTATTTGCCTGTGCAAATCCACAGGAAGATAGAGCATGCAGCGGATTTTGTTTGAAAATTTGCACGCAAGATATGCGCACGTGAACGAACCCATTGAAATCAAGGCGTTCTATTCATTGCATATTGCGCACAAAGAAAACATGGCAGGGTGGGTGAAGATTCTGGGTCTCTGGTTTTTGCACTCACCTGCCAGGTTGTTCTTCTCTCTCCCCCATCTCACAAGCAACTCTACTCTGCCTGGTGCCTGGCGTCTGGCTCCTCCCACATTCCCGGGGATTGTGATGCCTTGCAAAACTGCTAGAATTTAGTTTTGCAAAAACTGATGCACTCTGCAAAACTTGCTGAAGATCTGCTTGGTAAAATCACATCTCTTCTGTACAGTTTAAATGGGTTGTCCCGCGAAAGCAAGTGGGGGTATACACTTCTGTATGGCCATATTAATGCACTTTGTAATGTACATCGTGCATTAATTATGAGCCATACAGAAGTTATTCACTTACCTGCTCCGTTGCTGGCGTCCTCGTCTCCATGGAGCCGTCTAATTTCAGCGTCTAATCGCCCGATTAGACGCGCTTGCGCAGTTCGGTCTTCTCCCTTCTGAATGGGTCCGCTCGTAGCTCCGCCCCGTCACGTGTGCCGATTCCAGCCAATCAGGAGGCTGGAATCGGCAATGGAACGCACAGAGCCCACGGTGCACCATGGGAGAAGACCTGCGGTCCACCGTGGGTGAAGATCCCGGCGGCCATCTTAGCAAGGTAAGTAAGAAGTCACCGGAGCGCGGGGATTTGGGTAAATACTATCCGATTTTTTTTTTAATACATGCATCGGGTTTGTCTCGCGCCGAACGGGGGGCCTATTGAAAAAAAAAAAAAAAACCCGTTTCAGCGCAGGACAACCCCTTTAACCCTTATAATTGCAGAACCTTGCATAAGCTCAGGCTATGATGAAATATAAGTACAAACAACATTCTGCAATGCAAAGTACAAGCTATATATACTATTATGCATGTGAAAAATATGCCTTATGCAACCAAACGGCAACTACCATAGTAATAGTGACCCCCCCAAAGTGGTCTCAGTAGTAATAGTGACCCCCCTCTACAGTGGTCTCAGTAGTAATAGTGACCCCCCCCCCTAGTGGTCTGAGTAGTAATAGTGACCCCCCCCCCCCCCACAGTGGTCTCAGTAGTAATGCTGACCCCCACTACAATGGTAATAGTGACACCCACCTCCACTACAATGGTAATAGTGACACCCACCCCCCCAGTGGTCTTAGTAGTAATAGTGCCCCCCCAGTGGTCTTAGTAGTAATAGTGGCCCCCCCACAGTGGTCTCAGTAATAATAGTGACCCCCTCCCCCAGTGGTCTCAGTAATAATAGTGACCCCCTCCCCCGGTGGTTTCAGTAGTAATAGTGACCCCCTCCCACAGTGGTCTCAGTAGTAAGTGACCCCCCTCAGTGGTCTCAGTTGTAACAGCGACACCCCGCCTCCTCAGTGGTCTCAGTTGTAAGAGCGACCCCCACCACAGTGGTCTCAGTTGTAATAGCGACCCCCACTCGCAGTGGTCTCAGTAGTGTCAAGTGTGTGTGCCTGGAACACTTCCTCCCTTCTCCTCTAATTTCACATGAGTATTAAGGGTGCATTTACGTTTGCTTATACGAGCATAAATGCACCTTTAATCAGAACTGAGAGCATCATAAGGCTGCCTTCCACGGGCGAGGATCCACTTGTGATAAATCGCCCGCGGATCACGCTATGAAAAGCTTTCCATAGGCTAACTATGGAAAGCACAGCCCGACATCTACGAGCGGAGAATCATAGCGCTTCTACGCTTGCGGGATTGAAATTGTGGCATACTACAATTTGCCGCAATTCTACACGGTGATCTTATCTATTAGATAGGCTCATCGCAGAGACCTGTCAGTGCTCCCCCACCCCCTCCTCCCCTGGAGCGGAATATCGCTAGCGATATTCCATCACGGCCGTGGACAGGCAGCCTTAGACCCTCTGAATTTAGAGTAGTAGACCTGTAGAAAGGCTGGAACAGTTGTCTATCTTACGGGCGCATAAATGTACCCACAGTGTGCTTCTATGAAACTGGCCGTAACGAGATTTTCTGCTCTATATACAATTAACTCTTAGTCACCCAATAAATAAAAAGTTCTAAAACTTTATAATGTAATTTCTCACCATTTACAAGATATTAGTTTGCTGTCGGTGAATGAGAACTCTTTTGTGTACATTAGAAGGAAGCAAAGCTGTCCATGACCATACATTGCCTCTATTGGATCAGATGATGTTCTTAGTCTGTAAGGGTTTTAGCAGGCCCAGAACAGTTCTACTTGTTATCAATGTCACCACAGAGGGCTATTTTGCCCTCTCTTTGGAGTTCCTAATGTACAACAAAGCTTTTTATGACCTCATAAAGGAAAATTGTGTGCAATTTTTTTTTCTATAAAAATTAGTAAACACATCTAAAATCTACAAAGAAAACCCAAAGTTACTATTGGGTTAAAATAAAAAACCTGCCAACCCAAACCATAACCCGACACTATATGTAGATACTTCAAAAATCAACCTTCACACATTGCTTTAGGCATTCAGGCAGGTAGTTTTTTTCCTTCTAGGTAATGTGCATTTCCTTTTCTTCAAGCATTAGAGACATACCGAGTCGCGCACTGAAGTATCAGGCGGGCATAAATTCCATAGTGCAAAAAGAATCCTAGACTGTGGTGGACAAGGCAGGACGGACAGCCTTACATAAGCCACCACGTCTGAAAGTGTCTATATGTAACTCATGGGTACGTCCATCCTATGCACAGGCCCCATTGGAGTGTAATGGGGGTCTGACCATGCAGACTAGGTGGCAGATGGAACCGGGTCCAGAAGTAGGAATATTCCAGATGTTGATAGAACATACCTGCAGGTGGCAGGGGCTTCACTGCGCAAGCTTTAATTGCTGCAGGCAGGAAATCACGTTTCGGTCAGGCTGACAGCCAGGGAAACGCTTTTATCTACCTCGGTAGGATGAGGGGCACAAGCGGGATGAAATTACAATCACCTGGTACACTAAATAAGGCCGGCTGCACAACTGTATTTGAATTGCGGAATCCGGAGCGGGCATCTGCAGCAAATCACTTCCATAGCATGTTATGGAAAAGCGGTTTTTCCTGCACACGAGCGGAAATCAATTGTGATTTTCTGCTCGTAGATGAAAAAATCGCAGCATTCTCTATTTGAGATGGCTTCCATTGAAGACGGTGAGCCATGCGGGCCATCCGCAGTACAGAAGAGAAGAAGAAATAAGAGGTACGTGTGAACGCTGGCCGGGAACAGGGTGCCCACAGTGGAATCCACAGTACAGAAGAGAAGAAACGAGAGGTACGTGTGGATGCCGGCTGGGAACAGGGTGCCCGCAGCGGAATTCGCAGTACAGAAAAGAAGAAATGAGGTACACGTGGATGCCAGTCGGGTATAGGTTGCCCACAGCAGAATCCACAGTACAGAAGAGAAGAAGGAATGATGGGTACCCGCAGATGCCGGCTGGGAACAGGGTGCCCACAGCAGAATCCGCAGTACAGAAGAGAAGTAATGATGGGTACCTGTAGATGCCAGCTGGGAACAGGGTGCCCACAGCCGACTCCGGCTCGCTCATGTGCAACCAGGCTAAGTCATGACTCTGCTAAGCAACACATAAAGAGGTCAGGTCTGCTGGACTTCACGCCGGACTACTGCAAACAGCAGTGCGTCTTCTCTATTTACACTACTGCATACTTTGCGGGAAAAGCTTCACTCCTAGAAACTCAGTACCCCATGCTGTGACGTCCGCCCCACTGATATACCTCGCCGTGGTAGGCGGGAAAGCGTTTTCACGCTATCCTCCGCTGTGTTACAGCAGGAGATAGCGTGAACGGACGGCTTCCATTGACTGCAATGGAAGCCGTCAGCGCGTACACCCGCGGCAAATAGAGCATGCCGCGGGTGAGAACGGGAGATTTCACGGTGCGGAATTCCGCACCGTGTGCCCTGAGCCATTAGGTTCAATAGAACCTAATAGCTGCGGGCAACGCAGCGGATTTTTGCTGCGAATTACGCAGCGGAAATACGTTCGTAGGAAGGAGGCCTTATAAGCAAACAAAACAGATATGTGCATAACTATAGGGATATCTGCCACCACAGATGAGCAAAAAAAATCCTCCCCTAATAATCCTAATCCACAGTCCTCCTAACAACCCCCATCATCCTCCACATAACTCCCATAGTCCTCCACAGTACTCCATACAGCTTCCATCAACCTCCACACAACCCCAATCATCCTGCAAATAACCCCCACTGCTACAAGGCCATGCATGCAAGCCTAGACACAGAAGCCTGTGCAGACTCGCATGCAGTTTACAGCCATTCTGACAACAGGGGACACAGCGCTGGCCGTCCACTATGAGACCACGTCTCTCGTCCTCACCTTGTTACTGGATTGGCAGCAGTCAGGACTTGGGAGGACAAGGAGAATCACACTGGACCTGGAGTAACTCAATCACAGCAAATGCCAGTGCCAGGTACTGCCTGCGGCCTCGCCTCCTGCAGATGCAGCCTCCCCTTTGTGTTGGGCCACATTAATAGCCATCCTGGGCCACAGATTCTACACCCCTGCCTTATAACCTAATGCTACTGATAAACACCAGACTTTATAGTAGTCATGCACTTACCTTGAAAGGTAGCAATGCCACCTGTTAGATTTGTTTGCATTTCTTTGCAAAATCATAAGGAACACAGATCTTAGAATGATTATCCAGGGTTAGAAAAGATGCTGTCTCTCCCCCTCCCCCCCAAAAAAAAACCCAGCCCATTTTTTGTCTATGACCTTCCACTATGACTGATACTGTAGATTAGGCCCATGAACTTGAATAGGAATGCACTGCAAAATAGACAAGAGTGGTGCTGATCTGAATTAAAATGGCCTTTTTGTCTAATCCTTGCTAGCCTTATGTCCTGTACACATTCTGCAATCTCAGGACTTGGATGTGACTGCAAGAGGCTGATCTATCATTTAATTTTGCATGCACCTTACACTCAGGAAGCAAACTGAGCATAAAATGCCCCTCAACACACCCCAAGATTCTTGCTGCCACCATTTCTGATGCCAGCACACATGACTCTCCAGCAGACAGAGGCTTAACACATCAAAGGCGATAGATTCAGAGCCACGAGGACTAAGCTTATTAAAGTTATCACATGGGCATGAGTGCAGTTATGTGCACATTTACGCCACATATTTGCAGAATTTATGCTGCATATTTGCATGCGCAAATGCATGTCCTACTGTACTTTTTGTGTGCGCAAATTGTGTGCATTTGCACAGCAAAACGAACATGCAACCATACTCCTAATTCATTGAAATGGGTAATTAAGTCTAATAGTTCTATATCTGCTATTTGCCTGTGCAAATCCACAGGAAGATAGAGCATGCAGCGTATTTTGTTTGAAAATTTGCGCGCAAGATTGCGCATGTGAACGAACCCATTGAAATCAAGGGGTTCTATTGATTGCATATTGCGCACAAAGAAAACATGGCAGGGCGGGTGAAGATTCTGGGTCTCTGGTCTTTGCACTCACCTGCCAGGTTGTTCTTCTCTCTCCCCCATCCCACAAGCAACTCTACTCTGCCTGGTGCCTGGCGTCTGGCTCCTCCCACATTCCCGGGGATTGTGATGCCTTGCAAAACTGCTAGAATTTAGCTTTGCAAAAACTGATGCACTCTGCAAAACTTGCTGAAGATCTATCTGCTTGGTAACCAAAATCACCTCTTATCTGTACTATTTAACCCTTATATTTAAGCATAGCCTCAGCTTATGCAAGGTTCTGCAAGTATAAGTACAAACGATATTCTGCAATGCATACCGTACTACAAACAATATATATTATTATGCATGTAAAAAAAATGCCTTAGTCCCCCTGCACATGGGCAGAAATTCCACGGCGGGATTTCCGGCAGAATTTCCGCCCGTGGAAGCTGCCATAGGATTGCGTTAGAAAACACGCAGAAAACAAATCAAAATGTATTAGAAAAATTGCATAAAATATAGCAATTGGGCCATATCTGTCTGTTTTAATAGCCTTACAAATGGCGAAATTGCAGAAAAAAGTATCATTAATGGACCTGTTAACACTTATAGAACAAAACTGGTAGTTCTTAGATAAATGACATTCTGTAAAACATTTGTAAGTCATATGAGTATTACTGCTGTGCTTACATAAGACATACGGGGGGGTGGACAAAAATATGGAAACACCGTACAAAATGCATGTTTAGGATTATAATCCATATTTCAATAAGACATATAGAGACCAATTTTAAGTGGAGGTAATAGGACATATATGCTGCTGGGCAAAAGTGAACATCTGCCTGAGCAACAAGGTTCCTTTAATCAGGAGTTTGAGCCACTCAGCTTCTGTTACCAGCTGGCTCCCAAAACCACCCAGAGCAGGGCAAGAGGTAAAGTAAACACAAATTTAGTGGAAAGCTCTCCACTAAGCAGGGGCCGATAGGGCAGCTCAGTGCTAATGATTAAAATCCTATGCATTTCGTTCAGTGTTTCCATATTTTTGTCCACCCTTGTACATGTGGTTGATCAGACGTTCGCTCAAACCCTGGATCCAGTTTATTTGTGTAAAGCACTTGCTATAGGCTTGTAGATGATGAGTCCTGCAGTTGTTTTTTTCTCTTAGGCCGAGGCGAATCCACTTGCGGACGGTAATCCCGGGATTAGCCAGCCATGTGGACAAGATTTTTCAGAAATCTTGTCCACATGGGAAGGCAAATTCATTGCAGCAAAGGTGGCAGAAGCAAGTGCTGTGGCGCAGATTCACTGGCCACAGCATGTCCATTCTTTTATTTTTTTCATTGCGGCCGCGCTCTCCTCTAAGTGCCGCGGGTTTTGAAGTAGCGCTTTGCAGGCGGAAATCTCGCGGTTTTTCGCTGTGGCCAAACTGCGATATTTCCGCCAGGAATACGCCGTGTGGGAACCCAGCCTTAGGGCTCATGCCCACGGCCGTGACTGACTCCGCCAGCGGAATATCACAGCGCAGTCCGCCACGCCCCCTGCACCCCACCACAAAACCTCCATACTTACCGCTCCGGATCCTCTGTACACGTCCCGCATGGAGGGCCAGCAGGCATTCACAGTACAGTGCATGACGTGCCGGCAGTGTCAGATGACGTGGCCAGCGGTGGGCGGGGCCATGTATTTACAGTGGGCAGGGCCACGTATTTACAGTGGGCAAGGCCACGTTGTCTACAATGGAAGCTGGCCACACATATTCCTGTGGCATTTAAAACTCCGCTGCATGAACATTAAGCTATTAGGTTCAATAGAACCTTATAGCTGCAGGGCAACGTCGCGGAGTTCCGTGGGCATTAGCCCTTATTACTTTTCTCTGTCTCTGTACAGGTATAATAATCACATACAGCTGAGTCTGAAGTAATTACAACATATATCACATGCCATTATAATGTTTTGCTTTACCCTAGTTATTTGATATTGATGGCGATGGCAGCATCACAGAAAATGAATTCAGTTCCCTGTTAAGATCTTCACTTGGCGTTCCAGACCTTGATGTTTCCAAACTTTTCCAGGATATGGATGCTGATGAGTCAGGAAAACTCTGTTATGGTAAGAAAGACCAGAACTAATACATTATCATCACAAAATGACACATTCAAAGGGGATCTGTCATTAATAAGGAGGAATCCCTCCTACTGGCCATGTCTGTGAAGAATGGAAGACCGGACAGTAGTATAAGCATGTGAGGGGAGTTGTCCCACTGTGCAGAAGTCTTGAGAGATGAAGCACATTTTGCAGCAAACTATAACAATGTTTACTTTAAGTTGTACACAATAAACATACAGACCCTTTAAGGGTTGGTCCAGTGGTAGGCTTCTGATGGTCTGTCCTCAAGATGGTTATCAATAGTAGACTGGAATGGGCCTGCTGCATGGGATTCTCACCAATATGCTGTTCTCTGGGCTGGTGAGTTTGTACACTGAGCTGATATTACCAGGAAGCAGACTGCTTCGTTCCCTGGCTACTGCAGTGGAAAAGGGGCTGTCTGCTTCCTGCAAAAATTGGCTCAGTGCATGAGAGCAGTGGACCAGAGAACAGATGATGAGAGGTAGTCCCAGGTGGCAGACACCCACGGATCTGCTATTGATGGCGTTTCCTGAGGATAGACCTTCAATAGCTTACAATTGGACACCCCCTTTAAGTAGCATATGTTTTCAAATGTTGTAATACAGTTTTAAATCCTTTGTCAATATAATTCGGAACACTCAACTACACAGGCTTAGAAATCTTTTTAATGCTGTATTTGCTAGCCAGTCTTTGTGGAATCAACCCCTTAGTGACCAAGCCTGTTTTCGCCTTAATGACCAGGCCAAATTTTGCAAATCTGACACGTGTCAATTTAGCATGGAAAAACACCAGAAAGGTTTTGCATATCCAAGCGATTCTGACATTGTTTTTTCGCCACATGTTGTACTTCATTTAGGTGGAGAAAAAGACCGATAGAATTTGTGTTTATTTATTAAAAGCGCGAAAATTGGGAAAAAATTTTAAAAATAGTCATTTTTTCACATTTCCAACTGCAATATCTCAAATATGTGTAAACATAATATAGAAATTTTTGCTAAGATATATATTTCCATCCGTTTACTTTATTTTGGGCGCACATTGGAAAAACTTTCGGTTTTTTTTTAACCATTTAGGAGACGTACAAATTTAATATTACTTTTCAGCATTTTGAGGAACAGTTTGTTTTTCTACACCAAGCCAAGATTGGAAAGGCTCATAGAAGTCAAAATGATAGATACCCCCACAAATGACCCCATTTTTAAAACTACACCCCTTAACGTATTCACTAAGGGGTGTTATGAGTGTTTAAACCAAACAGGTTTTTTTTAGGAGTCAATGCAATTTAGAAGAGAAAAACTAAAATTTCATATTTTTGCAAATATGTCATTTTAAAGGCAGGAATTATTTCTATAGTACACATGAAAATGAGGATTTGCACCCCAGAATGGATAAGCCTGTTTATCCCGTGCTCAGAAACATACCCATTGTGGCCCTAGTATTACGCCTGTATGCACAATGGGGCCCAAAATGAAAGGAGCAACCGGTGGCTTTCAAAACAGAAATTTTGCTTGAAGGAGATTTAGGCCCTATTGCACACTTGTAGAGCCATTGAGTGACCAAAACGATGGAGAACGCCCACAAGTGACCCCATTTTGAAAAGTAGACCCCTTAACGAATTTATCTAGGGGTACGATGACAAACGCAATCCTATGCAGACGGCCGCAGTTTGGCCGCGCGGCAAACAAACCGCGGCATGCTTTATTTCTGTGCGGGGCTCGTAGAGCAGAAACGTCACTGTCCGGCCACCGGCTCTGGTCTGCGCATGCACCGGCTGCCCAGCAAGCCGGCACATCAAACAGCTGGAGCCGCGGGCGCAGGTGAGTACGCGCCGCTCTCTGCAGGCGCTTGGGTCGGATCCCGCGGCGAGAAACCTCGCAGCCGGATCCGACCCACCCATCTGCAGGCGGCCTAACACAGTCAAGTTACTGGTCTACTTGCAGTCTTTATGATGCTAGTCTATCTCTCATGGACTGCTCAAACCAACAAGTCCCAGTTCAGAGCTACGGTACCATGGTCCAAACTGTCTATGCATTCTCTTCCTCAGGACAAGAGGTTCTAGTAAATTTTCTCACTCACATTGTTTACCAGTATTAGTGTAGTATGTCTTCATCAGAAGTGTGGGCGTGACCGGGCTGAGCTGCAGGTAACGGCTAGGTCACGCCCACAGCTCCCGATTGGCTGTGGCACACATACACCTTCAACCTGGGGTTAACAATGGGAGTCACTGCTCTAATGCACCCTGCAGCTGATGCAGCAGGAGGCTAGCTATCACTGACAGCTGGCTCCCGCTGCCAGAGCTCGTCACTGTGGGGGCTGATAGCAGAACAGGACGCCTGTATCTGGAATCCTCTTGCCATAACAACCCATCGGCAGTACACGATTTTTATCTCGGGGGTCCGATGACAAAAACAGAGGGAGCTGCCTCCCTCTAAGAAAACCCTTAAAGGGGTTGTCCCGCGCCGAAACGTTTTTTTTTTTTTCCCAATAGCCCCCCCCCGTTCGGCGCGAGACAAACCCGATGCAGGGGTTAAAAAAGAAAACCGGAGAGTGCTTACCTGAATCCCCGCGCTCCGGTGACTTCTTACTTACCTGGTGAAGATGGCCGCCGGGATCTTCACCCTCGGTGGACCGCAGGGCTTCTGTGCGGTCCATTGCCGATTCCAGCCTCCTGATTGGCTGGAATCGGCACGTGACAGGGCGGAGCTACAAGGAGCCGCTCTCCGGCACGAGCGGCCCCATTCAGAAAAGAAGAAGACCGGACTGCGCAAGCGCGTCTAATCCGGCGATTAGACGCTGAAAATTAGACGGCACCATGGAGACGAGGACGCTAGCAACGGAACAGGTAAGTGAATAACTTCTGATAACTTCTGTATGGCTTATAATTAATGCACAATGTACATTACAAAGTGCATTAATATGGCCATACAGAAGTGTATACCCCCACTTTGTTTCGCGGGACAACCCCTTTAACAGCGTCTCTATGATGCACCGAGCTTTTGGCAGCTCGGTGAAGGTGTGTATGCCACAGCTAATTGGGAGCTGTGGGCGTGACCTGGGCATTACCTGTAGCTCAGCCTTGTCATGCCCACACTTCCGGTGTAGACATACTACACTAATACCCTGTTTACCTTCACCCAGCCTCTTCCCCACAGCAGGCGTCACAGAACTTCACTTGTGACTAATGACTATAGGTTGCATCAACTTCTGTTTGAACCTCACAATTCTCTTGCGCACTTCATCAGCACAGAAAACGCAACCCTCAGCTGTGCACCACACCCTGCCTATCATACCCCAACAGGCACCTTCCCACAGAATCAGACTTGATCCACTATTCATCCATCCAACACACATACTCTGCGCAGCACGATACCCGGGGAGAAACACCAAAAAAATGACTGGGATACAAACTAATCCTATGACGTCCATGGAGGCTATGACAGAGACTATCACACTTTCTAACTGCATGGTCACAAACAATACTCATCATCAGTCAGGCAGTAATCATCAGCCGAACTCTCATGTCAGCAATTACATCAAACAGTTGTATAATACACAATTACAATATCCAATATACCTCTGTAGTTATGTAATAAACAACACAGTATTTGCTATGATAAACCTGAGTATTTCCTTTACTAAACACTAACATCTGTGTAATAAACCATATTTTTCCCATTAAATATAACATTAGTATCACTTTTCTTCATATACATTAGTGTTTGCATTAGTTTCTTCACTTTTAGCATTAACATCACTCCTCTAACTATGCTCCATTCAACAACATCATTTCTACAAAAGCATTCTATCTAGAGATGAGCGAGCATACTCGATAAGGCAAACTACTCGAGCGAGTAGTGCCTTATGCGAGTACCTGCCCGCTCTTCTCTAAAGATTCGGCTGCCGGCGCGGGTGACAGGTGAGTTACGGCGGTGAGCAGGGGGGAGGGGGGGGGGAGGGGGAGAGAGATCTCTCCCCTCTTCCTCCCCGCTCTTCCCCGCAGCTCCCCGCCGGCACCCAAATCTTTAGAGACGAGCGGGCAGGTACTCGAATAAGGCCCTACTCACTCGAGTAGTTTGCCTTATCGAGTATGCTCGCTCATCTCTAATTCTATCACCAATGACATTTGACTATCCAGTCTGCGTTACCTTTTCACATCCCACTTACATACAAAGCATTAGAGGTCATACAGATCATACACATTTTCCAAATGTGTATAAAAGAAGAGGAATATATGGCAAGGACAATACATATATTTTCATTAATCAAATGCCTCCCTCTGCAAAACCATTCCCCACACAATTCTCTCCCCAGAGGATATAACCCAGCCTAACACATGTGATTATTATATACTTACTAATGGAGGAGTTCAGTGTCTTGTAATTTCATGTCCCTCTCTACTTAGTATGCCAGTTCTTTACTTTTATAGACCTTCAAATGTATCTATGAAAAACATTTTATTTGGAGTGTTAAATGGTGAGAGCTTTAAAATCCCTTATTTTGGAGGTGTGGTAGACATGGGAAGTATTCAAATGGATGCCCATATATTGCAAGATTGCCCCATTTGTCTGGCTTTAAAGAGGACCTGTCAAGAGGCCCGACATACCCGTTTTGGTAAATAATTGTATTCCCCATTATTGTCGCGACCTTGGAGCAGCTTTACTTATAGCTCTTTGTTGTACTATTCCTTTATTGTTCCTTCCACTTCTATGGTATGAATAGCTTGACCACTTGGTGTTACTAGTTGGGGGTCGTGTCCCTAGACATTCTCACACTATCCAATCAGTGCTTGACAGAGTCAGGTTGTGTAGAGCAATGGTCCCCAACTCCAGTCCTCAGGGACCACAAACAGGTCATGTTTTCAGGATATCCTATAGAAAGAACACCTGTGCCAATGTCTGAGGCACCAACAATAATTACATCACCTGTGCATCACTGAGGAAATCCTGAAAATATGACCTGTTAGCGGTCCCTGAGGACTGGAGTTGGGGAACCCTGGTGTAGAGACACACCCGTTTCACAAGAGGAATAACAGAGGAACAGCACAACACAATGTTATAAGAAACTATGTTCTAAGATGTTTCATGAAGAATAAAAGTATTAACTAAAATGGACAAGTCAGGAGAGCTAACAGGCCCCCATTAACCCCTTAGTGACCACTCATATGTGTTTTTACATCCTGGGTTTCCGGGCTTTAATCCCCAGGGCTGTAAAAACATGCTTGCCCTGGATATTAAGGCCCCGGGGTCTGTGTGGGTGACAGCTCCCTGCTAAAGGTTGCCGGAGGTTGCTGATAGCCTGTAGTTGTGATGGGTCACACGATTGTGATTATGCAATAATGGCGATCGCATAAAAGTAAAAGAAAAGTTGGAGAAGGTTAAAGTTTCATGTCCCCACACGGATTGGATCCATAGGAAGAGCTGAGAGTCCTTCCAGGACCTGACACAGTCTTCTGCACATGTGCGTCGGTTTTCAAAATGGGGTAATTTGTGGGGTTTCTCCATCATTTTGGCCACTCTAGGGCTCTACAAATGGGCAATGGGGCCTTAAACACTTTCAAGCAAAATTTCTGTTCTGAAAGCCACCAGCTGTTTCTTTCGTTTTGGGCCCCATTGTGCATACATATATAAGATTAGGGCCACAATGGGTATGTTTTTGAACACAGGACAAACAGGGGTATCCATTTTGGGGTACAAATCCTCATTTTCATGTGCACTATAGAAAAAAAAACTGTCTTTAAAATGACATATTTTCAAAAATATAAAATTGTTGTTTTTTTCTCCTCTAAATTGCATTGACTCCTGAAAAGAAACTGTGGGGTCAAAATACTCAAAACACCCTTTGGTGAATATATGGGGTCAAGTGTGAGGGTATCTGTCATTCGGACACCTATGAGCCTTTGCAATCTTGGCTTGGTGTAGGAAAACAAAATGATTCTCAAAATGTTAATGTTAAATTTTGTATGTCTCCTAAATGGTTAAAAAAAACAAAGGTTTTTCCAATGTGCTTCCAGAATAAAGTAAACAGATGAAAATATATATCTTAGCAAAAAAGTGTACAGTATGTTTGCACATATTTGACATATTGCATTTGAAAATGTTAAACTGACAATTTTCTCAAAATCTTCCCAATTGTGGTGCTTTTAATAAATATACACAAATTCTATTGGTCTGTTTTTACCTAAATGAAGTACAATATGTTTCTAAAAAACAATGTCAGAATTACTTGGATATGCAAAACCTTTTCGGAGTTTTTCTATGTTAAAGTGACACGTCAGATTTCCAACATTTGGCCTGATCATTAAGGCACAAACGGGCTTTAACACTAAGGGGTTGAACTATCAGCCAGTTTTCTAAACCAGACAACCCCCTTATACACTGTATGCCTTCAACCAAACCAAGTCTTTTAAATTTACTGCTGTCATAAATTAATGTCAGATTAATGGTGTTGTCCAACTGGAAACTATTGATGGCCTATCTTTATCCAATAGCAGATTGGTGGGGTTCCGCTGCATTGTATTCCACCAATCACTCTTTGCGGGGCTGCTTTGTTCAAGTACTGAGCTGATTTCTAAAATAAGCAGATAGCTTCAGTTTCACTGTAGTGGACCAGCTTGGTAT
This sequence comes from Eleutherodactylus coqui, assembly GCF_035609145.1. Classification (NCBI taxonomy): domain Eukaryota; kingdom Metazoa; phylum Chordata; class Amphibia; order Anura; family Eleutherodactylidae; genus Eleutherodactylus; species Eleutherodactylus coqui. Next base: position 68,633 of record NW_027102161.1, on the reverse strand, counting down.
TACAGAAAATGTTTCTAATTACTTTAATGGGAACCTTGGCTGCAATACCAAGCCTCACCACTACAGTGGGAAAGGAGCTGTCTGATTGCTGCAGAATTCTGCTCATTGCATTAGTGCACTGGCTTGGCAAACAGCTGATGGACAAGGATCCTGGGCGGCAGACACCCATTAATCTACTATTGATGGCCTATCGTAAGGATAGGCCAACAATAGTTTACAACTGGACAACTTCATTAACTATATATGCACCAACCTACAAATCTAGAAATACTAGAAGTACAGTAGGCAAAATATGTAACTTTATTATAAAAAATAAAGGTAGTACAGGTATGCTGAAAAGCAGTAGCCACGGGTAAAAATCAGTGTATTTTTTAGCTCTGTCTTCTATGGAATACCATGTTTGTCTGCCTCATGTACATGAGATGCTGCAATAATATGTTTATGGTTGTGCACCAAAATTCTTCATGGCTTATTTTAATTCTATTTCTATTTCTTGTAGAGGAGTTTAAAAACTTTTTCCTGAGTCATCCAGAATATTCAAAATTGTTTACAACCTACCTTGACCACCAGAAATATTACTTGCATGTACTGCAGCAAGAGGAAGAGGAAGACAAGAATTTAGAACCCTTCATAGCCGGAAACCAGGGCACCAACAGCAGCATAGAGGAAGCTACTAGTTCATCAGACAAAAAAGTAGACTGAATGAGACTAAAAAGAATAAGGATTTTTAAATAAAGTTGTGCTTTATATCTGTGTTAGGACGCAGGGGGCTTTTCCCCACTTTTTGCCTGTGTGATACATTACTCATTGAAGATGATTATCATAGTTCGCTGGTTTATATTTAGTTTCTCCTTTTTTCAAATTTAGGGAACCATGTCCACAATTAAAACCATAAGTTTTATGCAGAGCCCAATGCATGGGGCCTGTATGGTAGTGCATGAAGGGCAGGTAGGTCCTTAGTATGGAGTCGCCCCACCTCTGAGCACTGTCATTCAGTCTCAATCAGACTCCCTATGTAAGGAGAAATAAGCTAAGGCAAAGCTATAGTAGAAAATCTCTGCACAAAAATCCATGTAATTTGGTTTGATTGTTCCTGCAGTATGTGCATGGGGCTTTTAGAAACCAAATTCACCTGCGGAATACATTTTTACTGCAGAAAATGTTCTGCAACAGATCTACCTCAAGTGAGCATACATTTAGGAGCCGATTTTTCTTTTTGAGGAAGGGAGGGGCAAAATAAGAAGTCACCAGCAAAACACACCAAAACAGGGCTAGGTGAGCAAGACCTTAATTGGCTGTCTCATTACGAGTACCCCTTTCGTTACGCCCTTTTTACTCTTTCTAGGCATATGGTTTTCTCTACTGGAGTTGTTCCAGATTATTCAAGTATTATATGGATGGCTCTGCATTTTAACGGCTTTAATTGAAAATATACAACAAGCCATAGTTCCTGGGGCTGGCCTCAGTCTAAATTCTTTTTTTAAGTGTTCTAATACACCTGAAACTAAAAGCAAAGGAACTTTGCATAAATTTAAAGGGGTCTTCCAGGAAGAATACTACTGATGATCGGTGATGATCGGTCATCAATAGTTGATCAGCTGGGGTCCGTAGCTTGGGGCCCCGACCGATCTGCTAAGTGGGCACATGCTGCAAATACAGAGATCGGAGCGGAAGTCTCTGAGCCGACCTCTGTGTAGTGGCTGGCACTTGTAACTGCAGTCACAGCTCACATTGATTTCAATGAGAGCCATGCCTGCAGTTACGAGCGCCGGCCACTAGACTGAGGTTGGTGCGGAGACTTCCACTCTGACCTCTGTGTATTTGCGACGCTGACAGCATGCGCCCGCTCAGCTGAACGGTCGGGGTCCCAAGCGGCAGACCCCAGCAGATCAACTATTGATGACCTATTAAAAGGACAGGTCAGCAGTAGTATTCTCCCTGGAAAACTCATTTAAACATTTCCTACCATTTTGTTTCTGCAGCTCCTATATAGTTCTATGTGTCTCTATGGTAACAGACTACAGATATGCTCTGTGTAGTCTGATCCAGTTGTCATACATTTTTTCTGTCCCTTTTGTCATGATTATCTACTGAATGTACTTTACCAAGATTTAGCGGACATATATAAGGATGTATGGCATCAACAGAAACATCAGACAACGTAGGTTGTATTTGTTGTTTGTTACAAAGGGGAAGCATAGGTCTACATAGGAGCTGTAGAAAAACATTGTTTGCCAAGGTGGACATAGCCTTTTAGCACAACATAACCTTATGTCTGAACCCTACCAAATATTTCTCATTGTACTGTGAGGTTGACCCTAGTGAAATACATCATGTTTTTTTAAAATAAAAAGTGATTAAAAGATGTAAGTAAAGTGAATATTTCTGCATATTTTGTAAATTTACTGTGTAAAAGTATGATTCTCCTTTAACGTTATTATTAGAGATGAGCGAGTATACTCGTTTCGAGTAATTACTCGATCGAGCACCGCGATTTTCGAGTACTTCCGTACTCGGGTGAAAAGATTCGGGGGGCGCCGGGGAGCGGGGGGAGGCATGGCGGCGCGGGGGTTAGTAGCGGGGAACAGGGGGGTGCCCTTCCTCTCCCCCTCACTCCCCGCTGCAACCCCCCAGTCACCCACGGCGCCCCCCGAATCTTTTCGCCCGAGTACGTAAGTACTCGAAAATCGCGGTGCTCGGGCGAAAAAGGGGCGTGGCCGAGTATGCTCGCTCATCTCTAGTTATTATTCATGGTGCCATGGTCCAAACGAAAGTTCACAAATTCCATACCAAGTTTTCAGCTCACAGTATCCGAATAGAGCGCTGGATCTGGAACCTATACATTTCTTCATACCATGGTCCAAAGCCTCCCATAGCAGCCATCAATATAAAAAACAATCACAGTTCTTTCAAATGGAGAATATTTACATGCAATATCTATCTACACCAGCGATCTAATTGACTGACAACTGCCGCCCCAGCCTCATATATTTCACATCTGCTTTAGGGCTTTAGTTATAATTTCATTCCTCTACTCCATTTTTTTTGGAGCATAGAAGCGGAATTAAAACAGAAACTGATTCATTTTTTTCCACCATTTTAATAGGGCTTTTAAAAATGGAAAGAAAACTGAAAGCTTTTGTTTGCTTCCATTACATTAGGGCTCTGTTTTTTAAACAGAGCAGATAACGCTGCTCTATTTGTTGCATTTAAAAAAGGAACAGACGCAAATAGCAGCTATTTTTTGCTTTCAGTTTTTAAAAACCCCATTAATATCAATAGTTGAAAAAACAGATCAGTTCATTTCCGTTTTAATTCCATTTCTCTGCTCCAAAGACTGAGAAGAGAAACCAAATTATAACTGAAAACCTAAGGCCCAGCTCACACAACCATTCAGATTCTGCATGCTGTGAGCCCGGCCATTGACCCTGCGTACGGAACTAACCTGTACTGCATATGGCCTCCTAGGCTTGGAGGCGGTCATGCGTAGTACAGGGGGGGGGGGGGGGGGGGGGTTGTTTGTATTTCTTGGGCAATCGCTTAGTGGATTAATTGCATGGGCTGCGGGTCGAACACCTCCATTGACTTTAATAGAGGCTGTCTGTGCAGAGAGCATGCTGCGATTTTTCTTCTGCTTGCAGAATACACAATACGTATGCATGAGTGTGAGGGAAAAGAAAATCGGAACCACATGGCTTTCAATGCCTGTGTTTTGCTGCGGGAATCCACGCAAGCGACAATCGCGGAATCCGCATTTCAAATTTGGCTGTGTTAGGCAGGCGCACATAAAAATGCCAACGGCCATGTGAATAAGCCCTTTAATAAACAAACCAAGGGGGCAGTTTTTTAATTGGCTCAAAAAAAATTTTTTATTGTCCCTATGTGCATCCTCTAGTTATGATATCAACTAAACACCTAGTAAGTAATATTACTGTTATATAGTATATAGTTTGTAAGACTGAAAAGAGACATAAACCGACCATAATATACTATAGTGCTGATCCAAACTAAAGCAAAGACCCCCATGAGTCAAAAGCTATTTTTCATCTTGCCCCATGGAAACTGTTGCAGACTTTGCTGTTCAGTGAGGTTGTCAAGGGTTAATCGCTTCATTGACCTCTTGCGCACCAATGGTATTCAAAAATTGAGAGCCGCCTTGAAGTACAGTAATGAGGAAAAAGAAAAGTTTAAAACATGGTGCGTTAGGGCTTAAACAGGTGACAGTGATTTTGTCCAGCGTTGTGGTGTGAAAATCACACATGCAAAACGGAACGAAACGAAGTCATTGATTTCAATGGCTTAGTTCTCACAGCCGTGTTTCTCGAGTGCAGGAACTGCGTGTGAGAAAAGACTTTTATTTTATGCCTAAACATGTCTGTCACTGACTCCCAAAAGGGGTATACTGTACATTGCTAAAGTTGTAGGTAGCTGTGAAAAAAGGTTGCAAAGTAAGAAATACTTATGCTAGAAATTAATTGATTTGGCACGAGCATTTCTAAATTTGATACTTTCCCAGAAGAAAAAGTGTACAAAGTGTGTTATTTTTTTTCTAGAATGTTTGCAGAAGACAGCAATGGATGCTCCAAAACAGCTCAGGAGGGTTTTAGCTACATAGATTTCAGGGCACTATAGAATTCCCAGCCCTGTACTACAGTGAATCTCACTGAAGCCTGCACCATCACTCACCATATGCCAGCCCTGACTGACCTTCGTAACCTGCCTCTTCTTTACTTTCAAGGCAGGTTTCAAATCAGTGGACTGGTGCGGGAGAGCCCAGTGTGACGCGGCATGTCTACTCCTTACATTGTCTTAGCTGTTAGGGCGACTTGGTTCTCTAGGCCGCCATTCTGTAGGACCCAGGGTGCATTCAGGGAGAGCTGCCTGTGATTGGCTGAGCACATCAGCCAAGCATATTCAGCTCTTTCAGCAGGCGGCGATTTAAAATCCCCGACTGCTGATAGATCAGCACCACAGTGCAGGGGACAGGAGGAGAGGCAAGGTGAGTATCTATTTTTTTGTTTTTTAAACCACTTTCACTTGATTTTCAGGAAAGGGCTTATATTTAAAGCCCTTCCCTGAAATCAATTGCTGGCAGCAGAATCCTCTACCGCAGCGGACATGTGTGACAGCTGCGGTAGAGAATTGAAGAATTCCTCTGCTGCATCTGCCACAGATGTGGCAGATGTAGCAGCAGGGAATTCTTTTAACTAGTGGGGATGAAGAAAACATCTGTCGCATGTGGCAGATGTATTCTTCATCCGTGCAAGGGACACAGCAGCGGCGGACAGGTAACTAATATTTTTTTTTTACACTAAAATTTTTCTTTTTCAGGGAAGAGCTTATATGGAAAGCTCATCCCTGAAAAACAGTTCAGTGGTGCCAGCAGACCGTTGTCTCCAATGGAACCACCGGGAGCAGCACCGGCTCCATTGAAGAGAATGGCTGCATTTTTTTTATTTTTACACTAAAATTTTTCTTTTTCAGGGAAGAGCTTATATGTAAAGCTCTTCCCTGAAAAAGAATGCAGGGAATCGGTAGGTCATTGTTTTCAATGGAGCTGCCGGCAGCAGCCGCGGCTCCATTGAAGACAATGCGTGCATTCAAAGTACGGACATGTGCAAAGTACGGACATGTGCAAACACCATAGGGAATGCATTGTTCCAAATAGAAGTGTGTTTTTGTGCATGCAAAATGTGCGCACAAAAACACGCTCGTGTGAACGCCCCCCTAGGGTGGGTTCACACGAGCGTGTTTTTGTGCGCACTTAGGTGCGTACATACGGGCACACCTAGGTACGAGCAAAAACATGCATAAACACAGCTGCGTGCTTGTTGCCAATGGAGCCGCGGCTGCTGCCGGTGGCTCCATTGAAAACAATGCTCTGCCGGCCCTCTGCATTCTTTTTCAGGGAAGGGTTTTACATATAAGCTCTTCCCTGAAAAAGAAACATTTTAGTGCAAAAAAAAACAAACTTACCTCTGCACCACTGCTGTGACCCCCGTGGGCATGAAAAACACATCTGCCGCATGCAGCAGATGTTTCCTTCATCCCCACTAGTTAAAAGAATTCCCTGCTGCTACATCTGCCACATCTGTGGCAGATGCAGCAGAGGAATTATTCAATTCTCAACTGCAGCTGTCACTGCGATAGACAATCCTGCTGCCGACATCTCGTCAATGGCTTTTCAGGGAAGGTCTTCATAAGCCTTTCCCTGAAAAGCCATTTAAAAAAGTGTATAAAAAAAAAATCAATACTCACCTCCCTTCAGCTGCTGGGGCTCAGCCGCGACTTCTGGCGCTGTCCCCGGCTCTGTAGTTCTGAGCTATCAGCAGCCGGTGATTTAAAATCCCCGCCTGCTGGTAGCTCTGATTATGATTGGCTACCAGAGATACCAGCAGGCAGGGATTTTAAATCTCCGCATGCTACTAGCTGAGAACTATACAGCTGGGGACAGCGGCAGAAGTCGCCGCTGAGCCAGGGCATCCCCGTCAATGACTTTTCAGGAAAGGGCTTCATAAGCGGCGAACAGGTAATTTTTTTTTTTTACACTAAAATTATTGTTTTTCAGGGAAGGGCTTATGTTTAAAGCCCTTTTCTGAAATCCAATGACAGGGAGCAGCAGGATCCTCTACCGCAGCTGTCATGTGTGACAGCTGCAGTAGGGAATTGAAGAATTCCTCTGCTGCATCAGTCACAGTTGTGGCATATGTAGCAGCAGGGAATTCTTTTTACTAGCGGGGATGAAGGAAACATCTGCTGCATGTGGCAGATGTGTTCTTCATCTCCGCGGGGGACACGGCAGCGGCGGAGAGGTAAGTTTATTTATTTTTTTTATTACACTAAAATTATTGTTTTTCAGGGAAGGGCTTATATGTAAAGCCCTTTCATGAAAAACATTTAAGGTGCCCGCGGCTCCATTGAAAACAATGCAGAGCATGAGTCACCTTGAAAAATGCTCGAGTCTTCCATTGACTTTAATGGGATTCGTTACTCGAAACGAGCTCTCGGGCATTACAAAAAGCTCAGCTTGAGTAATGAGCACCCGAGCATTTTGGTGCTCGCTTATCTCTATTGCTAATTTTTAAAATACTGAACCCAGCTAGTCTAGCATACTAGAGAACAGTGGAGACAATGACATGCATAGCAAAGGATGTCTACAAATATCTGAAGGGCTGTCACAGTGCAGAGGGATCAGACCTATTCCTATTTGCACAAGGAAAGACTAGAAGCAATGGGATAAAACACAGATTAGATATTAGAAAAAACTTTTTGACAGTCAGGGTGATCAATGTTCTGCCTCTATTCACTGAATGACTATCAGTCCTGTAAGAAAGCAGGAGCGATAAGTCTTGGGATGATTGTTTGGCACTCATGCACCTGACAGTCATCCCATGTAAAGTAACTTTAAGATCCATAGTCCATGACCTCAATCTGAAGAGAAGTGGGAACATGCAACAAGACAATGACCCAAAGCACACAGGTACATCAACTAAAGAATGGTTAAAAAATTAAAAGATTGTTTTCCACTGCTCATAGTCCGATTTTCACTCTCTTTTTTCCCCTGAAGTCTCACTCTTCTGCCTCTCTTAGGGTTCCTCCACACGGGCACTGCGATGTTCGCTCACGACTGCAGCGTAGCCAAAAATCGCATGGAAGGGAGGCAGCTGTGACCACGTCACGGCTGCATCTCCTGTTTATGCGCCCGTTCAGACTGCCTAGGTGTGGTGAGTATATGCTGCACCCAGAATACCGCCAGGTGGGGAAGAGAGTTTAGCTCCGCTAAAATTCCTCCCCCTTTTTGCCCCTTGATGGCTGTTGGCAAAGGGAGGGGGCAGGATCTAATGTGCTAATCTCCCATCCCGCCCCCTCCCTTTGCCAACAGCTGGCAAGGGATGGAAGGGGGAGGGAGTTTAGCAGAGCCACTGCTATAGGGAGAGTGTTAGTGTCTACAAGAACCACAACGGTCCTTCTTAGGGCCACAGCTCACCTAGTGCATTACTGTTGTGGCTGCTGTGAGCAGTTTTGCCCTTTTTTTTTTGTGTATCGGCCGTGCAGGCTATAGCGTTCTCAGGCTGCAGTCTGCACTACGTAGTATAGGGGCAGTATTGGTCAGGCAGGGACAGTGGTAGTGTAGAATCCTGTCTACAAAACCCCAATGGTCCTTCTTAGGGCTACCTGTGACCGTGTGCATTTAACTCCGTGGTTGCTTGGGGTTGTAGTACCTCAGTATTGCACAGCAAGGCCTGCGTGCAGCCTTCATTTAAATATTTTTCTGGGTGCAGTTAGCGTAACGTAAGCGCTGTCTGCCTCCAAGTGCACGCCAAGAAACCACAAATTTTTTACAGTGCTCTGTGTTAGCCCTCAGCTGCCTTCACAGTGTACGGTGTCAGACACACATAGAGTGAAAGTCCAATACACACTGCATAGCCTGCATTGCATAGAAAAAATATATAATAAATAAAGAAATCCTTTTTACGGCTACCGGTGACCCAGTGCATTTGACTGCGTGGCCTGTGGGACTTCAGGTGCATCACAATTGCATATTGCACAGCTAGTCCTGCTTGCATCCTTCCTGATAATTTATCTCTGGCTAAAATTTTGCATTATATAACCGCTGGCAGCCACCAACTGCGCGGCAATAATTCACAAAAATGTTTACACCGCTCAGTGTCTGCTCGATTCTTAATGCACCATGCTGAGGGGTAGGGGTAGAGGACGTGGACGCGGTCGAGGATGCGGAGTTCCACGTGAGAGTGTGGGCATAGGCCCAGTTCCTGGTCCAGGTGAGAGGAAAGTTTCTGGGGTCCCCAGCTTCATATCACAATTTTTGGGTCCACGTCGTACACCTTTATTAAAAAACGAGCAGTGTGAGTGGGTCCTGTCGTGGATGGCAGAAAGTGCATCCAGCAATCAATCGACCACCCAGTCTTCTACGCCGTCCACTGCTGCAACTCTGAATCCTCTCGCTGCTGCTCCTCCTTCCTCCCAGCCTCCTCACTCCATGAAAATGACACATTCTGAGAAGCAGGCAGACTCCCAGGAACTGTTCTCGGGCCCCTGCCCAGATTGGGGAACAATGATTCCTCTCCCACCTGAGGAGTTTGTCGTGACCGATGCCCAACCTTTGGAAAGTTCTTGGGGTCCGGGGGATGAGGCTGGGGACTTCCAGCAACTGTCTCAAGAGCTTTCAGTGGGTGAGGAGGACGATGGGGATGAGACACAGTTGTCTATCAGTGAGGCAGTAGTAAGGGCAGTAAGTCCGAGGGAGGAGCACACAGAGGATTCGGAGGAAGAGCCGCTGGACGATGAGGTGACTGACCCCACCTGGTGTGATAAGCCAACTGAGGAGAGGTCTTCAGAGGGGGAGGCAATTGCAGCCGCAGGACAGGTTGGAAGAAGCAGTGGGGTGGCCAGGGGTAGAGGCAGGGCCAGAGCGAATAATCCCCCAGCTGTTTCCCAAAGGACCCCCTCGCGCCAAGCCACCGTGCAGAGACCAAGGTGCTCAAAGGTGTGGCAGTTTTTCACTGAGAACGCGGACGACAGACGAACACTGGTGTGCAAGCTTTGTCGCGCCAAGATCAGCCAGGGATTCACCACCATCAGCATGCGCAGGCATATGATGGCCAAGCACCCCACAAGGTGGGACGAAGGCCGTTCACTGCCTCTGGCCTGCACCACTGCCTCTCCCCCTGTGCCCCAACCTGCCACTGAGATCCAACCACCTCTCAGGACACAGGCACGAGTGTCTCCTGGCCTGGACCAACACCCTCACCTCCGCTGTCCTCGGCCCCATCCAGCAATGTCTCTCAGCGCAGCGTCCAGCTGTGACTAAGAGAATCATTGGAGCGAAAGCGCAAATACGCCGCCACGCACCCGCACGCTCAAGCTTTAAATGTCCACATAGCCAAATTGATCAGCCTGGAGATGCTCCCGTACAGGCTTGTGGAAACGGAGGCTTTCAAAAACATGATGGTGGCGGCGGCCCCGCGCTACTCGATTCCCAGTCGCCACTATTTTTCCCGGTGTGCCATCCCAGCCCTGCACAACCACATCTCCCGCAACATTGTACGCGCCCTCACCAACGCGGTTACTGGCAAGGTCCACTTAACAACGGACACGTGGACAAGCACTGGCGGGCAGGGCCACTATATCTCGCTGACGGCACATTGGGTGAATATAGTGGAGGCTGGGACCAAGTCAGAGCCTGGGACCACTCACGTCCTACCCACCCCCAGAATTGCGGGCCCCAGCTCGGTGCTGGTATCTGCGGCGGTGTATGCCTCCTCCACTAAACCTTCCTCCTCCCCTTCCTCCTCCTCCTACGCAACCTCTGCCTCGCAATCCAGATGTGTCAGCAGCAGCACGTCGCCAACAGTCTGTGTCATGCGGCATGGCAGCACAGCGGTGGGCAAGCGTCAGCAGGCCGTGCTGAAACTACTCAGCTTAGGAGAGAAGAGGCACATGGCCCACGAACTGTTGCACGGTCTGACAGAGCTTTCGCCGCTGAGCCTCCAACCGGGCATGGTCGTGTGTGACAACGGCCGTAATCTAGTGGCGGCTCTGCAGCTCGGCAGCCTCACGCACGTGCCATGCCTGGCCCACGTATTTAATTTGGTGGTTCAGCGGTTTCTGAAAAGCTACCCACACTTGTCAGACCTCCTTGGCAAGGTGCACCGGGTCAGCCCACATTTCCACAAGTCCAACATGGACGCTGCCACCCTGCGGACCCTGCAACATCGGTTAAATCTGCCAGTGCACCGACTGCTTTGCGACGTGCCCACATGGTGGAACTCTACGCTCTACATGTTGGCCAGGCTGTATGAGCAGCGTAGAGCTATAGTGGAATACCAACTCCAACATGGGCGGCGCAGTGGGAGTCAGCCTCCTCAATTCTTTACAGAGGAGTGGGCCTGGTTTTCAGACATCTGCCAGGTCCTTGGAAACTTTGAGGAATCTACCCAGATGGTGAGCGGCGATGCTGCAATCATTAGCGTCACCATTCCTCTGCTATGCCTCTTGAGAAGTTCCCTGCAAAGCATAAAGGCAGACGCTTTGCGCTCGGAAACGGAGGCAGGGGAAGACAGTATGTCGCTGGATAGTCAGAGCACCCTCATGTCTATATCTCAGCAGGTTGAGGAGGAGGAGGAGGGGGAGGAGCAGGAGGGAGAAGAGACAGCTGGGCCCACTGCAGAGGGTACCGATGCTGCTTGCCTGTCATCCGTTCAGCGTGTATGGCCTGTGGAGGAGGAGGAGGATCCTGAAAGTGATCTTCCTAGTGAGGACAGCCATGTGTTGCGTACAGGTACCCTGGCACACATGGCTGACTTCATGTTAGGATGCCTTTCTCGTGACCCTCGCGTTAGATGCATTCTGACGACTACGGATTACTGTGTGTACACACTGCTCGACCCACGGTATAAGGAGAACCTTTCCACACTCATTCCCGAAGAGGAAAAGGGTTCGAGAGTGATGCAATACCACAGGGCCCTGGTGGACAAACTGATGGTAAACTTCCCATCCGACAGCGCTAGTGGCAGAAGGCACAGTTTCGAGGGCCAGGTAGCAGGGGAGGAGCGGAGATTAGGCAGCATGTTCAGCGCAGGCAGGGGAACACTCTCCAAGGCCTTTGCCAGCTTTAGGGCTCCCCAGCAAGACTGTGTCACCACTCCCCAGTCAAGGCTGAGTCGGAGGGAGCACTGTAAAAGGATAGTGAGGGAGTACGTAGCTGATCGTACGACCGTCCTTCGTGACGCCTCTGCTCCGTACAACTACTGGGTGTCAAAGCTGCAACTGCAGATGGAAGCATTGTTCTCTATCACCTTAAAAAAAAACAGGGACCTTTACCTTTATCAATCTGTGTACGATATTTGTCCTCCTCCTGCTCCTCCTCCTGAAACCTCACGTAATCACCCCGAACTGGCAATTTTCCGGTGGCCCAAAAGGCTCATATAACTTTTGTAAACAATATTTATACGTTTCAATTCTCATTAAAGCAATGAAACTTCCACCTGAACCAATTTTTATTTTAACTGGGCTGCCTCCAGGCCTAGTTACAAATTAAGCCACAGTAAGCGAAGCGATTAATTGGTTTCACCTGCCCTCTGGGTTGGACATGGGCAATTTTTCTGGGGTACATTTGTACTATTGGTACACCAATATTTTGGGCCCTCGCCTACAATGTAATCCAAGTAATTTTTATGGACTTCGCCTGCACTCATGGTACACCAATGTGTTTGGGGTTGGCCTACACTTTTGCTACATAAATGTAACTCTGTTCTGCCTACCTATACTTCTGCCACAGTAATGCTAGAGGGGTCTGACTATACTTCTGCAACAGAAATGTTACTTCGGTCTGCCCATAATTCTGCTCCTGAAATGTTACCTTGGTTTGTGTATACTGTTACTACTGTAATGTTACTAATACTGGCCTCTGGCTATACTGCTGCAACGGAAATGTTACTGGGGTCTGTCTATACTGCTACTACTAAAATGTTACAAATACTGTGCTCTCCCTATACTGCTGCAACAGAAATGTTAATGTGCTGCTTTGCCTATACAGTTGCTACGGAAATGTTACTGGGGTCCGTCTGTACTGCTACTACTGAAATGTTACAAAGACTGTAATCTCCCTATACTGCTGCAACGGAAATGTTACTGGGGCTGTCTATACTGCTACTACTGAAATGTTACTAATACTAGGCTCTGCCCATACTGCTGATATGGAAATGTTACTGAGGGCCTGTCTATACTGCTACTACTGAAATGTTACAAAGACTGTAAACCTCCTTATACTGCTGCAACGGAAATGTTACTGGGGCCTGTCTATACTGCTACTACTGAAATGTTACTAATACTGGGCTCTGGCCATACTGCTGCTACGGAAATGTTACTGGGGCCTGTCTATACTGCTACTACTGAAATGTTATAAAAGACTGTAAACTTCCTTATACTGCTGCAACGGAAATGTTACTGGGGCCTGTCTATACTGCTACTACTGAAATGTTACTAATACTTGGCTCTGGCAATACTGCTGCTACGGAAATGTTACTGGGGGGTGTCTATACTGCTACTACTGAAATTTTACTAATACAGGGCTCTGCCCATACTGCTGCTAAGGAAACGTTACTGGGGCCTGTCTATACTGCTACTACTGAAATGTTACAAATACTGTGCTCTACCTGTACCGCTGCAACGGAAATGTTAATGTGCTGCTATGCCTATACAGCTGCTATGGAAATGTTACTGGGGCCCGTCTATACTGCTACTACTGAAATGTTACTAATACTGGGCTCTGCCCATACTGCTGATACGGAAATGTTACTGGGGCCTGTCTATACTGCTACTACTGAAATGTTACAAAGACTGTAAACTTCCTTATACTGCTGCAACGGAAATGTTACTGGGGCCTGTCTATACTGCTACTCCTGAAATGTTACTAATACTGGCTCTGGCCATACTGCTGCTACGGAAATGTTACTGGGGGCTGTCTGTACTGCTACTACTGAAATGTTACTAATACAGGGCTCTGCCCATACTGCTGCTAAGGAAGCGTTACTGGGGCCTGTCTATACTGCTACTACTGAAATGTTACAAATACTGTGCTCTCCCTATACCGCTGCAACGGAAATGTTAATGTGCTGCTCTGCCTTTACAGCTGCTATGGAAATGTTACTGGGGCCTGTCTATACTTCTACTACTGAAATGTTACTAATACTGGGCTCTGCCCATACTGCTGATACGGAAATGTTACTGGGGCCTGTCTATACTGCTACTACTGAAATGTTACAAAGACTGTAAACTTCCTTGTACTGCTGCAACGGAAATGTTACTGGGGCCTGTCTATACTGCTACTACTGAAATGTTACTGTTACCATACAGCGCGGCGCGGCGCTCCGGCGGCCTGGAGCCCTGTGTTGAGGTTATCCCAGCAGCTGTGGGCGGCGGCATGGGCGTGTCCGCCCGTAGGGTGCCGCCCACCCTCCTCCGTTCTTCTTATACAGCAGTGGGCGGAGTTGCTTCCTCCCACTCTCCGCCCCTGGGCGGAACCTTGTGGTTAAAAGACTGGCAGTGAAGTGAGCTCATTGCCAGTTATTGGTTCTGCATGCACCTAGCCAGTCTGTCTGCGGTTCCCCTCAGCCAGTCCCTAGTTGTCGGTCAGCTCCCTCTGGTCCCCTATTACTCTGTTTGTTTGTGTTGGTTCTGTTTGCCTCTAATCTAGTCTGGCCCAGTCAGCACTAGTTGCTATCCAGCACCCTGCCAGTTTTCCTGTGAGCTCCATCTCCAGCCTTGTAAGTTTTGTTGGTCTGATTCATCTGCCTCCTCTGTCGGCACTCTGTTCCCCCCATTAGGTAGTTTCCTTCTTGTCAGCCGCCAGGTCCCTAGCCAGGGCAGGGACCGCCGTCCAGTTGTCCGCCTGGGGTTAGCCAGGGCCGAGGCAAGTAGGCAGGGACAGTGGGGTGCGGGAAGATCAGGGCACCCCACTTGGCGCTTGGGGGGGCAGAGTGCCGTAACAGTTACTAATGCTGGCTTTGGCCATACTGCTGCTACGGAAATGTTACTGGGGGCTGTCTGTACTGCAACTACTGAAATGTTACTAATACACGGCTCTGCCCATACTGCTGCTAAGGAAACGTTACTGGGGCCTGTTTATACTGCTACTACTGAAATGTTACAAATACTGTGCTCTCCCTATATCGCTGCAACGGAAATGTTAATGTGCTGCTCTGCCTATACAGCTGCTATGGAAATGTTACTGGGGCCTGTCTATACTGCTACTACTGAAATGTTACTAATACTGGGCTCTGCCCATACTGCTGATACGGAAATGTTACTGGGGCCTATCTATACTGCTACTACTGAAATATTACAAAGACTGTAAACTTCCTTACACTGCTGCAACGGAAATGTTACTGGGGCCTGTCTATACTGCTACTACTGAAATGTTACTAATACTGGCTTTAGCCATACTGCTGCTACGGAAATGTTACTGGGGCCTGTCTATACTGCTACTACTGAAATGTTACTAATACTGGGTCTGCTCATACTGCTGATACGGAAATGTTACTGGGGCCTGTCTATACTGCTACTACTGAAATGTTACAGACTGTAAACTTCCTTATACTGCTGCAACGGAAATGTTACTGGGGCCTGTCTATACTGCTACTACTGAAATGTTACTAATACTTGGCTCTGCCCATACTGCTGATATGGAAATGTTACTGGGGCCTGTCTATACTGCTACTACTGAAATGTTACAAAGACTGTAAACTTCCTTATACTGCTGCAACGGAAATGTTACTGGGGCCTGTCTATACTGCTACTACTGAAATGTTACTAATACTTGGCTCTGCCCATACTGCTGATATGGAAATGTTACTGGGACCTGTCTATACTGCTAGTACTGAAATGTTACAAAGACTGTAAACTTCCTTATACTGCTGCAATGGAAATGTTACTGGGGCTTGTCTATACTGCTACTACTGAAATGTTACTAATACTGGCTCTGGCCATACTGCTGCTACGGAAATGTTACTGGGGCCTGTCTATACTGCTACTACTGAAATGTTACTAATACTGGCTCTGGCCATACTGCTGCTAGGGAAATGTTACTGGGGGCTGTCTATACTGCTACTACTGAAATTTTACTAGCACAGGGCTCTGCCCATACTGCTGCTAAGGAAACGTTACTGGGGCCTGTCTATACTGCTACTACTGAAATGTTACAAATACTGTGCTCTCCCTATACCGCTGCAACGGAAATGTTAATGTGCTGCTCTGCCTATACAGCTGCTATGGAAATGTTACTGGGGCCTGTCTATACTGCTACTACTGAAATGTTACTAATACTGGGCTCTGCCCATACTGCTGATACGGAAATGTTACTGGGGCCTGTCTATACTGCTACTACTGAAATGTTACAAAGACTGTAAACTTCCTTATACTGCTGCAACGGAAGTGTTACTGGGGCCTGTCTATACTGCTACTACTGAAATGTTACTAATGCTGGCTTTGGCCATACTGCTGCTACGGAAATGTTACTGGGGGCTGTCTGTACTGCTACTACTGAAATGTTACTAATACAGGGCTCTGCCCATACTGCTGCTAAGGAAACGTTACTGGGGCCTGTCTATACTGCTACTACTGAAATGTTACAAATACTGTGCTCTCCCTATACCGCTGCAACGGAAATGTTAATGTGCTGCTCTGCCTATACAGCTGCTATGGAAATGTTACTGGGGCCTGTCTATACTGCTACTACTGAAATGTTACTAATACTGGGCTCTGCCCATACTGCTGATACGGAAATGTTACTGGGGCCTGTCTATACTGCTACTACTGAAATGTCACAAATACTGTGCTCTCCCTATACCGCTGCAACGGAAATGTTAATGTGCTGCTCTGCCTATACAGCTGCTATGGAAATGTTACTGGGGCCTGTCTATACTGCTACTACTGAAATGTTACTAATACTGGGCTCTGCCCATACTGCTGATACGGAAATGTTACTGGGGCCTGTCTATACTGCTACTACTGAAATGTTACAAAGACTGTAAACTTCCTTATACTGCTGCAACGGAAATGTTACTGGGGCCTGTCTATACTGCTACTACTGAAATGTTACTAATGCTGGCTTTGGCCATACTGCTGCTACGGAAATGTTACTGGGGGCTGTCTGTACTGCTACTACTGAAATGTTACTAATACAGGGCTCTGCCCATACTGCTGCTAAGGAAACGTTACTGGGGCCTGTCCATACTGCTACTACTGAAATGTTACAAATACTGTGCTCTCCCTATACCGCTGCAACGGAAATGTTAATGTGCTGCACTGCCTATACAGCTGCTATGGAAATGTTACTGGGGCCTGTCTATACTGCTACTACTGAAATGTTACTAATACTGGGCTCTGCCCATACTGCTGATACGGAAATGTTACTGGGGCCTGTCTATACTGCTACTACTGAAATGTTACTAATACTGGCTTTGGCCATACTGCTGCTACGGAAATGTTACTGGGGGCTGTCTGTACTGCTACTACTGAAATGTTACTAAAACAGGGCTCTGCCCATACTGCTGCTAAGGAAATGTTACTGGGGCCTGTCTATACTGCTACTACTGAAATGTTACAAATACTGTGCTCTCCCTATACCGCTGCAACGGAAATGTTAAAGTGCTGCTCTGCCTATACAGCTGCTATGGAAATGTTACTGGGGCCTGTCTATACTGCTACTACTGAAATGTTACTAATACTGGGCTCTGCCGATACTGCTGATACGGAAATGTTACTGGGGCCTGTCTATACTGCTACTACTGAAATGTTACAAAGACGGTAAACTTCCTTATACTGCTGCAACGATAATGTTACTGGGGCCTGTCTATACTGCTACTACTGAAATGTTACTAATACTGGGCTCTGCCCATACTGCTGCTACGGAAATGTTACTGGGGCCTGTCTATACTGCTACTACTGAAATGTTACAAAGACTGTAAACTTTCTTATACTGCTGCAACGTAAATTTTACTGGGGCCTGTCTATACTGCTACTACTGAAATGTTACTAATACTGGGCTCTGCTCATACTGCTGATACGGAAATGTTACTGGGGCCTGTCTATACTGCTACTACTGAAATGTTACTAATACTGGGCCCTGGCCATACTGCTGCTACGGAAATGTTACTGGGGGCTGTCTATAGTGCTACTACTGAAATTTTACTAATACAGGGCTCTGCCCATACTACTGCTACGGAAATGTTACTGGGGCCTGTCTATACTGCTACTACTGAAATGTTACAAATACTGTGCTCTCCCTATACCGCTGCAACGGAAATGTTAATGTGCTTCTCTGCCTTTACAGCTGCAACGGAAATGTTACTGGGGTCTGTCCATACTGTTACCACTGAAATGTTACTAATACTGGTCTCTGCGTATACTGCTGCAACTGCAATGTAATGGGCTCTGCCTATACTGCTGCTACGGAACTGTTACTGGGGTCTGACTATACTTATACTACTGAAATGTTACTGGGGTCTGTCCCTACTGATGCTACTGAAATGTTACTGGGGCCTGTCTATACTGCTACAACTGAAATGTTGCTAATACTGGGCTCTCCCTATACTGCTGCTCCGGAAATGTTACTGGGGTCTGTCCATACTCTAGCCACTGAAATGTTACTAATTCTGTGCTCTGCCTATACTGCTGCTACTGCAATTTTACAGGCTTGTGGAAATGGAGGCTTTCCAAAGACATGAGGGCGGCGAGGCCGCGCTACTAGGTCCACTGTCGCGACAATTTTGCACCAACGCGGTTACTGGAAAGGTGCATATAACCACGGACACGAGGACAGGACATGTACTGCCTCAAAAACATCCCCCTCCACCCTGTCTTGCCCAACTCCGCACAAAGTCATAGATGAATTCCAAAAACAAATGCTACATTTTGTGTGGGGAGGAAAGAGACCCAGAGTTGCGGCAAACATTCTTTATCTTCATCGTAGACAAGGGGGCTTGGGAATACCCAACCTGTGGTCTTATTATCAAGCAATAAATGTAAACCAATCAACACTATGGTTAGAAAACTCACAGAAACCACCATGGAGCTTTATGGAAAAACAACTAAATGATGACAGACCTTTAGACTCCCTCCTCAAGGCCTCAATTCTCAGCATTTTATACCCAAACCTCCCTATGTCCTTGGACATGCATAACCTGTCACCTCCCATCCTGACATCTCTTCAAGCCTGGAATCTTTTGGCTTACAAATATAAAGATAATCCGGAAAGAAAATCCTTAACACTTCCTTTAGAGATACTCTCGTATTTTATCCCTAATTTGCCTATACAAAATTGGTCCAGACTTGGGATTAAATGGATTTCTGACTTAACAGTTGATAACAAGCTTATCCCTTTCCAAGCTCTTATAGAGACATTCCATCTCTCCCAAAATGATTTCTACCTATGGTATCAGATACAATCCTTCTTAAACAAATCTCAAATTTTGGAGTGTACGTTTCCAAATAAATTGATCTCCTTTTTAACCAAAAACCCTACAACCCAAAAAGCTATAACACGGAAATGTTACAATTAGACATGAGCGAGCACCAAAATGCTCAGGTGCTCGTTACTCGAGACGAACTTTTCGCGATGCTCGAGGGTTCGTTTCGAGTAACGAACCCCATTGAAGTCAATGGGCGACCCGAGCATTTTTGTATATCGCCGATGCTCGCTAAGGTTTTCATTTGTGAAAATCGGGGCAATTCAAGAAAGTGATGGGAACGACACAGCAACGGATAGGGCAGGCGGGGGGCTACATGTTGGGCTGCATCTCAAGTATACAGGTCCCACTATTAAGCCACAATACCGGCAAGAGTGGGCCCCCCCCCCTCCCAACAATTTTTACTTCTGAAAAGCCCTCATTAGCAATGCATACCTTAGCTAAGCACCACACTACCTCCAACAAAGCACAATCACTGCCTGCATGACACTCCGCTGCCACTTCTCCTGGGTTACATGCTGCCCAACCCCCCCCTGCACGACCCAGTGTCCACAGCGCACACCAAATTGTCCCTGCGCAGCCTTCAGCTGCCCTCATGCCACGCCACACTCATGTCTATTTATAAGTGCGTCTGCCATGAGGAGAAACCGCAGGCACACACTGCAGAGGGTTGGCACGGCTAGGCAGCGACCCTCTTTAAAAGGGGCGGGGCGATAGCCCACAATGCTGTACAGAAGCAATGAGAAATCCAATCCTGTGCCACCTCCATCTGGAGCTGCACACGTGGGCATAGCAATGGGGAACCTATGTGCCACACACTATTCATTCTGTCAAGGTGTCTGCATGCCCCAGTCAGACCGCGGTTTTTTATAAATAGTCACAGGCAGGTACAACTCCGCAATGGGAATTCCGTGTGGACCCACGGCATGGGTGGCTCCCTGGAACCCACCGGCGCTACCTAAATATATCCCATTGCAGTGCCCAACACAGCTGATGTAATGTCGTGCTTAATGCAGGTGGGCTTCGGCCCACACTGCATGCCCCAGTCAGACTGGGGTTCTTTAGAAGTGGACACATGCAGTTACAACTCCCTGTGGACCGACAGCATGGGTGGGTGCCAGGAAGCCACCGGCGGTACATAAATATATCCCATTGCATTGCCCATCACAGCTGAGGTAATGTCGTGCTTAATGCAGGTGGGCTTCGGCCCACACTGCATGCCCCAGTCAGACTGGGGTTCTTTAGAAGTGGACACATGCAGTTACAACTCCCTGTGGACCCACGGCATGGGTGGCTCCCTGGAACCCACTGGCGCTACCTAAATATATCCCATTGCAGTGCCCAACACAGCTGATGTAATGTCGTGCTTAATGCAGGTGGGCTTCGGCCCACACTGCATGCCCCAGTCAGACTGGGGTTCTTTAGAAGTGGACACATGCAGTTACAACTCCCTGTGGACCCACGGCATGGGTGGCTCCCTGGAACCCACCGGCGCTACCTAAATATATCCCATTGCAGTGCCCAACACAGCTGATGTAATGTCGTGCTTAATGCAGTTGGGCTTCGGCCCACACTGCATGCCCCAGTCAGACTGGGGTTCTTTAGAAGTGGACACATGCAGTTACAACTACCTGTGGACCGACAGTATGGGCGGGTGGCAGGAAGCCACCGGCGGTACATAAATATATCCCATTGCAGTGCCCAACACAGCTGATGTAACGTCAGCAGTAATGCAGGTGGGCCAAAAATTAATTTGATTACACTGTAGGCGAGGGCCCCCAAAAATTGGTGCACCAACAGTACTAATGTACCTCAGAAAAATTGCCCATGCCCAACCAAGAGGGCAGGTGAAATCCATTAATCGCTTTGGTTAATGTGGCTTAATTGGTAACTAGGCCTGGAGGCAGCCCAGTTAAAATAAAAATTGGTTGAGGTGAAAGTTTCAACGCTTTAAAGAGCATTGAAACGTATAAAAATTGTTTACAAAAATTATATGACTGAGCCTTGTGGGCCTAAGAAAAATTGCCCGTTCGGCGTGATTATGTGAGGTTTCAGGAGGAGGAGCAGGAGGAGGAGGAGGAATATTATACACAGATTGATGAAGCAAAAAGGTCCCCGTTTTTGATGGGGATAGAGAATGATGCTTCCATCCGCGGGTGCAGCCTACGTATTGCTTAGGTATCGCTGCTGTCAGCTGGTGGAGAAGAGAAGTCTGGGGAAATCCAGGCTTTGTTCATCTTGATGAGTGTAAGCCTGTCGGCACTGTCGGTTGACAGGCGGGTACGCTTATCTGTGATGATTCCCCCAGCCACACTAAACACACTCTCTGACAAGACGCTAGCCGCAGGACAAGCAAGCACCTCCAGGGCATACAGCGCGAGTTCAGGCCACGTGTCCAGCTTCGACACCCAGTAGTTGTAGGGGGCAGAGGCGTCACGGAGGACGGTCGTGCGATCGGCTACGTACTCCCTCACCATCCTTTTACAGTGCTCCCGCCGACTCAGCCTTGACTGGGGAGCGGTGACACAGTCTTGCTGGGGAGCCATAAAGCTGTCCAGGGCCTTAGAGACTGTTGCACTGCCTGGGCTGTAAATGCTGCCTGATCTCCGCGCCTCCCCTGCTACCTGGTCCTCGGAACTGCGCCTTCGGCCACTAGCGCTGTCGGATGGGAATTTTACCATCAGTTTGTCCGCCAGGGTCCTGTGGTATAGCATCACTCTCGAACCCCTTTCCTCTTCGGGTATGAGAGTGGAAAGGTTCTCCTTATACCGTGGGTCGAGCAGTGTGTACACCCAGTAATCCGTAGTGGCCAGAATGCGTGTAACGCGAGGGTCACGAGAAAGGCATCCTAACATGAAGTCAGCCATGTGTGCCAGGGTACCTGTACGTAACACATGGCTGTCCTCACTAGGAAGATCACTTTCAGGATCCTCCTCCTCCTCCTCCTCAGGCCATACACGCTGAAAGGATGACAGGCAAGCAGCATGTGTACCCTCAGCAGTGGGCCAAGCTGTCTCTTCCCCCTCCACCTCATCCTCCTCATGCTCCTCCTCCTCCTCACCGCGCTGAGATATAGACAGGAGGGTGCTCTGACTATCCAGCGACATACTGTCTTCCCCTGGCTCTGTTACTGAGCGCAAAGCGTCTGCCTTTATGCTTTGCAGGGAACTTCTCAAGAGGCATAGCAGAGGAATGGTGACGCTAATGATTGCAGCATCGCCGCTCACCACCTGGGTAGACTCCTAAAACTTTCCAAGGACCTGGCAGATGTCTGCCAACCAGGCCCACTCTTCTGAAAAGAATTGAGGAGGCTGACTCCCACTGCGCCGCCCATGTTGGAGTTGGTATTCCACTATAGCTCTACGCTGCTCATACAGCCTGGCCAACATGTGGAGCGTAGAGTTCCACCGTGTGGGCACGTCGCACAGCAGTCGGTGCACTGGCAGATTAAACCGATGTTGCAGGGTGCGCAGGGTGGCAGTGTCCGTGTGGGATTTGCGGAAATGTGCGCAGAGCCGGCGCACCTTTCCGAGCAGGTCTGTCAAGCATGGGTAGCTTTTCAGAAAGCGCTGAACCACCAAATTAAAGACGTGGGCCAGGCATGGCACGTGCGTGAGGCTGCCGAGCTGCAGAGCCGCCACCAGGTTACGGCCGTTGTCACACACGACCATGCCCGGTTGGAGGCTCAGCGGCGCAAGCCAGCGGTCGGTCTGCTCTGTCAGACCCTGCAGCAGTTCGTGGGCCGTGTGCCTCTTATCTCCTAAGCTGAGTAGTTTCAGCACAGCCTGCTGACGCTTGCCCACCGCTGTGCTGCCACGCCGCGCGACACCGACTGCCGGCGACGTGCTGCTGCTGCTGACACATCTTGATTGTGAGACAGAGATTGCGTTGGAGGAGGAGGAGGAGGGTGGTTTAGTGGAGGAAGCATACACCGCCGCAGATACCAGCACCGAGCTGGGGCCCGCAATTCTGGAGGTGGGTAGGACGTGAGCGGTCCCAGGCTCTGACTCTGTCCCAGCCTCCACTAAATTCACCCAATGTGCCGTCAGGGAGATATAGTGGCCCTGCCCGCCTGTGCTTGTCCACGTGTCCGTTGTTAAGTGGACCTTGGCAGTAACCGCGTTGGTGAGGGCGCGTACAATGTTGCGGGAGACGTGGTCGTGCAGGGCTGGGACAGCACACCGGGAAAAGTAGTGGCGACTGGGAACTAAGTAGCGCGGGGCCGCCGCCGCCATCATATTTTTGAAAGACTCCATTTCCACAACCCTATACGGCAGTATCTCCAGGCTGATAAATTTGGCAATGTGCACGTTTAACGCTTGAGCGTGCGGGTGCGTGGCGGCGTACTTGCGCTTGCACTCAAACACTTGCGCTAGCGACGGCTGGACGGTGCGCTGAGAGACATTGGTGGATGGGGCCGAGGACAGCGGAGGTGAGGGTGTGGGTGCAGGCCAGGAGACGGTAGTGCCTGACACATTGGTGGATGGGGCCGAGGACAGCGGAGGTGAGGGTGTGGGTGCAGGCCAGGAGACGGTAGTGCCTGTGCCCTGAGAGGGGGGTTGGATCTTAGTGGCAGGTTGGGGCACAGGGGGAGAGGCAGCGGTGCAAACCGGAGGCGGTGAACGGCCTTCATCCCACCTTGTGGGGTGCTTGGCCATCATATGTCTGCGCATGCTGGTGGTTGTGAGGCTGGTGGTGGTGGCTCCCCGGCTGATCTTGGCGCGACAAAGGTTGCACACCACTGTTCGTCGGTCGTCTGCACTCTCAGTGAAAAACTGCCAGACCTTTGAGCACCTCGGCCTCTGCAGGGTGGCATGGCGCGAGGGGGCGCTTTGGGAAACTGTTTGTGGATTCTTCGGTCTGGCCCTGCCTGTACCCCTGGACACCGCACTGCCTCTTGCAACCTGCCCTGCTGCTACCCTTGCCTCCCCCTCTGAAGACCTGTCCTCAGTAGGCGTAGCAAACCAGGTGGGGTCAGTCACCTCATCGTCCTGCTGCTCTTCCTCCGAATCCTCTGTGCGCTCCTCCCTCGGACTTACTGCCCTTACTACTACCTCACCGATAGACAACTGTGTCTCATCGTCATCGGCCTCCTCACCCACTGAAAGGTCTTGAGACAGTTGCCGGAAGTCCCCAGCCTCATCCCCCGGACCCCGGGAACTTTCCAAAGGTTGGGCATCAGTCACGATAAACTCCTCTGGTGGGAGAGGAATGATTGCTGCCCAATCTGAGCAGGGGCCCGAGAACAGTTCCTGGGAGTCTGCCCGCTCCTCAGAATGTGTCATTGTAATGGAGTGAGGAGGCTGGGAGGAAGGAGGAGCAGCAGCCAGAGGATTCTGAGTTGCAGCAGTGGACGGCGCAGAACTGTGGGTGGACGATAGATTGCTGGATGCACTTTCTGCCATCCACGACAGGACCTGCTCACACTGCTCATTTTCTAATAAAGGTCTACCGCGTGGACCCATTAATTGTGCGATGAATGTGGGGACGCCAGAAACGTGCCTCTCTCCTATTCCCGCAGCAGTCGGCTGCGATACACCTGGATCAGGAGTTCGGCCTGTGCCCACACCCTCACTTGGGCCTCCGCGTCCTCGGCCGCGTCCATGTCCTCTAGGCCTACCCCTACCCCTCAGCATGCTGTATTACCAGTGATTTGATTTCCCAGCCAGGAAATAATTTTGCGCAAGCCTGCTGTAACACTTAGCTGGCTGCGTATGAATGAGGAGGACTACTACACCCAGCACAGACCCAGAACACTGAGGACAGTCACAGCCAGCCCAAATAGATTTTTTTCCCCAATTGTTTTTGCAAAGGCCCACTGCCTATATTCAATCAATATATCTTTTCTCTCTCTGCGTCACCACTTCTGGCCCTCGAGTATGTCAAATAACTGCAGAACGTTGCACTGTGAACTGCAATACAGCGGTGATTTAACAGCCCAGACAGAGCCAGGAAATAATTTTGCGCAAGCCTGCTGTAACACTCAGCTGGCTGCGTATGAATGAGGAGGACTACTACACCCAGCACAGACCTAGAACACTGAGGACAGTCACAGGCAGCCCAAATAGATTTTTTTCCCCAATTGTTTTTGCAAAGACCCACTGCCTATATTCAATCAATATGTCTTCTGTCCCTGCCTCACAATATATGTGTTCTGTCCCTGCCTCACAATATATGTCTTCTGTCCCTGCCTCACAATATATGTGTTCTGTCCCTGCCTCACAATATATGTCTTCTGTCCCTGCCTCACAATATATGTCTTCTGTCCCTGCCTCACAATATATGTCTTCTGTCCCTGCCTCACCACTACTGGCCCTGCACTATATCTAATTACTGCAGGGCGCAATGCTCTGCACGGCCGATATACCAAAAAAAAAAAAAAGTGCAACACTGCAAAAAGCAGCCTCCACAGTACTGCACACGGTTAGATGTGGCCCTAAGAAGGACCGTTGGGGTTCTTGAAGCCTAAAATACTCCTAACGCTCTCCCTATCGCAGCTCCACCAAGATAGCACTTTCCCTAAAGTATGTCAGAATAAATCTGTGCCGAGCCGCGGGAGGGGCCGATTTATATACTCGGGTGACACCTGATCTCGCCAGCCACTCACTGCAGGGTGTGGTATAGGGCTTGAACGTCGCAGGGGGAAGTTGTAATGCCTTCCCTGTCTTTCTATTGGCCAGCAAAGCGCGCTAACGTCTCAGAGATGAAAGTGAAAGTAACCCGAACATCGCGTGGTACTCGTTACGAATAACGAGCATCTCGAACACGCTAATACTCGAACGAGTGTCAAGCTCTGACGAGTACGTTCGCTCATCTCTAGTTACAATGCATTCTCGGGAGACATGGGGAAAATAAAAAAGGTCCATCTGCTCAACTGGGAGAAAGATCTAAATGAGGTTATTACAAAAGAAAAATGGCTATCTTCTTTTGAGTGGGCAAACAAATCTATTTTAATTGCAAACCTTATGTAAACTCATTATAAGGTGTAGGGGGTCTAAAGCAGACCGTTGAGCTAATGCTGTCCGCCTCCCAATTGGTTTCAGGATTGAGTACTCAGAGACAACTTAGATGGGTGACCACACGTATGCGGTTAGCCAAAGAAGAAGTGAAAGTTTATTCAAAGAATTACAGATAATATAGAAAAGGTTTGCTGACGTATTGATTTGATTACTGCGCATGCCCAAGGTTACATAGCATCTGCAGATTTTAATTAGCATTACACATCTTTTAGAGAAGTCTCCTACATAAACAATATATCAATGTCCGGTGACACCTGTAACAAAAACAAAACATTCCTGGACGCTTATTACTGGAAGGGAGTCAGCTTTCTCAAGGGAAAGGAGGTATGAGAGAGAGAAAGCTGATAAGAATTCAAAGTCATTATTATAATTGGATCTAACATTTTTCTAGGTAAAAGGTGAAATTAATACAGATACATGTGTTGAAGCAAAACAAGCAAAGAGATACAAAATGGAGTCGCTGTAGTCTATTATTAAGCGTCGGCCCTTACACGTATAAGCTTAGACCTTTAGCAGAAGAACACGCAAATTATAAACACATAAGTATTCTGTGAAATACACTTATCAATTTAAAGGCATAAACGTGAATTAACCCCTCACATTCCCCCGTTTTGGACATGGAGTCAAGACAAGTATGACTCCTAGTCCATAAACACGTGATTCATATCGGCGAAAAGAAAGCTTTTTCAGTACATTTCGAAATACATGAAATTATAACCCTAATTGCTCTATAAATGCATAATAAAATCATCACAACTTGTAATATACTTTGTAGGATCCCCATAAACCAACCTCCTAAACCAGAAAACCAATTGGCAGGGTTCAAAGAACTAAATGTGTTACCCCACCAGCTATCTCTGGTTTCTGAGTTTTCATTTGTCCATGCAAACAGTTCTTTTGACCGAAGAGGAACAGCCAGGAAAGGAAAACCAGTGGCACCAGGTGTGTGTACAAGTCCAACAGTACTTGGTGGTGTCTAACAAGGTGGTTCTGGGCATTGTCCCTTTGCACCCTCTCACAAGGGCGAAGCATGGAGTGAGGAGTCCAAAAGTCCATCAATAAACAAAATGTCCTTCATTTTCCTTCTCATGGGGGGGGGGGGGGGGGAAAGGTAAGGCATGAAAAGTCCATTAGTCCCAAACCAAACAACAACTCCTTCAACCTTTACCACAGTAGGTGCGGTCAGCAGGACTCGATAGGGCCCCTCGAGTCTGGGCTCTAGAGATTTCCGGACAAGCCTCTTTACGACCACCCAATTTCCAGGTAGTAGGGAATGAGATCCCTCTAGGTTGTCTGGGCCTGGAATGGGAGAAAAAGACTAGATTCTGGGTTACCATTAGTTGGTCACACAGGTGCTTTACACATCCGGCTACTATGTCATAGCCCTGCTGCAGGACCTGTGGATGATACAGCCCCAATCTTCGCATAAAGCCAAACAACACTTCTTTTAACTTAAGCGTACCATTTAGTCTTTTAACTTTGTCTAAACTCTGCAGGTGTGAAGTGTGTACCTTTGTTTGAGTCAATCACTTCCGGTACCTCGTATCTGCGGATTACCTCATTCATCAGCTTCTGTGCGATTACCTGCTTATTTACCTTGGTAACAGGGTAGGTCTCCGACCTGGAAAGACATCAACAACAACAAGCACGTATTCATACTTCCCAACAAGTGGGAGCTGAGTGTAGTCAAATTGCAACCCCTGAAATGGGTAGAGTGGTCTAGGCAAGTGTTATGTGGCAAATTTACTTCTGCCCTGTTGCTTACGGCAAAGATCATGCAAAATTGTACAAGTGATGATGCAGCAACTACAGGAAACCCAGGAGCCACCCGTCCTTGTTCAAGCATCGACATCATTGCTGCTTTGAACGGGGTGCTGGATGAGGCAAGCATCGCCACCATGCTGAAGGAGGTGCTAGAAGGCCTGGAGTACCTGCATAAGAACGGCCAGATCCTCAGGGATGTTAAGGCTGGAAACATCCTCCTGGGTGAAGACGGTTCCGTGCAGATCGCAGATTTCGGCGTCAGTGCGTTTCTAGCCACAGGAGGCAACATTATCAGGAATAAAGTCAGAAAGACCCTTGTGGGCACGCCATGCCGGACGGCACCGGAGGCGACGAAGCAGACCAGAGGACACGACCTCAAGGCGGACTTCTGGACCCCCGGTAGGTGTGTCTTTCCGTGCATTCGCTGGGCCATCATGGGACACAGGGACCGTGGTGGGCAAGTTCTGTTGACTGTTCGCCATTCACCATCCCATTTCTGCTGCTTCCATATTTAGTCCATTTGTCTTTTTCTTCATTGCTGCCTTGTAACTGTAAAGTCTTTAGCATATCAAAGTCCAAAGTTTGTATCAAAGTAATTCAAAGTCCAAGGTTTATATCAAAGTCCAAAGTCATTGTTAAATTCTTCTTTTCTTCTTTTCTTCCACGGCTTAAGGGCCGCTGCCTTTGCTGTGTGATCTGTGATGGGGTTGCCTCTTGTTTCTCTGCTGTAGGGATTGGTGTGAGTTTTCCACTTTGTCACCGCTGCACCATTCTTAACAAGCTGTCTGGCCTTCCATGTTAGGCCGTAGTCATGAGCTATGCCAAATGCATACTGGGAGTCAGTGTAAATGTTTGCCGTCTTACCTTCTACCACTCCACACGCCTCAGCGAGGGCCTGTAATTCCGCTTCCTGTCCTGGGACATGCGGAAGCATTCTGTTTTTAGGACATCTTGTCGCGTGACCACTGCATATCCAGCGTGGAGTCGTCAATTACCCTGGTACCATCTACAAAAACAACTCAGAATATGCATTATTAACAAGGGCTTTCAGTTAACATTTATTATGGCCACCTGTTCTGGCAACATGATGGCTTCCATTAGTAAACTTACAGCTTTTCTATTCTTGATGGAGGAAACACAAAAGGCTTAGGGATGCATTGAGGTAACTATTTGGGTCAGGAGTACATAAAAAAAGTAAATCATCAACATTACAAGAGGGTGGTGCCCTCAGGAATTGGCCAGGCGTCTAATGCATCTGGTGAACTGGTTTTGGGCTATTCTGTGCCCCTTGTGGCAGCACTGTCCAACACTACTGCTTTCCTCTGAAAATAAATGCAAACAAATACTGACAGTCTGACTGGCCTTTTTAACTCTTTCTCTTTAACGGGGAACAAAAGGGGTATTGGCTGGGAAGACACATTTCTTAAGGGCTTTAAGTTAAAGGAGATGTCCCGCGCCGAAACGGGTTTTTTTTTGTAAACCCCCCCCCCCGTTCGGCGCGAGACAACCCCGATGCAGGGGTTAAAAAAACCACCCGCACAGCGCTTACCTGAATCCCGGCGGTCCGGTGACTTCAATACTTACCGCTGAAGATGGCCGCCGGGATCCTCCGTCTTCGTGGACCGCAGCTCTTCTGTGCGGTCCACTGCCGATTCCAGCCTCCTGATTGGCTGGAATCGGCACGTGACGGGGCGGAGCTACACGGAGCCGCTCTCTGGCACGAGCGGCTCCATAGAAGACTGCTGAAGACCCGGACTGCGCAAGCGCGGCTAATTTGGCCATCGGAGGCCAAAAATTAGTCGGCTCCATGGGAACGAGGACGCTAGCAACGGAGCAGGTAAGTAAAAAACTTTTTATAACTTCTGTATGGCTCATAATTAATGCACAATGTACATTACAAAGTGCATTATTATGGCCATACAGAAGTGTATAGACCCACTTGCTGCCTCGGGACAACCCCTTTAACATAAAGAAGAGACAGTGTCTGCAATTGCATCTTCCTGGACATGTGCCAGGGGGTACTGACGGACCAAGGGGGCTAAGAGCTTGGTCCTCTGCGTACGTAAGAGTGAGGACGGGTAGAGGTGTCGCTTGGTCTGCTGCCATCCGACATAAGGTCGGGTGACTTTCAGACCCGGGGTGTATACGAGCCTCACCGGACAGGTGAAGTTTGATACAACCTCCCAAGGGTCCCATCACGCAATTCTCAATATGCTTTCAGGACCTTCCAGCATAAGGAAGCGCGTGAGGTATCGTGACCCTTTAAACATTACCTCAAGCGGTTCAGTTTCTGCCAGCTGAATTGGCACTTCTGAAGCCCCTTGTACCGATTACCGCTAGACAATCAGGCTGGTATTCTATTTCAAATAGATCATAACTTTGTTGTAAAAAGAAAAAGAAAAAAAATTTAAAAATTTAAAAATAGCTGACCTGCAATACCTAGATCACCTATATCTTCTCTCCCCCCTTTTGAACTAGGGTACTTAATTGGAAGGGTAACCGAGTTCAAGGTAGTAGAAGAATGACAAGAGCACATTGTAGCTGGATTTGACGGGCCAGAAATAAGTGCTTGGGTTGCACTTGCGTGTATATGCTCCGGGTGTCATGGGGGGGTGAGGACCACTAGGGGGAGTTGGTTCAATACCAACTCCGAAGATTTGTTAACCATTGCCTGTACTGCTGCCACCGCACAAACACATGAGGGAGCTCCTCGAGCCACTGGATACAGCTTAGTAGCATCCAGGTGGCCGTGGTTGTCCCCTGGACTTTTGTGTCAATACTGTCACGTGGCCAGAAAATTCAGTACAGAAAAGAATAAAGGATAAAGTATAAAAGAAAAAAAAGGGTGAGAAATGAGCTTCAGTGGAGAGAGAGAGAAGAGAATGATTGAAAGACAGTCATAGAGTAGTTGTACAAGAGCGGAAACAGAGTGGACCAATGGGCGGCAGTATGAAAACAAGGCCCAGAAAGGTGCGGAGTTTGGCAGCAGGTGTAAGTACAGGTATGGCCGTCCGTACGTTTCTTCTATAGAGCATTCTCAGAAACAGTATAATTATGACTTGTTGGCAGGCTTCCAAATTATCAGCACACAGCGCCTACATCACACATTAACTCTCATCCGTTCATGCAGTCAAGTCTCATTCAAATATTAGTAAGAGTTCACACAGGACGTAACGCGTATGATACAACTGTCCTCATCTTGCAAACAAATGCATTCAATCACTGCCACCCCTCCCTGGAATCAGTCAAACTTTAACTGTCTGTAATACCAGAGAAGTATACCACACTAATATTTCCCATAAAAGGAACACACATTCAGCAATTATACACACGTCCGACCAGTTACAGAACTGACACTTACACAAAGAACAGCAAAACTAATATTCACTGGATTCATTACGGGTTTTATTCTATTCAAGCAAGCAGGGTTACTCGTCCAGTGTGCTCTGCTCTAATTTTTGGCCTTGACAGGCACGCATTCCAGTGTTCTGTAAACTCTCACTATACCCCCCTTTCAAAGACAAGGGGGGGGGGGGGGCTTGCAGCTGCGGCTTTTCACAAGCACACATTAACCCATTATCGCTCTCTAATCTTCCATTTCCAAAACCATACAATTCACACAATACATTCAACGTCTGTCTTTCTTCTCTGACTTTGAATTTTTCATCTCTCTCTGGAATAGAACAATCTTATATTTTTGGCAAACAGCCAGAAATATCCAGGCTCCAAGCAACAAGAGAAACCTAATATTTCTCTGCACTGACTATCAAACCCAGACGGCAGAGGAATAGTTAAACACATAAAAGAAAGGACAAAACGTATAGATTACATAACATAAAGACATACAGACAATATTGGTTATTTGACACATAATTATCCACAGATTCTACATGAACTTGCTTTATGTCCCAAAGGAACACAAACTATAAAAGAATTCTCTTTCTCTGATAACTACCGTATCTACACGTACCTTACTCCATCTATCTAACCTACGTTACCCAACTTTGGCTTATCTCCAAATCTTTCTGAGACTTGTGGGTCTCAGATTCCCAAAATTCTAACTTGCTTTGTCTGTCCTTTGTTATTTCTCTAACTTGCCTTAAACATTTCTACTATGTCACATGAATTTTTGAGACAGGATTTGTAGCCCCAGTGTCTATAAGGAAGGGCACTTCCTCACTTCATATGGAAGCAGGCTCCAAAGTCTGAGTGCCTCTTTCCTCTGTTTCTACGGTAGGGATACTGGGGCGGGATCGCTGGAACTTATGAAAGCAATCCCTGGCCAGGTGGCCTACTTTGCCGCAATTATAACACTTGCGTTTTTCTCTATGGGGTCTGTCCCGGAGCTGGACCTTCCCCTCCTGGTTGCTATAGTATTTAACCGCCACTGCGGGGCGCTCCTCATCCATAGCAAACCCTACTGCCTTTTTATACAAGTCTCCGGGCTTGGCTTGCCGCCAATCAGGGGTGCATGCTTTTATTTTATCTGCCAATGATGGGCCAATACCTTGCATGAACGCTTCACACATCATTGGGTGGTACACTTCATCTGCACAGAGGGTGAGACCCATGTCTCTAGCCTTTGTTTCTAGTCTGCCAAAATAGCATTCAACGGTTTCATTCTTTCCCCGTCTGCACATAGTTAAAGCTGTTTGTTTTTGTAAAGGGTTTTGTTGTCCGCACCTGGGACAATGCCAATAAGGTTTTTCTCTTCGGGGCTCTTGTGGCGGATTAGGCACCGGGGATGCATACACAAGTATGCCCTCATCCCTCGGTTCACAATCCCACCGTTCTACGTTTACCTTTCTACTGTATTTGATTATGGCCTCTATTCCTTTATCTAGACCAGCGTCTTTGATAGCTTTCATGTGTTTTATTCCGTACTGCCGCCAAAACTCATAGTTAAAAGTTCCTGCTCTTTTAAGCCCTATCAGCTTGTAAACTTTACGGGCTTGCTTATAACTGTCCTCCCCCTCTCTCTCCCTAATTATCTCAATAGGGGTCAAGAAAGTCGTAGACTGTCTGGACCCCATACTAATAATTGGACTTGCCATTTTTGATTTACCCAAGCACAGAGTAGTGAGGATGCACAAAGCGTCCTCTGGGTAAATCTAGCTGTCACAAAGACCTTTAGTCCCTTCTGCCAAATCGCGACTGGCAGGACACGAATGTTTACTATGGACTTGATGTCCGCTGTTTCTACCTCAGTCACGCAGCATAAGGATGCACAGAGCTTCCTTCGGGTAGATCAGGACAGTCCCTTCTGTCAGGTACGTGGCTGACAGGGCACGTATGCTTCCTTATTAGTAGACTTTTTATGGAGAGAGAGGAGACCACGGCTCACCTCTATACACGGATCTTATAACAAATTACAGCTAGGAAAATGAGTGCGGCAGTCAAAGTACAACAAAAAGCTATCAGTTCAATGCTTCCAGCAGACAGCATGGCAATATACACATGTGGGTTCTTCCGTCTAGCACGGTTATCAAGAACACCGTAAATAACGGGCAGAAGTATCCTATAAGCATGCAGCGACAAACCTCTCTGTCGACACGTGACTTTTGAAGACAGGGGAACTCAGATCTAGAACGGTCAATGGCTTACCTTACACCGGTGTTTTGTAGATCTGAGGTCCCGTGGCCCCCAGTCCAGGTGGTCGGCAGGCAGGGTCATCAGATATCGGCTGCAGGTAAGGAGTTAAATTCTGCCCCACGTTGTAGGGGGTCTAAAGCAGACCGTTGAGCTAATGCTGTCCGCCTCCCAATTGGTTTCAGGATTGAGTACTCAGAGACAACTTAGATGGGTGACCACACGTATGCGGTTAGCCAAAGAAGAAGTGAAAGTTTATTCAAAGAATTACAGATAATATAGAAAAGGTTTGCTGACGTATTGATTTGATTACTGCGCATGCCCAAGGTTACATAGCATCTGCAGATTTTAATTAGCATTACACATCTTTTAGAGAAGTCTCCTACATAAATATATCAATGTCCGGTGACACCTGTAACAAAAACAAAACATTCCTGGACGCTTATTACTGGAAGGGAGTCAGCTTTCTCAAGGGAAAGGAGGTATGAGAGAAAGAAAGCTGATAAGAATTCAAAGTCATTATTATAATTGGATCTAACATTTTTCTAGGTAAAAGGTGAAATTAATACAGATACATGTGTTGAAGCAAAACAAGCAAAGAGATACAAAATGGAGTCGCTGTAGTCTATTATTAAGCGTCGGCCCTTACACGTATAAGCTTAGACCTTTAGCAGAAGAACACGCAAATTATAAACACATAAGTATTCTGTGAAATACACTTATCAATTTAAAGGCATAAACGTGAATTAACCCCTCACAAAGGTACTAACGAGGTGGTATTATACACCATTTAAATTAGCTAAATGTTTCAACAATGTTGACAGTCAATGCTGGAGAGATTGTGGACAGATGGGAACAATTTTCCATATCTTCTGGGAATGTCCTTTGATCCAACCATTCTGGGAGGCAGTTTACCTACTAATATTTGAAGTAACAGGTCTTAGAATACCCATAAGACCTAAGACGGCCTTGTTACTAATTGATAGCAATCTAATTTTACTAAGACATAGAAAATGGATCTGTCACTGTTTACTCACAGCTAAATTAGCTATAACCTGAAAATGGAAATCAAAGCACCATTAAAATAATGTTTTATTAGTTTACTTTATCTTATGCAAAGAATAGGATATAGTCTGAGAATAAGTTCATGAGAATTTCTATAGATTTTTTTTTACACAACTGTAAGAATGTCTAATCAATATGTACATTGCATACTATCCTATATACAAAACATGTACCCCATATACAATTAAAAAAAATTTCAATAAAAAATAATTGAAAAAAAACCAAAAAACATCCCCCTCCTCCTCCTCCAACAATAAAAACATTCTTGGCAAATGCTTTTGCAATGGTCCGTCTGGCGGCGGTCCAAGAATTTCACCTTTAAGCAACACAAAAAGAAAGCCCCCCCCCCCCCCCCCGCCACGGCCGACTTAATCCTGGCCACATTCCGAAAACCAACTAAATAAAACCGCGGTACTAGGTCCACACTCCACAACTTACTCCTGGCCACATTCCAAAAACCAACTAAATAAAACCGCGGTACTAGTCTGTTATTCCTAGCTGAAGCTTTCAGCCGACTGGTAGGGCAATGGTGGCTTCCAACTTGTTGGTACTGCTAATTACAAAGATAAGCGTACAGCTGAGGTAGGAATAGAGCCGACTATAGAACACAGCATCCCTGCAGGGCAAGGGACAGAGTGGCAGCAGGCACCGATCCTTGGTGGAAGCAGGCCAGCTGAGAATCACATACTCCCGGAATGATTTTGGACTGACTGATGAGGCCTTTACTTGTGATCATGTTTGGTAATTCCTAACAAAGATGCGTGGTAGTAGCCAGAAACTTGGATTGCTATTTGCTAACACTTTCAAATGGTCAACAGAAAACATATGAATGAAGCCTTTCCACATTTCAGCTTGAGATGAGGAGGAGTGCAGACTTTCAGTACCTTGAATATCCTTTTCATTGCAATCAAATGCCCCTCTCTTGGCTTAGAAAATACTAGCTTTTCCACATAGGTGTTGTCTATCTGTCTATACTGTTACTACTGAAATCTCACTAATACTGGGCTCTGCCTATACTGCTGTTACGGAAATGTTACAGGGGCCTGTCGAGACTGTTACTACTGAAATGTAACTGATACTGGGCTCTGCCTATACTGCAGCTACTGAAATGTTACTGGGGTCCGTCTATACCGTTACTACAGAAGTGTTACTAGGGTCTCCCTAGACTTCTGCAACATAACTGTTAGTGGGGGCATCTTATACCTTTTGCTACAGGAGTATTACAGGGGTCTGTGCATACTATGGGTGCACTAAGTGTTTCTATCGCGGTGTTCAACGTACAAGGCCCAAAAAAAAACAACCTAGACTGACTTGGGCATGCAGTGTGGGCCGAAGCCTACCTGCATTTTATCTCACGTTACCTTAGCTATTCGGGGGGAATGCAATGTTATGAATAATACTCTACCTCTGAACCTATGACTCAAGTACTGTATCTCCTGATGATCCAACAAATTAATGGTGAAACGCGTAGAGTATAAGTACTGACCAACTCTAGTACTGATCTGAGTATTTGTACTGGCTTACTCAAGGACTGATCATCATAAGTGAATACCTAGATGGTGATCCTGTCTTGTCAACACCCATAACAATTCAGGACGCTCAATTGTTGGAGCCTGAGTCCTGATCACTGATAGTGATAGTGTTCCATCACAAGTGAGAGTCCAAATGGTAACCCTGCCTTGTTTACACATAGAATAAACCAGCTCTTTTGGCTCCTATATTGAATCATCCTTTGCTTTTTTGAATCCATCTTGGGTAGAGTGTTTTTGTTTGTTATCATAAAACATCTTTTTATCGCTTATCAAGTATCAAATAACTCCAGGTCCTTATCCTCCTATAACGAATCTGTGTCTGGAGGTACCTGGTTGCTGTGTGTTGTCTTTGTAGTGCCCAGTTTATGTTTTTTAATACATTTAATAAAATACGTTTTTAGTGGTAGTCACGTCTGTGAATTGGGCTTATATTTCTTGGTGACTCTATACTGCCCCCTCTGTGAAGTTGTTACGACAAGTACTAAGGGTTCACTGTGTAGTCATGTCTGGGTCCCCTATATATTAGGACAAGTACTAAGGCTGCACTGTATAGTCATGTCTTGGTCCCCTATATATTAGGACAAGTACTAAGGGTGCACTGTGTAGCCATGTCTGGGCCCCTTTATAATAGGACAAGTACCAAGGCTGTACTGTGTAGCCATGTGTGGGTGCCCTATTTATTAGGACTAGTACTAACGATGCACTGCTTAGCCATGTCTGGGTCTCCTATATATTATGACAAGTACTAACGGTGCACTGTGTAGTCATGTCTGGGTCTCCTATATATTACGACAAGTACTAAGGGTTCACTGTGTAGTCATGTCTGGGTTTCCTATATATTAGGACTAGTACTAAGGGTGCCCTGTGTAGCCATGTCTGGGTCCCCATACATATTAGGACGAGTACTAAGGGTGCACTGTGTAGTCATGTCTGGGTCCCCTATATATTAGGACAAGCACTAAGAGTGCACTGTGTAGTCATGTCTGGGTCCCCATATATATTAGGACAAGTTCTAAGGGTGTGCTGTGAAGTAATGTCTGGGTCCCCTATATATTAGGACAAGTACTAAGGGTGCACTGTGTAGCTATGTCTGGGTCCCCTGTATATTAGGACAAGTACTAAGGGTGCACTATGTAGTCATGTCTTGGTCCCCATATATATTAGGAAAAGTACTAAGGGTGCAGTGTCTAGCTATGTCTTGGTCCCCTGTATATTAGGACAAGTACTAAGGGTGCACTGTGTAGTCATGTCTGGGTCCCCTATATATTAGGACAAGTACTAAGGGTGCACTGTGTAGTCATGTCTGGGTCCCCTATATATTAGGACAAGTACTAAGGGTGCTCTGTGTAGTCATGTCTGGGTCCCATATATATTAGGACAATTACTAAGGGTGCACTGTGTAGCTATGTCTGGGTCCCCTGTATATAAGGACAAGTACTAAGGGTGCACTGTGTAGTCATGTCTTGCTCCCCATATATATTAGGACAAGTATTAAGGGTGCACTGTGTAGCCATGTCTGGTTTCCCTATATATTAGGACAAGTACTAAGGGTGCACTGTGTAGCCATGTCTGGGTCCTGATATATTAGGACAAGTACTAATGGTGCACTGCGTAGCCATGTCTGGGTCCCTATATATTAGGACAAGTACTAAGGGTTCACTGTGTAGTCATGTCTCGGTCCCCTCTATACTAGGACTAGTACTAACGATGCGCTGTGCAGTCATGTCTGGCCCCCTATACATTAGGACTAGTACTAACGGTGCACTGTGCAGTCATGTCTGGGCCCTATATATTAGGACAAGTACTAAGGGTGCGGTGTGTAGCCATGTCTGGGTCCTGATATATTAGGACAAGTACTAACGGTGCACTGTGTAGCCATGTCTGGGTCCCTATATACAAGTACTAAGGGTTCGCTGTGTAGTCATGTCTCGGTCCCCTCTATACTAGGACTAGTACTAACGATGCGCTGTGTAGTCATGTCTGGCCCCCTATATATTAGGACTAGTACTAACGGTGCACTGTGCAGTCAAGTCTGGGCCCTATATATTAGGACACGTACTAACGATGCACTGTGTAGCCATGTCTGGGCCCCTATATATTAGTACAAGTACTAATGGTTCACTGTGTAGCCATGTCTGGGCCCCTATATATAAGGACAAGTACTAAGGGTGTACTCTATAGTCATGTCTGGGCCCCTATATATTAGGACTAGTACTAAAGGTGCACTGTGTAGCCATGTCTCGGTCCCCTATATATTAGGACAAGTACTAATGGTTCACTGTGTAGTCATGACTGGGCCCCTATATATTAGGACAAGTACTAAGGGTGCACTGTGTAGTCATGTCTGGGCCCCTTTATATAAGGACAAGTACTAAGGGTGTACTATATGGTCAAGTCTGGGCCCCTATATATTAGGAGTAGTACTAAGGGTGCACTGTGCAGCCATGTCTGGGTCTCCTATATATTAGGACAAGTACTAAGGGTGCACTGTCTAGCTATGTCTGGGTCCCCTGTATATTAGGACAAACACTAAGGGTGCACTGTGTAGTCATGTCTGTGCCCCTATATATTAGGACAAGTACTAAGGGTGCTCTGTGTAGTCATGTCCGGGTCCCCTATATATTAGGACAAGTACTAAGGGTGCACTGTGTAGTCATCTCTGGGTCCCCTATATATTAGGACAAGTACTAAAGGTGCACTGTATAGTCATGTCTGGGCTCCTATATATTAGGACAAGCTCTAAGGGTGTGCTGTGAAGTAATGTCTGGGTCCCCTATATATTAGGACAAGTACAAAGGGTGCCCTGTGTAGCCATGCCTGGGCCCCTATATATTAGGACAAGTACTAAAGGTGCACTCTGTAGTCATGTCTGGGTCCCATATATATAAGGACAAGTACTAAGGGTGCAGTCTCCAGCTATGTCTTGGTCTCCTGTATATTAGGACAAGTACTAAGGGTGCACTGTGTAGTCATGTCTGGGTCCCCTATATATTAGGACAAGTACTAAGGGTGCACTGTGTAGTCATGTCTGGGTCCCCTATATATTAGGACAAGTACTAAGGGTGCACTGTGTAGTCATGTCTGGGTCCCCTATATATTAGGACAAGTACTAAGGGAGCTCTGTGCAGTCATGTCTGGGTCCCATATATATTAGGACAAGTACTAAGGGTGCACTGTGTAGCTTTGTCTGGGTCCCCTATATATTAGGACAAGTACTAATCGTTCACTGTGTAGTCATGTCTGGCCCCCTATATATTAGGACAAGTACTAAGGGTGCACTGTGTAGCCATGTCTTGGTCCCTATATATAAGGACAAGTACTAAGGGTGTACTGTGTAGTCATGTCTGGGCCCCTATATATTAGGACAAGTACTAAGGGTGCACTGTGTAGCCATGTCTGGCCCCTATATATATAAGGACAAGTACTAAGGCTGTACTGTATAGTCATGTCTGGGCCCCTATATATTAGGACAAGTACTAAGGGTGTCCTGTGTAGTCATGTCTGGGTCCTCTATATATTAGGACAAGTACTAAGGGTGCGGTGTGTAGCCATGTCTGGGTCCTGATATATTAGGACAAGTACTAACGGTGCACTGTGTAGCCATGTCTGGGTCCCTATATATTAGGACAAGTACTAAGGGTTCACTGTGTAGTCATGTCTCGGTCCCCTCTATACTAGGACTAGTACTAACGATGCGCTGTGTAGTCATGTCTGGGCCCCTATATATTAGGACTAGTACTAACGGTGCACTGTGTAGCCATGTCTTGCCCCTATATATTAGGACAAGTACTAATGGTTCACTGTATAGTCATGTCTGTTCCCCTATATATTAGGAGTAGTACTAAGGGTGCACTGTGCAGCCATGTCTGGGTCTCCTATATATTAGGACAAGTACTAAGGGTGCACTGTGTATTCATGTCTGTGCCCCTATATATTAGGACAAGTACTAAGGGTGCGGTGTGTAGCCATGTCTGGGTCCTGATATATTAGGACAAGTACTTACGGTGCACTGTGTAGCCATGTCTGGGTCCCTATATATTAGGACAAGTACTAAGGGTTCACTGTGTAGTCATGTCTCGGTCCCCTCTATACTAGGACTAGTACTAACGATGCGCTGTGTAGTCATGTCTGGCCCCCTATATATTAGGACTAGTACTAACGGTGCACTGTGCAGTCATGTCTGGGCCCTATATATTAGGACAAGTACTAACGATGCACTGTGTAGCCATGCCTGGGCCCCTATATATTAGGACAAGTACTAATGGTTCACTGTGTAGCCATGTCTGGGCCCCTATATATAAGGACAAGTACTAAGGGTGTACTCTATAGTCATGTCTGGGCCCCTATATATTAGGACAAATACTAAGGGTGCGGTGTGTAGCCATGTCTGGGTCCTGATATATTAGGACAAGTACTAACGGTGCACTGTGCAGCCATGTCTGGGTCCCTATATACAAGTACTAAGGGTTCACTGTGTAGTCATGTCTCGGTCCCCTCTATACTAGGACTAGTACTAACGATGCGCTGTGTAGTCATGTCTGGGCCCCTATATATTAGGACTAGTACTAACGGTGCACTGTGTAGCCATGTCTTGCCCCTATATATTAGGACAAGTACTAATGGTTCACTGTGTAATCATGACTGGGCCCCTATATATTAGGACAAGTACTAAGGGTGCACTGTGTAGTCATGTCTGGGCCCCTTTATATAAGGACAAGTACTAAGGGTGTACTGTATAGTCAAGTCTGGGCCCCTATATATTAGGACAAGTTCTAAGGGTGTACTGTGTAGTCATGTCTGGGTCCTGATATATTAGGACAAGTTCTAACGGTGCACTGTGTAGCCATGTCTGGGTCTCTATATATTAGGACAAGTACTAAGGGTTCACTGTGTAGTCATGTCTCGGTCCCCTCTATACTAGGTCTAGTACTAACGATGAGCTGTGTAGTCATGTCTGGGCCCCTATATATTAGGACTAGTACTAACGGTGCACTGTGTAGCCATGTCTTGCCCCTATATATTAGGACAAGTACTAATGGTTCACTGTATAGTCATGTCTGGGCCCCTATATATTAGGAGTAGTACTAAGGGTGCACTGTGCAGCCATGTCTGGGTCTCCTATATATTAGGACAAGTACTAAGGGTGCACTGTGTAGCTATGTCTGGGTCCCCTGCATATTAGGACAAGCACTAAGGGTGCACTGTGTAGTCATGTCTGTGCCCCTATATATTAGGAAAAGTACTAAGGGTGCTCTGTGTAGTCATGTCTGGGTCCCCTATATATTAGGACAAGTACTAAGGGTGCACTGTGTAGTCATGTCTGGGTCCCCTATATATTAGGACAAGTAATAAGGGTGCACTGTATAGTCATGTCTGGGCTCCTATATATTAGGACAAGCTCTAAGGGTGCACTGTATAGTCATGTCTGGGCTCCTATATATTAGGACAAGCTCTAAGGGTGCCCTGTGTAGTAATGTCTGGGTCCCCTATATATTAGGACAAGTACTAAGGGTGCCCTGTGTAGCCATGTCTGGGCCCCTATATATTAGGGCAAGTACTAAAGGTGCACTCTGTAGTCATGTCTGGGTCCCATATATATTAGGACAAGTACTAAGGGTGCAGTGTCCAGCTATGTCTTGGTCCCCTGTATATTAGGACAAGTACTAAGGGTGCAATGTGTAGTCATGTCTGGGTCCCCTATATATTAGGACAAGTACTAAGGGTGCACTGTGTAGTCATGTCTGGGTCCCCTATATATTAGGACAAGTACAAAGGGTGCCCTGTGTAGCCATGCCTGGGCCCCTATATATTAGGACAAGTACTAAAGGTGCACTCTGTAGTCATGTCTGGGTCCCATATATATAAGGACAAGTACTAAGGGTGCAGTGTCCAGCTATGTCTTGGTCTCCTGTATATTAGGACAAGTACTAAGGGTGCACTGTGTAGTCATGTCTGGGTCCCCTATATATTAGGACAAGTACTAAGGGTGCACTGTGTAGTCATGTCTGGGTTCCCTATATATTAGGACAAGTACTAAGGGTGCACTGTGTAGTCATGTCTGGGTCCCCTATATACTAGGACAAGTACTAAGGGTGCACTGTGTAGCTTTGTCTGGGTCCCCTATATATTAGGACAAGTACTAATGGTTCACTGTGTAGTCATGTCTGGCCCCCTATATATTAGGACAAGTACTAAGGGTGCACTGTGTAGCCATGTCTTGGTCCCTATATATAAGGACAAGTACTAAGGGTGTACTG
The DNA here is from genome assembly GCF_035609145.1 of Eleutherodactylus coqui. Lineage (NCBI taxonomy): Eukaryota > Metazoa > Chordata > Amphibia > Anura > Eleutherodactylidae > Eleutherodactylus > Eleutherodactylus coqui. The sequence continues at coordinate 26,418 of NW_027102161.1, read as the reverse complement.
TGTAGTCATGTCTGGGCCCCTATATATTAGGACAAGTACTAAGGGTGCACTGTGTAGCCATGTCTGGCCCCTATATATATAAGGACAAGTACTAAGGCTGTACTGTATAGTCATGTCTGGGCCCCTATATATTAGGACAAGTACTAAGGGTGTACTCTGTAGTCATGTCTGGGTCCTCTATATATTAGGACAAGTACTAAGGGTGCGGTGTGTAGCCATGTCTGGGTCCTGATATATTAGGACAAGTACTAACGGTGCACTGTGTAGCCATGTCTGGGTCCCTATATATTAGGACAAGTACTAAGGGTTCACTGTGTAGCTATGTCTGGGTACCCTGTATATTAGGACAAGCACTAAGGGCGCACTGTGTAGTCATGTCTGTGCCCCTATATATTAGGACAAGTACTAAGGGTGCGGTGTGTAGCCATGTCTGGGTCCTGATATATTAGGACAAGTACTTACGGTGCACTGTGTAGCCATGTCTGGGTCCCTATATATTAGGACAAGTACTAAGGGTTCACTGTGTAGTCATGTCTCGGTCCCCTCTATACTAGGACTAGTACTAACGATGCGCTGTGTAGTCATGTCTGGCCCCCTATATATTAGGACTAGTACTAACGGTGCACTGTGCAGTCATGTCTGGGCCCTATATATTAGGACAAGTACTAACGATGCACTGTGTAGCCATGTCTGGGCCCCTATATATTAGGACAAGTACTAATGGTTCACTGTGTAGCCATGTCTGGGCCCCTATATATAAGGACAAGTACTAAGGGTGTACTGTATAGTCATGTCTGGGCCCCTATATATTAGGACAAGTACTAAGGGTGCGGTGTGTAGCCATGTCTGGGTCCTGATATATTAGGACAAGTACTAACGGTGCACTGTGCAGCCATGTCTGGGTCCCTATATACAAGTACTAAGGGTTCACTGTGTAGTCATGTCTCGGTCCCCTCTATACTAGGACTAGTACTAACGATGCGCTGTGTAGTCATGTCTGGGCCCCTATATATTAGGACTAGTACTAACGGTGCACTGTGTAGCCATGTCTTGCCCCTATATATTAGGACAAGTACTAATGGTTCACTGTGTAGTCATGACTGGGCCCCTATATATTAGGACAAGTACTAAGGGTGCACTGTGTAGTCATGTCTAGGCCCCTTTATATAAGGACAAGTACTAAGGGTGTACTGTATAGTCAAGTCTGGGCCCCTATATATTAGGATAAGTTCTAAGGGTGCACTGTGTAGCCATGTCTGGCCCCTATATATAAGGACAAGTACTAAGGCTGTATTGTATAGTCATGTCTGGGCCCCTATATATTAGGACAAGTACTAAGGGTGTACTGTGTAGTCATGTCTGGGTCCTGATATATTAGGACAAGTTCTAACGGTGCACTGTGTAGCCATGTCTGGGTCCCTATATATTAGAACAAGTACTAAGGGTTCACTGTGTAGTCATGTCTCGGTCCCCTCTATACTAGGTCTAGTACTAACGATGAGCTGTGTAGTCATGTCTGGGCCCCTATATATTAGGACTAGTACTAACGGTGCACTATGTAGCCATGTCTTGCCCCTATATATTAGGACAAGTACTAATGGTTCACTGTATAGTCATGTCTGAGCCCCTATATATTAGGAGTAGTACTAAGGGTGCACTGTGCAGCCATGTCTGGGTCTCCTATATATTAGGACAAGTACTAAGGGTGCACTGTGTATTCATGTCTGTGCCCCTATATATTAGGACAAGTACTAAGGGTGCGGTGTGTAGCCATGTCTGGGTCCTGATATATTAGGACAAGTACTTACGGTGCACTGTGTAGCCATGTCTGGGTCCCTATATATTAGGACAAGTACTAAGGGTTGACTGTGTAGTCATGTCTCGGTCCCCTCTATACTAGGACTAGTACTAACGATGCGCTGTGTAGTCATGTCTGGCCCCCTATATATTAGGACTAGTACTAACGGTGCACTGTGCAGTCATGTCTGGGCCCTATATATTAGGACAAGTACTAACGATGCACTGTGTAGCCATGCCTGGGCCCCTATATATTAGGACAAGTACTAATGGTTCACTGTGTAGCCATGTCTGGGCCCCTATATATAAGGACAAGTACTAAGGGTGTACTCTATAGTCATGTCTGGGCCCCTATATATTAGGACAAATACTAAGGGTGCGGTGTGTAGCCATGTCTGGGTCCTGATATATTAGGACAAGTACTAACGGTGCACTGTGCAGCCATGTCTGGGTCCCTATATACAAGTACTAAGGGTTCACTGTGTAGTCATGTCTCGGTCCCCTCTATACTAGGACTAGTACTAACGATGCGCTGTGTAGTCATGTCTGGGCCCCTATATATTAGGACTAGTACTAACGGTGCACTGTGTAGCCATGTCTTGCCCCTATATATTAGGACAAGTACTAATGGTTCACTGTGTAATCATGACTGGGCCCCTATATATTAGGACAAGTACTAAGGGTGCACTGTGTAGTCATGTCTGGGCCCCTTTATATAAGGACAAGTACTAAGGGTGTACTGTATAGTCAAGTCTGGGCCCCTATATATTAGGACAAGTTCTAAGGGTGTACTGTGTAGTCATGTCTGGGTCCTGATATATTAGGACAAGTTCTAACGGTGCACTGTGTAGCCATGTCTGGGTCTCTATATATTAGGACAAGTACTAAGGGTTCACTGTGTAGTCATGTCTCGGTCCCCTCTATACTAGGTCTAGTACTAACGATGAGCTGTGTAGTCATGTCTGGGCCCCTATATATTAGGACTAGTACTAACGGTGCACTGTGTAGCCATGTCTTGCCCCTATATATTAGGACAAGTACTAATGGTTCACTGTATAGTCATGTCTGGGCCCCTATATATTAGGAGTAGTACTAAGGGTGCACTGTGCAGCCATGTCTGGGTCTCCTATATATTAGGACAAGTACTAAGGGTGCACTGTGTAGCTATGTCTGGGTCCCCTGCATATTAGGACAAGCACTAAGGGTGCACTGTGTAGTCATGTCTGTGCCCCTATATATTAGGAAAAGTACTAAGGGTGCTCTGTGTAGTCATGTCTGGGTCCCCTATATATTAGGACAAGTACTAAGGGTGCACTGTGTAGTCATGTCTGGGTCCCCTATATATTAGGACAAGTATTAAGGGTGCACTGTATAGTCATGTCTGGGCTCCTATATATTAGGACAAGCTCTAAGGGTGCACTGTATAGTCATGTCTGGGCTCCTATATATTAGGACAAGCTCTAAGGGTGCCCTGTGTAGTAATGTCTGGGTCCCCTATATATTAGGACAAGTACTAAGGGTGCCCTGTGTAGCCATGTCTGGGCCCCTATATATTAGGGCAAGTACTAAAGGTGCACTCTGTAGTCATGTCTGGGTCCCATATATATTAGGACAAGTACTAAGGGTGCAGTGTCCAGCTATGTCTTGGTCCCCTGTATATTAGGACAAGTACTAAGGGTGCACTGTGTAGTCATGTCTGGGTCCCCTATATATTAGGACAAGTACTAAGGGTGCACTGTGTAGTCATGTCTGGGTCCCCTATATATTAGGACAAGTACAAAGGGTGCCCTGTGTAGCCATGCCTGGGCCCCTATATATTAGGACAAGTACTAAAGGTGCACTCTGTAGTCATGTCTGGGTCCCATATATATAAGGACAAGTACTAAGGGTGCAGTGTCCAGCTATGTCTTGGTCTCCTGTATATTAGGACAAGTACTAAGGGTGCACTGTGTAGTCATGTCTGGGTCCCCTATATATTAGGACAAGTACTAAGGGTGCACTGTGTAGTCATGTCTGGGTTCCCTATATATTAGGACAAGTACTAAGGGTGCACTGTGTAGTCATGTCTGGGTCCCCTATATATTAGGACAAGTACTAAGGGTGCACTGTGTAGCTTTGTCTGGGTCCCCTATATATTAGGACAAGTACTAATGGTTCACTGTGTAGTCATGTCTGGCCCCCTATATATTAGGACAAGTACTAAGGGTGCACTGTGTAGCCATGTCTTGGTCCCTATATATAAGGACAAGTACTAAGGGTGTACTGTGTAGTCATGTCTGGGCCCCTATATATTAGGACAAGTACTAAGGGTGCACTGTGTAGCCATGTCTGGCCCCTATATATATAAGGACAAGTACTAAGGCTGTACTGTATAGTCATGTCTGGGCCCCTATATATTAGGACAAGTACTAAGGGTGTACTCTGTAGTCATGTCTGGGTCCTCTATATATTAGGACAAGTACTAAGGGTGCGGTGTGTAGCCATGTCTGGGTCCTGATATATTAGGACAAGTACTAACGGTGCACTGTGTAGCCATGTCTGGGTCCCTATATATTAGGACAAGTACTAAGGGTTCACTGTGTAGCTATGTCTGGGTACCCTGTATATTAGGACAAGCACTAAGGGCGCACTGTGTAGTCATGTCTGTGCCCCTATATATTAGGACAAGTACTAAGGGTGCGGTGTGTAGCCATGTCTGGGTCCTGATATATTAGGACAAGTACTTACGGTGCACTGTGTAGCCATGTCTGGGTCCCTATATATTAGGACAAGTACTAAGGGTTCACTGTGTAGTCATGTCTCGGTCCCCTCTATACTAGGACTAGTACTAACGATGCGCTGTGTAGTCATGTCTGGCCCCCTATATATTAGGACTAGTACTAACGGTGCACTGTGCAGTCATGTCTGGGCCCTATATATTAGGACAAGTACTAACGATGCACTGTGTAGCCATGTCTGGGCCCCTATATATTAGGACAAGTACTAATGGTTCACTGTGTAGCCATGTCTGGGCCCCTATATATAAGGACAAGTACTAAGGGTGTACTGTATAGTCATGTCTGGGCCCCTATATATTAGGACAAGTACTAAGGGTGCGGTGTGTAGCCATGTCTGGGTCCTGATATATTAGGACAAGTACTAACGGTGCACTGTGCAGCCATGTCTGGGTCCCTATATACAAGTACTAAGGGTTCACTGTGTAGTCATGTCTCGGTCCCCTCTATACTAGGACTAGTACTAACGATGCGCTGTGTAGTCATGTCTGGGCCCCTATATATTAGGACTAGTACTAACGGTGCACTGTGTAGCCATGTCTTGCCCCTATATATTAGGACAAGTACTAATGGTTCACTGTGTAGTCATGACTGGGCCCCTATATATTAGGACAAGTACTAAGGGTGCACTGTGTAGTCATGTCTAGGCCCCTTTATATAAGGACAAGTACTAAGGGTGTACTGTATAGTCAAGTCTGGGCCCCTATATATTAGGATAAGTTCTAAGGGTGCACTGTGTAGCCATGTCTGGCCCCTATATATAAGGACAAGTACTAAGGCTGTATTGTATAGTCATGTCTGGGCCCCTATATATTAGGACAAGTACTAAGGGTGTACTGTGTAGTCATGTCTGGGTCCTGATATATTAGGACAAGTTCTAACGGTGCACTGTGTAGCCATGTCTGGGTCCCTATATATTAGAACAAGTACTAAGGGTTCACTGTGTAGTCATGTCTCGGTCCCCTCTATACTAGGTCTAGTACTAACGATGAGCTGTGTAGTCATGTCTGGGCCCCTATATATTAGGACTAGTACTAACGGTGCACTATGTAGCCATGTCTTGCCCCTATATATTAGGACAAGTACTAATGGTTCACTGTATAGTCATGTCTGAGCCCCTATATATTAGGAGTAGTACTAAGGGTGCACTGTGCAGCCATGTCTGGGTCTCCTATATATTAAGACAAGTACTAAGGGTGCACTGTGTAGCTATGTCTGGGTCCCCTGCATATTAGGACAAGCACTAAGGGTGCACTGTGTAGTCATGTCTGTGCCCCTATATATTAGGAAAAGTACTAAGGGTGCTCTGTGTAGTCATGTCTGGGTCCCCTATATATTAGGACAAGTAATAAGGGTGCACTGTATAGTCATGTCTGGGCTCCTATATATTAGGACAAGCTCTAAGGGTGTACTGTGAAGTAATGTCTGGGTCCCCTATATATTAGGACAAGTACTAAGGGTGCCCTGTGTAGCCATGTCTGGGCCCCTATATATTAGGGCAAGTACTAAAGGTGCACTTTGTAGTCATGTCTGGGTCCCATTTATATTAGGACAAGTACTAAGGGTGCAGTGTCCAGCTATGTCTTGGTCCCCTGTATATTAGGACAAGTACTAAGGGTGCACTGTGTAGTCATGTCTGGGTCCCCTATATATTAGGACAAGTACTAAGGGTGCACTGTGTAGTCATGTCTGGGTCCCCTATATATTAGGACAAGTACTAAGGGTGCTCTGTGCAGTCATGTCTGGGTCCCATATATATTAGGACAAGTACTAAGGGTGCACTGTGTAGCTTTGTCTGGGTCCCCTATATATTAGGACAAGTACTAATGGTTCACTGTGTAGTCATGTCTGGGCCCTTATATATTAGGACAAGTACTAAGGGTGCACTGTGTAGCCATGTCTTGGTCCCTATATATAAGGACAAGTACTAAGGCTGTACTGTATAGTCATGTCTGGGCCCCTATATATTAGGACAAGTACTAAGGGTGTACTGTGTAGTCATGTCTGGGTCCTCTATATATTAGGACAAGTACTAAGGGTGCGGTGTGTAGCCATGTCTGGGTCCTGATATATTAGGACAAGTACTAAGGGTGCACTGTGTAGCCATGTCTGGGTCCCTATATATTAGGACAAGTACTAAGGGTTCACTGTGTAGTCATGTCTCGGTCCCCTCTATACTAGGACTAGTACTAACGATGCGCTGTGTAGTCATGTCTGGTCCCCTATATATTAGGACTAGTACTAACGGTGCACTGTGTAGCCATGTCTTGCCCCTATATATTAGGAGAAGTACTAATGGTTCACTGTATAGTCATGTCTGGGCCCCTATATATTAGGAGTAGTACTAAGGGTGCACTGTGCAGCCATGTCTGGGTCTCCTATATATTAGGACAAGTACTAAGGGTGCACTGTGTAGCTATGTCTGGGTACCCTGTATATTAGGACAAGCACTAAGGGCGCACTGTGTAGTCATGTCTATGCCCCTATATATTAGGACAAGTACTAAGGGTGCGGTGTGTAGCCATGTCTGGGTCCTGATATATTAGGACAAGTACTTACGGTGCACTGTGTAGCCATGTCTGGGTCCCTATATATTAGGACAAGTACTAAGGGTTCACTGTGTAGTCATGTCTCGGTCCCCTCTATACTAGGACTAGTACTAACGATGCGTTGTGTAGTCATGTCTGGCCCCCTATATATTAGGACTAGTACTAACGGTGCACTGTGCAGTCATGTCTGGGCCCTATATATTAGGACAAGTACTAACGATGCACTGTGTAGCCATGTCTGGGCCCCTATATATTAGGACAAGTACTAATGGTTCACTGTGTAGCCATGTCTGGGCCCCTATATATAAGGACAAGTACTAAGGGTGTACTGTATAGTCATGTCTGGGCCCCTATATATTAGGACAAGTACTAAGGGTGCGGTGTGTAGCCATGTCTGGGTCCTGATATATTAGGACAAGTACTAACGGTGCACTGTGTAGCCATGTCTGGGTCCCTATATACAAGTACTAAGGGTTCACTGTGTAGTCATGTCTCGGTCCCCTCTATACTAGGACTAGTACTAACGATGCGCTGTGTAGTCATGTCTGGGCCCATATATATTAGGACTAGTACTAACGGTGCACTGTGTAGCCATGTCTTGCCCCTATATATTAGGACAAGTACTAATGGTTCACTGTGTAGTCATGACTGGGCCCCTATATATTAGGACTAGTACTAACGGTGCACTGTGTAGCCATGTCTTGCCCCTATATATTAGGACAAGTACTAATGGTTCACTGTATAGTCATGTCTGAGCCCCTATATATTAGGAGTAGTACTAAGGGTGCACTGTGCAGCCATGTCTGGGTCTCCTATAAATTAGGACAAGTACTAAGGGTGCACTGTGTAGCTATGTCTGGGTCCCCTGCATATTAGGACAAGCACTAAGGGTGCACTGTGTAGTCATGTCTGTGCCCCTATATATTAGGAAAAGTACTAAGGGTGCTCTGTGTAGTCATGTCTGGGTCCCCTATATATTAGGACAAGTACTAAGGGTGCACTGTGTAGTCATGTCTGGGTCCCCTATATATTAGGACAAGTAATAAGGGTGCACTGTATAGTCATGTCTGGGCTCCTATATATTAGGACAAGCTCTAAGGGTGCACTGTATAGTCATGTCTGGGCTCCTATATATTAGGACAAGCTCTAAGGGTGTACTGTGTAGTAATGTCTGGGTCCCCTATATATTAGGACAAGTACTAAGGGTGCCCTGTGTAGCCATGTCTGGGCCCCTATATATTAGGGCAAGTACTAAAGGTGCACTCTGTAGTCATGTCTGGGTCCCATATATATTAGGACAAGTACTAAGGGTGCAGTGTCCAGCTATGTCTTGGTCCCCTGTATATTAGGACAAGTACTAAGGGTGCACTGTGTAGTCATGTCTGGGTCCCCTATATATTAGGACAAGTACTAAGGGTGCACTGTGTAGTCATGTCTGGGCCCCTATATATTAGGACAAGTACAAAGGGTGCCCTGTGTAGCCATGCCTGGGCCCCTATATATTAGGACAAGTACTAAAGGTGCACTCTGTAGTCATGTCTGGGTCCCATATATATAAGGACAAGTACTAAGGGTGCAGTGTCCAGCTATGTCTTGGTCTCCTGTATATTAGGACAAGTACTAAGGGTGCACTGTGTAGTGATGTCTGGGTCCCCTATATATTAGGACAAGTACTAAGGGTGCACTGTGTAGTCATGTCTGGGTCCCCTATATATTAGGACAAGTACTAAGGGTGCTCTGTGCAGTCATGTCTGGGTCCCATATATATTAGGACAAGTACTAAGGGTGCACTGTGTAGCTTTGTCTGGGTCCCCTATATATTAGGACAAGTACTAAAGGTTCACTGTGTAGTCATGTCTGGCCCCCTATATATTAGGACAAGTACTAAGGGTGCACTGTGTAGCCATGTCTTGGTCCCTATATATTAGGACAAGTACTAAGGGTGCACTGTGTAGCCATGTCTGGCCCCTATATATATAAGGACAAGTACTAAGGCTGTACTGTATAGTCATGTTTGGGCCCCTATATATTAGGACAAGTACTAAGGGTGTACTCTGTAGTCATGTCTGGGTCCTCTATATATTAGGACAAGTACTAAGGGTGCGGTGTGTAGCCATGTCTGGGTCCTGATATATTAGGACAAGTACTAACGGTGCACTGTGTAGCCATGTCTGGGTCCCTATATATTAGGACAAGTACTAAGGGTGTACTCTGTAGTCATGTCTGGGTCCTCTATATATTAGGACAAGTACTAAGGGTGCGGTGTGTAGCCATGTCTGGGTCCTGATATATTAGGACAAGTACTAAGGGTGCACTGTGTAGCCATGTCTGGGTCCCTATATATTAGGACAAGTACTAAGGGTTCACTGTGTAGTCATGTCTCGGTCCCCTCTATACTAGGACTAGTACTAACGATGCGCTGTGTAGTCATGTCTGGGCCCCTATATATTAGGACTAGTACTAACGGTGCACTGTGTAGCCATGTCTTGCCCCTATATATTAGGACAAGTACTAATGGTTCACTGTATAGTCATGTCTGGGCCCCTATATATTAGGAGAAGTACTAAGGGTGCACTGTGCAGCCATGTCTGGGTCTCCTATATATTAGGACAAGTACTAAGGGTGCACTGTGTAGCTATGTCTGGGTACCCTGTATATTAGGACAAGCACTAAGGGCGCACTGTGTAGTCATGTCTGTGCCCCTATATATTAGGACAAGTACTAAGGGTGCGGTGTGTAGCCATGTCTGGGTCCTGATATATTAGGACAAGTACTTACGGTGCACTGTGTAGCCATGTCTGGGTCCCTATATATTAGGACAAGTACTAAGGGTTCACTGTGTAGTCATGTCTCGGTCCCCTCTATACTAGGACTAGTACTAACGATGCGCTGTGTAGTCATGTCTGGCCCCCTATATATTAGGACTAGTACTAACGGTGCACTGTGCAGTCATGTCTGGGCCCTATATATTAGGACAAGTACTAACGATGCACTGTGTAGCCATGTCTGGGCCCCTATATATTAGGACAAGTACTAATGGTTCACTGTGTAGCCATGTCTGGGCCCCTATATATAAGGACAAGTACTAAGGGTGTACTGTATAGTCATGTCTGGGCCCCTATATATTAGGACAAGTACTAAGGGTGCGGTATGTAGCCATGTCTGGGTCCTGATATATTAGGACAAGTACTAACGGTGCACTGTGCAGCCATGTCTGGGTCCCTATATACAAGTACTAAGGGTTCACTGTGTAGTCATGTCTCGGTCCCCTCTATACTAGGACTAGTACTAACGATGCGCTGTGTAGTCATGTCTGGGCCCCTATATATTAGGACTAGTACTAACGGTGCACTGTGTAGCCATGTCTTGCCCCTATATATTAGGACAAGTACTAATGGTTCACCGTATAGTCATGTCTGGGCCCCTATATATTAGGAGTAGTACTAAGGGTGCACTGTGCAGCCATGTCTGGGTCTCCTATATATTAGGACAAGTACTAAGGGTGCACTGTGTAGCTATGTCTGGGTACCCTGTATATTAGGACAAGCACTAAGGGCGCACTGTGTAGTCATGTCTGTGCCCCTATATATTAGGACAAGTACTAAGGGTGCGGTGTGTAGCCATGTCTGGGTCCTGATATATTAGGACAAGTACTTACGGTGCACTGTGTAGCCATGTCTGGGTCCCTATATATTAGGACAAGTACTAAGGGTTCACTGTGTAGTCATGTCTCGGTCCCCTCTATACTAGGACTAGTACTAACGATGCGCTGTGTAGTCATGTCTGGCCCCCTATATATTAGGACTAGTACTAACGGTGCACTGTGCAGTCATGTCTGGGCCCTATATATTAGGACAAGTACTAACGATGCACTGTGTAGCCATGTCTGGGCCCCTATATATTAGGACAAGTACTAATGGTTCACTGTGTAGCCATGTCTGGGCCCCTATATATAAGGACAAGTACTAAGGGTGTACTGTATAGTCATGTCTGGGCCCCTATATATTAGGACAAGTACTAAGGGTGCGGTGTGTAGCCATGTCTGGGTCCTGATATATTAGGACAAGTACTAACGGTGCACTGTGCAGCCATGTCTGGGTCCCTATATACAAGTACTAAGGGTTCACTGTGTAGTCATGTCTCGGTCCCCTCTATACTAGGACTAGTACTAACGATGCGCTGTGTAGTCATGTCTGGGCCCCTATATATTAGGACTAGTACTAACGGTGCACTGTGTAGCCATGTCTTGCCCCTATATATTAGGACAAGTACTAATGGTTCACTGTGTAGTCATGACTGGGCCCCTATATATTAGGACAAGTACTAAGGGTGCACTGTGTAGTCATGTCTAGGCCCCTTTATATAAGGACAAGTACTAAGGGTGTACTGTATAGTCAAGTCTGGGCCCCTATATATTAGGACAAGTTCTAAGGGTGCACTGTGTAGCCATGTCTGGCCCCTATATATTAGGACAAGTACTAATGGTTCACTGTGTAGTCATGACTGGGCCCCTATATATTAGGACAAGTACTAAGGGTGCACTGTGTAGTCATGTCTAGGCCCCTTTATATAAGGACAAGTACTAAGGGTGTACTGTATAGTCAAGTCTGGGCCCCTATATATTAGGACAAGTACTAAAGGTGCACTGTGTAGTCATGTCTGGGTCCCCTATACATTAGGACAAGTACTAAGGGTGCACTGTGTAGCCATGTCTGGGTCCCCTATATATTAGGACAAGTACTAAGGGTGCACTGTGTAGCCATGTCTGCGCCCCTTATGTATTATAAGAAGTACTAAGGCTGCACTGTGTAGCCACGTCTGGGTCCCTATGTATTAGGACAAGTACTAAGGGTGCACTGTGTAGCCATGTCTGAGTCCCTATATATTAGGATAAGTACTAAGGGTGCACTGTGTAGCCATGTCTTGGTCCCTTGCATATTAAGACAAGTACTAAGGCTGTATTGTGTAGCCATGTCTGCGCCCCTTATGTATTAGAACAAGTACTAAGGGTGCACTGTGTAGACATGTCTGGGTCCCCTATATATTAGGACAAGTACTAAGGGTGCACTGTGTAGCCACATCTGGTCTCCTATATATTAGGACAAGTACTAAGGGTGCACTGTGTAGCCATGTCTGGGTCCTCTGTATATTAGGACAAGTACTAAGGGTGCACTGTGTAGCCATGTCTGAGTCCTCTATATATTAGGACAAGTACTAAGGGTGCACTGTGTAGCCATATCTCGTCTCCTATTTATTAGGACAAGTACTAAGGGTGTACTGTGTAGCCATGTCTGGTCCCCTATATATTAGGACAAGTACTAAGGGTGCACTGTGTAGTCATGTCTGGGTCCCCTATATATTAGGACAAGTACTAAGGGTGCACTGTGTAGCCATGTCTGGTCCCCTATATATTAGGACAAGTACTAAGGGTGTACTGTGTAGTCATGTCTGGGTCCCCTGTGTATTAGGACAAGCATTAGGGTGCACTGTGTAGTCATGTCTGGGTCCCCTATACATTAGGACAAGTACTAAGGGTGCACTGTGTAGCCATGTCTGGGTCCCCTATATATTAGGACAAGTACTAAGGGTGCACTGTGTAGCCATGTCTGCGCCCCTTATGTATTATAAGAAGTACTAAGGCTGCACTGTGTAGCCACGTCTGGGTCCCTATGTATTAGGACAAGTACTAAGGGTGCACTGTGTAGCCATGTCTGAGTCCCTATATATTAGGATAAGTACTAAGGGTGCACTGTGTAGCCATGTCTTGGTCCCTTGCATATTAAGACAAGTACTAAGGCTGTATTGTGTAGCCATGTCTGCGCCCCTTATGTATTAGAACAAGTACTAAGGGTGCACTGTGTAGACATGTCTGGGTCCCCTATATATTAGGACAAGTACTAAGGGTGCACTGTGTAGCCACATCTGGTCTCCTATATATTAGGACAAGTACTAAGGGTGCACTGTGTAGCCATGTCTGGGTCCTCTGTATATTAGGACAAGTACTAAGGGTGCACTGTGTAGCTATGTCTGGGTCCCCTATATATTAGGACAAGTACTAAGGGTGCACTATGTAGCCACATCTGGTCTCCTATATATTAGGACAAGTACTAAGGGTACACTGTGTAGCCATGTCTGAGTCCTCTATATATTAGGACAAGTACTAAGGGTGCACTGTGTAGCCATATCTCGTCTCCTATTTATTAGGACAAGTACTAAGGGTGCACTGTGTGGCCATGTCTGGGTCCCCTATATGTTAGGACAAGTACTAATGGTGTACTGTGTAGCCATGTCTGGTCCCCTATATATTAGGACAAGTACTAAGGGTGCACTGTGTAGTCATGTCTGGGTCCCCTATATATTAGGACAAGTACTAAGGGTGCACTGTGTAGCCATGTCTGGTCCCCTATATATTAGGACAAGTACTAAGGGTGCACTGTGTAGCCATGTCTGCGCCCCCTATACATTAGGACAAGTACTAAGAGTGCACTGTGTAGCCATGTCTGGTCCCCTATATATTAGGGCAAGTACTAAGGGTGTACTGTGTAGTCATGTCTGGGTCCCCTGTGTATTTGGACAAGCATTAGGGTGCACTGTGTAGTCATGTCTGGTCTCCTGTATATTAGGACAAGTACTAAGGGTGCACTGTGTAGACATGTCTGGGTCCCCTATATATTAGGACAAGTACTAAGGGTGCACTGTGTAGCCATGTCTGCGCCCCTGATGTGTTAGAACAACTACAAAGTGTGCACTGTGTAGCCACGTCTGGATCCCTATGTATTAGGACAAGTACGAAGGGAGCACTGTGTAGCCATGTCTGAGTCCCTATATATTAGGATAAGTACTAAGGGTGCACTGTGTAGCCATGCCTGGGTCCCCTATATATTAGGACAAGTACTAAGGGTGCACTGTGTAGCCATGTCTGGGTCTCCTGTATGTTAGGGCAAGTGCTAAGGGTGCACTGTGTAGCCATGTCTTGGTCCCCTGCATATTAGGACAAGTACTAAGGGTGCACTGTGTAGCCATGTCTTTGTTCCCCTGCATATAAGGACAAGTACTAAGGCTGTATTGTGTAGCCATGTCTGCGCCCCTTATGTATTAGAACAAGTACTAAGGGTGCACTGTGTAGCCATGTCTGGGTCCTCTGTATATTAGGACAAGTACTAAGGGTGCACTGTGTAGCCATAAATGGTCTCCTATATATTAGGACAAGTACTAAGGGTGCACTGTGTAGCCATATCTGGTCTCCTATATATTAGGACAAGTACTAAGGGTGCACTGTGTAGCCATGTCTGGGTCCCCTGCATATTAGGACAAGTACTAAGGGTGCACTGTGTAGCCATGTCTTTGTTCCCCTGCATATTAGGACAAGTACTAAGGGTGCACTGTGTGGCCATGTCTGGGTCCCCTATATATTAGGACAAGTACTAAGGGTGCACTGTGTAGCCATGTGTGGTCCCCTATATATTAGGACAAGTACTAAGGGTGTACTGTGTAGCCATATCTGGTCCCCTATATATTAGGACAAGTACTAAGGGTGCACTGTGTTGTCATGTCTGGGTCCCCCATATATTAGGACAAGTACTAAGGGTGCACTGTGTAGCCATGTCTGGTCCCCTATATATTAGGACAAGTACTAAGGGTGCACTGTGTAGCCATGTCTGGGTCCCCTATATATTAGGACAAGTACTAAGGGTGTACTGTGTAGCCATGTCTGGACCCCTATATATTAGGACAAGTACTAAGGGTGTACTGCGTAGTCATGTCTGGGTCCCCTATATATTAGGACAAGTACTAAGGGTGCACTGTGTAGCCATGTCTGGTCCCCTATATATTAGGACAAGTACTAAGGGTGTACTGTGAAGTCATGTCTGGGTTCCCTGTGTATTAGAACAAGCATTAGGGTGCACTGTGTAGTCATGTCTGGGTCCCCTATATATTAGGACAAGTACTAAGGGTGCACTGTGTAGCCATGTCTGGTCCCCTATATATTAGGACAAGTACTAAGGGTTCACTGTGTAGCAATGTCTGGGTCCCCTATATATTAGGACAAGTACTAAGGGTGCACTGTGTAGCCATGTCTGCGCCCCTTATGTATTAGAACAAGTACTAAGGCTGCACTGTGTAGCCACGTCTGGGTCCCTATGTATTAGGACAATTACTAAGGGTGCACTGTGTAGCCATGTCTGGGTCTCCTATATATTAGGACAAGTACCAAGGGTGCACTGTGTAGCTATGTCTGGGTCCCCTATATATCAGGACAAGTACTAAGGGTGCACTGGGTAGCCATGTCTTTGTTCCCCTGCATATTAGGACAAGTACTAAGGGTGCACTGTGTAGCCATGTCTTTGTTCCCCTGCATATTAGGACAAGTACTAAGGGTGCACTGTGTAGCCATGTCTTGGTCCCCTGCATATTAAGACAAGTACTAGGGCTGTATTGTGTAGCCATCTCTGCGCCCCTTATGTATTAGAACAAGTACTAAGGGTGCACTGTGTAGCCACGTCTGGATCCCTATGTATTAGGACAAGTACGAAGGGAGCACTGTGTAGCCATGTCTGAGTCCCTATATATTAGGACAAGTACTAAGGGTGCACTGTGTAGCCATGTCTGGGTCTCCTGTATGTTAGGACAAGTACGAAGGGAGCACTGTGTAGCCATGTCTTGGTCCCCTGCATATTAGGACAAGTACTAAGGGTGCACTGTGTAGCCATGTCTTTGTTCCCCTGCATATAAGGACAAGTACTAAGGCTGTATTGTGTAGCCATGTCTGCGCCCCTTATGTATTAGAACAAGTACTAAGGGTGCACTGTGTAGCCATATCTGGTCTCCTATATATTAGGACAAGTACTAAGGGTGCACTGTGTAGCCATATCTGGTCTCCTGTATATTAGGACAAGTACTAAGGGTGCACTGTGTAGCCATGTCTGGGTCCCCTGCATATTAGGACAAGTACTAAGGGTGCACTGTGTAGCCATGTCTTTGTTCCCCTGCATATTAGGACAAGTACTAAAGGTGCACTGTGTGGCCATGTCTGGGTCCCCTATATATTAGGACAAGTGCTAAGGGTGCACTGTGTAGCCATGTCTGGGTCTCCTGTATGTTAGGACAAGTACGAAGGGAGCACTGTGTAGCCATGTCTTGGTCCCCTGCATATTAGGACAAGTACTAAGGGTGCACTGTGTAGCCATGTCTTTGTTCCCCTGCATATAAGGACAAGTACTAAGGCTGTATTGTGTAGCCATGTCTGCGCCCCTTATGTATTAGAACAAGTACTAAGGGTGCACTGTGTAGCCATATCTGGTCTCCTATATATTAGGACAAGTACTAAGGGTGCACTGTGTAGCCATATCTGGTCTCCTATATATTAGGACAAGTACTAAGGGTGCACTGTGTAGCCATGTCTGGGTCCCCTGCATATTAGGACAAGTACTAAGGGTGCACTGTGTAGCCATGTCTTTGTTCCCCTGCATATTAGGACAAGTACTAAGGGTGCACTGTGTGGCCATGTCTGGGTCCCCTATATATTAGGACAAGTACTAAGGGTGCACTGTGTAGCCATGTCTGGTCCCCTATATATTAGGACAAGTACTAAGGGTGTACTGTGTAGCCATGTCTGGTCCACGATATATTAGGACAAGTACTAAGGGTGCACTGTGTAGTCATGTCTGGTCCCCTATATATTAGGACAAGTACTAAGGGTGCACTGTGTAGCCATGTCTGGTTCCCTATATATTAGGACAAGTACTAAGGGTGTACTGTGTAGTCATGTCTGGGTCCCCTGTGTATTAGGACAAGCATTAGGGTGCACTGTGTAGTCATGTCTGGGTCCCCTATATATTAGGACAAGTACTAAGGGTGCACTGTGTAGCCATGTCTGGGTCCCCTATATATTAGGACAAGTACTAAGGGTGCACTGTGTAGCCATACTGCGCCCCTTATGTATTAGAACAAGTACTAAGGCTGCACTGTGTAGCCACGTCAGGGTCCCTATGTATTAGGACAAGTACTAAGGGTGCACTGTGTAGCCATGTCTGGATCTCCTATATATTAGGACAAGTACTAAGGGTGCACTGTGTAGCTATGTCTGGGTCCCATATATATTAGGACAAGTACTAAGGGTGCACTGTGTAGCCATGTCTTTGTTCCCCTGCATATTAGGACAAGTACTAAGGGTGCACTGTGTAGCCATGTCTTGGTCCCCTGCATATTAAGACAAGTACTAAGGCTGTATTGTGTAGCCATGTCTGCGCCACTTATGTATTAGAACAAGTACTAAGGGTGCACTGTGTAGCCATGTCTGGGTCCTCTGTATATTAGGACAAGTACTAAGGGTGCACTGTGTAGCCATGTCTGAGTCCTCTATATATTAGGACAAGTACTTAGGGTGCACTGTGTAGCCATGTCTGAGTCCCTATTTATTAGGCAAGTACTAAGGGTGCACTGTGTAGCCATGTCTGAGTCCCCTACATATATTAGGACAAGTACTAAGGGTGCACTGTGTAGCCATATTGTGTCTCCTATATATTAGGACAAGTACTAAGAGTGCACTATGTAGCCATGTCTGGGTCCCCTGCATATTAGGACAAGTACTAAGGGTGTACTGTGTGGCCATGTCTTGGTCCCCTGCATATTAAGACAAGTAATAAGGCTGTATTGTGTAGCCATGTCTGCGCCCCTTATGTATTAGAACAAGTACTAAGGGTGCACTATGTAGCCACGTCTGGTCCCTATGTATTAGGACAAGTACTAAGGGTGCACTGTGTAGCCATGTCTGGGCCCTCTGTATATTAGGACAAGTACTAAGGGTGCACTGTGTAGCCATGTCTGAGTCCCTATTTATTAGGCAAGTACTAAGGGTGCACTGTGTAGCCATGTCTGAGTCCCCTACATATATTAGGACAAGTACTAAGGGTGCACTGTGTAGCCATATTGTGTCTCCTATATATTAGGACAAGTACTAAGGTTACACTGTGTAGCCATGTCTGGGTCCCCTGCATATTAGGACAAGTACTAAGGGTGCACTGTGTAGCCATGTCTCGTCTCCTATATATTAGGACAAGTACTAAGGGTGCACTGTGTAGCCATATCTGGTCCCTTATATATTAGGCCAAGTACTAAGGGTGCACTGTGTAGCCATATCTGAGTCCCCTACATATATTAGGACAAGTACTAAGGGTGCACTGTGTAGCCATATTGGGTCTCCTATATATTAGGACAAGTACTAAGGTTACACTGTGTAGCCTTGTTTGGGTCCCCTGCATATTAGGACTAGTACTAAGGGTGCACTGTGTAGCCATATCTGGTCTCCTATATATTAGGACAAGTACTAAGGGTGCACTGTGTACCCATATCTGGTCCCCTATATATTAGGACAAGTACTAAGGGTGCACTGTGTAGTCATGTCTGGGTCCCCTATACATTAGGACAATTACTAAGGGTGCACTGTGTAGCCATGTCTGGTCCCCTATATATTAGAACAAGTACTAAGGGTGTACTGTGTAGCCATGTCTGGTCCCCTATATATTAGGGCAAGTACTAAGGGTGCACTGTGTAGTCATGTCTGGGTCCCCTATATATTAGGACAAGTACTAAGGGTGCACTGTATAGCCATGTCTGGTCCCCTATATATTAGGACAAGTACTAAGGGTGCACTGTGTAGCCATGTCTGGTCTCCTATATATTAGTATAAGTACTAAGGGTGCACTGTGTAGCCATGTCTAGTCCCCTATATATTAGGACAAGTACTAAGGGTGCACTGTGTAGCCATGTCTGGTCTCCTATATATTAGGACAAGTACTAAGTGTGCACTGTGTAGCCATATCTTGGTCCCCTGCATATTAGGACAAGCATTAGGGTGCACTGTGTAGCCATGTCTGGGTCCCCTATATATTAAGACAAGTACTAAGGGTGCACTGTGTAGCCATGTCTGAGTCCCTATATATTAGGACAAGTACTAAGGGTGCACTGTGTAGCCATGTCTGAGTCCCTATATATTAGGATAAGTACTAAGGGTGCACAGTGTAGCCATGTCTGGGTCTCCTATATATTAGGACAAGTACTAAGGGTGCACTGTGTAGCCATGTCTGAGTCCCTATATATTAGGACAAGTACTAAGGGTGCACTGTGTAGCCATGTCTGAGTCCCTATATATTAGGATAAGTACTAAGGGTGCACAGTGTAGCCATGTCTGGGTCTCCTATATATTAGGACAAGTACTAAGGGTGCACTGTGTAGCCATATCTGGTCCCTTATATATTAGGCCAAGTACTAAGGGTGCACTGTATAGCCATATCTGAGTCCCCTACATATATTAGGACAAGTACTAAGGGTGCACTGTGTAGCCATATTGGGTCTCCTATATATTAGGACAAGTACTAAGGGTGCACTGTGTAGCCATGTCTTGGTCCCCTGCATATTAGGACCCGTACTAAGGGTGCACTTTGTAGCCATATCTGGTCTCCTATATATTAGGACAAGTACTAAGGGTGCACTGTGTACCCATATCTGGTCCCCTATATATTAGGACAAGTACTAAGGGTGCACTGTGTAGTCATGTCTGGGTCCCCTATATATTAGGACAATTACTAAGGGTGCACTGTGTAGCCATGTCTGGTCCCCTATATATTAGAACAAGTACTAAGGGTGTACTGTGTAGCCATGTCTGGTCCCCTATATATTAGGGCAAGTACTAAGGGTGAACTGTGTAGTCATGTCTGGGTCCCCTATATATTAGGACAAGTACTAAGGGTGCACTGTGTAGCCATGTCTGGTCCCCTATATATTAGGACAAGTACTAAGGGTGCACTGTGTAGCCATATCTGGTCTCCTATATATTAGGACAAGTACTAAGGGTGCACTGTGTAGCCATGTCTTGGTCCCCTGCATATTAGGACAAGCATTAGGGTGCACTGTGTAGCCATATCTGGTCCCCTATATATTAGGACAAGTACTAAGGGTGCACTGTGTAGCCATGTCTGGTCCCCTATATATTAGGACAAGTACTAAGGGTGCACTGTGTAGCCATATCTGGTCTCCTATATATTAGGACAAGTACTAAGGGTGCACTGTGTAGCCATGTCTTGGTCCCCTGCATATTAGGACAAGCATTAGGGTGCACTGTGTAGCCATGTCTGGGTCCCCTATATATTATGACAAGTACTAAGGGTGCACTGTGTAGCCATGTCTGAGTCCCTATATATTAGGATAAGTACTAAGGGTGCACAGTGTAGCCATGTCTGGGTCTCCTATATATTAGGACAAGTACTAAGGGTGCACTGTGTAGCCATGTCTGGTCCCCTATATATTAGGACAAGTACTAAGGGTGCACTGTGTAGCCATGTCTGGGTCCCCTATATATTAGGACAAGTACTAATGGTGCACTGTGTAGTCATGTCTGGTCCCCTATATATTAGGACAAGTACTAAGGGTGCACTGTGTAGTCATGTCTGGGTCCCCTATATATTAGGACAAGTACTAAGGGTGCACTGTGTAGTCATGTCTGGGTCCCCTATATATTAGGACAAGTACTAAGGGTGCACTGTGTAGCCATGTCGGGTCCCCTATATTTTAGGACAAGTACTAAGGGTGTACTGTGTAGTCATGTCTGGGTCCCCTGTGTATTAGGACAAGCATTAGGGTGCACTGTGTAGTCATGTCTGGGTCCCCTATATATTAGGACAAGTACTAAGGGTGCACTGTGTAGCTATGTCTGGGTCCCATATATATTAGGACAAGTACTAAGGGTGCACTGTGTAGCCATGTCTTTGTTCCCCTGCATATTAAGACAAGTACTAAGGCTGTATTGTGTAGCCATGTCTGCGCCACTTATGTATTAGAACAAGTACTAAGGGTGCACTGTGTAGCCATGTCTGGGTCCTCTGTATATTAGGACAAGTACTAAGGGTGCACTGTGTAGCCATGTCTGAGTCCTCTATATATTAGGACAAGTACTTAGGGTGCACTGTGTAGCCATGTCTAGGTCCCCTATATATTAGGACAAGCACTAAGGGTGCACTATGTAGCCATATTTGGTCTCCTATATATTAGGACAAGTACTAAGAGTGCACTATGAAGCCATGTCTGGGTCCCCTGCATATTAGGACAAGTACTAAGGGTGCACTGTGTGGCCATGTCTTGGTCCCCTGCATATTAAGACAAGTACTAAGGCTGTATTGTGTAGCCATGTCTGCGCCCCTTATGTATTAGAACAAGTACTAAGGGTGCACTATGTAGCCACGTCTGGGTCCCTATGTATTAGGACAAGTACTAAGGGTGCACTGTGTAGCCATGTCTGGGCCCTCTGTATATTAGGACAAGTACTAAGGGTGCACTGTGTAGCCATGTCTGAGTCCCTATATATTAGGACAAGTACTAAGGGTGCACTGTGTAGCCATGTCTGAGTCCCCTACATATATTAGGACAAGTACTAAGGGTGCACTGTGAAGCCATATTGTGTCTCCTATATATTAGGACAAGTACTAAGGTTACACTGTGTAGCCATGTCTGGGTCCCCTGCATATTAGGACAAGTACTAAGGGTGCACTGTGTAGCCATGTCTGGTCTCCTATATATTAGGACAGGTACTAACGGTGCACTGTGTAGCCATATCTGAGTCCCCTACATATATTAGGACAAGTCCTAAGGGTGCACTGTGTAGCCATATTCGGTCTCCTATATATTAGGACAAGTACTAATGGTGCACAGTGTATTCATGTCTGGGTTCCTATATATTAGGACAAGTACTAAGGGTGCACTGTGTAGTCATGTCTGGGTCCCATATATATTAGGACAAGTACTAAGGGTGCACTGTGTAGTCATGTCTGGGTCCCTATATATTAGAACAAGTACTAACTGTGCCCTGTGGAGCCATTTCTGGTCTCCTATATATTAGGACAAGTACTAAGGGTGCACTGTGTACTCACGTCTGGGTCCCCTGCATATTAGGACAAGTACTAAAGGTGCTGTGTAGCCATGTCTGTGCCCCCTGTATATTAGGACGAGTACTAAGGGTGCACTGTGTAGTCATGTCTGGGCTCCTATATATTAGGACAAGTACTAAGGGTGCACTGTGTAGCCATGTCTGGGTCCCCTAAATATTAAGACAAGTACTAAGGGTGCACTGTGTAGTCATGTCTGGGTCCCCTATATATTAGGACACGTACTAAGGGTGCACTGTGTAGTCATGTCTGGGTCTCCTGTATATTAGGAAAAGTACTAAGCGTGTCCTGTGTAGTCATGTCTGGGTCCCTATATATTAGGACAAGTACTAAGGGTGCACTGTGTAGTCATGTCTGGGTCCCCTGTATATTAGGACAAGTACTAAGGGTGCACTATGTAGCCATGTCTGAGTCCCTATATATTAGAACAAGTACTAACTGTGCCCTGTGGAGCCATGTCTGGGTCTCCTATATATTAGGAGAAGTACTAAGGGTGAACTGTGTAGTCATGTCTGGGTCTCCTGCATATTAGGACAAGTACTAAGGGTGCACTGTGTAGCCATATTGGGTCTCCTATATATTAGGACAAGTACTAAGGGTGCACTGTGTAGCCATGTCTGGGCCCCTATATATTAGGACAAGTACTAAGGGTGCACTGTGTGGCCATGTCTTGGTCCCCTATATATTAGGACAAGTACTAAGGGTGAACTGTGTAGCCATGTCTGGGTCCCCTATATATTAGGACAAGTACTAAGGGTGCACTGTGTAGCCATATCTGGTCCCCTATATATTAGGACAAGTACTAAGGGTGAACTGTGTAGCCATGTCTGGGTCCCCTATATATTAGGACAAGTACTAAGGGTGCACAGTGTACCCATATCTGGTCTCCTATATATTAGGACAAGTACTAAGGGTGCACTGTGTAGCCATGTCTTGGTCCCCTGCACATTAGGACAAGTACTAAGGGTGCACTGTGTAGCCATATCTGGTCTCCTATATATTAGGACAAGTACTAAGGGGGCACTGTGTAGCCATGCCTGGGTCCCTATATATTAGGACAAGTACTAAGGGTGCACTGTGTGGCCCTGTCTTGGTCCCCTATATATTAGGACAAGTACTAAGGGTGAACTGTGTAGCCATGTCTGGGTCCCCTATATATTAGGACAAGTACTAAGGGTGCACAGTGTACCCATATCTGGTCTCCTATATATTAGGACAAGTACTAAGGGTGCACTGTGTAGCCATGTCTTGGTCCCCTGCATATTAGGACAAGTACTAAGGGTGCACTGTGTAGCCATATCTGGTCTCCTATATATTAGGACAAGTACTAAGGGGGCACTGTGTAGCCATGTCCTGGTCCCTATATATTAGGACAAGCATTAGGGTGCACTGTGTAGTCATGTCTGGGTCCCTATATATTAGGACAAGTACTAAGGGTGAACTGTGTAGCCATGTCTGGGTCCCCTATATATTAGGACAAGTACTAAGGGTGCACAGTGTACCCATATCTGGTCTCCTATATATTAGGACAAGTACTAAGGGTGCACTGTGTAGCCATGTCTTTGTTCCCCTGCATATTAGGACAAGTACTAAGGGTGCACTGTGTAGGCATGTCTTGGTCCCCTGCATATTAAGACAAGTACTAAGGCTGTATTGTGTAGCCATGTCTGCGCACCTTATGTATTAGAACAAGTACTAAGGGTGCACTGTGTAGCCATGTCTGGGTCCTCTGTATATTAGGACAAGTACTAAGGGTGCACTGTGTAGCGATGTCTGGGTCCCCTATATATTAGAACAAGTACTAAGGGTGCACTGTGTACCCATATCTGGTCTCCTATATATTAGGACAAGTACTAAGGGTGTACTGTGTAGCCATATCTGAGTCGCCTACATATATTAGGACAAGTACTAAGGGTGCACTGTGTAGTCATGTCTGGGTCTCCTATATATTAGAACAAGTACTAAGGGTGCACTGTGTAGCCATGTCTTTGTTCCCCTGCATATTAAGACAAGTACTAAGGGTGCACTGTGTAGCCATGTCTTGGTCCCCTGCATATTAGGACCAGTACTAAGGGTGCACTGTGTAGCCATGTCTTGGTCCCCTGCATATTAGGACCAGTACTAAGGGTGCACTGTGTAGCCGTATCTGGTCTCCTATATATTAGGACAAGTACAAAGCGTGCACTGTGTAGCCATGTCTGGGTCTCCTGTATATTAGGACAAGTACTAAGGGTGCACTGTGTAGCCATGTCTTGGTCCCTGCATATTAAGACAAGTACTAAGGTTGTATTGTGTAGCCATGTCTGCGCCCCTTATGTATTAGAACAAGTACTAAGGGTACACTGTGTAGCCATGTCTGGGTCCCCTATATATTAGGACAAGTACTAAGGGTGAACTATGTACCCATATTTGGTCTCCTATATATTAGGACAAGTACTAAGGGGGCACTGTGTATTCATGTCTGGGTCTCCTATATATTAGGACAAGTACTAAGGGTGCACTGTGTAGCCATGTCTTGCTCCCCTATATATTAGGACAAGTACTAAGGGTGCACTGTGTAGTCATGTCTGGGTTCCTATATATTAGGACAAGTACTAAGGGTGCACTGTGTAGTCATGTCTGGGCCCCTATATATTAGGACAAGTACCAAGGGTGCACTGTGTACCCATATCTGGTCTCCTATATATTACGGCAAGTACTAAGGGAGCACTGTGTAGTCATGTCTGGGTCCCTATATATTAGAACAAGTACTAAGGGTGCACTGTGTAGCCATATCTGGTCTCCTATATATTAGGACAAGTACTAAGGGTGCACTGTGTAGCCATATCTGGTCTCCTATATATTAGGACAAGTACTAAGGGTGCACTGTGTAGTCACGTCTGGGTCCCCTGCATATTAGGACAAGTACTAAAGGTGCACTGTGTAGTCATGTCTGGTTCCCTATATATTAGGACAAGTAATAAGGGTGCACTGTGTAGTCATGTCTGGGTTTCCTGTATATTAGGACAAGTACTAAGGGTGCACTGTGTAGCCATGTCTGGTCCCCTATATATTACGACAAGTACTCAGGGTGCACTGTATAGCCATGTCTGGGTCTCCAATATATTAGGACAAGTACTAAGGGTGCACTGTGTAGCCATGTCTTGGTCCCCTGCATATTAGGACAAGTACTAAGGGTGCACTGCGTAGCCATGTCTTTGTTCCCCTGCATATTAGGACAAGTACTAAGGGTGCACTGTGTAGCCATGTCTGGGTCCCCTTTATATTAGGACAAGTACTAAGGGTGCACTGTGTACCCATATCTGGTCTACTATATATTAGGACAAGTACTAAGGGTGCACTGTGTAGTCATGTCTGGGTCCCTATATATTAGGACAAGTACTAAGGGTGCACTGTGTAGTCATGTCTGGGTCCCTATGTATTAGGACAAGTACTAAGGGTGCACTGTGTAGCCATATTGGGTCTCCTATATATTAGGACAAGTACTAAGGGTGCACTGTGTAGCCATGTCTGGGTCTCCTGCATATTAGGACAAGTACTAAGGGTGCACTGTGTAGCCATATCTGGTCTCCTATATATTAGGACAAGTATTAAGGGTACAGTGTGTAGCCATATTGGGTCTCCAATATATTAGGACTAGTACTAAGGCTGTACTGTGTAGCCATGTCTGGGTCCCCTGCATATTAGGACCAGTACTAAGGGTGCACTGTGTACCCATATCTGGTCTCCTATATATTAGGACAAGTACTAAGGGTGCACTGTGTAGTCATGTCTGGGTCCCTATATATTAGGACAAGTACTAAGGGTGCACTGTGTAGTCATATCTGGTCTCCTATATATTAGGACAAGTACTAAGGGTGCACTGTGTAGTCACGTCTGGGTCCCCTGCATATTAGGACAAGTACTAAAGGTGCACTGTGTAGTCATGTCTGGGCCCCCTATATATTAGGACAAGTACTAAGGGTGCACTGTGTAGTCATGTCTGGGTCTCCTGTATATTAGGACAAGTACTAAGGGTGCACTGTGTAGCCATGTCTGGTCCCCTATATATTAGGACAAGTACTAAGGGTGCACTGTGTAGTCATGTCTGGGTCCTTATATATTAGGACAAGTACTAAGGGTGTACTGTGTAGTCATGTCTGGGTCCCCTGTGTATTAGGACAAGCATTAGGGTGCACTGTTTAGTCATGTCTGGGTCCCTATATATTAGGACAAGTACTAAGGGAGCACTGTGTAGTCATGTCTGGTCTCCTATATATTGGACAAGTACTAAGCGTGCACTGTGTAGTCATGTCTTTGTTCCCCTGCATATTAGGACAAGTACTAAGGGTGCACTGTGTAGCCATGTCTTGGTCCCCTGTA